>NW_027507784.1:334826441-335513941 GCF_037356315.1 Lithobates pipiens
GCAGAGATACAGTCCCAGGAGGAAGTCAGCACAGCACAGGGATGGTGGGAGCCCCTCATAATTTGCACAACAGAGGTACAGCCCCAGGAGGATGTCAGCACAGCACAGGGATGGTGGGAGCCCCTCATAATAAGCAGCCCCAGTAGAAATATGACACCGCTCAACCTCTTCAAAGAGGAGGGTAGGGGCATATAGTACGGTGTGCTTTTATTGGACAAGGAAGTGAGCCAAATGAAGAAAGAAGGTCTCTGTGCTCGATTAAAAAAATAGTTTATAGACATATACATGGTCTACTGGTCACATGTGTTGAATTCCTCCGAGATCCATGCCTCATTCATTTTTAGAAATGTGAGGTAGTTAACACTGTCGTGAGCTAGGCGAGTACGCTTATTGGTCACAATCCCCCCTGCTGCGCTGAACGTCCTTTCGGACAGGACACTGGATGAGGGGCAAGCCAACAGTTCGATTGCAAATTGGGCAAGCTCTGGCCAGAGGTCAAGCCTGCCCACCCAGTAGTCCAGGGGTTCATCACTCCTCAGAGCGTCCACATCGGCCGTTAACCCGATGTAGTCGGACACCTGACGGTCTAGGCGTTCCCTGATGCTGGATCCGGATGACACCTGTCGATGGGTCGGCTGAAAGAATGACCTCATATCCGAAGTCACCAGCACATCTTCAAACCGGCCTCTTCTTGCAGGCGCTGTTGGATTGGTACCCGCAACTCCTTCTCTGGGAGTGGGAATTGCTCCTCTGCCAGCGCACGCAAAAGCAGAAAGCAGCATTTCTCGAAGCAAGGCCTGGAAGTGCTGCATTCTGACAGCCCTCTGTGACGGCGGTAACATTTCTGCCATTTTGTGTTTGTACCGGGGGTCTAAGTACGTTGCCACCCAGTACTTGTCCTTAACCCTTATGCGTTTTATACGGGGGTCCCTATTAAAACACTGGAGCATGAAGGCCCCCATTTGCACTAAAGTGGAAGCGGTGTGGTGGCCTGGCTCCTGCTCATCATCCAGGATAATGTCGTCCTCTTCATTCACCTCTCCCCATCCACGCACAACAGGGATCCCAGAAAGGTTTAAAGCATGCTCTTCTTGCTCCTCCTCATCCGCCCCGGCACCATCCTCCTCTGACTCCTCTTCAGACTCCTGTTGTTGACTTGTCTCAGATAGAGTAGCCCCCCCTGGGAATTCATCCAGCATTGCGACTTCCTCATCTTCCCGCTCCTGCTCCTCCACAGCTTGATCAATGACACGACGCAATGCACGCTCCATAAAGAAGGCATAAGGTACCATGTCACTGATGGCGCCATGGCTGCCACTGACCAGTTTGGTGATCTCCTCAAATGGGCGCAGAAGTCTGCATGCGTCGCGCATGAGCAGCCACTGGCGCGGTGAAAAAAACCCAGCTCCCCAGAACCGGTTCTGCCGCAGAGTTCATACAGGTAGACGTTAACTGCACGTTTCTGCTGAAGCAGCCTATCAAGCATATAGAAGGTTGAGTTCCATCGCGTCGGGCAATCGCAAATAAGACGTCTGACCGGCAGATTGTGTCGCCGCTGAATGTCAGCAAGGCGAGCCATGGCCGTGTAAGATCTTCTGAAATGGGCCGAGATTTTCCTTGCCTGCCGCAAGATGTCCTGGACCCCAGGGTATTTGACAACGAATCGCTGCACGACCAAGTTTAAGACGTGTGCCATGCATGGCACGTGTGTGATTTTGCCCTGTTTCAATGCGCTAAGCAGATTGGCGCCGATGTCACACACCACTTTACCAACTGTAAAATTGAGCGGTGTTAGCCACTGATCTGCCTGTGAACGCAAAGCTGAAAGGAGTGCCGGGCCAGTGTGGCTCTTGGCTTCCAGGCACAACAGACGCAGCACGGCATGGCAACGTCTCACCTGGCATGTGGAATAGGTTCTGGGGGAGCTTGGGCGGTGCAGCGGAAGAGACGCTAGCAGCGGAAAAGGAGGAGGCAGCTGAGGAGGAGAGGGAGGAGGATGGAGTAGGAGGAGGAGGAGAAGAAGAGTCAGGCCTGCATGCAATCCGTGGCGGTAAAACCAAATCTACACGGGTGCCACGGGTTACATGCTTGACGGCCGTCAGAAGGTTCACCCAGTGGGCAGTAAAAGTGATATACCTTCCCTGCCCGTGTTTGCTAGACCACGTGTCTGTGGTCAGATGTATCTTGGCACCGACACTGTGTGCCAGAGATACATTCACTTGCCGCTGAACATGGCCATATAGCTCTGGGATGCCCTTCTCTGAGAAATACTTCCTTCCTGGGACCTTCCATTGTGGTGTTCCAATGGCCACAAATTTGGGAAAGGCCTCCGAGTCCACCAGTTTATATGGCAGTAGTTGGCGGGCTATGAGTTCTGACAAGCCAGCCATCAATCGTTGGGCAAGAGGGTTATCCGGCGTCATCATTTTTTTACTCTCAAACATTAGGCCCACGGAAGCCTGCCTTTTTGCAGAAAAATGTGAGCTTGGCGTGATGGAAGGTGGAGTGGAGGACAATTGTGAGGAGAGAGGAGAAGGAGAAGTAGAAGACGAGGCTGGACGGTGAGAGCCTGCAGTGTGGCTTTGTGTGTTACGTTGCTCCCACTCGGCTCGGTGATGGCTGCCCATGTGCCTTCTTAAGGCGGTCGTCCCTAGGTGAGTGTTGGGCTTACCGCGACTAATGCGTTGACTACAAAGATTGCAGATGGCAACGCTATTGTCAGCAGCGGACACGTTAAAAAAAGCCCACACTGCGGAGCCATGTGCCGGTGTCCTGGGAGCGCCAGATGTGACCGTACATGGTCGATGACTCGCTCCTGATACATTTGCAGTCTGCTTTGTCCCTCCTGTGCAATGTAAGTTATTCCTGCTTCTCCTCCCTATCTGCTGGTCCATATCTCCCTCTGAACTCCCCTCCTCTTCCTCTCTTGTGGGCACCCACGTGACATCACTAGACACGTCATCATCAACGTCACCTTCCCCACCGCTATAAGTAGAGATCTCGGAGTAGGCAGCAACACCGGGGACCAACCTCCTCCTTGGGCTGATCTGGGTACTGTCGTCAGACTGCTGAGTGGCGGTTGTTGCTACCTCCTCTTCCTGATCCAAGACCTGTGCATCAGAAATGTCCTCTTGATATGGATCGGAAAATAATTCCTGTGACTCAAGCGGAAGGTATGTGGTGGTGGTGGTGTTGTTGGTGGTAGTGTCTTTGGGGGTGCACATAGCAGAGAGTGAAGAAGAGGGTGCAGATCGAGAGGATGAGGACGGTGCAGAAGAGTAAGGCTGAGTGAGCCACTCAACCAAGTCTGGTGCGTCCTTTAAAGTAATTGAACGCACCTTCTGCAACTTCCCACTTTGGCTCAAGGCTGTTGCTCCTGCCCTACCCCTACCACCCCTGCGGAAGGGCCTGCCTCTTCCTCTGCCTATCATTTTTTAAATGACCCTGTGACAAAACTCTTAGTCCCTATACCGATGAAGGACTGCTGCAGTATAGGGCAGCGGTCAGCAGTGGTGCACCTCAACCCTATGTATTGTGGACCGATAACAGTCCTTATAGAATAGCAGACTGTACCTCACTCAACCCTATGTACTGTAGCACCCTACACAGACCAAGTTACCAGTCCTGATAAAGAGCTTTGTGGAACAAGTGAGTTGTGAATGATTAGCAGACTGCAGCAGAAGGGCAGCAGTCAAGTATAATATTCTTTCTATATTTGGAAGAAAGAATATTATACGTGTACAAGCCTATTACCATACCACTGATACCAGTCCTGAAAAGAACCTTTGTGGAACTAATAGTAACAGCTACTGTTTAAACTGACCCTCACTGCCTGACACACTGCTTCCTTCCTGTCCCTATACAAACTGGCAAAACAGAGGAGACTGGAACTATAACTGGTTACTCGAATAGCACTTTTGTGGACCTGATAGTAACAGCTAATGATGATGATGATGACTAATCTGGCTGTCCCTAAAATAGCAGCACACAGCGCTCTGTCCCTTTATCTAAACTGACAAAAGACACTCAGGCTGCTGCAACAATCAGTAGCACAGCAAACCTATATACACCTAACACCTATACCAGTCCTGAAAAGAACTTTTGTGTACCAAATAGCTAGCGATTTATCTCTCCCTGCTCCACACAGCAACCTTTCCCTATAGTGACAGAAGAAAGAATGTAAAATGGCCGCCGGATCGGGTGTATTTATAGGTTAGGGGGAATGTCCAAGTGTCCATGTGCTGTAATCTCTCAATTGGCCGTCCTGTACCCCATGATGGATGTGTCATCATAGGTCAAAGTTCTTTTACACATTAAACACGAAAGTCCGCCGGGCGAACGACGCCAATAGTCCGCCGAACGAGCGGACCGCGAACGTCCGAAATTCGCCGCGAAACGACCGCCGGGCGAACCGTTCGGCCATCACTAGTTGTAATGGGTGCTCTGGGGTCACTGGTTGTACTGGGTGCCCTGGGGTCACTGAATGTACAGTACTGGTTGCCCTGGAGTCTTTGGTTGTACTGGGTGCACTGGGATCTTTGGATGCACTGATTGTACTGGGTGCCCTGGAGTCACTGGTTTTACTGGGTGCCCTGGAGTCACTGGTTGTACTGGGTGCCCTGGAGTCACTGGTTGTACTGGGTGCCCTGGAGTCACTGGTTGTACTGGGTGCCCTGGAGTCAATGGTTGTACTGGGAGCCCTGGAGTCACTGGTTGTACTGGGTGCACTGGGGTCACTGGTTGTACTGGGTGCACTAGGGGCACTGGTTGTACTGGGTGCACTGGGATCTTTGGAAGCACTGATTGTACTGGGTGCCCTGGAGTCACTGGTTGTACTGGGTGTCCTGGAGTCACTGGTTGTACTGGGTGCCTTGGAGTCACTGGTTGTACTGGGTGCACTGGGGTCACTGGTTGCACTGGGTGCTCTGGAGTCACTGGTTGTACTGGATGCACTTGAGTTACTGGTTGTATTGGGTGCACTGGGATCTTTGGATGCACTGATTGTACTGGGTGCCCTGGAGTCACTGGTTGTACTGGGTGTCCTGGAGTCACTGGTTGTACTGGGTGCCTTGGAGTCACTGGTTGTACTGGGGTCACTGGGTGCTCTGGAGTCACTGGTTGTACTGGATGCACTTGAGTTACTGGTTGTATTGGGTGCCCTGAAGTTACTGGTTGTACTGGGTGCCCTGAAGTCACTGGTTGTAATGGACGCACTGGAGTCACTGGATAAACTGTTTTTACTGGGTCCATTGGAGTCACTGGTTGTACTGGGTGCCCTGAAGTCAGTTGTTGAACTGGGTGCCCTGAAGTCACTGGTTGTACTGGGTGCCCTGAAGTCACTGGTTTTACTGGGTGCCCTGGAATAACTGGTTGTACTGGGTGTCCTGGAGATATTGGTTGTACTGGGTGCACAGGAGTCACTGCCTGTACTGGGTGCTCTGAAGTCACCGCTTGTACTGGGTACCCTGGAGACACTGGCTGTACTGGGGGCACTGGCATCACTGGTTGTACTGGGTGCACTGGAGTCACTGGTTGTACTAGGTGCACTGGACTAGAGTCACTGGTTGTACTGGGTGTGCAAAGTCACTGTTTATACTGGGTGCACTGGAGTTACTGTTTATACTGGGTGCACTGGAGTCAATGGTTGTATTGGGTGCACTGAAGTCACTGTTTGTACTGGGTGCACTGGAGTCACTGGTTGTACTGGGTGCTCTGAAGTCACCGCTTGTACTGGGTACCCTGGAGACACTGGCTGTACTGGGGGCACTGGCATCACTGGTTGTACTGGGTGCACTGGAGTCACTGGTTGTACTAGGTGCACTGGACTGGAGTCACTGGTTGCACTGGGTGTGCAAAGTCACTGTTTATACTGGGTGCACTGGAGTCACTGGTTGTATTGGATGCACTGAAGTCACTGTTTGTACTGGGTGTACTGGAGTCACTGGATGTAGTGGGTGCACTGGAGTCGCTGTTTGTACTGGGTGCACTGGAGTCACTGGTCGTTTTGGGTGCACTGGAGTCATTGGGCGTACTGGGTGCACTGGTTTCAGGCATGAAGGACACATAAGGGTAGGAAGGCTCTGTTGCAGCATAGCAATATTTTGCTTGAACATTGATCGATGTGTCGCTTCATAATATAAAGCTATGCCAATTTCGGAGAGCTGTCTTCTGATTGGTTTTAGCACCAGCCCTCTGGGTGAAAACTAGGGGTTCCAGCGACCACAGGTCAGGGACTCAGCTTTGGCTACTGGAGGAGGTGAGTGTGACCGAAGGTATCTTTCCAACATCTACCAGGACCTCAGACATCAATAAGGACGGACCCCTTTAAATGATATGGAATTCCTCACTCTACACTCATAATTACCTTCCGAGATTTGCATTCAAACAACTACAATGTATTTTCACAAGCTGTCGCAATGCCAAATAACGATGAGGATAATGCACTCTGATTATCAGAGGAATGCAAACAATGACTCATGTTTTACTAAACACTAATTATGAAATACTAGAGTCCAAAAATCTAAGAGTGTTATCACATAACAAGCGAATGATGGGGTTTAAAGCTGAATCCAGACATGAACAGAGACATATCAACTAAAACACATAATAGATATCGGTTTTACCTGCCAGAGGATGCGTATTTCTGTCCATCCACTCCTGAGATTTACACAGCTTTGCTACACAGCCCAGATGGATGAAACCACTTAGAATTAGGGGATACAATGACGTCCTTTCTGCACACCCATCCTGTTGACTAGAATCAGTGTGATGAGGTCATCCCTCTGCTTACTCTTTCCGCTTTCCTTCAGCATGATGTTTGTCAACATGTCTGCATGCAGAACACCGGATTGGCTGCCATTCCTATCTTATCCCCTACAAATCTGAGTAATGCTGGAGGTGTATAGAGAATTGCATGAGACAGTTACTCAAGCACTGCATTAGAGGTGTTCCAAAAATCAAAAGATCACAATTTGCAAACTTCTCAAACATCTTGGGGATTCGCCTCTGCCAAACCTCATCTGTAGATAGAGAGAAAAAGATAGAGGTAGACAGATAGATCCAGGTGCAGAGAAGAAGTGGCTTCAGCCCGACTCCTCCCAAGCCGCGCCACCATGATGTTGCGCACCACCTACAGGACTTCATCATATGGGGCTTATGACTAAGCCTTGTTGGCAGCGTGAGATGCGTCAGCAATGTGTCTCGGGAGGAGTTGGCTGAAGCTGCTTCTATTCTTCTCTACATCTGGGCTGCTTCTTTTGAAGTGTCAATAGATAGATAGATCGATAGATAGATAAATTGGGACCTTCAGCTGTGTTTGTACAGGCATTGTGTCCTGCTAGAGTAACAAGCAACTCCACATCACTGACATCTTTCACCCTGCCCACAAGGCTTAGTCATGAGCCCCCTATGACTAAGCCCTGTAGGTGGGGCGAAACATGTCGGTGGTGTGGCTATGGGAGGAGTCGGGATGAAGCCACTTCTATTCTTCCCTACACCTGGATCTATCTATCTATCTATTGAGACTTCAAAAGAAGTAGCCCCGGTGTAGAGAAAAATAGAAGTGCTTCAGCTCAACTCCTCCCAAGCCATGCCCCCAACAAGTTTCGCCCCAACTACAGGGCGTAGTCACAGGGGGCTCATGACTAAGCCTTGCAGGCAGGGTGAAACGCGTTGTAAATGTGGCTTGGGAGGTGTTGGTTGAACACGCTTCTGTTCTTCTCTGCATCTGGGCTGCTCCACTCTTTTGAAGTGGAGATAGATAGATAGATAGATAGATAGATAGATAGATAGATAGATAGATAGATAGATAGATAGATCCAGGTCTAGAGAAGAATAGAAGTGGCTTCAGCCCGACTCCTCCCGTTCAACGTCACTGACATGTTTCATCCCACTGCAGGGCTTAGTCATAGGGGGCTCATGACTAAGCCTTGCATGCAGGGTGAAACGCGCCAGTGTTTTGGCTCAGGAGAAGTTGGCTGAAGTTGCTTCTATTCTTCTCTACACCTTGGCTGCTTCTTTTGAAGTGTCAGATAGATAGATAGATAGATAGATAGATCCAGGTGTAGAGAAGACTAAAAGTGTCTTCAGCCTGACTCCTCCCGATCCACGTCACTGACACATTTCGCCCCACCCACAGGGCTTAGTCATATGGGGCTCATGACTAAGGTTTGGAAGGAGTTGGCTGAAGCTGCTTCTCTTCTTCTCTACATCTGGGCTGCTTCTTTTGAAGTGTCGATAGATAGATCCAGGTCTAGAGAAGAATAGAAGTGGCTTCAGCCCGATTCCTCCCGATCCACGTCACTGACAAGTTTCGCCCCACCTACATGGCTTAGTCATAGGGGGCTCCTGACTAAGCCTTGCAGACAGGGTGAACGCGTCCGAGATGTGGTTCAGGAGGAGTTGGCTGAAGCTGCTTCTATTCTTCTCTAAACCTGGGCTGCTTCTTTTGAAGTGTCAATAGATAGATAGACAGAAAGATAGATAGATTAGGACCTTCAGCTGTGTTTGTACAGGTCTACTCCTAGAGTAACAAGCAGCTCCAGCTGCACGAACAAACTTTATGGGCCAGAGAACCTGTGTCAATGAGCTTTATTTTTACATTTTTTTTTTTTATCGTCTTTTTGGGGGGCTATGGTGAAATATCACTTTTGAGACAGAGAAAGGGACTGAGGATATAAATGCCTCAGGGGGGATGCCAAACAGGGAAACAGGAGAATCAAATCCTAAACATGAGGGTAATCTGGGGGGGAGGGGGAGTGGGCAATTACAGAAACCGATCCCCTGTGTGCCTCTACCTGCAGCAGCTTCTCCTTCTCTCTTCCTCCCACCAGTTCTGTGCATTAAAGCCAGGATCACCTCTATAGGTACAAGAGTGTGCGTGCATATGTCCGTGCATTATCTGCACAATCCCGTGTGTATCATAGCGTGTCATAGAGCTTCCCGCGTGTATCATAGCGTGTCATAGAGCGTCCCGTGTGTATCATAGCGTGTCATAGAGTGTCCCGCGTGTATCATAGCGTGTCATAGAGCGCCCCGCGTGTATCATAGCGTGTCATAGAGCGACCCATGTGTATCAAAGCATGTCATAGAGCGTCCCGCGTGTATCATAGCGTGTCATAGTATCAAAGCATGTCATAGAGCGTCCCGCGTGTATCATAGCGTGTCATAGAGCGTCACATTCATTTCAGTGGGCTGCCCTGTGCGTGAGAATCGACACATCCATCACTTCTCAGAACTGGGAAGCTGCAATACAATCATTTGCTTTTTTGGTTTAATGTCACTATAAGGTACCCAACCTAAAGGGGCACACAGTGTACAACATCGTCCTCCTTCATAAATAACAATACATGGCCACATAATAATAATGAAATCTTCTATACAGAAAGTCTTAGTTCTGTGATGACTTCCTTTAGATATCAGGCAGTCACATCTGTTGTGATTTATGGGGAGTAATAAAGGATACAGAATTAATAAATCGATAAATCAATAGGATCTCTGGGTGTCTATTGCTCCCTAAGCTGGCTGTGACATCGCTGGACTCTGGCTCCTGCTCCCATGCACAGTGTGTGCAGCTCCTGTTCTCAAGTTGCTTCCCATGCACAGTGTGCAGCTCCTGCTCCCATGTACAGTGTGCAGCTCCTGCTTTTTATGTACAGTGTGCAGCTCCTGCTTCCATGTACAGTGTGCAGCTCCTGCTTCCATGTACAGTGTGCAGCTCCTGCTTCCATGTACAGTGTGCAGCTCTTGCTCCCATGTACAGTGTGCAGCTCCTGCTCCCATGTACAGCGTGCAGCTCATGCTCCAATGCAGAGTGTGCACTGCTCCCATGCACAGCGTGCAGCTCATGCTCCAATGCAGAGTGTGCACTGCTCCCATGCAGTGTGTAGCTCCTGCTCTCAGGCCCCCATGCACAGTGTACAGCTGCTGCTCCCATGTATAGTGTGCAGCTCATGCTCCCATGCACATTGTGAAGCTCATGCTCTCAGGCTCCCATGCACAGTGTGCAGCTCCTGCTCCCATTTACAGTGTGCAGCTCCTTCTCTCAGGCTCCCATGTACAGTGTGCAGCTCCTACTCCCATGCAAAGTGTGCATATCCTGCTCCCATGCACAGTGTGCAGCTCCTGCTCTCAGACTCCCATGTGCAGTTCCTGCTCTCATGCTCCCATTCACAATGTGTTGCTCCCATGCACAGTGTGTAGCTCCTGCTCCCATGTACAGTGTGCAGCTCCTGTTCTCAGGCTCCAATGCACAGTGTGCTACTCCTGCTCCCATGTACAGCGTGCAGCTCATGTTCCAATGCAGAGTGTGCACTGCTCCTGCTCCCATGCACAGTGTGTAGCTCCTGCTCTCAGGCCCCCAATTACAGTGTGCAGCTCCTGCTCCCATGTATAGTGTTCAGCGCATGCTCCCATGCACATTGTGCAGCTCATGCTCTCAGGCTCCCACGCACAGTGTGCAGCTCCTGCTCTCAGGCTCCCATGCACAGTGTGCAGCTCCTGCTCCCATGCACAGTGTTCAGCTCCTGCAACCATGCACAGTGTGCAGCTCCTGCTCCCATGCACAGTGTGCAGATTCTGCTCCCATGTACAGTGTGCAGCTCCTGCTCCCATGTACAGTGTGCAGCTCCTGCTCCCATACACAGTGTGCAGCTCCTGCTCCCAAACACAGTGTGCAGCTCCTGCTCCCAAACACAGTGTGCAGCTCCTGCTCCCATACACAGTGTGCAGCTCCTGCTCCCATGCACTGCTCCTGCTCCCATGCACTGTTTGCAGCTCCTGCTCCCATGCACAGTGTGCAGCTCCTGCTCCCATGCACAGTGTGCAGCTCCTGCTCCCATGTACAGTGGGTGTATCTGCTCCAGGCTGTGGGTGGGGAGCTCCATTGCTTGCCTATAAGGAGCTGTCCACCATCTCAGTGCTGAATCTTCCTCCAGCGCAGGAAGCTGCCTCTCCTCTCCTCTCCTCTGCTCTCCTCTCTTGTACTGAGTCTCTTTTCCTCTCTTCTGCTCTCTGGCTGCCTTGTGGATGGTTCTCTTGCAGGAGTTTGTGCAGAGGAAGTCTGCAGCCCAGCCTGGATTATCTGGATGGTGCTGAGAGCCCAGGATTGTGTGATCAGGCTCAGAGATCTGGGATAACATCCTCACACATTGCCTCCTCTACCTGAGCAAATCCTGCTGGAGGAGAGAAAAAAAAAGAGAAATAAAATATAACAATGGATCCTAATGCAAGCTTGTTGGGAGCTTTTCTGTGTGTGATGTCTGCTGTGTGGCCCCTGGGATCAACAGCTGCAAACTGTAAGTGATGGAGGGGGGCAGTTGGGTGTGTTGCACAGACACCTATGGGGGGCTCTGACAGTTGTCTGTCTAGGTGGGATCTGTGGAATGATGATTGCTGCTTTGCCTGCTCTGGCTGCATATTAAAGCTGTTTATGTTTCCTGCACTGTGTAGGTAGAAGGCATTTAATGGCAAGCCTGGGCTCTGCAGATTGCAGGGTAGCTGCTTACAGTCCCTGCACACTCTGATTCATTGCTATTGCTTTAGATGGGTGTATAATATAGTGCAACCTGCAAACCACCCCTGATTACCAATGTGATACAATGTAATTGCTGATAATATGTGTCTATAGCAGCTCCCCCCCCCCCCCCCCATATTAGCATCAGAACCTGCAGGCTGTCCTATGATTGTTGGTTGAACTGGATGGATTTGTGTCTTTTTGCAGTCAGATTAACTATGTAACTATCATGGTGAAGTTTACATTTTGCAGCATTAGAGTGGAGTTGAATTTACGCTCACGGATGCGTCCAGCTGCTGAGCATGCTGTGTAAAGGTGACCATACGCTATACAATCTGATAATACACATTTCTTTAGAAAGCGCCCGCTCGACTCCAAACAAATTGAATGGGTTGTTAGTGGAAGGAATGTGCCCACCATTGGTATCAGTGGGAGGAATAGTGCCCCATCATTGGTATCAGTGGGAGGAATAGTGCCCCATCATTGGTATCAGTGGGAGGAATAGTGCCCCATCATTGGTCTCATTGGGAGGAATAGTGCCCCATCATTGGTATCAGTTGGAGGAATACTGCCCCATCAATGGTGTCAGTTGGAGGAATCGTGTCCCATCATTGATGTCAGCGAGAGAAATAGTGCCCCATCATTGGTATCAGTGGGAGGAATAGTGCCATATTATTGTTATCAGTGGGAGGAATAGTGCCCCATTATTGGTGTCAGTGGGAGGAATGGCGCACCATCATTGGTATCAGTGGGAGGAATGGCACCCCATTATTGGTATCAGTGGGAGGAATGGCGCCCCATCATTGGTATCAGTGGGAGGAATGGCGCCCCATCATTGGTATCAGTGGGAGGAATGGCGCCCCATCATTGGTATCAGTGGGAGGAATGGCGCCCCATCATTGGTATCAGTGGGAGGAATGGCGCCCCATCATTGGTGTCAGTGAGAGAAAGTGCCCCATCATTGGTATCAGTGGGAGGAATAGTGCCCCATCATTGGTATCAGTGGGAGGAATAGTGCTGTATTGTTGTTATCAGTGGGAGGAATAGTGCCCCATTATTGGTGTCGGTGGGAAGAATAGTGCCCCATCATTGGTGTCAGTGGGAGGAATAGTGCCGTATTATTGTTATCAGTGGGAGGAATAGTGCCCCATCATTGGTGTCAGTGGGAGGAATAGTGCCCCATCAGTGGTGTCAGTGGGGGAAATAGGGCCCCATCATTGATGTCAGTGGGAGGAATAGTGCCCCATCAGTGGTGTCAGTGGGGGAAATAGTGCCCCATCAGTGGTGTCAGTGGGGGAAATAGGGCCCCATCATTGATGTCAGTGGGAGGAATAGTGCCCCATCATTGGTGTCAGTGGGAGGAATAGCGCCCCATCAGTGGTGTCAGTGGGGGAAATAGGGCCCCATCATTGATGTCAGTGGGAGGAATAGTGCCCCATCATTGATGTCAGTGGGAGGAATAGTGCCCCATCATTGGTATCAGTGGGAGGAATAGTGCCCCATCATTGGTATCAGTGGGAGGAATAGCGCCCCATCATTGGTATCAGTGGGAGGAATAGTGCCCCATCATTGGTATCAGTGGGAGGAATAGCGCCCCATCATTGGTATCAGTGGGAGGAATAGCGCCCCATCATTGGTATCAGTGGGAGGAATAGCGCCCCATCATTGGTATCAGTGGGAGGAATAGCGCCCCATCATTGGTATCAGTGGGAGGATTGGTGCCCCATCATTGGTGTCAGTGGGAGGAATAGCGCCCCATCATTGGTTGCATAGCAAGGACCTGCTCAACTCCAAACAAATTGAATGGGTTGTTTAGACGTTTCCTGATTTTGGTAAGTTTAAAGGAAATTGTACAAGAAGTGTACAACCAGATTGTGTAGGGTATGCTCAGCCTTAAGGGGTTAATGAGAAGGTAGAAAGTGAAAGCTGATAGGGCAAGGCTGATCTCCCGGGAAGTACGGGGATCCTTGGAATTGATACAATGTATGTAACTCTTGGAAGTTCAATGTGTGGTCAAGTTGCCATCACCATGAGCCGATGCAGTCTCCGCCAGCGACACCCTAGAAGTACGCACTTAGAATGCCTTATGCCAGTCTGGGAGGCTTCCTAGAGATGCAATGGGTTTTATGTGTAGCAGAATCATCAGAATAGACAGGGGACAAGATCACAGCCAAGATCTTCATATAGAAAAAAAGTCTCATCATCCCATAGATAGAGAAGGTGCGCCTGGGATAAATTGCCAACGTGGAAGTGTTAAGATATTTATGGCGTATTAAGGCATGCCGATGTATGTTTTGTATACAGGAATTATATTTTTAATGATCAGATTAGATCTAACTGTGTGCGGCAACTGGTTATTTAGGCCATTTTATCATCAATTTGTATCATAAAGCAAGATTTTGATTTCTTTTTTCTACCACTGCACTGTGGCACACCGACCACTGGAGGGCACTGTTGGTCTTTTGCAGGTTTGTGATGAACTTCTTATCCAAAGCTTATGAAAACACAGAGAATGGATTACACATTTGGATAAAGTGTCCTCAGAAAAATAAGAGAAACCTTTTATCTTTCTGCACCGTAACATGATATCCCGTGCAAAAAAGAAAAAAAAAAAAATACAAATAATAACTTTGAATATATATATATATATATATATATATGGAAAGGCCAGTATGGTGGCCTGGAATTATGGGTGGAGCCCGGTGGAGTATATAACCAGCCCGTTCGCCTGGCTCCCTCGTCGGTTCCGGTGCGCGATACCTGATACGTCAGATATCAAGGGCCGACTATCCAGAGCAGACGCAGCGAGCCTGTTCGGCAGCTCCCGCATTTTTCGTCTTCTATCTGACAATCCCGTCTCGTCCATCAGCGTCCGCAGGTTCGTCGTCGTCGTCGTACCTATCGAATTTGTCGCTCGGGCCGGCTGTCGCAGGTAGGGCTTCGGCACCCTCTTTTCATTATGTTTTCGATGTACCGTCGTTACGCTTGTATGCACGAGCCGCTCGGTTCTTTCATATCGAATGTTTCGGTGGCCTCGTACGCCTGTCACTGTATGCTACTTTCGATGTAGGCGTTGTCATCATTCGACACGTTCGATCACGCCACGTCAGGCGATTCATTCGCAGCTACGGCTTTCGAAATCGTTCGACTGCCCGTGCATTTCTATTATAGCGGTCGAATCGTTCGACCCACAGCCGACTGCTTGTTACGATAAGGCAATCAGTCCGCATGTTTCGCATGTTTCGCTTGCTCTGCTCCAGTTCGAATATGTCTCTCCATTTCATGCAATTATGTTATGTGTTTCATTTCACCGTCTTCAAACATTTCAGTCCCAGTCATTTCTGCTGCTCCAATATCATTTCTGTCACTTATTACGCTCCAATTCGAATCCTGTCGCATTTCTCTATGCACCGATTCGTCCTGGTGCGCCCAGCTGCTACGCCTCATTTCAGTACATGCTCCAAAGACGGGATTCATTTGTTAGGTGCATGGGCTCGTCTTCTGATTCCAGTCTTTGTCATGGGTTTCATTTCATTCACCT
Organism: Lithobates pipiens; assembly: GCF_037356315.1. Taxonomy (NCBI): domain Eukaryota; kingdom Metazoa; phylum Chordata; class Amphibia; order Anura; family Ranidae; genus Lithobates; species Lithobates pipiens. The sequence goes on from NW_027507784.1 coordinate 334,841,495, forward strand.
ATTACATCCCGGTACGAATAGTCATGTTCATGGACCAATTCGTCCCGGCGTGCCCCAGGAATGGCCTCATTTCAGTACATGCTCCAGGTTCCGTTTCGTGCTCGGTCGCAAGTTAGTGGCATGGCGATTCGGATCTCTGTCATGGCAGATTCACTCAGTTCACGGTCACGTATCACTTCCCGCTTCTAGTCCAGTTGATTCAACGTTGGATCCCCCCTGCCTGAGCTCCACGTGGCGGGCTCCACCTCCGCCTGAGCTCCACGCGGCAGGCCCCCCCCCCCCCCTGCCTGAGCTCCACGTGGCGGGGTCCCCTCCCCCCCCCCCCCCTGCCTGAGCTCCACGTGGCGGGCTCCACCCCCGCCTGAGCTCCACGCGGCAGGCCCCCCCCCCCCGCCTGAGCTCCACGTGGCGGGGTTCACCCCCCGCCTGAGCTCCACGTGGCGGGGTCCCCCCCCCCCCCTGCCTGAGCTCCACGTGGCGGGCTCCACCTCCGCCTGAGCTCCACGCGGCAGATCCCCCCCCCCCTCTCCCCTGCCTGAGCTCCACGTGGCGGGGTTCCCCCCCGCCCGAGCTCCACGCGGCAGCCCCCCCCCCCCCCCTCCCCTGCCTGAGCTCCACGTGGCGGGCTCCACCTCCGCCTGAGCTCCACGTGGCGGGTCCACCTCCGCTTAAACCCCACGTCCTATGCGCATTTGCGTTGTAAAAAAAAAAAAACGGGAAAGGAAAAAAGGAAATTTTGCATCTACGACGCAACCAAGTCACATCTCTGTCGCCATATGCACATTATTCTAAATTCGGTTGTCTGCTCGTTTCATTTATGCAGCTCGTTTCAGTTATGTCTTTCTTCACATTTTCCAGTCTTACCTCCACGATTTAGCTAGACATCTCTCTGCAGGCATAGGAGTCTCATACAAACTTACCTTCATCTCCTCAGGTCAGTCGAGTTTTCAGTGGGTTCAACCTGCACCGGGTCGGACGGTGCCTCCTTAGGTTTCGTATAGGAGAAAAACCCGGTCCCAGGGATTAATAAGCTTACCAAGCCCGGATTTTGCCACCATGTCCCAGGCTGGCAGCGAGGACTACACGGCTCCGTTGTCTCCGTCTCTTGTCTCAGAGAGCGGCAGCCAAAGGTCCTTCAGAACATGGACCATCCCCAGGCTGACGGCCGAGTTGAGGCGTAGGGGTGTACCCTTCCCAGCTACAGCCAGAAAGGCCGAGCTTTTCGGGCTCCTCTTTCCTCCCCCAGCCGCGGTTGAGGATAGTGCCCAGCAGGCCTCCCTGGGCTCCATCGCTGCCTCCATCACGCAGCTTCACACGCTGGTGTCATCCCTGACGACCTCAATGTCAGAAGTTCAGAGTCGGGTGGCCCTCCTCGAGACCCGCCCAGTCGTTTCTCCTCCTATACCAGCTTCACAAGCAGTGGAGAACACCAGCGCAGGTACCCCCGGGTGTACACCAGTAGTGTACCCTTCCCATTTAATATCAGCCAACATCAGGAAGGACATCCTAGAGGGAAAGGACGTCAATCTGGCCTCGCTACTGATATCCATTCATGAGCTGGCAGAAAATAAAGCTTACACTTGGGGGGACGTGTCGGTGGTCCTCAAAGCCAAAGACCCCAGGCTGGACAGGAAGCTGTCAGTCACCGAGTTCACCCTGGCCTTCGGCATGCTGAGGGATGTCATCTGCTCGGCCTCCCCCGGCAGAAGGGAGGAACTGGATCGTTACCTCCACGTAGTAGTTGACCTGGGGTACAAATACGGCGGTTTTGCATTTTATGACTATCACCGCTCCTTCTCCGCTAAGGCGGCCGCCAGGCTCTCTCAATTTCAGTTACCTACGGATTGGAGTGCCTTGGACACCGAGTTGTTCTGCCGACACTTCGCAGGGCTGCGGTCTCCTCTTTGTGCCATCTGCCAGTCGGCTACTCACACCGCGACTTGGTGTGCCAGCTCAGTGGCAACCCCGCCTGTAGACGGTCCATCGACCTCAGGTACTGCCCAGGCCCTACCAGCGCCGGCACGCCTGCCACAGACAGATAAACTGGGGCGCCCGGTCAAGACCTTGGGTGGCGCACCCATCTGTAACAACTATAACAGCGGGTCGTGCAATTTCAGCCAGTGCAGGCTGCTCCATGTATGCTCACGATGTAATAGAGCTCATCCCAGGCTCATGTGCGAGCTCAAGCAGGCTAGGAAATCGTGACTGAGCCGGGTCAACGTGTCGTGGCTCAGTGTCTACCTCGCCAATCACCCCACCCCCTCACTTGCCACCTACCTAGTCCAGGGCTTTACTCAGGGCTTTCATACAGGACTTATTTCCCTCCCTCACCTCACACACGAGTGCCAGAACCTGCGGTCAGCAGCCACCGACGTACAGGCCATCGACCAGCTATTACAGGCAGAGCTAGACCGGAATTTCATCATAGGCCCTTTCACGAAGCCCCCATTTAACACCTGGCGAGTCAGCCCTATTGGGCTTGTCAAGGGCAAGTTCTCAAATAAACTTAGGTTGGTCTACGATTTGTCAGCGCCTTATTCTTCCTCTGTCCCCAGTCTTAATTCTCTTATCCCCTCTGAGGAGTTCTCCCTTAAATACGCGTCCGTAGACATGGCCATCCAGGCCATTCTCAAGTCAGGCACAGGTACATGGCTCTCCAAGGCCGACATCTCGGACGCCTTCAAGCTCCTTCCCATCCATCCAACTCTCTGGTGCTGGCATGGCATCAAATGGAGGGAGCTCTACTATTTTGCCACTAAGCTGACCTTCGGGTCCAAGAGTAGCCCCTGGCTCTTCGACTCGTTTGCGCAGGCTCTCGAATGGATCTTGCTGCACGTAGCCCAGTGCCAGGGAGTCATACACTACTTGGATGACTTCCTGCTGGTCGAGTCACCTGGCTCCCTTCCAGGGGATTTGGATAAACTAAGGGTGGTCTTCAATAATCTTGACGTCCCGATTGCTGAGCACAAGGTGGAGGGCCCTGCGCAGGCAATCACCTTCCTCGGGGTCAGCTTAAATACCAGCACTATGCAGGCCAGCCTTCCCCCGGATAAACTAAGCCGCATCAGGTCGGTCATGAGGGACTTCACCCGCACCAGAACTTGTACCAAGAGGCAGTTACAGTCCCTTCTCGGTATGCTTAATTTTGCCATGCGCATCATCCCTCAAGGTCGCGCTTTCATATCACGCCTGTTAGTCCTACTGTCTCATTCACAAGACCCGGAGCATATCCTCAGCCTGGACCCCGCAGCTATAGCAGATCTTGCCATGTGGGAGGAATTCCTGACGTCCTGGAATGGCGTGTCCCTGTTCATTCCCTCCGTGTCCTCCTCGTCGCCGCAGGTCGTGACCGACGCAGCGGCCTCCACGGGTTTTGCGGCAATTTTTGGCCACCTCTGGCTCGCAGCCCCTTGGCCTCCTCAGATACTGGCTATTCCGGGCTTCACCGAGACGTCCTCCCTATTCGAGTTGTACCCCATCGTAGCCGCTGCCCATACGTGGGGCCGCAGTTGGTCCGGTCAAACAGTGACCTTTTCAACGGACAATCTCGCCACTGCGGAAATCATTAACAAAGGCAGGTCCAAGTCTCTGGAGATTATGTCCTTCCTGCGGCGACTGGTCCAGCTCTCGTTATTGTTTCAATTTAATGTCCATTGTGCCTTTATCCCCGGTAAATGTAACCGGGCAGCGGACGCCCTTTCCCGCTTTAACTTAGTTTCCTTTTTTGATCAGGTGCCCGGAGCCGGACCAACGTCAGCAGTTATCCCGGACTGGTCTCAACTGACCCTGGATTAACCCCTCACCTAGTAGCCGCGACTCAACTCATCAATCACTCCCTCGCAGACAATACCCGCAAGGCCTACCAAACAGCCTGGAGGGCCTTTAACCGTTTCTTAACGTCTCACTCCACAGAGACCTCCCGGGTCAAGCAAGTTCTGGCCTTCATTGCCCATTGCCACTCGGACTTGGCGCTATCCTTCAACACGATCCGACTATACCTGGCCGGGGTACAACATTTTACGTCCCTCCAGGACCCCGCTGAACCCTCCTTGTTCACTTTTCACGCCATTCGGGCCGTCATGCGTGGCATCCAGAAACGCCAGCCTGCGGCCTCCCTCAAACGCTTGCCTATCACAGGAGACGTTTTCAGAAACATGTCCGATATTCTGGCCACTGCACCTTTCGGACTCCACACTAGTACCATTATACAAGCAGCCATACACCTGGCCTTCTACGGCTTCTTGCGGCCAGGCGAGTTTACCTCCAGTAGCCCCTCAGCTCGCACGCTATGCAAGCACCACCTGGTCAGGCACGGAGACCATTTTATCCTGCATATAGCAGTATCCAAGACGCAACAGCTTGGCCCGGGGACGGACATACATTTTTATAAAACTAACAACCGCTGGTGCCCGGTCGCCATGCTCACCCGCTTGTTGACCCTTCTGGCCGATCAACCAGGAACTGGCCCGCTTCTGCCATTCCACGGTAAGCCACTGAACGCAGCCCAGTTCATGGAGCATGTCAGGATACTCCTGGGCATCCTTCACCTCAATCCGGCTCACTACTCCGGACATTCGTTTCGGATCGGAGCGGCTTCAACTGCCTCCCGCCAAGGGGTCCCGGTCCACGTTATCAAAAAGTTGGGTAGGTGGAAGTCCGCCTGCTTCGCCCGTTACATACCCAATCCGTAAGTAGAGATGGCCCAGGCCTTCATCAAGCTCACCCAGTAACAAACTCGAATCAATAAAGGCATTCCCTACCTGTATGTTTTTGCCCCCTTATTTTGGTATACCCTACGTTAGGCCAGGGCACACTTTCAGGCCCGGTTCAAGTAAGCGAGTTTTGTGTTATCCTTGTTTGTCATCCTTATCCGTATCGGTCAGAGGGCTCTGGGCCATAAATGGAAAGGCCAGTATGGTGGCCTGGAATTATGGGTGGAGCCCGGTGGAGTATATAACCAGCCCGTTCGCCTGGCTCCCTCGTCGGTTCCGGTGCGCGATACCCACCCACCCATCCCCTGTCAGGGCATTTCTCAAGCATTATACTCCCGGGCGAGTACTCATTTCACTCCATTTCATTTTCATTTCATTTATTACTCATTTCTCTATCAAGGGTATGCCCCCTTATTTTGGTATACCCTACGTTAGGCCAGGGCACACTTTCAGGCCCGGTTCAAGTAAGCGAGTTTTGTGTTATCCTTGTTTGTCATCCTTATCCGTATCGGTCAGAGGGCTCTGGGCCATAAATATATATATATATATTCTGTCCTGTGTGTGCATGATGGGTTTTAATCTCCTGCCCCACAATATCTTGTGAATCTGAGACAGGAATTGCCATATTTACTTGTCAAGATGGTAATTGCTAGAGAAATCTTTGACAGGGTCATCACCCTTTGCATAAATCAAGATAGTTGGTTTTCTAGCAGCGTGCAATTCCAGATAAACAAACACTGTGTGTGTGTCCGTCTTTCTATACCAAGGTTACACAAAACCCTAAAGGTTCCTTCAAAAGGCTAGTAGGGGTTCCTTGGGTAATGCCCATTTTGTGCCTCTCAGAAAAGTAACCACTAAGGCCAAATAACTTTGTAGCTATCTGTAAGCGTGGCATTCTTCTGGCCGGCCACTAATGTGAGGAGCATTCTTCTCACTGACCTCCAATGTAAGGAACATTCTTCTCACTGACCTCCAATGTAAGGGACATTCTTCCCACTGACCACCAATGTAAGGAACATTCTTCTCACTGACCTCCAATGTAAGGGACATTCTTCTCACTGATCACCAATGTAAGGAACATTCTTCCCACTGATCACCAATGTAAGGAACATTCTTCCTACTGATCACCAATGTAAGGAACATTCTTCCCACTGATCACCAATGTAAGGAACATTCTTCTCACTGATCACCAATGTTAGGAACATTCTTCTCACTGATCACCAATGTAAGGAACATTCTTCTCACTGATCACCAATGTAAGGAACATTCTTCCCACTGATCACCAATGTAAGGGACATTCTTCCCACTGATCACCAATGTAAGGAACATTCTTCTCACTGATCACCATTGTAAGGAACATTCTTCCCACTGATCACCAATGTTAGGAACATTCTTCCCACTGATCACCAATGTAAGGGACATTCTTCTCACTGATCACCAATGTAAGGAACATTCTTCCCACTGATCACCAATGTTAGGAACATTCTTCCCACTGATCACCAATGTAAGGAACATTCTTCTCACTGACCTCCAATGTAAGGAACATTCTTCTCACTGACCTCCAATGTAAGGAACATTCTTCTCACTGATCACCAATGTAAGGAACATTCTTCTCACTGACCTCCAATGTAAGGGACATTCTTCCCACTGACCACCAATGTAAGAATCATTCTTCTCAGTGACCTCCAATGTAAGGGACATTCTTCTTACTGACCTCCAATGTAAAGGACATTCTTCCCAATTTTTCTTTATTAAAAGTCTTGCAAACAATAAGCATAAAATCACAATATATAAATATACATAGATATATACATATTTACATAAATTAAAATAAATATAGCAAATCTGCTCTCAAAACAAAAAAATACTTTACAGCAATAACATAAATCCTATTACGACTCACACCATTACACCAGACATCAAACTTGTGAGGTTAAGAAACAATCCCGCACCTATTATGCATGCAGCCCTTCTTCAAAAAGAAGATACTAACCAACAAAAGCTAAGGGAGTGAAAGAAACAGAAAAAGAAAAGAGCTCCTCACCCAGAGATGGGCAGTTCACCAAAGGCAGGTCTGATATTACTCCACGCCCTTATCCAGACTGCCCGAGGCTCCCTGCCCTTCTCAAGACCCCGAATTTTCCCAACCTCACCCAGAATATCGTGCACCACCACCTCAACAGAGAGGACTTTCTTCCGCAGGGTAATCTGGCACCGTGCATTCCATGTGAAGTAACGGACAACTATACTAACTAAAAACAGTGTATCAAAATCAAAACCCCAGTGAGTCGGGAATGCCCCATACACCCACTCCGCATAACTCATGCGATAGAAAAAGGGGATGCCTAGAGCCCTCCCCACCCTTTTATACACCTCTATGTTAAAAGGGACACTGGAGCAAAAAGTGGTCCATAGACTCCACTTTACCAACACACTCCGCTCTAGGACAATCCCGATCATCCACAGGGCGATGCTTCAAGTTCCCTCTCACATAGAGCCTTCCATGGAAAGCGAGCCAGGCTTGATCCCTAAACTTCAAGGAGATTATTTCTAAATTGATTAAACGCAACCCTTCCCTCATTACAGAGCCTGGGCAATCCCTTAAGGCCAGTGACACACTGAAAGCAGAGCCCAAAATCCTCTTCTCCAGAAGCTTCCTGGGGGGGGGGGGACTTGATATCCTCCACTGTCACCTGCCACTGCTGAAGTATTTTCAGACACGGGGCAACATAAGCCGGGAGCTTGCCATGTCGGACTCTCAGACTTTTCACTGGCCCGCCATCTTCCCAGCATCACAGAAAAGGCCTAAAACAAGATTGAAAAATACCCACCCATCCCGGCGGGTTCTCTGCTAGCATATTACCAAGATTGTACTTTAAAAACAGCAGAGAAAAGAAAACTATTGGGTTGACCATTCCTAGGCCACCCTCCCGCCTAGACAGGTAAGTTACATTGCGCTTGATCAGGTTCAGCCTACTTCCCCATAACAGTTGGAAAAACAGCTGTACACCCTTGCATAGAGAGATACTGGCAAGATACAGACGAAGCTGACATATAAAAAAATTGGGACCAGGTACGTTTTGATCAAGTCAACCCTCTCCCTCAATGAAAGCTTCCATTTCTTCCAGCTTGCTACTTTGGCATTGGCACACAACAGCCTGCTTTCCCAATTTCGATGACCATAGTCACCAGGACCAAATTTGATGCCCAACACTTTAATTTCCTGCTGGGACTCTGGGAAGGCATCCGGAAGTTCGAAGCTTTCACCTTCCTCACCCATCCAGAAAACTTCACTCTTTTCATGGTTGGCTTTAGAACCAGAAGCCTCCGTGTACTGCTCTATCATAGAGACCACCTCCTGCGCCTCCTCCGTTCCAGAGACAATAACAGACACATCATCGGCATAGGCCACGACCTTCAAAGGTGGCACACCAGCAATGCCCAAAGGCACCCCGCACAAAGATCCACACTCTAGCCTTCTTATGAAGGGGTCGATTGCGAATACATATAACAGGGGGCTCAGAGGACATCCCTGGCGCACACCAGAGCCAACCTCAAAAGGCCGTCCAACCCAACCATTAACCAGTGGGAAGCTCTCAGCCCCTCTATATAATGTCTTCAGCCAATCTATAAACCTCCCCTGCAGGCCGTATCTACCAAGTAGCAAATACAGGTACTCATGATTGACTCTATCAAAAGCCTTCGCCTGATCCAATGCCAGCAAGTACTTTCTCCATCCAGCAGCCCTGCATCGTTCCAAAGCCTCCCGGACAGCTAAAACCGCTGAAAAGGTACTTCTACCTTGGACCGAGCAGTGCTGATGACTGGACAACATATCGCCTGCCACTGACGACAAGCGCCAAAAAAGAATCTTCGCCAAGATCTTTCTATCAACATTGAGAAGACTGATGAGGCGCCAGTTCTCAATCATTGAGGGGTCTTTACCTTTTGACAGAAGAATCACAGCTGATTGCCTCATGGAGGGAGGGAGCGAACCCTCTTCTAGACAGCTGTTATAAACCTCTGCTAAAAAGGGAGCCAGAATGGACTTAAAACACTTGTAAAATTCAGCTGTCAACCCATCTGGCCCAGGCAATTTTTTGGTAGCCAGCTTCTCTATAGCATGAACTACCTCATCCACTGAAATTGGTTCTGTCAAATCCATCAAAGGCAATGTACCATTTCCCAATCCTGGAGTAGAATCCAGAAAGCTTTCCATCTTGTCCCGACAAAGGTCCTTTCTTCCTAGAAGATCTGCATAATATGATCTGAAGATCTCCAGGATCCCTGATCTGGACTTCACCAGGGAACCCGTACTATCCCTCAGGCCTATGACCGTCTTAACTGCTATGCCTTGCTTACAGTTCTGGTAAGGATCAGGCGAGTGGTATTTTCCATAATCCCTCTCCAGAACCAAGGAGGCATGCCGGTCGTATTGACACTTTCTAAGAAGAAACTTCACCTCAGAGATCTCCCCTGGATCTCCTCTATACGAGACAAGACGATCAAGCTTCCTCCGCAAATGCTGGTAGGCAATGCACATACCAAGCTGCTTCTTCTTACTTATGGCATTGAAAAGTCCAATCGTCCTTTGTTTCACAAGCTCCCACCACTCTGACTTAGTGCTGCAAAAGTCCAGAATAGAAACCTGTGCCTGAAAAAAATCCTCAAAGGATTGTCTTACCTCTACGTTTTCCAGGAGAGCCGAATTCAGTTTCCAGGTACCCCTTCCCCTGGGTGGAGTGTCCGAGGCATTCAGAGTCACAGACAGCATACAGTGGTCAGAGAACTCCACCGCCCTCAACTCAGGAGCCGAGAAAGCAGAGTTCTCCTTTAAAAAAAACCTATCTATCCTACTCTGACTATTCCCTCTCTGAAATGTGAATCCCGTGCTGCCAGGGCAGTGCTTAATATGCACATCTACCAGGCCTGCTTGTCTCACCATATCTCTAAGAAAAACGCTATCGTACACCAGCCTGTCTATGGAGCCTCTCCTGTCTTCAGGCCTAATTATGGTGTTAAAATCACCTCCAAAGACAACCTGCTGGGACGTAAAAAGGAAGGGCTTGATCTCTGTGAGGAGGCATTTCCTGCCCCATCTTGACTGCGGTCCATAGATATTAATCAGGCGCAGGTCCTGCCCCCTAACAGAGACGTCCAAGACCATGCATCTCCCAATCTCTACCTCAATTACCCGCTGGCACGTTACCATATCGGTTTTAAAAAGGACCGCAACTCCGCTGCAGGGCTCTGCCGCAAGAGACCAAAAGGAGGGACAGCATCTCCACTCCCTTTTTGCTAGATGGACATCGGCCAAAGTATTGAGCCAGGTCTCTTGCAAAAATAAAATCTCGGCATCAAACTCGCTGAGCAAAAATAAGGCAATATCACGAGCTTTTGCAGATTTCATGCTGGCGATATTAATGGTCGCCACCTTTATCGGAGTGGGAACTGCCATCAGGATGATTGGGGTAGTTGTTTCTTAACCTTTGCCACACTCTCATCACCAGAAACAGCTCTCTTCAAACTACGTGACTCCCCCTCATCCATGGATGATAAAGAAAAAGATAAATCAGACATCCCATCACCTGACAAAACTGAAAAGGTGTTGCCAAGAGGAACCCCTCCTGGGTCCGACTCTGAGGAAGAAATTAACACCTTATTTGTCTTCCTCTTCTTCTTTTTCTTCCTCCTAAACGTCTCCCACCCCTCATCATCCGAATCCCCCCCAACAGAGGGTGAGACATGGGATATGGACACCCTTCCATCAGCCCCACCCCCATCCAGCACCCCCACACTCCCCTGACCACGTTTGCGCTGCCGAGGGACAGGGACTGGAGGCTGAGAAGGAAGATCCGCTAAACCTGCCCCCCCAGCAGCCTCCGCTAGTCTGGAGGACCTACGTACAGCAGGAATAGGGACCACCACATGGGGGACAGACTTAGGGACCACATCACTAGAGGGAACAGAATCTGAAACAACAGATGGAACTGACACAGGAGGGACAGACTCAGGGACCACATTACCAAGGGAAACAGAACCTGAAACAGATGGAACAGACACAGGAGGGACAGACTCAGGGACAACATTACCAGGGGGAACAGAACCTGAAACAGATGGAACAGACACAGGAGGGACAGACTCAGGGACAACATTACCAGGGGAAACAGAACCCAAAACAACAGATGCAACAGACACAGGGGGGACAGCAACAGTTACAGCGGCCTCATCCTCCTTGTCCAGCCTCTGCAGCTCAGCCTCCAATCCTGGCAAGTTATGTAAAGCCTCTGGACACTTACTGTAAGGATGGCCAAGCTTTTGGCACAGATTGCACCGAATTTGGGTACAATCCTTTGCCAAATGGTCCAGACCCTGGCATAGCGAACACTTTTTACGGGTGCAGGTAGAGGCAAAATGGCCCTTTTCACCACATTTATTACAAACTTTGGGCTGTCCCTGGTAGAATATAGTCAGCCGATCTCTTCCCAGAAAAGCAGAACAGTGCAGATGTTGGACTACATTGCCCAGCACTCCCAATTTTAGCGACACTGTCCAGGCCCCTGTCCATATGCCATGTTCATCCAGGACCTTCCGCAGTGGAGTGAGGACCTCACCATATCGGCGTAGCCATACTATCAAATCAGCCTCTGGTATGGATTCGTTGCGCACCAGGATGGTCACCGATTTTATCAGGGGCTGCCTGGAAATCACCTTTGGCACCAAACCACTCCACTGCGGAAGGCCCTGGCACCTCCTATGTCGCTCCCAAAATAAATCCAACCCCTCAGGTTTTACAAAAGATAAATCAAATTCATAACTTCCCACTGGGCAAATCAAAGCAAAAATATCCACAGCTTTAAACCCCATTTCCAAAATCAACTCAGCCACCCTCTCCCTCACTGGTGGGGTCCCCTCCCCCTCCCACTTGAACTGAACCACATTTCTCCTCCTGTACCCACCACCAAACTTCCCAAAATTGTGACCACCAATATTTACAGCATTCCCCCCACCCTCCTTGGTGCGACTCCCCAAAACAGATGCATAACTCCCCATATTCCTCCCAGCAGAAGAGACATTTGTTTGTTTTGAACTGTCTGAGACATCTCTAGCAGATATCGATTGTACAGATTTGGTCTGTACAATCGATGAGTCTTTCCTCTGAGCAGAGAGAGAAATGTCATTTTTATTTTTCCCAGCAGTATTAACCCCTCCACCATCACCACCACCCACCACATTCATTGTTTTATCATGACTGTCATTGGTAATACTTGCTGGTATATTCACATGTCTTCCCAGCAGTGTCAGTTCCCACTGCTGTGCTGGTGGAATCTTCAGCTGGCCTGTTCTCTTCCATCAGGACAGGACTTTCTGCAGAGGACAGTGCAGGCTGGACTGACACATCCATGGCTTCCACTGCACATGGTGCAGTATTCTGATCCCCTCCCCCACCAGCATCAATCAGCTCTGCTGGAACACAGAGAGGCTCAGGTGAAGCAATCACATTGCAGGTGTCAGACACAGTGTGTGAAACAGAAAACTTGATAGAGGGACTACAGGTCTCAGCACATGCAGGTGCAGCAACATCCATGTTCAGGGGATTTGGTGCAGGTTCATCCTCATTCCCTGGCTGATTCTTCTGCACATCCACAGGGACCTCTGATGGGTCATCACAAACGGTAAACTTGCCTCCTCTCTGGGGGGATTCCATCCGCTGGATGAAGGTCAGGGTGGCATTCTCACTCTCAACCCCCTGGCTGGTTGCCGCCGGCGATTCCAAGGCCTTACATGGGGGGAGAGGAGCAGAGGCAGATGGACCCGGGTCATCCATTACCTGAGGCTGATCCACGGAACACGCTGAGGACTGGCTGACAAACCTTCTCTCATTTTCAAATTTTTCTTTAAATGCACCACTCTTATCCTTCAACTTCTCCAACAATAAAGTTTGCTGCTTCACCTTTTCTTCCAAATCCTGTAGCTCAGGCTTCATGGCGGTGCGATTCTTACTTCAGGCCTGGAAGTATTTGGCTTTGAAGTTCTTAAGCTCCGCTCTCAAAACTTTAAGTTTCTCCTCCGCTCTCCCAATCGCCCTAAAGCGATTAACAACCTTAAGGCTGAAAACACTGGCATCCATACCAGGGCCCGGACCCACAGACAGATCCTCCACCTCCTCCTCACTGGGCCCCGTGTCATCAGGGGGATCCATCTCAGGGCCTCCCCCAGGATCAGGCATTATTCCTGGGCCGAGCTAGCAGGCAAGGCCCAGGCTTGAAAAATGGGTGGTTCTCACAGAGAGCTCTTTGGGTGTGTCCTCCTCCTCCTTCCCACTGATCACCAATGTAAAGAACATTCTTCCCACTGACCACCAATGTAAGAGACATTCTTCCTACTGATCACCAATGTAAGGAACATTCATCCCACTGATCACCAATGTAAGGAGCATTCTTCTCACTGATCACCAATGTAAGGAACATTCTTCCCACTGATCACCAATGTAAGGAACATTCTTCCCACCGATCACCAATGTAAGGAGCATTCTTCTCACTGATCACCAATGTAAGGAACATTCTTCCCACTGATCACCAATGTAAGGAACATTCTTCTCACTGATCACCAATGTAAGGAACATTCTTCCCACTGACCACCAATGTAAGAGACATTCTTCCTACTGATCACCAATGTAAGGAACATTCTTCCCACCGATCACCAATGTAAGGAGCATTCTTCTCACTGATCACCAATGTAAGGAACATTCTTCTCACTGATCACCAATGTAAGGAACATTCTTCTCACTGATCACCAATGTAAGGAACATTCTTCTCACTGATCACCAATGTAAGGAACATTCTTCTCACTGATCACCAATGTAAGGAACATTCTTCTCACTGATCACCAATGTAAGGAACATTCTTCTCACTGATCACCAATGTAAGGGACATTCTTCTCACTGATCTCCAATGTAAGGAACATTCTTCCCACTGACCACCAATGTAAGAGACATTCTTCCTACTGATCACCAATGTAAGGAACATTCTTCTCACTGATCACCAATGTAAGGAACATTCTTCTCACTGATCACCAATGTAAGGATCATTCTTCTCACTGATCACCAATGTAAGGATCATTCTTCCCACTGACCACCAATGTAAGGAACATTCTTCCCACTGATCACCAATGTAAGGAACATTCTTCTCACTGATCACCAATGTAAGGAACATTCTTCTCACTGATCACCAATGTAAGGAACATTCTTCTCACTGATCACCAATGTAAGGAACATTCTTCTCACTGATCACCAATGTAAGGAACATTCTTCTCACTGATCACCAATGTAAGGAACATTCTTCTCACTGATCACCAATGTAAGGATCATTCTTCTCACTGATCACCAATGTAAGGATCATTCTTCTCACTGACCTCCAATCTAAGGAACATTCTTCCCACCAATCACCAATGTAAGGAACATTCTTCTCACTGATCACCAATGTAAGGAACATTCTTCTCACTGATCACCAATGTAAGGAACATTCTTCCCACTGACCACCAATGTAAGAGACATTCTTCCTACTGATCACCAATGTAAGGAACATTCTTCTCACTGATCACCAATGTAAGGAACATTCTTCTCACTGATCACCAATGTAAGGATCATTCTTCTCACTGATCACCAATGTAAGGATCATTCTTCCCACTGACCACCAATGTAAGGAACATTCTTCTCACTGATCACCAATGTAAGGAACATTCTTCTCACTGATCACCAATGTAAGGAACATTCTTCCCACTGATCACCAATGTAAGGGACATTCTTCCCACTGATCACCAATGTAAGGAACATTCTTCTCACTGATCACCAATGTAAGGAACATTCTTCCCACTGATCACCAATGTAAGGGACATTCTTCTCACTGATCACCAATGTAAGGAACATTCTTCCCACTGATCACCAATGTAAGGAACATTCTTCCCACTGATCACCAATGTAAGGAACATTCTTCTCACTGATCACCAATGTAAGGAACATTCTTCTCACTGATCACCAATGTAAGGAACATTCTTCTCACTGATCACCAATGTAAGGATCATTCTTCTCACTAATCACCAATGTAAGGATCATTCTTCTCACTGACCTCCAATCTAAGGAACATTCTTCCCACCAATCACCAATGTAAGGAACATTCTTCCCACTGATCACCAATGTAAGGAACATTCTTCCCACTGATCACCAATGTAAGGAACATTCTTCTCACTGATCACCAATGTAAGGAACATTCTTCCCACTGATCACCAATGTAAGGAACATTCTTCCCACTGATCACCAATGTAAGGAACATTCTTCTCACTGATCACCAATGTAAGGAACATTCTTCTCACTGATCACCAATGTAAGGAACATTCTTCTCACTGATCACCAATGTAAGGATCATTCTTCTCACTGATCACCAATGTAAGGATCATTCTTCTCACTGACCTCCAATCTAAGGAACATTCTTCCCACCAATCACCAATGTAAGGAACATTCTTCCCACTGATCACCAATGTAAGGAACATTCTTCTCACTGATCACCAATGTAAGGAACATTCTTCTCACTGATCACCAATGTAAGGAACATTCTTCCCACCAATCACCAATGTAAGGAACATTCTTCTCACTGATCACCAATGTAAGGAACATTCTTCCCACCAATCACCAATGTAAGGAACATTCTTCCCACTGATCACCAATGTAAGGGACATTCTTCTCACTGATCACCAATGTAAGGAACATTCTTCTCACTGATCACCAATGTAAGGAACATTCTTCTCACCGATCACCAATGTAAGGAACATTCTTCTCACCGATCACCAATGTAAGGAACATTCTTCTCACTGATCACCAATGTAAGGAACATTCTTCTCACTGATCACCAATGTAAGGGACATTCTTCCCACTGACCACCAATGTAAGGAACATTCTTCTCACTGATCACCAATGTAAGGAACATTCTTCTCACTGATCACCAATGTAAGGAACATTCTTCCCACTAATCACCAATGTAAGGAACATTCTTCTCACTGATCACCAATGTAAGGAACATTCTTCTCACTGATCACCAATGTAAGGAACATTCTTCCCACTGATCACCAATGTAAGGAACATTCTTCTCACTGATCACCAATGTAAGGAACATTCTTCTCACTGATCACCAATGTAAGGAACATTCTTCCCAGTGACCACATGTATAATGTTGTCCCACTGACCTCCAGTGTAAGGGGGCACTTTGCTGACCTCTAATGTGAGGGAACACTAAGATTTTCACTGTCTTTTAATTTCTTGCAATTAATATTAATCTCATCCTCCCCCACTTCCTGCCAAGTTGCCAAGGTACACAGTATTTGTAGTGTACGCACGTCGTGGGCGATTGGGTCGGAGAGTTATTTACAGAGTTTTGTACCGGAAACTTCCTCGGCAATATGTTAGCATGAACACTGTTTGTTAACACGGCCCTGCCAAAAATAATTAAAGT
This sequence comes from Lithobates pipiens, assembly GCF_037356315.1. NCBI lineage: Eukaryota > Metazoa > Chordata > Amphibia > Anura > Ranidae > Lithobates > Lithobates pipiens. Next base: position 334,857,711 of record NW_027507784.1, read on the forward strand.
GGGTTGCGAATTACTTCCCTGAAGAGTTTGAAAACAAAGTAATTACATGGCTTAGTAAAAAGCGGGATGTACAATTTGTATATTCCAACAGAGCTCGCTGTGTTTTCTTAAAGAATACACTATATTACCAAAAGTATTGGGACATCTGCCTTTACATGCACTTGAACTTTAATGGCACCCCAGTCTTAGTCCGTCATCAGAGGGCATCAATTATATTTGTGTACATTTTCGCACGACCGTGCCACCAAGTACTAAGTTGTGTTTTGCGAAGGGGTCAAATACTTATTTCCCTCATTAAAATTTGAAATGCGATTTACTGGATATTTTTGTTGTTAACCCTTTCATGCCTAAGCCTATTTCTAACATTTGTTGCTTACAAGTTAAAATCCGTATTTATGGCTAGAAAATTACTTGGAACCCCCAAACATTTTATATATATATATATATATATATATATATATATATATATATATATATATATATGTATATGTATATATATATATATATATATATATATATATGTATATGTATATATATATATATATATATATATATATATATATATATATATATATATATATATATATATATATATATACATACATACACACATATATATATATATATATATATATATATATATATATATATATATATGTATATATATATATATATATTTATATATATATATATATATATATATACATACATACATACATACATACATACATACATATATATATATATATATATATATTTAGCAGAGACCCTAGAGAATAAAATGGCGAAAGTTGCAATATTTTATGTCACAACAGAATTTGCTCATCGGTCTTTCAAATGCAATTTTTGGAGAAAAAAGACTTTCACATATGAAAAAAATACTAAACAGTGAAATTTTTTTTCTAGAATTATTGCTCTCACTCTGAGGATCGCGGCAATACCTCACATGTGTGATTTGAACACCATTTACATTTGCAGGCACGACTTAGGTATGCGTTTTCTTTGCTGCGCGAGCTCGCGGGAGGCAGGGGCGCTTAAACATTTTTATTATTTTTTTTTCCTATCTTTTTTTTTTTTTTTTTTACATTTTCCCTTAAAATAAAAATAAAAATTCTGATCACTTTTATTGCTGTCACAAGTAATGTAAACATCCCGTGTGACAGTAATAAGGTGGTGACAGGTCCTCTTTATGGAGGGATCGGGGGGGGGGGGGGGTCTAAAAGACTCCAAATCCCTCCTTCGCACTTAAAGGTATTCAGATCGGCAAAATCGGTGATTCTGAATACTGTCATTTTTAAAAAATTTGGTGCCATTGGCAGCCGAGTAAAAAGGAAGTGACGTTGTGATTCCGGGATTTTACATCGGAGACCAGAGCCGAATCCGGCTTAGTTTGGGTCTCAGCCTAGACGGCGGACGTGCCGGCTGGTGGCTCGGGTCTCCCGGTGGGACAGGAGAGCCCGAGAAGTGAGGCAGAAGTTGGCGGGAGGTGGGGGGGGGGCATCCCCTCCCGCTCCTTTAGGATAACAGCCGAGCAGATTTTAGCCACATCGGTTGTTACTAAAAAGCCGACCGCCCGTTCTAAAAACGGTACCGGGGCGATGCCTGCAGCTGTAGGCATCACCCCGGTTAGGGTTAGCCCACCTGTCCGGGATTCACCCGGACAGTCCGGGATTCACCCGAACAGTCCGGGTTTTGAATCACGTGTCCAGGTTGCAGGTGGACTGAAACCCGGACACATTATTCAGACTGGACTGTGACTCCCTAAGTAACCAAGATAGTCACACACAAAACTGTTGCTGTCCGGGAGCTGCAGACGGCTGTCTGGGGGCAGGTTTGACATCACTGTGGGGACGGGGAAGGGCGATGACGTCTGCATAAGCAATTTGGCCACACCCAACTGTTCGGACGTGCCGGCTGGTGGCTCGGGTCTCCCGGTGGGACAGGAGAGCCCGAGAAGAGCGGCAGAAGTTGGCGGGAGGTGGGGGGGTCATCCCCTCCCACTCCTTTAGGCTAACAGCCGAGCAGATTTTAGCCACATCGGTTGTTATCACTAAAAAGCCGACCGCCCGGTCTAAAAACGGTACCGGGCGATGCCTGCAGCTGTAGGCATCACCCCGGTTAGGGTTAGCCCACCTGTCCGGGATTCACCCGGACAGTCTGGGATTCACCCGGACAGTCTGGGTTTTGAATCACGTGTCCAGGTTGCAGGTGGACTGAAACCCGGACACATTATTCAGACTGGACTGTGACTCCCTAAGTAACCAAGATAGTCACACACAAAACTGTTGCTGTCCGGGAGCTGCAGACGGCTGTCTGGGGGCAGGTTTGACATCACTGGGGGGACGGGGAAGGGCGATGACGTCTGCATAAGCAATTTGGCCACACCCAACTGTTCGATGCGGCACGCCAAGCGCACCATATTCCTACTCTCCTTGGGGACACCCAAAGGTGTCCCAGGCTGCCACAGTGTTCGGGTTTGGCTTGAAGAAAAGGTGGCAACCCCAACCCCCGGTGAAACCCCTACAAGACATAAACGCAAATTTGCATACGGTCGGCGGTTCGTTTTTTTTTTCTGTCTCTCGCTGGTAAAATAAACCGACCTTTAAAATTATGAATCATTTCTTTGTCGGTGGGCAAACGTACAAAATCAGCAGGGGATCAAATACTTATTTTCCCTCGCTCTATGTGCACTTGCGTTCAAAGGAATTAAAGTAACCACTTGACCTCCGGAAGATTTACCCCCCCCCCCCCCTTCATGACCAGGCCATTTTTTTGCTAGGGGGATGAAATACTTTTTTTCCCTCACTGTACAATGTGAGACATTCCTCGTCCGGTTATACACATTGGGATAGATTTACTAAAGCTGGAGCACTCAGAATCGGGTGCAGCTGTGCATGGGAGCCAATCAGCTTCTATATTCAGCTTTTTCAATTAAGCTTTGGCAATAAAACCCGGAAGCTGATTGGTTCCTATCAGGGTGGATTTGATTTAAATCATGATTTTCAAAGAGCAACTGTCCTCTCTGATCCGCAGTGGCTCCTCCTCTGACCCACTTAGGGTTGTCACTTGTCCGGTTTTGACACATGTGCCCGGGTCTCAACCTGCCAGAAACCCGGGCACATTCACGTTCAACCGTCCTGTGACCAGGGGCCCCGGCCGCAACATCTAGAGCTGTGATTCCCGTGCCCGCCATCAATGTTACACCGAGTCCCAGCTCAGCGATGGGCAGCGGGTGACCTGTGATTGGCTGAATGGGTCATGTGCAGGCGGCGGACATGAGGGTCTGTGATTAGCCCGGTGGAGCTTGTCAGATGTAGAGCCTGCCTGGCATGCACTGTGTGTGTCCTCACTGAGGGATATCTCTCATCTGCCCTCTGACCTTCTCTCTGTAAGCCACCCCCCTCCTCTGTCAGCTACCCCCCCTCCTCTGTCAGCTACCCCCCCTCCTCTGTCAGCTACCCCCCCTCCTCTGTCAGCTACCCCCCTCCTCTGTCAGGTACCCCCCCCCCTCTGTCAGCTACCCCCCCTCCTCTGTCAGCTACCCCCCCTCCTCTGTCAGCTACCCCCCCTCCCTCCTCTGTCAGCTACCCCCCCCCTCCTCTGTCAGCTACCCCCCTCCTCTGTCAGCTACCCCCCTCCTCTGTCAGCTACCCCCCTCCTCTGTCAGCTACTCCCTCCGTCAGCTACCCCCCCCCCCCTCTGTCAGCTACCACCCCCCCTGTCAGCTACCCCCCTCTGTCAGCTACCCCCCATCAGCTACCCTTCCCCTCCTTTGTCATCTACCCTCCTCTGTCATCTACCCCCCCCCCCTGTCAGTTCCCCCCCTCCTCTAGTGCTCTACTGACACTGTGAAAGTGTTTGAGTGTGGTTTGAAGAAAAGGTGGCAACCTTAGACCCACTGCTGACTCACCGACAGTTCCATTCACTTTAATAGGACAGCTGGTGATGGGGCAGTGACACAACAAGGTGAGGGACGTGGCGGCAGTGGATGAGTGGACGGGCGCTGCCATGATGGATCTGAAATGACAGGTGCCCTTTAAATGTAAGGACTTATTCTTGCTGGTAGTTAGAAATCTTTAATATTTGCAAACAAAATGAAGGTTTCCTATTTAGAATAATAAGCTGTCAGGTTAGTAAAACAGCGATATCAGAATCATACAGTTTGTAGTGTACATAGATTTGCAAAACAATGGGATAAAGTAATATTCCTAAACTTTGTTTTACCTCATAGTTACTGTAAAATTGTGTCAATGCATCAATGCAGTGCATGTTATCTCCGCTTGCAGAGCTTGGATTCATTGAATGAGTTTACCAAAAATGTAAATATTAAAGAATATACAGCCTCATGCTACATAACTGAGCTCCATTTCATGCTGAATAAACTAAATTATTAATGTATCCTAAATAGAAAACTATCTTTAGATAGATTTTTACGCCAAAATCATCCTATTAAAATAACGTAGCTAAAAATAAAATAAAAATCTATTTAAATCAAAATAATCAGATTTTTTTTGATTAAATAAAAAAAAAAAAAAAAAAAATCATTGATTTCTATCCACCTTGAGCCTGATTTTGCACCCTCCAACTTTAGTAAATAAACCCCATCGCATCGTTATTTTATGGAAAGTATCGGGAAGATTTGTTCTTCTTTTTTTAGGACGCCTCTATTAAAACGCAATCTTCGATCGATGCTCTGTATCCGAGTCTATGGCCAGCCTTTAGCACATTTTCCCCAAAAAAAATAAAAAAATAAAAAAGCCTCCCCTGCGCATTGCTCAGCACCAGCACTTTGCATAATTGTATGGAACGGGAGAAGTACGGTATTAAATTGAACCATAAATTCCGGGAGATAGCGCTGAAACATAAGAGCCGGGCCACGTTATCGGAGAATTGCTTCTCGCATGAGCATAAAAAGATAAGAATTGTTGTGCGGCGTGTGAATCTGCCGGCTGGGAACGCGTAGATCACGGTGATCTGTGGCTGCGTTTGCATCTGTTCCACTTTGGAGGACTTGGCACGTGAGCGCACGCTCCGTCTGATTGGATGACTAATGCAGAGCGTGATCGGGATTCCGAGGGGGGGGGGGAATGCTGAGAGCGAGAGTCTCACCGATAATGAGAGCAGGTTGTGTCGTACGTAGAAAAAAAATGAAAATAAAATCATTCAAACCGATCGTTGTGTATAAATGAATGTACACCAACAACAAAGTACATAAAAGTGAGTTTTCTAAATGTGGCCACTAGGGGCGCACGGAGCCGATGCGAGTGCCTGACGGTCGCGATCACCGCCGGGCTCCCGCGATCGCTCGGGGCACATGGAGAACCCGGAAGCTGTGTGTGTGTTCTCTGATGCCGCGTACACACACGTCCGGAATTTTCGATGGAACCAGTCCGATGGGATTCTCCGACCGTGTCTATGCCCATCGGTCTTTTTCTGTCGGCATTTCCGGCGGTCTTTAGATTGAGAGCCTGTTCTTAATTTTTTTTTTCCGACGGAAAAACCTTTCTATCGGATTTTTCCATCGTGCGTCTGCAATTCCGACACGAAAAATTCCGACGCGTGCTCGGAAACAATTCGACGCATGCTGGGAACGTCGAACGCGTTGTGTGTCGCGGTGTTATTGACCGTCGGAATTCGGTGTGACAAGACAGTGCGAGAGAAATTCTGTCGGAAATTCCGACGGGAAAAACCATGAGAGCTTTTTCCCACGAGAATTCCGATCGTGTGTACGCGGCATGAGGGGAGAAGAGACTGATCGCCTGTCTATACAGCGATCTGTCATCTCCCCTACACAGTCCCCTCCCCCCACTTCAGTTAGAACACACAGTAGGTAACACAATAAAACCCTTGATCGCCCCCCTAGTGGTTAATCCCTTCACTGACAGTGACACTTTTTTACAGTAATCAATGCATTTTTATAGCACTGATCGCTGTAAAAATGCAAGTGGTCCCAAAAAATGTGTCAAAATTGTCCGACTTCTCCGCCATAATGTCGCGGTCCCAATAAAAATCGCAAATCACTAAAAACTATCCCCTATTTTGTAAACACTATAACTTTTGCGCAAACCATTTTTTTTTTTACCAAAAATATGTAGAATACATATCGGCCTAAACTGAGGAAAAACGTGTTTATATTTACAGTATATATATATATATATATATATATATATATATATATATATTTATTTATTCATTTTTATATATTTTTGGGGGATATATCCAATCACGGCACCACTAGCCAAATGTGGGGTGACGTGAGAACACGCTGTCACCAATCGCGGCCATCCCCACCCCCATGATGTTTGGGGTGGAGGAACTTAGCTTGCCTGCACAGAGTCCTGACCTCAACCTGATAGAACACCTTTGGGATGAATTAGAGCGGTGACTGCGAGCCAGGCCTTCTCCTCCAACTTCAGTACCTGACCTCACAAATGCGCTTCTGGAAGAATGGTCAAACATTCTCCTTGGACACACTTCATGTGAAGGTTATACCAATGGTCAGTTTAAAAGAACCAGTAACACTCGAGTTTTGCAAAGAAAAATAAAGTTATTAAATTGTAATGACTAAGTCTGTCTACTTAGCTTTAGAATGAGAGGTCACTGAATGTCAGTTGCCTGAGTTTGCTGATTCTCTCCCAGCCACTGGGTGCCTATAACAGTTTGGTAACTTGCTGACATACCGAGATCCACAGGCAGTTTTACTCACTGAGAAGGCTCAGAAATGGAATCCAATGTTTATTGCAGACTGGCACGTAAGATGTTATTCTGGCTTCCTTGAATGTCAGTAGACCTGCAGACTTTATCCCAGCCACCCAGTAAGCATAACTGTTTCAAACACTAGTACTCTGTAGTTGTTTGTAGTCCACCTAATTACAGCGCTCTGGTGTTTGACATTCTGAGCCCCACAGCATCTGTCCTCCTATCCTCCCCTCCCATCGGCTTTCAGTGCTTTTAATTATATTGGTAGGGGGGGACACTTTAACTGGGGTACAGACTGACATGGGGGGATGATACTGGGGGACAGGCTGACCTTGGAGGGATTATACTGTGGGACAGACTGACCTGGGGAGATGTACTGGGGGACAGACTGACCTGGGGAGATGTACTGGGGGACAGACTGTCCTGAGGGGATGTACTGGGGGACAGACTGACCTGAGGGGATGTACTGGGGGACAGACTGTCCTGAGGGGATGTACTGGGGGACAGACTGTCCTGAGGGGATGTACTGGGGGACAGACTGTCCTGAGGGGATGTACTGGGGGACAGACTGACCTGAGGGGATGTACTGGGGGACAGACTGTCCTGAGGGGATGTACTGGGGGACAGACTGTCCTGAGGGGATGTACTGGGGGAGAGACTGACCTGAGAGGATGTACTGGGGGACAGAATGACCTGAGGGGATGTACTGGGGGACAGACTGACCTGAGGGGATGTACTGGGGGACAGACTGACCTGAGGGGATGTACTGGGGGACAGACTGACCTGAGAGGATGTACTGGGGGACAGAATGACCTGAGGGGATGTACTGGGGGACAGACTGACCTGAGGGGATGTACTGGGGGACAGACTGACCTGAGAGGATGTACTGGGGGACAGAATGACCTGAGGGGATGTACTGGGGGACAGACTGACCTGAGCGGATGTACTGGGGGACAGACTGACCTGAGCGGATGTACTGGGGGACAGACTGACCTGAGGGGATGTACTGGGGGACAGAATGACCTGAGGGGATGTACTGGGGGACAGACTGACCTGAGGGTAAGTACTGGGGGACAGACTGACCTGAGCGGATGTACTGGGGGACAGACTGACCTGAGGGGATGTACTGGGGGACAGACTGACCTTGGAGGGATTATACTGCGGGACACGCTGACCAGGGCGGGATTATATTGGGGGACAGACTGACCTGGGGGGGTGTACTTGTGGGCAGACTGACCTGGGGGATATACTGATCTAGGGGGATGTACTGAGGGACAGACTGACTAGGGAGGGATAATACTGGGGGACAGACTGACCAGGGAGGGATTATACTGGGGGACAGGCTGACCAGGGAGGGATTATACTGGGGGACAGACTGACCAGGGAGGGATTATACTGGGGGACAGACTGACCAGGGAGGGATTATACTGGGGGACAGGCTTACCAGGGAGGGATTATACTGGGGGACAGGCTGACCAGGGAGGGATTATACTAGGGGACAGGCTGACCAGGGAGGGATTATACTGGGGGACAGACTGACCAGGGGGGGATTATACTGGGGGACAGGCTGACCAGGGAGGGATTATACTGGGGAACAGGCTGACCAGGGAGGGATTATACTGGGGGACAGGCTGACCAGGGAGGGATTATACTGGAGGACAGGCTGACGAGGGAGAGATTATACTGGAGGACATACTGACCTAGGGGGATGTACTGAGGGACAGACTGACTAGGGTGGGATTATACTGGGGGACAGACTGACCAGGGAGGGATTATACTGGGGGACAGGCTGACCCGGGAGGGATTATACTGGGGGACAGGCTGACCAGGGAGGGATTATACTGGGGGACAGGCTGACCAGGGAGAGATTATACTGGGGGACAGGCTGACCAGGTAGGGATTATACTGGGGGACAGGCTGACCAGGGAGGGATTATACTGGGGGACAGACTGACCAGGGAGGGATTATACTGAGGGACAGGCTGACCAGGGAGGGATTATACTGGGGGACAGGCTGACCAGGGAGGGATTATACTGGGGGACAGGCTGACCAGGGAGGGATTATACTGGAGGACAGGCTGACCAGGGAGGGATTATACTGGGGGACAGACTGACCAGGGAGGGATTATACTGGGGGACAGGCTGACCAGGGAGGGATTATACTGGGGGACAGGCTGACCAGGGAGGGATTATACTGGGGGACAGGCTGACCAGGGAGGGATTATACTGGGGGACAGGCTGACCAGGGAGGGATTATACTGGGGGACAGACTGACCAGGGAGGGATTATACTGGGGGACAGGCTGACCAGGGAGGGATTATACTGGGGGACAGACTGACCAGGGAGGGATTATACTGGGGGACAGACTGACCAGGGAGGGATTATACTGGGGGACAGGCTTACCAGGGAGGGATTATACTGGGGGAAAGGCTGACCAGGGAGGGATTATACTAGGGGACAGGCTGACCAGGGAGGGATTATACTGGGGGACAGACTGACCAGGGAGGGATTATACTGGGGGACAGGCTGACCAGGGAGGGATTATACTGGGGAACAGGCTGACGAGGGAGGGATTATACTGGGGGACAGGCTGACCAGGGAGGGATTATACTGGAGGACAGGCTGACGAGGGAGGGATTATACTGGAGGACATACTGACCTAGGGGGATGTACTGAGGGACAGACTGACTAGGGTGGCATTATACTGGGGGACAGACTGACCAGGGAGGGATTTTACTGGGGGACAGGCTGACCAGGGAGGGATTATACTGGGGGACAGGCTGACCAGGGAGGGATTATACTGGGGGACAGGCTGACCAGGGAGGGATTATACTGGGGGACAGGCTGACCAGGTAGGGATTATACTGGGGGACAGGCTGACCAGGGAGGGATTATACTGGGGGACAGACTGACCAGGGAGGGATTATACTGGGGGACAGGCTGACCAGGGAGGGATTATACTGGGGGACAGGCTGACCAGGGAGGGATTATACTGGGGGACAGGCTGACCAGGGAGGGATTATACTGGAGGACAGGCTGACCAGGGAGGGATTATACTGGGGGACAGACTGACCAGGGAGGGATTATACTGGGGGACAGGCTGACCAGGGAGGGATTATACTGGGGGACAGGCTGACCAGGGAGGGATTATACTGGGGGAGAGGCTGACCAGGGAGGGATTATACTGGGGGACAGGCTGACCAGGGAGGGATTATACTGGGGGACAGACTGACCAGGGAGGGATTATACTGGGGGACAGGCTGACCAGGGAGGGATTATACTGGGGGACAGGCTGACCAGGGAGGGATTATACTGGGGGACAGACTGACCAGGGAGGGATTATACTGGGAGACAGGCTGACCAGGGAGGGATTATACTGGGGGACAGACTGACCAGGGAGGGATTATACTGGGGAACAGGCTGACCAGGGAGGGGTTATACTGGGGGACAGGCTGACCAGGGAGGGATTATACTGGGGGACAGGCTGACCAGGGAGGGATTATACTGGAGAACAGGCTGACCAGGGAGGGATTATACTGGAGGACAGGCTGACGAGGGAGGGATTATACTGGGGGACAGACTGACCAGGGAGGGATTATACTGGGAGACAGGCTGACCAGGGAGGGATTATACTGGGGGACAGGCTGACCAGGGAGGGATTATACTGGGGGACAGACTGACCAGGGAGGGATTATACTGGGGAACAGGCTGACCAGGGAGGGATTATACTGGGGGACAGGCTGACCAGGGAGGGATTATACTGGAGAACAGGCTGACCAGGGAGGGATTATACTGGAGGACAGGCTGACGAGGGAGGGATTATACTGGGGGACAGGCTGACCAGGGAGGGATTATACTGGGGGACAGGCTGACCAGGGAGGGATTATACTGGAGGACAAACTGACCAGGGAGGGATTATACTGGGGAACAGGCTGACCAGGGAGGGATTATACTGGGGGACAGACTGACCAGGGAGGGATTATACTGGGGGACAGGCTGACCAGGGAGGGATTATACTGGGGGACAGACTGACCAGGGAGGGATTATACTGGGAGACAGGCTGACGAGGGAGGGATTATACTGGGGAACAGGCTGACCAGGGAGGGATTATACTGGGGGACAGGCTGACCAGGGAGGGATTATACTGGGGGACAGGCTGACCAGGGAGGGATTATACTGGAGGACAGACTGACCCGGGGGGATGTACTGGGGGACAGACTGATCTTGTTTGATTTAACTACACCCACCGTTCATGACGTTACGCTCAATGCGCCCCAATATTACTCAAAGGTGTCCCAAATCTATAGTGTATACTGCAAAAAAAATGTTTTGTTCAGCGCGAAAGTGTTTTTCGGTTTGGCTTGATGAAAAGGTGGAACCTCAACCCGGCTCCCCGTACCGGCTTTATCCTGGTTACTCTCAGGCCTCATGCAGTCAGTCCTTTACTGGGGTGCCGGTAGCAGGAGGAGGGGGTCCATCTCTCCCACACAAAGCATGGGGGAGCGGTGACAGTGACATGAAAGGCTTTTTTAGATGAGTTTCTAGCTAGTAACATCCCATATGTACATGACAGCTTGCAGTAAAGTAAGTGTGAGTAACACATGCTCAGAAATAATATTTACAGCTAATTAAAGTCTAAAAATACCTTAGCACAATTACGTTAGCGCTCGGTTAGGAGGGGAGCACAACAAATAAACCCGTCGGATAAAAGAACAAGTTCTGAGAGTGAAGATGTGAAAAATGGGGGGGGGGGGGAGGGTGAGCAGTCATGTTACGGGGCGATTATAAAAGAACATTAGGAGCATTAATAGAGGCAATGACAGCATGGGGCCTATTAAATTACTAAAAAAAGAGCAATGCTACGCCAAATCAACCAATCAGAACTCAGTAAAACGAAAGGCGATTTCTGACTGGCTCCACAGGCTGTTGTACACTAGTACTCCTTAAAGCTTGTTAATATACAGTATGCAAATATATATATATATATATATATATATATATATATATATATATATATATATATATATATATATGTAGCACTAACCTCAGAAGGAGCTGCTGGTTAGATTTGGGCTTACCGTTAACTTCTATCCTCCTCGTTGTACGTCTAGGGGTGTCCCGTGGTAGATGGCCCAGTAACTTGAGAGACCGACAACAGATACACTTGAATGGATTTTATTTGCAAAACTTAGACAATGAACAGTCTCTTAACTTGGGATCAGAGGGTTGGAAAGGAAGTTCGGGTACTCTTAGGCCACGTACACATGGGCGGACTGTCCGCCCAACTAGGTTCGTCAAACAGTTTGACAAACAGTCCGTTCAAAATTAGCATGAACGGACTTGACCACACACGACGAACGAACAGTCCACTGAAAACTTGCGCGATGACGTGAACGGCACGTACGACGGGACGAGAAATTCGAAGTCCAATACACTGCAATGCAACCTTCGCCGTGTAAATTCTTTCTGAGCATGCGCGAGACTTAGTTTATCGAACAAGCCTACACACGATCGGACTGTCCGCTCAAACCAAGTTTCAGCGGACAGTCTTACGGAAATTCCGAAAAACTTTGTTCGTCAGACTGTCCGCTGAAACTGTCCGCTGAAGCCCACACACGAGCGGACTGTCCGCTGAAACACTGTTCAGCGGACAAAGTTGGGCGAACAGTCCGCCCGTGTGTACGCGGCCTTAGTGTCAAAGTCAAAATGTTGAAGAACTTGCTTACTTTGACTGCATCCAGAGAATAACCATTCAAAACTGGATGATCACTCAGGTTGGACAGTCCCTCAGTCCCTCTCTCACAAGGCCTAGCAGCCAACAAGGTGCTTACTAAAGAACAAGTCTCTGCCACAGACATTGTTGTAGAACACATAGGGAAACTAAACTTGAAAACACTCGTGGGATACCTGGATCTTTCAGCCAGCTTGGCGATATCCACAAGACCGGATTCTCTCGGTTACTTCAGCCCCTCCAGGTTCTTACTAAGAAACCAACCCGTACGTGGTCTTCTTCTGAAGAGTCCTCCCCTGGAATGCTTGAAGTCACTGGGTCTCTCCCAATCCGGAGGCGGCACCCAACCTCCTTCTTTTAGTTTCCTTGCCTCGGGCTAGCCAGCCCAGAGACATCAAAATCGGGTGGATCCGCAACCCAGGCTATAGCCTTCCGGGGGGCTGGTCAGGAGGACCAGGACCATGAAGTCAGTACATCATTCTGGACCGGAACGCTGAACCACTTGATGTCTGAATCTTAAATACCCTCTCCCAGAAAGCAGAGCGAGAGCGCCACTCCCACTGGGCGGGCTCAGAGAGACAGTAACTTAAGTACCTAACCTGACCATAGTTCCATGCCTGCCAGAAGAGACAGCACCCCCTGTGGTCAGGCTGAACATCTCACAGTCCAGTCAGACTGATGCCGAAGTCTAATTTAGACAATTGTACCCAAACCAAACTGCAGTTTAGGCATAACTTTAACTTTGAAAAACCGCATACCGCGTGATCTTCAGGAGCCGCCGCTACACACTCCCCCTACTTATTTAGACAATGTCCTCATCTTCTGGGAAAGACAGGAAAAAAGAAACCCAGAGATAACAAACTAACTCTACCAAAAAAAAAATCTTAAGCCCCGTACACACGAGCGGACTTATGTCCGACAGACTTCCAAAGGAGTTCCGTCGGAGTTCTGCTGGAATTCCGACGGAGTTCTGACAGACTTTTCGGCCGAACGGACTTGGCCACACACAATCACACTAAACTCCGACGGATTCGAACGTGATGACGTACGACCCGACTCGAATAAGGAAGTTCATAGCCAGTAGCCAATAGCTGCCCTAGCGTCGGTTTTAGTCCGTCGGAGTAGCATACACACGAGCAGAGTTTTCGAAGGGGACCGGGTCCGGCGGAGTTCCTTCGGGAAAATTTGAAGCATGTTCCATATTCTAAAGTCCTTCGGACTTTGGCGAGTCAAAAGTCCGTTGCAGCCCACACACGATCGGATAGTCTGACGGACTCAGTCCTTCGGACTTTGGATGTTGAAAAGTCCGCTCGTGTGTACGCGGCATTAGAGTACCTGAATGTTAAGGGTAGGAATGGGAAAAAGGGAAAGGGAAACAATAAACTTTAAACACAAAAATTATCATACATATACATAAAGATTACCACCCAAGCTTGTGTAGCTAAACCACCCATTCTCCGGCAGCTTGATAGATGCTCCTTGGTGAATCCTGAAAAAGAAGAGAAACATGCAAACAATACACTATACACAGACTATTAGAAGGCAGGATTCCATCCAACCTCAATGGATTCCTCTCCTCTAAACTCTAAAACATTTAAAACCCCTTTTTTTTCCCTCTACTTATAAAACAGTGCTAATTGCGCCGACTCATGCCACCTAGTGGTAGGCGTCGCTAAGGTGCAGTCTCTTACTAAAACAGGTTATTAGTCCGGTAAAGTGATCTTGTCACGGTGGATGTTCCTTTCTCTGTGTAACTGGCTCTGTCTAACTACCCCATAGTTAGTAGTTCCAAAAGAAATTGCAAAAAGATAAAAACCAAGAGAAACTCTCCTTGCAAATTCAAAGTCTTGACTCAGGAACAGTTCACCAGTAGAAACGGGGATCAGGCAAAGTTAAATCTTTCCCCTGTGCATCCACAGTAGTAATAAAATAAACGGCACTGTCTTTATCCGGTCTGCAAATCACAACTTTGTCCTCATAAATGTGCCGACCATAACTCCAATGCTGTAGACATCCGATAAAACGTTCATACAACTCCGGTGAAAAAGCCTATTTGCGAAGCGGCTGTGGTATTTTTAAATAGCTACAAACATCGTCCTCGTACCAGGCCTCACGGTTCTCCTCAATAATGGTCATAACGTCCCTTGGAACATAGGGGTATTCCAACCCCATACTCTGTTGCCACCCGCTTATTTCAAAAGTCTCTGAGACCAGGATCGGCCTTGTCATAATCGGGCAATTTTTTTTTTTCAGAGAATGGCTTAACAACTAAAAGCCTTTAAAAGAAAAGTTCAAAAGTACTTACGGCAACCTTGGTTCAAAATGCCAGTCATCTCCGTCGGAGCCAGAACTATTCCCTGAGCTCTGCGACGACTCCCCTGCGGGCCAACAGTTCCCATTGGCAACACCCACAGCTTTCCTGTGCTTGTCCACGGGTATCTTCTTCCAAATATTTGGCCCAGGAAGGCATGGGGACAGTCTGCCTCTGCGACTACGAGAAGCGCTGGGTTGTTTCCCTTCTTTGCAACCGAGCACTTCAGCGGCAACACTCACGGCTGAGGTCGTGTCCACGACCTCCGGGGTAGTCTCCTGAACTTCGGAGGGGGCAACATCCCTCCTTGCAATGCGGGCTCCGACGGATGATGCTGGGACATAGAGGATCGACTCCTCGGTTGCTATGCCCGTGACCCAGTTCATGTGGTAAGCCCGAGGCAATTCGGTGGGCTGCTCCACTTTAAAGGTGTACTCTCCACACCTTCTGCATCTTGCAAACGGTCGAGGGTTGGCGATCAGGCTCTTTGGTTCCAAGCAACCAGCCTGTCAAGCATTGTCCCTGGTAATC
The DNA here is from genome assembly GCF_037356315.1 of Lithobates pipiens. Taxonomy (NCBI): domain Eukaryota; kingdom Metazoa; phylum Chordata; class Amphibia; order Anura; family Ranidae; genus Lithobates; species Lithobates pipiens. The sequence continues at coordinate 334,872,982 of NW_027507784.1, forward strand.
GGTAGGTTGGTGGGCTAGAAGGGGAGAGGAGTAAGTGGAGGAGGAGTGCAATCTATGGCATGTGCGGCTGAAGATCCTCTATCATCATGGGACATAAGTTATGCGCCATGAGCTGTGAGTACCTTTGACTAAAGAACCAGCTTTAGGAATATAAGCCCTTGTACACACGGTCAGAGATTCCGAGGGAATGTGTCCGATCGGACCATTTTGTCGGATATTCCAACTGTGTGTGGTCTACATCGGACTGTTTCCATCGGAGTATCCGACGGACCAAGTTTTCCAACTTGTTGGAAAAATTTTCCGACAAAATGCTCCGATCGGACATACTCCGATCATGTGTAGAGAATTCCGATCGGACAAAGTGCCACGCATGCTCAGATCAATTTCTTACACCAAAGCTATTGGCTACTAGCGTTAACGTAGTCCCATCGTAATGAAATAACGTCATCACGTTGGATTTTCCGACAACTTTGTCCGACCGTGTGTATGCAACAGCTTCGGACAAAATCCGACGGACAAAATCCGACGGATTTGGTTGTCGGAATCTCCGACCGTGTGTACAAGGGCTTAGAGTTAGGAATGTAGGTTCACCTATTTAAGGGGCTGGTTAATCGCTGGGTCACATCTAAAAAGTGATGTTCTGCACCACCTCAAATGGATTGTTTTGCCACCTAGTTGAATAAGTTAAGAAAACATTCTGTTTATCTCATCTGTTATATATTTCTATCCTTTTGAGAGTAAAGACTAAAGCTGGCCATACATGGGTTGCAATACGGCAGGTTCAGCCGAGTGCGGCTGAATTTCAATCAGTGTATGGACACTGTGGTCGATCCACCAATAAAATTCTGTACCACCACCCTGTTGGATTTTCCCTGCTCGATCAGCTCTGCAGGCTAAAGCCTGCAACGTTGATCACTGTATTTTGAGAGAGGGGCAGTCTTCCCCACTCTCAGAATACAATAGCTCAGCGGGGAGGATTCCCCCATCCACCTCCAAAGTGTGGGTGAGGGAATCGGGACTCATCTATGGGAAGAATAAGTGTAAAGTATCTGAACCCAAATGGACAGTCTTTAATTGTGCTAGGATGAGAAAGAGTGGGAAAACGATGTTCAGCATTGATTCGAGTTTTGGGCTTACAGCTTGGAGTGGTAGTCCAGGTGTCTACCTAATGAGTGTAGGACAATGGTCTCCAAACTGCAGCCCGAGGAAGAATATGGCCCTTTGCTTGCCTTTATCTGGCCCCTGGGGCACCATTTCTCCCACTGGCACCAGCAATGTGCCACTATTTCTCCAAATGACACCAACTATGGAGCACTATTCTTCCCACTGACAGCAATGATGAGGCACTATTCCTCCAGACAACACCAAAGATGGGGCACTATTCCTCCCGATGAAACCGACAATGGGCCACTATTCCTCCCAATGACACCAACAATAGGGCACTATTCCCCCCACTGACAACAACGCTGGTACACTACTCCTCCCAATGACACCAATGATGGGGCACTATGCCTCCTGAGGACCCCACCAATGGGGCAGAATTCCTCCCGATTACACCAAAGATGAAACACTATTCCTCCCAATGACACCAACGATGGGGCACTATTCCTCCTGACCCCACCAATGGGGCACTATTCCTCCCCTGCTGACACCAACGATGGGGCACTATGCCTCCTGAGGACCCCACCAATGGGGCACTATTCCTCCGGATGACACCAAAGATGGAACACTATTCCTCCCAATGACACCAACAATAGGGCACTATTCCTCTTGAGGACCCCACCAATGGGGCACTATTCCTCCCGATGACACCAAAGATGGAATACTATTCCTCCTGATGACACCAATGATGGGGCACTATTCCTCTTGAGGACCCCACCAATGGGGCACTATTCCTCCCGATGACACCAAAGATGGAACACTATTCCTCCTGATGACACCAATGATGGGCACAGCCTGGCCCCCCTAATGTCTGCAGAATAATAAACTTGTAATTTTTTTTTAAGAAAGTTTAGAGACCCCTGGTGTAGGGGGTTTGCACATTAATGAATTTGCCTGGGATAATTTGGCTATGGGATCCCAAACGTTATCTATAAGGAAGCAGAAGGAGCCAGACTATGGATTTTGAGGTTGTCCTGCGGGAAGGAACTGTTTGCAACTGGGCAGAGCCCGATACCAGACACGGTGATCTCATTGCCAGGTACAAGTGAAAGCATGCCTTACCACCCATCCACACAGTCTTCTCATCCAAGATTAGAGCTTGATCTTTTAAATATTCTTTTGGTTGAATGGGCACACAGGGTGTGGGGGGGGGGTGGGGGGGTGGGAACTCATTAATAGTTCCCATGGTTTTTGAATGGGTTGTCCATCAAGCTCATATCGATGTGATGGACAGGTGTCTACAGACTGCATGGGTGGGAAATTCACTTGAGGTTTTATCATCCACGTCACTGTCCAGATCTATGTCCACAAATATGGTGTCTGCAAAATGTTCCCAGACCCTGAACAGTATGACATCACAAACCATTCAAAAACGTGAGGGATTTAAGACTTGCATAGCACAAAACACCATGGAAAGCAATGGTAATAAATTGAAGATAGTTCAGGACTTTATACTTTTAAACAATTAATGAAAATCTGGTCATTAGCTTTCTAATAAGGATGTTCAGGCTGTCTGGAGCTCATAAATAATATGAATAGTTTATATGAGTGACAACACTTAATGAGGTGCAGATTTCAACTTTATTATCCGTAAAGTGCAAATGCCAGCAGGATAGCAGAATAAAGCCTCAAACCCCTGGGTTTGCACAAATGTACAATGCGGAGAACATAAAACTCTATACAGTATATACATTTTTGCACTAAACATAATTAAAGTGTATGTAATAAAAAAAAAAAAAAGTGTTTAAATAAAAGCCCAAACTTTTTTTTTTTTTTTTTTTTCATTTTTGACAGGGTAGGGAAGGATTAGAACTTCTTTCATGTTTTAATTGTTGCCTGTATCCTCACGGGGCATATTCACCTTCTCTAATTGTCCTAATGACCATTGGCCCAGTGACAGAACATATACAGCAGTCACCAATACAAGAGAGGAGGGTTTATCTACCAATGGGAACAACTGCCTAAGTGGGGAATTCCCCTCACTTCCTGTTGCATCTCAGAAACATAAAGCAAAGGGAGGTGAAGGCCCAGCTCCCCAAAAGGACATGAGCAGAAAATAATAAAGACAAGTGTTTTAGGTATGCCCTACTCAAGCCATTCTCAACTAGGGTTCCTCCAGAGGTTTCTAGGGGTTCCTTGAGCTGTGGCTGATGTACCTTCTATTTGATGGTGTCTGCATTGTTTTGGAAGCATAACACCAATGATCTTTTTAGCTGACTGTAAGGGAGATATTCTGACCACCAGCGTAAGGGAGGTATTCTACCTACTGGCCACCAATGCAATGGGTATTCTTCCCGCTGTCACCAATATAAGGAACATTCTTCTCACTGATCACCAATGTAAGGAACATTCTTCTCACTGATCACCAATGTAAGGAACATTCTTCCCACTGATCACCAATGTAAGGAACATTCTTCTCACTGACCACCAATGTAAGGAACATTCTTCCCACTGATCACCAATGTAAGGAGCATTCTTCTCACTGATCACCAATGTAAGGAACATTCTTCCCACTGATCACCAATGTAAGGAACATTCTTCTCACTGATCACCAATGTAAGGAGCATTCTTCTCACTTATCACCAATGTAAGGAACATTCTTCTCACTGATCACCAATGTAAGGAACATTCTTCTCACTGATCACCAATGTAAGGAGCATTCTTCTCACTTATCACCAATGTAAGGAACATTCTTCCCACTGATCACCAATGTAAGGAACATTCTTCCCACTGATCACCAATGTAAGGAACATTCTTCTCACTGATCACCAATGTTAGGAACATTCTTCCCACTGATCACCAATGTAAGGAACATTCTTCTCACTGATCACCAATGTAAGGAACATTCTTCTCACTGATCACCAATGTAAGGAACATTCTTCTCACTGATCACCAATGTAAGGAGCATTCTTCCCACTGATCACCAATGTAAGGAACATTCTTCCCACTGATCACCAATGTAAGGAACATTCTTCCCACTGATCACCAATGTAAGGAACATTCTTCTCACTGACCACCAATGTAAGAAACATTCTTCTCACTGACCACCAATGTAAGGGACATTCTTCCCACTGATCACCAATGTAAGGAACATTCTTCCCACTGATCACCAATGTAAGAAACATTCTTCTCACTGACCACCAATGTAAGGGACATTCTTCCCACTGATCACCAATGTAAGGAACATTCTTCTCACTGATCACCAATGTAAGGAACATTCTTCTCACTGACCACCAATGTAAGGAGCATTCTTCCCACTGATCACCAATGTAAGGAACATTCTTCCCACTGATCACCAATGTAAGGAACATTCTTCCCACTGATCACCAATGTAAGGAACATTCTTCCCACTGATCACCAATGTAAGGAACATTCTTCTCACTGACCACCAATGTAAGGAACATTCTTCCCACTGATCCCCAATGTAAGGAGCATTCTTCTCACTGATCACCAATGTAAGGAACATTCTTCCCACTGATCACCAATGTAAGGAGCATTCTTCTCACTGATCACCAATGTAAGAAACATTCTTCTCACTGACCACCAATGTAAGGAACATTCTTCCCACTGATCACCAATGTAAGGAACATTCTTCCCACTGATCACCAATGTAAGAAACATTCTTCTCACTGACCACCAATGTAAGGGACATTCTTCCCACTGATCACCAATGTAAGGAACATTCTTCTCACTGATCACCAATGTAAGGAACATTCTTCTCACTGACCACCAATGTAAGGAGCATTCTTCCCACTGATCACCAATGTAAGGAACATTCTTCCCACTGATCACCAATGTAAGGAACATTCTTCCCACTGATCACCAATGTAAGGAACATTCTTCCCACTGATCACCAATGTAAGGAACATTCTTCTCACTGACCACCAATGTAAGGAACATTCTTCCCACTGATCACCAATGTAAGGAGCATTCTTCTCACTGATCACCAATGTAAGGAACATTCTTCCCACTGATCACCAATGTAAGGAGCATTCTTCTCACTGATCACCAATGTAAGGAACATTCTTCTCACTGATCACCAATGTAAGGAACATTCTTCTCACTGATCACCAATGTAAGGAACATTCTTCTCACTGATCACCAATGTAAGGAGCATTCTTCCCACTGATCACCAATGTAAGGAACATTCTTCCCACTGATCACCAATGTAAGGAACATTCTTCCCACTGATCACCAATGTAAGGAACATTCTTCTCACTGACCACCAATGTAAGAAACATTCTTCTCACTGACCACCAATGTAAGGGACATTCTTCCCACTGATCACCAATGTAAGGAACATTCTTCTCACTGATCACCAATGTAAGGAACATTCTTCTCACTGATCACCAATGTAAGGAACATTCTTCCCACTGATCACCAATGTAAGGAACATTCTTCCCAATTTTTCTTTATTAAAAGTCTTGCAATCATTAAGCATAAAATCACAATATATAAATATACATAAATATATACATATTTACATAAATTAAAATGAATATAGCAAAACTGCTCTCAAACCAAAAAAAAAAAAATACTTTACAGCAATAACATAAATCCTATTACGACTCACACCATTACACCAGACATCAAACTTGTGAGGTTAAGAAACAATCCCGTACCCATTATGCATGCAGCCCTTCTTCAAAAAGAAGATACTAACCAAAAAAAGCTAAGGGAGTGAAAGAACCAGAAAAAGAAAAGAGCTCCTCACCCAGAGATGGGCAGTTCACCAAAGGCAGGTCTGATATTCCTCCACGCCCTTATCCAGACTGCCCGAGGCTCCCTGCCCTTCTCAAGACCCCGAATTTTCCCAACCTCACCCAGAATATCGTGCACCACCACCTCAACAGAGAGGACTTTCTTCCGCAGGGTAATCTGGCACCGTGCATTCCATGTGAAGTAACGGACAACTATACTAACTAAAAACAGTGTATCCAAATCAAAATCCCAGTGAGTCGGGAATGCCCCATACACCCACTCCGCATAACTCATGCGATAGAAAAAGGGGATGCCTAGAGCCCTCCCCACCCTTTTATACACCTCTATGTTAAAGGGACACTGGAGCAAAAAGTGGTCCATAGACTCCACTTTACCAACACACTCCGCTCTAGGACAATCCCGATCATCCACAGGGCGATGCTTCAAGTTCCCTCTCACATAGAGCCTTCCATGGAAGGCAAGCCAGGCTTGATCCCTAAACTTCAAGGGGATTCTTTCTAAATTGATTAAACGCAACCCTTCCCTCATTACAGAGCCTGGGCAATCCCTTAAGGCCAGTGACACACTGAAAGCAGAGCCCAAAATCCTCTTCTCCAGAAGCTTCCTGGGGAGGGACTTGATATCCTCCACTGTCACCTGCCACTGCCGAAGTATTTTCAGACACGGGGCAACATAAGCCGGGAGCTTGCCATGTCGGACTCTCAGACTTTTCACTGGCCCGCCATCTTCCCAGGATCGCAGAAAAGGCCTAAAACAAGATTGAAAAATACCCACCCATCCCGGCGGGTTCTCTGCTAGCATGTTACCAAGATTGTACTTTAAAAACAGCAGAGAAAAGAAAACTATTGGGTTGACCATTCCTAGGCCACCCTCCCGCCTAGACAGGTAAGTTACATTGCGTTTGATCAGGTTCAGCCTACTTCCCCATAACAGTTGGAAAAAGCAGCTGTACACCCTTGCATAGAGAGATACTGGCAAGATACAGACGAAGCTGACATATAAAAAAATTGGGACCAGGTACGTTTTGATCAAGTCAACCCTCTCCCTCAATGAAAGCTTCCATTTCTTCCAACTTGCTACTTTGGCATTGGCACACACCAACCTGCTTTCCCAATTTCGATGACCATAGTCACCAGGACCAAATTTGATGCCCAACACTTTAATTTCCTGCTGGGGCTCTGGGAAGGCATCCGGAAGTTCGAAGCTTTCACCTTCCTCACCCATCCAGAAAACTTCACTCTTTTCATGGTTGACTTTAGAACCAGAAGCCTCCGTGTACTGCTCTATCATAGAGACCACCTCCTGCGCCTCCTCCGTTCCAGAGACAATAACAGACACATCATCGGCATAGGCCACGACCTTCAAAGGTGGCACACCAGCAATGCCCAAAGGCACCCCGCACAAAGATCCACTCTCTAGCCTTCTTATGAAGGGGTCGATTGCGAATACATATAACAGGGGGCTCAGAGGACATCCCTGGCGCACACCAGAGCCAACCTCAAAAGGCCGTCCAACCCAACCATTAACCAGTGGGAAGCTCTCAGCCCCTTTATATAATGTCTTCAGCCAATCTATAAACCTCCCCTGCAGGCCGTATCTACCAAGTAGCAAATACAGGTACTCGTGATTGACTCTATCAAAAGCCTTCGCCTGATCCAATGCCAGCAAGTACTTTCTCCATCCAGCAGCCCTGCATCGTTCCAAAGCCTCCCGGACAGCTAAAACCGCTGAAAAGGTACTTCTACCTTGGACCGAGCAGTGCTGATGACTGGACAACAAATCGCCTGCCACTGACGACAAGCGCCAAAAAAGAATCTTCGCCAAGATCTTTCTATCAACATTGAGAAGACTGATGGGGCGCCAGTTCTCAATCATTGAGGGGTCTTTACCTTTTGACAGAAGAATCACAGCGGATTGCCTCATGGAGGGAGGGAGCGAACCCTCTTCTAGACAGCTGTTATAAACCTCCGCTAAAAAGGGAGCCAGAATGGACTTAAAACACTTGTAGAATTCAGCTGTCAACCCATCTGGCCCAGGTGATTTTTTGGTAGCCAGCTTCTCTATAGCATGGACTACCTCATCCACTGAAATTGGTTCTGTCAAATCCATCAAAGGCAATGTACCATTTCCCAATCCTGGAGTAGAATCCAGAAAGCTTTCCATCTTGTCCCGACAAAGGTCCTTTCTTCCCAGAAGGTCTGCATAATATGATCTGAAGATCTCCAGGATCCCTGATCTGGACTTCACCAGAGAACCCGTACTATCCCTCAGGCCTATGACCGTCTTAACTGCTATGCCTTGCTTACAGTTCTGGTAAGGATCAGGCGAGTGATATTTTCCATAATCCCTCTCCAGAACCAAGGAGGCATGCCGGTCGTATTGACACTTTCTAAGAAGAAACTTCACCTCAGAGATCTCCCCTGGATCTCCTCTATACGAGACAAGACGATCAAGCTTCCTCCGCAAATGCTGGTAGGCAATGTACATACCAAGCTGCTTCTTCTTACTTATGGCCTTGAAAAGTCCAATCGCCCTTTGTTTCACAAGCTCCCACCACTCTGACTTAGTGCTGCAAAAGTCCAGAATAGAAACCTGTGCCTGGAAAAAATCCTCAAAGGATTGTCTTACCTCTACGTCTTCCAGGAGAGCCGAATTCAGTTTCCAGGTACCCCTTCCCCTGGGTGGAGTGTCCGAGGCATTCAGAGTCACAGACAGCATACAGTGGTCAGAGAACTCCACCGCCCTCAACTCAGGAGCCGAGAAAGCAGAGTTCTCCTTTAAAAAAAACCTATCTATCCTACTCTGACTATTCCCTCTCTGAAATGTGAATCCCGTGCTGCCAGGGCAGTGCTTAATATGCACATCTACTAGGCCTGCTTGTCTCACCATATCTCTAAGAAAAACGCTATCATACGCCAGCCTGTCTATGGAGCCTCTCCTGTCTTCAGGCCTAATTATGGTGTTAAAATCACCTCCAAAGACAACCTGCTGGGATGTAAAAAGGAAGGGCTTGATCTCTGTGAGGAGGCATTTCCTGCCCCATCTTGACTGCGGTCCATAGATATTAATCAGACGCAAGTCCTGCCCCCTAACAGAGACGTCCAAGACCATGCATCTCCCAATCTCTACCTCAATTACCCGCCGGCACGTTACCATATCGGTTTTAAAAAGGACCGCAACTCCGCTGCAGGGCTCAGCCGCAAGAGACCAAAAGGAGGGACCGCATCTCCACTCCCTTTTTGCTAGATGGACATCGGCCAAAGTATTGAGCCAGGTCTCTTGCAAAAATAAAATCTCGGCATCAAACTCGCTGAGCAAAAATAAGGCAATATCACGAGCTCTTGCAGATTTCATGCTGGCGACATTAATGGTCGCCACCTTTATCGGAGTGGGAACTGCCATCAGGATGATTGGGGTAGTCGTTTCTTAACCTTTGCCACACTCTCATCACCAGAAACAGCTCTCTTCAAACTATGTGACTCCCCCTCATCCATGGATGATAAAGAAAAAGATAAATCAGACATCCCATCACCTGACAAAACTGAAAAAGGGTTACCAGGAGGAACCCCTCCTGGGTCCGACTCTGAGGAAGAAATAACTACTTTATTTGTCTTCCTCTTCTTCTTTTTCTTCCTCCTAAACGTCTCCCACCCCTCATCATCTGAATCCCCCTCAACAGAGGGTGAGACATGGGATATGGACACCCTTCCATCCGCCCCACCCCCATCCAGCACCCCCACATTCCCCTGACCACGTTTGCGCTGCCGAGGGACAGGGACTGGAGGCTGAGAAGGAAGATCCGCTAAACCTGCCCCCCCAGCAGCCTCCGCTAGTCTGGAGGACCTACGTACAGCAGGAATAGGGACAACCACATGGGGGACAGACTTAGGGACCACATCACTAGAGGGAACAGAATCTGAAACAGAAGGAACTGACACAGGAGGGACAGACTCAGGGACCACATTACCAGGGGAAACAGAACCTGAAACAGATGGAACAGACACAGGAGGGACAGACTCAGGGACCACATTACCAGGGGAAACAGAACCTGAAACAGATGGAACAGACACAGGAGGGACAGACTCAGGGACCACATTACCAGGGGGAACAGAACCTGAAACAGATGGAACTGACACAGGAGGGACAGACTCAGGGACCACATTACCAGGGGAAACAGATGGAACTGACACAGGAGGGACAACAACAGTTACAGCGGCCTGATCCTCCTTATCCAGCCTCTGCAGCTCAGCCTCCAATCCTTGCAGGTTATGTAAAGCCTCTGGACACTTACTGTAAGGATGGCCAAGCTGTTGGCACAGATTGCACCGAATTTGGGTACAATCTTTCGCCAAGTGGTCCAGACCCTGGCATAGCGAACACTTTTTACGGGTGCAGGTAGAGGCAAAATGGCCCTTTTCACCACATTTATTGCAGACTTTGGGCTGTCCCTGGTAGAAAATAGTCAGCCGATCTCTTCCCAGAAAAGCTGAGCAGGGCAGATGTTGGACTACATTGCCCAGCACCCCCAGTTTTAGTGACACCGTCCAGGCCCCTGTCCATATCCCATGCTCATCCAGGACCTTCCGCAGTGGAGTGAGGACCTCACCATATCGGCGTAGCCATACTATCAAATCAGCCTCTGGTATGGATTCGTTACGCACCAGGATGGTCACCGATTTTATCAGAGGCTGCCTGGAAATCACCTTTGGCACCAAACCACTCCACTGCGAAAGGCCCTGGCACCTCCTATGTCGCTCCCAAAATAAATCCAACCCCTCAGGTTTTACAAAAGATAAATCAAATTCATAACTCCCCACTGGGCAAATCAAAGCAAAAATATCCACAGCTTTAAACCCCATTTCCAAAATCAACTCTGCCACCCTCCCCCTCACTGGTGGGGTCCCCTCCCCCTCCCACTTGAACTGAACCACATTCCTCCTCCTATACCCACCACCAAACCCCCCTATATTGTGACCACCAATATTTACAGTATTCCCCCCACCCTCCTTGGTGCGACTCCCCACAACAGATGCATAACTCCCCATATTCCTCCCAGCAGAAGAGATATTTGTGTGTTTTGAACTGTCTGAGACATCTTTAGCAGATATCGATTGTACAGATTTGGTCTGTACAATCGATGAGTCTTTCCTCTGAGCAGAGAGAGAAATGTCATTTTTGTTTTTCCCAGCAGTATTAACCCCTTCACCATCACCACCACCACCCACCACATTCATTGTTTTATCATGACTGTCATTGTTAATACTTGCTGGTATATTCACATGTCCTGCGGTCTTCCCAGCAGTGTCAGTTCCCACTGCTGTGCTGGTGGAATCTTCAGCTGGCCTGTTCTCTTCCATCGGGACAGGACTTTCTGCAGAGGACAGTGCAGGCTGGACTGACACATCCATGGCTTCCACTGCACATGGTGCAGTATTCTGACCCCCTCCCCCACCAGAATCAATCAGCTCTGCTGGAACACAGAGAGGCTCAGGTGAAGCAATCACATTGCAGGTGTCAGACACAGTGTGTGAAACACATGCAGCAAATGTGGTAGTGGAACTACAGGTCTCAGCACATGCGGGTGCAGCAACATCCATGTTCAGGGGATTTGGTGCAGGTTCATCCTCATTCCCTGGCTGATTCTTCTGCACATCCACAGGGACCTCTGATGGATTATCAGACATTACAAGCTTGTCTCCTCTCAGGGGGGATTCCATCCGCTGGATGAGGGTCAGGGTGCCATTCTCACTCTCAACCCCCTGGCTGGTTGCCGCCGGCGACTCCAAGGCCTTACATGGGGGGAGAGGAGCAGAGGCAGATGGACCCGGGTCATCCATATGCTGAGGCTGATCCACTGAACACGATGAGGACTGGCTGACAAACCTTCTCTCGTTTTCAAACTTTTCTTTAAATGCTCCACTTTTTTCTTTTAGTTTTCCCAACAATAAAGTTTGCTGCTTTACTTTTTCCTCTAATTCCTGTAGCTCAGGCTTCATGGCGGTGCGATTCTTACTCCAGGCCTGGAAGTATTTGGCTTTGAAGTTTTTAAGCTCCACTCTCAAAACTTTAAGTTTCTCCTCCGCTCTCCCAATCGCCCTAAAGCGATTAACAACCTTAAGGCTGAAAACGCTGGCATCCATACCAGGGCCCGGACCCACAGACAGATCCTCCACCTCCTCCTCACTGGGCCCCGTGTCATCAGGGGGATCCATCTCAGGGCCTCCCCCAGGATCAGGCATTATTCCTGGGCCGAGCTAGCAGGCAAGGCCCAGGCTTGAAAAATGGGTGGTTCTCACAGAGAGCTCTTTGGGTGTGTCCTCCTCCTCCTTCCCACTGATCACCAATGTAAGGAACATTCTTCTCACTGATCACCAATGTAAGGAACATTCTTCTCACTGATCACCAATGTAAGGAACATTCTTCCCACTGATCACCAATGTAAGGAACATTCTTCCCACTGATCACCAATGTAAGGAACATTCTTCCCACTGATCACCAATGTAAGGAACATTCTTCTCACTGACCACCAATGTAAGAAACATTCTTCTCACTGACCACCAATGTAAGGGACATTCTTCCCACTGATCACCAATGTAAGGAACATTCTTCTCACTGATCACCAATGTAAGGAACATTCTTCTCACTGATCACCAATGTAAGGAACATTCTTCTCACTGATCACCAATGTAAGAAACATTCTTCTCACTGATCACCAATGTAAGGAACATTCTTCTCACTGATCACCAATGTAAGGAACATTCTTCTCACTGATCACCAATGTAAGGAACATTCTTCCCACTGATCACCAATGTAAGGAACATTCTTCTCACTGATCACCAATGTAAGGAACATTCTTCTCACTGATCACCAATGTAAGGAACATTCTTCCCACTGATCACCAATGTAAGGAACATTCTTCCCACTGATCACCAATGTTAGGAACATTCTTCTCACTGATCACCAATGTAAGGAACATTCTTCTCACTGATCACCAATGTAAGGAACATTCTTCCCACTGATCACCAATGTAAGGAGCATTCTTCCCACTGATCACCAATGTAAGGAGCATTCTTCTCACTGATCACCAATGTAAGGAACATTCTTCTCACTGATCACCAATGTAAGGAGCATTCTTCTCACTGATCACCAATGTAAGGAACATTCTTCCCACTGATCACCAATGTAAGGAGCATTCTTCCCACTGATCACCAATGTAAGGAGCATTCTTCTCACTGATCACCAATGTAAGGAACATTCTTCTCACTGATCACCAATGTAAGGAACATTCTTCTCACTGATCACCAATGTAAGGAACATTCTTCTCACTGATCACCAATGTAAGGAGCATTCTTCCCACTGATCACCAATGTAAGGAACATTCTTCCCACTGATCACCAATGTAAGGAACATTCTTCCCACTGATCACCAATGTAAGGAACATTCTTCTCACTGACCACCAATGTAAGAAACATTCTTCTCACTGACCACCAATGTAAGGGACATTCTTCCCACTGATCACCAATGTAAGGAACATTCTTCTCACTGATCACCAATGTAAGGAACATTCTTCCCACTGATCACCAATGTAAGGAACATTCTTCCCACTGATCACCAATGTAAGGAACATTCTTCCCACTGATCACCAATGTAAGGAACATTCTTCTCACTGACCACCAATGTAAGAAACATTCTTCTCACTGACCACCAATGTAAGGGACATTCTTCCCACTGATCACCAATGTAAGGAACATTCTTCTCACTGATCACCAATGTAAGGAACATTCTTCTCACTGATCACCAATGTAAGGAACATTCTTCTCACTGATCACCAATGTAAGGAACATTCTTCTCACTGATCACCAATGTAAGAAACATTCTTCTCACTGATCACCAATGTAAGGAACATTCTTCTCACTGATCACCAATGTAAGGAACATTCTTCTCACTGATCACCAATGTAAGGAACATTCTTCCCACTGATCACCAATGTAAGGAACATTCTTCTCACTGATCACCAATGTAAGGAACATTCTTCTCACTGATCACCAATGTAAGGAACATTCTTCCCACTGATCACCAATGTAAGGAACATTCTTCCCACTGATCACCAATGTTAGGAACATTCTTCTCACTGATCACCAATGTAAGGAACATTCTTCTCACTGATCACCAATGTTAGGAACATTCTTCTCACTGATCACCAATGTAAGGAACATTCTTCTCACTGATCACCAATGTAAGGAACATTCTTCTCACTGATCACCAATGTAAGGAACATTCTTCTCACTGATCACCAATGTAAGGAACATTCTTCCCGACATAATTGGTCACGATTAATAAAGCAACCAATTTTTGGTCCAAGAACTCCTCCTCCTCCTGATCCTGGACTGGACTTGGGTCAAAGCAATGACTTGAAGGCCAATAATACATAATACGTTATCTCCTCTGATTCCGCAAAATGTATGACTGTCAGAAACGAACTGAAAAGTGCGAAATGAAAAGCACGAATCAACACTCACCAAACTTCTACTAACAGGAAATTAGCAGAAGGAGCCCAATGGGTGTTGCTAAAGAGCTGAAAAGCACGTAGTACGTCACTACATTTGTGTTTGTTGGCCAACAATTCTTTGCCGTTTGTATGCAAGACAAGCTCTTGGCCAACGCCCTTCAGACACAAGCCCGAGGTTTTGTCTGCAGAAAATCCGATCGTGTGTATGAGGCTTAAGTGTTTCATCCTAAAGTTTAACTTGTCTTGTGTTTTATTTTTAATGAATCGTAAAGTCATTCCTGAAATCTGAATCTGAATTATTCACCCAGGCTCCGAAAATAAAGCTGAAATATTCAGTTTTTCACGTGTAGAGGGGGAGATTGAGACGGGCGCTGTGCGTCTTTGGCTACAGTTGACTCCATGGGGGAATATCAAACATATTAATGTTCAACCTTTCCTATCGTTATATAAAACATTTTTGTTCTTACAATGACTTTATTTTAACAATAACCCTTCTGAGATGTCATTAGTGTCAATTATTTTAACAGCTTCAAGCTATTAGGGGAAAAATAAAAAAGCTATAGAGAATTAAATAACTTTAAATTTGACCTTCGGCCTTCCCTTCAGTCTTGCACAGTTGTACCGGCTCCTCTCCTGGACAGAAATGGCTTCCTCTGATTTCACTGCACACTGTGAGCTCCTCACAATGTGCACTCGAAGCTACAGCAAGTAAGGTAGACCTGCCTCATTTGCTGGCTGGAGGCATCATCTCGCCCTTTCCTCCCCAGCTTGCTGTCTCTGACCTGCCCCTTAATTCACTGGATTTCAGTTCCTTTAACCACTTGCCGTCCGCCATATACCAAAATGACAAAGTGGCAAAGTGGTTTCAATATCCTGACCGGACGTCATATGACGTTGCCAGGATATTAAGCCCCCGGGGGCACGCATCGCGGCGATCGTTGTTGCGGCGTGTCAGTCTGACACACTGAGACTCCGATCTAGGTAAAGAACCTCTGACGGAGACTCTTTACCACATGATCAGCCGTGTCCAATCATGGCTGATCGCGATGTAAACAGGCAGAGCTGTTGATCAGCTTTTCCTCACTCGCGTCTGTCAGACGAAAGTAGAGGAGAGCCGATCGGCTGCTCCTCTAACAGGGGGATCTGTGCTGATCGATTATCAGCGCAGCCCCCCCCAGGATGCCCACACTGCACCACCAGGGATGCCATCAGGACCACCAGGGATGTCACCACTAGGTATGCCACCCTAGACCACCAGGGATGCCAATCAGTGCCCACAATGGGCATCACTGATTGGCAGGCATTATTGTATGGCACTGATTGGCATCCATCATTACCATACATTACAGTACATCAGTGTCTCCTATCAGTGCCCATCCATGCCCATCCATGCCACCTATCAGTGCCCATCCATGCCCATCCGTGCCGCCTATCAGTGCCACCTATGTGTACCCATCAGTGCTGCATATCAGTGCCACCTAAAAGTGCCCATCAGTGCCACCTATGTGTACCAATCAATGCCGCCTATCAGTGCCCCATCAGTGCCAAGCAGTGCCGCCTATCAGTGCCGCCTATTAGTGCCCATCATCGGTGTCCATCAATGCCACCTCATCAGTGCCACCTCATTGGTGCCACCTCATCGGTGCCCATCAGTGCTGTCTTATCAGTACCCGTCAGTGCAGCCCCATCAGTGAAGAAGAAAACGTACCTATTTACAAAGTTTTGTAACCGAAACAAAAAACTTTTTTTTTTTTTAATTTTCGGTCTTTTTTTTTCTTTATTTAGCAGAAAATAAAAATCCCAGAGGTGATCAAATACCACCAAAAGAAAGCACTATTTGTGGGAGCAAAATGATAAAAATTTAGTTTGGGTACAGTGTAGCATGACCGCGTAATTGTCATTCAAAGTGCGACAGCGCTGAAAGCTGAAAATTGGTCTGGGCAGGAAGGGGGTGTAAGTGCCCTGTATTGAAGGGGTTAATCATGGAGGCTCAGCATACAAATTCAGCCCAAGAAAGCCTACTTCTCTAGACTGACATCCACCCATCAAGGCATTTTGAAATTTGCATATTTTAACAGCTTCAGAGGGGAACTGATGCCCCTGTAGAAAAAAATGATCCGCACTCCAGTTGTTGCTTTTAAAATGTCTTAATTTTATTGAATAGCCACAGTGAACAAATGCAGATTAAGTCAGTTGAAGGGTTTCAGCCTATAAGGCCTTAATCATAGGTTATGACTAAGGCCTTATAGGCTGAAACGCGTCAACTCACTTAATCTGCGTTTGTTCACTGTGGCTATTCAATAAAATGAAGACACTTTAAGAGCAACAACTGGAGTGCGGATCATTTTTTTCTACAGTACTCTACTCAGCCAGCAGCTGTGGATCGGACATCTGGGAGCTCTGCTATCTATGTGGTGTATGGGTAGTAGCACTGACTTTTCTGTTTATACTTTGTACTGAGGCCCCTCCCATTAGCCATTCACTGCCTGCATTGCATAGAGAAGCACAGAGTAATCTAAAATAAAGTACAGTATGTAATGACTTCGGAAAAGATTATTTAAAAAAGTCAATAACATGTTGATGGGGTGGAAGTGGGGTATAAGGGAAGTCGAGACCAAAGTTTAAAGGGGTTGTAAAGTCTCGTTTTTTTGGGGGGGTTTTGTTTTTTTTATAAAAAAACATGTCATACTTACTTCCTCTGTGCAAGGGTTTTTCACAGAGTGGCCCCCGATCCTCCTCTTCTGGGGTCCCCCCAGTGGCTCTCCTGGCTCCTCCCTGCATCCAGTGCCCCGAGAAGCACTTTCCCTCTGGGAACTCGTGGGAAAGGGGCACTTGTGGGACACAGACGGCAGGACTTGGCCCTGCCCCCCACCTAATTAGATTTGATTGACAGCAGTGGGAGCCAATGGTTGGGCTGCTGTCAGTCTAGCCAATCAGGACCCGAGACAGCGGCTGGAGCTGGTGTGCTCATCCCCGTGGCTGGAAAGACCGGGTTCAAGTAAACAAAAGGGGGGCTCGGGGGGGCAGCTGCATCACAGGAGGCTTTTCACCTTAGAGCATAGAATGCAAACCTCAAGGGTTAGCAACCCCTTTAAACTTCAGCTTCCAGTTCTCTTTCATCTGCATCTTTCATTAAAATGTAGCACCCTCTAGTGCTAGAAATGTAAATATCTTTTTGTTAGTGTAGGTAAAATGTTTTTCTTGTGTTTTAATCTGGGTCAGTGTGAGCGACTCAGGGAGGCCGGATGACTCAGCAAGCAGCATCTCTGATAGCTCTCCCTACTTCTGGAACTTTGGAGAAACTTCCAGAAGAATGGGGGTGGGGGGAGGTTAGGAGGAGCTGTCTGGAGTATTCATGAGGTGCCTGATAGTTTTCGCTTTGTTTGTTTTCGTTTTTTTTTTTTTTTTCATTTTTCAGGTCATTAGTTCTGATCGTGATTTGTAAATTTGAAAATAAGAAAATAGCCCGGATCACTGTATTGGCGTCACAGGTCCCGAAAAAAGTTTTAAAAGTGTCACTAAGGCCCCTTTCACACTGAGGCAGTTTTCAGGCATTTTAGCGCTAGAAATAGCGCCTGTTCAGTGCCTGAAAACCACCTCCCATTCATTACAATGAGTGCTTTCAAATCCATGTGGTGCGCTTGCTGAACGTTAGAAAAAAATCTGGGGTGGTTTGGGAGCGCCTGTATACAGCGCTCCCAAAACACCCCTGCCCATTGCAGTGAATGGGCAGCGTCTGAAAAGCGCTTCAGAAGCGTCACAGCACAGGAGTTTTTAACCCCTTCTTTGGGGTTAGAAACGCCCCGCAAGCGGCCAAAAAAGCGGTTAGCTGCTGCCAAAACTAGTGCCGCTTTGCCGCTAACGGCCGGCGCTTTCAGTGTGAAAGCAGCCTGAGGGTGCTTCGACACCGAGGCATCAGCGGTAAAGTGCCCCTATTTTTAGCTGCGCTTTACCGTTGTTTTAGCGGCGCTATTCGGCTGCCAGCGGGGCGCTTTTAACCCCCGCTGGTGACCGAAAAAGGGTTAAAACCTCCCGCAAAGCACCTGTGAAATCGCCGCTGCGACAGCGCTTTGCTGGCGGTTTGGCGGCGGTTCGGCGGTGTCGCCCCATTGATTTCAATGGGTGGGGTTGCTTTAGGAGCAGCATACACACCGCTCCTACAGCGCTGCAAAGATGTTGCTTGCGGGACTTTTTCTGACGTCCTGCAAGCGCACCGCTCCAGTGTGAAAACTCTCAAGCTTTCACATTGGAGAGACAGGAGAGGAGCTTTACAGTCGCTATTTTTAGCGCTATAGCGCCTGTAAAGCACCTTAGTGTAAAAAGCAGCCTTAGGCCCGGTTCACACTGCTGCGGGGGGAGATCCGGATGTGATTCGCAGCGCTCCCGCAGCAAACTCGCACGGGACCCTTTTTTGGGTCCGCAACAGAATCGGATCGCATGGGGGTTCACACCATGCGATCCGATTCCTGTGCGAGTCGGCAGATCGCACTGCGATATGCCGACGGATCTGGGGGTGTCATTAACATATCATTGACACTCCCAGCCGTCCGCATAGGGCAGTGTGAACTGCCGGCGGGAGGTGTGCGATGCGGGTAAACGCCGCGGATTCGCGGCGTTCCCGCATCGCTATAGTGTGAACCCAACCTTAAAGTCAGATTTGCCCGCTGCAGTGTCGCAGCTATAAGGCCGGGTTCACACTATAGCGATGCGGGAACGCCGCGAATCCGCGGCGTTTACCCGCATCGCACACCTCCCGCCGGCAGTTCACACTGCCCTATGCGGACGGCTGGGAGTGTCAATGTTATGTTAATGACACCCCCAGATCCGTCGGCATATCGCAGTGCGATCTGCCGACTCGCACAGGAATCGGATCGCATGGTGTGAACCCCCATGCGATCCGATTCTGCTGCGGACACAAAAAAAAGGGTCCCGTGCGAGTTTGCTGCGGGAGCGCTGCGAATTCAGCCATACTATCTGTATGGCTGTACTCGCATCGCTACGGAGATCGGATGTGATTTGCTGTGCGAATCACATCCGAATCTCCCCCCGCAGCGGTGTGAACCGGGCCTAAGTCGCGGATCACCAACATTACTAGTAAAAAAAAAAAAAAAATATCCCCTATTTTGTAGACGCTATAACTTTTTTCGCAAACCAATCAATATACGCTTATTGTGTGTTCAGATTTTTTTTTACCTAAATATGTAGCGGAATACATATTCGCTTAAATTGATGAGGAAATTCGATTTTTTACACTTTTTTATTGAATGTGTATTATAGCAGAAAGTAAAAAAAATATTGTTTTTTTTTTTTTCAAAATTGCCGCTCTTTTTTGTTTATAGTGCAAAAAATAAAAACCACAGGGTTGATCAAATACCACCAGAAGAAAAAAAAGAAAAAAAAAAGATATCAATTTTTTTTTTTTTTTTTTGGTACAGCGCCACAGGACCGCGCAATTGTCAGTTAAAATAGCGCAGTGCTGTATCGCCCCCAAAAAATGTCCTTGTCATGAAGGTGGGGGGGCAAATCTTCCGGGGGTTGAAGTGCTTTACGAGGACCTTCGCCAGCTGTTGCACACGCTAAATGAAGAACGCACAGTCTGGAACTTTGACGTGTATTGGCAGTGACAGCGCCGCAGATTAGGTGTCAGGATGATATCTCTTATTACAGAATTCATCCGTTGGCTTCTGCTGCTGGAAAATTTGGATCTCAGCAGATTGCGGACGGGAAGACACCCACATCTCCATAACGGAGGAGGAAGAAAGGACGAGCGCCTAATCCGAGCGCACTCTCAGTCTGCGCCTCCGGGGCACATTCATTTCACCGTCACTGCATTGTTCACCGGTTTGCAGGAAATAAAAAAATAAAAAACGCCTTGTCTTTGTTCAGTGAGTGGAGGAGATTTGATAGAAGGAACCGTATGGAATTATCCGGTATTAAAGGGACGGTGCATTTTATTTTTTGCATTTTTTTTTTTATTAACCCCTTTCCAGCCAGCTGCAGCATCCCTTTAACAGTGTCTTTATGCACATGGGGCAGGAAGGACTGTCTGATCACGTGATCGCTGTGATTGGCTGTCAAAGTGGTCACATGATCCAGAGCCAGTCCCCAGAGGGTGGGGCTACTAAACATTTCCGGGGGCTGGCTTTTGACAAAGACCCAATGATGGCCCTGCCTCTTACATCCATTGGCTCTTGGAATTCATCAGTCTTGCCTCACAATCATGTGAGGGCGTGGTTTTCACATGTATACTAAAAATGTGCACTGCCGAAAAAATTCATTCGTTTTCGTTTTAGTTTCATTCAGGGTTTTTTTTTTTTTTCCGTTTTTCGGGTCATTCGTTATGATCAGAATTCGTAAATTGGTAAATTCCCAAATTTGTCAAGTTTAAACTGCAGAAATTCTTCAAATTCGTAATTTCGCAAATTAAAAAAATCGTAAATTAGAAAATTCACAAATTTGCCAAATCTAAACTGAAGAAATTCATAAATTCATAATTTTACAAATTAAAAAATTTGTAAATTAGAAAATTTTCAAAATCGTCAATTCTAAACTGCGGAAATTTGTAAATGAGAAAATTCGGAATTTCGCAAATTCAAAAATTTGGAAATTTCGGAAATCCAAAAATAAGAAAGAAAATCCGAAAGAACAAAATCTGAAAATTCTAAATAGTAACTAACTAATAATAACTACTTAACTTGTACTCCTGTGTAATCTTTTCTTTTTATAATGCAATAAAATAAAGAATATAAAAAAAAAAAACGAATAATAACTATTAAATTATAGGTATTGGAATTTCCTTTCAAATTTGTCTGTTAGTGAGCGTAAGGAATACGAATGTATCCAAAGTTATGAATTGTCTGAAACAACGAATGCCCATCTAAACAAATGGAACAGAACGAGTTACTAATACATAATAATGATAAAAAGTTTTTATTATTATTTTTATTTATTATTATTAATGTGTTACATCATGTGTGGGCGTGGTTTTCATATGCATACTAGACATGTTCACTTAAATTTGTTTGTTTTCGTTTCATTCTGGGGTTTGTTTTACGTTTTTCGGGTCATTCGTTATGATCACAATTCGTAAATTAGAGAATTCGCAAATTTGTAAATTTGAAAATTCGCAAATTTGTAAATTTGAAAATTCGTAATTTCGCAAATTCAAAAATTTGTAAATGAGAAAATTCACAAAATCGTCAATTCTAAACTTCGGAAATTAAAAAGTTTGGAATTTCGCAAATTTGAAAATTCGCTCATTCGAAAATCAGAAAATCAGAAAGAACGAAATGTGAAAATTCTAAATAATAACTATCTAATAATACCTAACTATTAAATTATAGGTCTTGGAATTTCCTTTCAAATTTGGCTGTTAGTGTAAGAAATACGAATGTATCCAAAGTTATGAATTATCCGGAAAAAAAAGAATGCCGCATCTAAACAAATGGAATGGAACAAATTACTAATACATAATAATAATAAAAAGTTGTTATTATTGTTATAATTTTTATTTATTATTATTAATGCGTTACATTCCATTCCTTCGTTATTTTGGATAATTCGGAACTTTAAAATAAATTCCTATTATACATTCGCTAACAGCCAAATTTGAAAGGAAATTCCAATACCTATAATTTAGTAGTTAGTTATTATTTCAGATTTTTCACATTTTTGGGTTTTCAGATTTTCGAAACTTCGAATTTCTGAATTTCCGGATTTTCGAATTTATGAATTTTCGGATATTCGAATTTATGAATATTCAGAAAATTTGGGTTTTGTCGAAATTTGTTAAAAAAATTATTTGGAACGCAACGAATTGCACATGTCTACTAACTTTTTTAAGATGGGAACAAGGGACACCTACAGTGCATCTGGAAAGTATTCACATCGCTTCACCTTTTCCACATTTTGTTAAGTTACAGCCTTATTCCAAAATGGATTAAATTCATTATTTTCCTCAAAATTCTACAAACAATCCCCCATAATGACAACGTGAAAGATGTTTGTTTGGAATCTTTGCAAATTTATTAAAAAGAAAAAAAAATCCCATGCACATAAGTATTCACAGCCTTAGCTCAATACTTTGATGAAGCACTTTTGGCACCAATTACAGCCTCGTCTTTTTGAGTATAATACTACAAGCTTGGCACACTTATTTTCGGGCAGTTTCTCCCATTCTTCTTTGCAGGACCTCTCAAGCTCCATCAGGTTGGATGGGGTCGGTCGGTGCACAGCCATTTTCAGATCTCTCCAGATATGTTCAATCGGGTTCAAGTCTGGGCTCTGGCTGGGCCACTCAAGGACATTCACAGAGTTGTTCTGTAGCCACTCTTTTGTAATCTTGGCTGTGTGCTTGTCCTGTTGGAAGATGCACCTTTGCCCCAGTCTGAGGTCCAGAGCGCTCTGGAGCAGGTTTTCATCAAGGATGTCTCTGTACATTGCTGCATTCATCTTTCACTTGATCCTGACTAGTCTCCCACTTCCTGCCACTGAAAAACATCCCCACAGTATGATGCTGTCACCGCCATGCTTCACTGTAGGGATGGTATTGGCCAGGTGATGAGCGGTGCCTGGTTTCCTCCAGACATGACGCAAAGAGTTCAATCGTTGTTTCATCAGACCAGAGAATTTTGTTTCTCATGGTCTGAGAGTCCTTGAGGTGCCCTTTTGGCAAACCCCAGGCGGGCTGTCATGTGCCTTTTCCTGTGGAGTGGCTTCTGTCTGCCCTCTCTACCATACAGACCTGATTGGTGGAGTGCTGTAGAGATGATTGTTCTTCTGGAAGGTTCTCCTCTCTCCACAGAGAAAGTCTGGGGCTCTGAAAGTGTGACAGTCGGGTTCTTGGTCACCTCCCTGACTTAAGCCTTGTACACACGGTCGGAGAATCCGTCGGAATGTGTCCTATCGGACCATGTAATCGGATAATCCGACGGTGTGTGGTATGCATCGGACTGATTCCGTCCGAATCTCCGTCCGACCCAATTTTCCAACATGTTGGAAATATTTCCAGACCAACTTGGCCGGATGGACCTAATCCGATCATGTGTAGAGAATTTTCATCGGACCAAGTGCCACGCATGCTCAGATCAAATTCCTACATCAAAGCTATTGGCTACTAGCCTGAATCTAGTCCCATCGTAACGAAATTACGTCATCATGTTCTGAAAGATTGGATTTTTCGCCAACTTGGCCCGACCGTGTGTATGCAACAGTTTCGGACACAATCCGTCGGA
Organism: Lithobates pipiens; assembly: GCF_037356315.1. NCBI lineage: Eukaryota > Metazoa > Chordata > Amphibia > Anura > Ranidae > Lithobates > Lithobates pipiens. The sequence goes on from NW_027507784.1 coordinate 334,896,607, forward strand.
CTAAATCCGACGGGCAAAATCCGATGGATTTGGTTGGCAGAATCTCCGACCGTGTGTACAGGGGCTAAGACCATTCTTCCCCGATCACTCAGTTTGGCCGGGTGGCCCACTCTAGGAAAATTCCTGGTGGTTCCAAACGTCTTCCATTTATGGATAATGGAGGCCACTGTGCTCATTGAGAACTTTAATGCTGCAGACATTTTTCTGTACCCTTCCCCAGATCTGTGCCTCCATGCAGCTGTCAGGGTCCGGATCTGAACCTGGGACCTCTGCGGTGTCTAGCTGTAGCTCTTCTCTTGATGCCACCTAAAAAGCTAAACTGCTCCCTGCCTGATCCTTTAGAAAATCTTGTCTTGTGTTTTGCTTCTGGTGAACCACGAACCCTTTGCTGCTCCCATGAACTACCTGATTTAAGCCATGTGCCCGCACTTCCTGTTTGCCAGATTATTGTGCTCTCTTCAGTCGACACCTTGCTCTTTACGTACCTGTAGCTGTCTTTATCTTCACTATCATTCCTTACGGAGCCGTGGCTTGCCCATAAACTATGCTTCCGCTTGATCCCAACCTGCAACCACCGGTTACGTGCTTTTGACTTATTCTTTGACTATGCTTCCCTTAAATTCCAACCTACAACCACTTGTTACAGAGCTTTGGCTTGCTTACTTATTACGCTTCTGCTTGATCCCTACCTGCTATATCTGCTACTGGACCCCTGATTGCTCACCTCCTGGTGGGGCGATCCTGAGGACCACGTCCCGATACTAACACACAGAAGAAACCATCGCCACCACCAGGAGGTCTTGGGAACACCGGTCAGTGCATAACCACTTCAATACCGGGCACTTTCACCCCCTTCCTGTTCAGGCCAATCAAAGCTGTCACACTTTGTATAACTATTTCGCGGTCATGCTACACTGTAGCCATATGAAATTTGTATCATTTTGTTTACACAACTAGAGCTTCCTTTTGGTGGTATTTAATCACCACTGGGGTTTTTAATTTTTTGCTAAATAAATAAAAAAAAAGACTGAAAATGAAAAAAAAAATTGCAAATAAATATTCTTTCTTTAGAATTTTAGGCCAAAATATAGTCTGCTACACAGAAATAACACAAATCAGTATGTATTATTTAGTCTGTAAGAAGGTTATAGAGTCCACAAACTATGGGATATACTGTATATCTGAAAATTGTCCGATCCTGATGTACCGACGACCTATCTCATTTCTGGAGGCCTAAAAAATGTCAGGGCAGTACAACTACCCCCAAAATTAACCCTTTTTGGAAAGTAGACAGTCCAAGGTGTTTTGTAAGAGGCGCGGCAAGTTTTTCGAAGTTGTAATTTTCCTGTAATAATGTTTTGGAAAATGATGAACTTAATTTTTTTTTTTTTTTTTACATACTGGAGACAGTACAAAAAAAGAAAAAATATCAGAAAATCGCCAGATCGTTCATCGGACTAAATTGATCTTCAGATTTTGTGACCGTGTGGACCTCAATACTCTATCCAGCCCTATGCTTTCCTATAACAGCATATGAACGTCTTTCCTTCTGACCTCCATATCTCACGGCAAACATTTTATCTGCCATAAAAAAAGGAGAACGTTGTCTATTGGACTTGGAGATTTCGGTGTTTGTACTCGGGGAGCCTGGGAGAATTGATGAAAAACACTGACAATCCTTTATTTCATGCGCGCTGCCCTCGCTCCGTCTTCTGAGAACGCCGTATCTTGGCATCAGCACATACTTTTAGTAATGAACATCTCTTTTGGGACCCTGGCCCGACTGGCGTTTTTCTTTTATTAATATGCAAATAGTCATGTCAAGGACACCGGCTTAAACAAATGGAATTCTGATGATACAACGGCTCTTCGTGTAATTTGTCCAGCAGGATGACGGATCCCATCTCGCTGCTACACAGGTGCATTGCTAATGAGGTTGGTAAGAGGTCCAACCTTTTCCAGGAAGGGAGGGGGGGAGGGGGAGGGCACCCCACTGTAGGGCACCCCACTGTAGGGCAAAGGAGACCCGTCAGCTCAAAGTGAATATTTCAAGTGGATCTAGAATCCAATATAATTTATAATGTGAAGTGCAGGCGTGCCAAGCAATGTGTAACACCTCCAAGTATTTATGACCGGTATGACATGACTTGATCTGAGTTCCACTGCAGAAGGACGGAGCTATCTTTGTTAACCACTTCAATAATCGGGCACTTTTACCCCCTACATGCCCAGGCCAATTTTCAGCTTTTTTTTCAGCGCTGTGAATGACAATTGCGCAGTCATATAACACTGTACCCAAATTACATTTTTATCGCTTTTTTTTTTTTTTTCACACAAATAAAGCTTTCTTTTGGTGGTATTTAACCACTTAAGCCCAGGACCATTTTGCTGGCCAAGGACCAGAGCACTTTTTGCGATTCGGCACTACGTCGCTTTAACTGAGAATTGCGCGGTCGTGCGGCGTGGCTCCCAAATTAAATCGACGTCCTTTTCTTACCACAAATAGAGCTTTCCTTTGGTGGTATTTGATCACCTCTGCGGTTTTTATTTTTTGCGCTTTAAACAAAAATAGATTGATCATTTTGAAAAAAAAATCCATTATTTTTTACTTTTTGTTATAATAAATATCCCCAAAAATATATAAAAACATTTTTTTTTTCCCTCAGGTTAGGCCGATACGTATTCTCCTACATATTTTTGGTAAAAAAAAAAATCGCAATAAGCTTTTATTGATTGGTTTGCACAAAAGTTATAGCGTCTACAAAATAGGGGATAGTTTTATGGCATTTTTATTAATAATTTTTGTTTTTACTAGTAATGGCGGCGATCTGCGTTTTTTATCGTGACTGCGACATTATGACGGACACATCAGACAATTTTCACACATTTTTGGGACCATTGTCATTTTTACAGCGATCAGTGCTGTACAATTGCACTGATTACTGTAAAAATTACACTGGCAGTGAAGGGGTTAACCACTAGGGGACTAGGGAGGGGTTAAGTGTGTCCTGGGGAGTGTTTCTAACTGTTGGGGGGCGTGGCTACGGACAACACTTCACTGATCATAGCTCCCGATCACAGGGAGCTATGATTAGTCACACTGTCATTAGGCAGAACGGGGGATGCTTGTTTACATTAGCATCTCCCCGTTCTTCAGCTCCGTGAGACGATCGCGGGTATCCCCGCGGCGTTCAAGTCTGTGGGAGCCATGATCTGACTCACGGAGCTCCCGGCAGGGTCGCGCACGCACTGCCAGCGGCACACATGTGACCACACGGTGGAAAATTCAAAGGGACGTACCTGTACGCCCATTTGCCCAGCCGTGCCGACGTATATGTACATGCGTCGGTTCGGCAAGTGATTAACCACTTCGCACCCAGGCCAATTCTGACATTTCTCTCCTACATGTAAAATTCATCATTTTTTTGCTAAAAAGTTACATTAAACCCCCAAACATTATTTATGTTTTTTCAGCAAAGACCCTAGAGAATACAACGGCAGTTTATCTCGCATAGTATTTGCACAGCAATTTTTCCAACACTTTTTTGGGGGGGGGGGGGAACTGTTTCATGCATAATGTTTTTTTGCATAATGTGAAAGCTGAAGTTATGCCGAGTAAATGGATACCTAACTTATCACGCTTCCAAATTGCACACGCTCGTGGAATGGCGCCAAACTTTGGTACGTAAAAATCCCCATTGGCGATGCTTTAAATTATTTTATTGGTTACATCTTTTGAGTTACAGAGGAGGTCTGGGGCTAGAATTATTGCTCTCGCTCTAACGTTCGCGGCGATACCTCACATGTGTGGTTTATACACTGTTTTTAAATGTGGGCAGGACTTACAGATGCGTTGGCTTCTGCGTGCGAGCTCACGGGGACAGGGGCGCTTTAATATATATATTTTTTTATTGTTAATATTGAATTAAATTTTTTTAGTTTGACACTTAAAAAAAATAAAATAAATGTGATCACTTTTATTCGTATTACAAGGAATGTAAACATCCTTTGTAATAGGAATATGGCACAATCGGTCCTTTTTACAGTGAGATATGGGGGGGGGGGTCAATAAGATCCCACATCTCACCTCTAGGTTGGGAAGCCTAAATAATAAAAAAAAAAAAAACATTGGCCATTTTTTTTCATAAGAAGGGAGGACCCCCACCATACCAACATCGATAGTTATATATAAATGAAAAAGGACTGAGACAAGTAGAAACTTTCTCAAAGAACAAAGGACTTACTGTATTTATCGGCGTATAACACGCACTTTTTCCCCCTTAAAATCGGGGGAAAGTCGTGGGTGCGTGTTATATACGCCGATCCCCACTGTCTGTGAGTCGAAAATACCGAGTGCCGCCGAAAAATACCAAGCGCCGCCGAACAAGACAGAGCCGACTGCTCGGTTCCGCTCGTAGTCCCGCCTCCCTGCTGTTTCTGGAGCGAGCGCTGCCGAAAAAGACCGAGCCGACTGTACTGTGTACTCGGCTCGGCTCCGAATTTCCCGCCGCCGAGACAGACCGAGAGAGCGCCACCGAAAAAGACCGAGCGCCGACGAAAAAGACTGAGCCGACTGCTCGGCTCCGCTCGTAGTCCCGCGAGCGGAGCCGAGCAGTCGGCTCAGTCTTTTTCGTCGGCGCTCGGTTTTTTTCGGTGGCGCTCTCTCGGTCTGTCTCGGCGGCGGGAAATTTAAACATGTGCAAGGCTGCAAACGGCGCTGGGCATGCTGCAAATGACACTGGCAAGCTGCAAATTACACTCTGCAAGGCTGCAAACAGCGCTGGGCAAGCTGCAAATGATGCTGGGCAAGCTGCAAATGACACTGATCATTCTGCAATGGTGGACAAGGCTGCAGATGCACGCTGATAAGGCTGCATTGATGGGCATTTAAATGTAAGTTTTTTTTTTTCCTTAAACTTCCCTCCTAAGACTTTTTTCCTTAAAATGCCCTCCTAAACTTGGGGTGCGTGTTATACCCCGGTGTGTGTTATACCCCGATAAATACGGTATGTAGGCACAACATGAGGCAGAAACAGATATATATATATATATAAAAATATAAATTTCTTTATTACAAAAAATACAATGAAAAATAAACATAGATGCTAAAATGTGACAAACAACAACACTCTCAACTGGATAAGGTCAACAGATACCCAATTTACAAACAAGGAGGCATTGATTCAATCAATAATGCGGCGTACACACGACCGGACTTTCCAACTGAGTTTCCGACGGAGTTCTGACCGAACGGACTTGCCCACGCACGATCACACCAAAGTCCGTTTGTTTCGAACGCGAAGACCTACAACGGGACTAGAAAAGGAAGTTCAATAGCCAGTAGCCAATAGCTGCCCTTGCATCGTATTTGGTCCGTCGGACTAGCGCACAGACGAACGGTTTTCCCGATAGGAATTGAGCCCATCAGACAGATTTAAAACATGTTCTATTTCTAGGTCCGTCAGAATTTTTTTACAGAAAAACGATTGGACTTTCCCACACACAATCGGAATATCCGAGGGAATGATTCTGTCAGACCTATTCTGCCGGAAAGTTCGGTCGTGTGTACGCGGCATTAGAGCTTTTTTCTTTCCTTATTTAAGTCTACATGCCGCAGATATCGATCCATTGGCAGCAGAGGTTGCAAAGACAGCTTTTGGTGAGACTGGCTTCCAATTCCATGACCACTGTAACAGCCGCTCAAAACCAACCCAGTGCTTCAGATGTGGATATGGCTTTTTATGGCCTCAGCCAGCGCTGTTCCGGGTCACGCAGGCTGATGCATTTTACCTGCTTGGACCTTGAAGAAGGGGACATACCCCGAAAGCTTGTCCTGAAAAATTGTATGTTAGTGCAAATAAAAAAAGTATCACGGACAGTGCTCAATTTTACCTCGCCTACAGAGATTTGGTCACATAGGCGGGCGAAACAAGTCAGGGGGGCGTGGCCGGAGCAGCACTGGCTGAGGCCATACAAAGCTATATCCACAATTGAAGCACTGGGTCGGTTTTGAGCCCCGTCTTTCCCCACGTGTGTGTCCACACTTCTGAATTAGTGTCTGATGCCTGCTCCCACTTTCTAAATACCAGTAGGGACACTTGTTATCCTCCAGCCTTGAGCAGCGCTCATAGTCTATACGTGATCACAGCCAATCACAGTGGTTGCAGGATTAGGGTAGACCTGAATTTTATCATATGAGAGAATCCAAAACCATCTCCCCAATGATACTATGAGTAGTCAACATGTTTCACGGCTATTTCGCTTTTTCATGACTTCGGATGAATTCTCATATACATCCTCCCAACAATGTCAAAGTTTATGTATAAATAAAAGTAAACCGGTATACATAATAAACAACTTTTCATATAATACAGTGATTGTAAATGCAATAGGTTTATACTTGCCTTACTTAATTCCATTGCACAGAGCGGCCCCAGACCTCCTCTTCTTGGGTCCCCTGCTGGCAGTTCTGGCTCTTCCTCGATGGTGAGTGCCCCCATAGGAGTGTCTCATCACTGGTGTCAGTGAAAGGGTTAGTCCCCCAACATCGGTATAATTGGGAGGAATAGTGCCCCATCACTGGTGTCAGTGGGAGGAATAGTGCCCCATTATTGGTATCATTGGGAGGAACATTGCTCCATCATTGGTATCAGTGGGAGGAATAGTGCCCCATCATTGGTATCAGTGGGAGGAATAGTGCCCCATCATTGGTATCATTGGGAGAAATAGAGCCCCATCATTGGTGTCAGTGGGAGGAATATTGCTCCATTATTGGTATCAGTGGGAGGAATAGTGCCCCATCATTGGTATCAGTTGGAGGAATAGAGCCCCATCATTGGTGTCAGTGGGAGGAATATTGCTCCATTATTGGTATCAGTGGGAGGAATATTGGTCCATCATTGGTATCAGTGGGATTAATAGTACCCCATTGTTGGTGTCAATGGGAGGAATAGTGCTCCATCATTGGTATCAGTGGAAAGAATAGTGCTCCGTCATTGGTGTCAGTGGGAGGAATAGTGCCCCATCATTGATATCATTGGGAGGAATATTGCTCCATCATTGGTGTCAGTGGCAGGAATAGTGCCCCATCACTGGTGTCAGTGGGAGGAATAGTGCCCCATCATTGGTATAAGTGGGAGGAATAGTGCCCCATCATTGGTATCATTGGGAGGAATATTGCTCCATTATTGGTGTCAGTGGGAGGAATATTGGTCCATCATTGGTATCAGTGGGATTAATAGTACCCCATTGTTGGTGTCAATGGGAGGAATAGTGCTCCATCATTGGTATCAGTGGAAGGAATAGTGCTCCGTCATTGATGTCAGTGGGAGGAATAGTGCCCCATCATTAGTATCAGTGGGAGGAATAGGGCCCCATTATTGGTATCATTGGGAGGAACATTGCTCCATCATTGGTGTCAGTGGGAGGAATAGTGCCCCATCATTGGTATCAGTGGGAGGAATAGTGCCCCATCATTGGTATAAGTGGGAGGAATAGTGTCCCATTGTTGGTGTCAATGGGAGGAATAGTGCCTTATTGTTATTGTAAATGGGAGGAATAATGCCCCAAGCGCCATTTAACTACATGCAAAGGGCCACATTCGGTTATCTGATCCACCCCCCCCCCCCCCGTCTCCCACCTCATTGGCCGGGGGGCAGGGGCGAGTCCTGCTGTGTGTGTCAATGGACGCAGCAGGACACGGGAGCACTAGGCACTTGAGAAGAGGAGGAGCGTGTCACTGTGGGGCCCCAGAAGGGGAGTATCGGGGCCACTCTGTGCAAAACCAACAGCACAGAAGAGGTAAGTATGACATTTTTTTTTTTAACAAACCTTACATAGCCTTTAAAAAGGGCTTATGATGACTACCTCTGGGTGACTATCTATCTATATACCCCCATGCCTGCAGTTTAGAATTCTGTTTATTGATACTACTTCCTCATCATCTCTAGAGTTACATTGTTTAGACTTTTCTTGTTCCAATCTTGTCAGGTTGTGATGTGATGACACAACCATACACCGTGGGTTTGCGCTGTTCCGGGTTCTTGCCTTCTGATCATTGCCCCGAGCTCCAGTTCCTCTCCCGGTGTCTCAGTTCAGCCGTCGTGTCTTTCAAACCTTTTCAATGAAAGTCAGAACCTCGGCAGGTGGTGCGAAAAGGTGATCTGCGTGCCTCCAAACACAAGTGAACAGCCGCAGCTGGAAGCTCAAAATAATTATCTTTCGGCAGAGTGCTGAGGAAATGCATGGAAATATCTAATCGTCATCAAACGTAGCGGGTTAATTTCAATTATGTTGGCATGTATGAGCACTTTGTGTAGTATAGCAAGTGACAGCTGGAGAGAGCTCCCCCCGTGGGTTACATACGGTTGGCTCTGGCGTACTTGGTAACATTGGGAGACAGTGACAAACTACGTCAAGGTCTCAAACTCAATTATCTATCATGTGGGCAAAAAACTGGCTTGCAGTTACTGGCACCAAATTTATGTAGCATAAGCCCCTGTACACACGGTCGGAGATTCCGACAACCAAATCCGTCGGATTTTGTCCGACGGATTTTGTCCGAAACTGTTGCATACACACGGTCGGACAAAGTTGTCAGAAAATCCGATATTTCAGAACGTGATGTCGTTATTTCGTTACGACAGGGACTACATTCAGGCTAGTAGCCAATAGCTTTGATGTAGGAATTTGATCTGAGCATGCGTGGCACTTTGTCCGATCGGAATTCTCTACACATGATCGGAGTATGTCCGATCGGAGCAGTTTGTCGGAAAATATTTCCAGCAAGTTGGAAAATTTGGTCCGACGGATATTCCGATGGAAACAGTCCGATGCATACCACACACAGTCGGAATATCCGACAAACCGCTCCGATCGGACACATTCCGACGGAATCTCCGACCGTGTGTACAAGGGCTAAGAGTATATTACAGATATATACGTTTTACGAGCTCAAATTATGTGTGGTTTGATTGCTGAAGATGAGATGTCACTGGTGGGGCACTGTCCTGTACAGGGGCGGACTGACAACTCATGGGGCCCCCGGGCAATAGGAGATTATGGGGCCCCCAGGTAATCAGAGATTATGGGGCCACACAGTAGACACAAACACACACACACACACAGTATACAATCACACAGTATACACAGACATGTTTCTATTGGCTGAGAAGGTACTGGAGAGGTGGAGCAACTATAATCTCAGGATTTTTAGACCAACTGCCCCTGGTTTTACTGAGGCTGGCAAACCTGATGGGGCCCCCTAGTGGCATGGGGCCCTCGGGCAGTGCCCGAGTGGCCCAATGGTCAGTCCGCCCCTGGTCCTGTACATATTAAAGCCCAATTCAGCTTTTCCCTTCAAAGATTGTCCGTCCTCCCTGAAGCCTCCATCTACACTTGTTTTAAATAAAATAACATAATACTTACTTTCTTCCTGAAGTCATCTTGCCAGTCTACTGAGATCACTGGTCTTTCATCTTCTGCTTTGAAGGAAGCAGTGGGTGGTTCCTTCTCCTGGACAGTGCAAGCACATGTTGCACATGTGAACTCCTTGCTATCCAGGAGCATGGTGAGCCCAATGGTTACATGACCACTGGTGGTGTGTCTATGATGGCCTGGACTCACAGGAAGTAGATCACCTGGGCTCAAAGGAAGTGGGGGGCCTGGGTTCACAGGAAATGGGTTATATGATGCTGGCTGTCATTCAGCTTAAATCTGAAAGTAGTGACTCTTTGGGAAACAGCGCCGGATTGGAGGTGAATATTGCAGCCGGGCTTTTTCTGTGCAGGCTACTGGTATTCATTGCGAACCAAGGATATGTGAGTGTGAGCCGCTCAAGCTGTATGGGAATGAAGTCCTGTGCCCACCACTGTGAGTGCTGGCCAGGAAGGGAGCTTGTCTATGCTTCAGGCAATGGTAGAGAGAGTGACTAGGTGTCCTGGGAGCCACACATCAAGTCATGATCTGCTGTATAATAGTGAATGCCAGCCACGGCCTGGACCGCCGCCACCCCCCCATCCCCAACATGTTTCACTCTGCCCACTGGAGCTTACTCATGGTCCCCATTCACTATTATACAGCAGGTCTTGACTTGATGTGCGGCTCCCGGGACACCTAGTCACTTTCTGCCGGTATTCAAATTGCAAACATGGAGTTGGGCTAAAAAAAAAGAAATTGCGTTACATAATCAATGGCATTGCCAATTTCTGAATAAAATCACATAAAGTTTGATACATGTCTTAATGAGAAGAACAAGTGATATGACTGAGCATTTGTAGTGGGGAAAAGCCAGATTTAAAGACTCAGGACCCAAGAGAGCACCGTAAGGCTCTCCAAATCCTATTCCACACATACCAGATCCTCAGTCATCTTTATTACTCTTATGCCGCGTACACACGGTCGGATTTTTACCGACGGGAAATGTTGGATGTGTGCTTGTTGTCGGAAAGTCCGACTGTGTGCATGCTCCATCGAACATTTGCTGTCGGACCTTCCGCCAACAAATGTTTGCTAGCAGTTAGAAATATATTAGATTGGGGTATTTGGCGCTACCTGGTATTGAGAAGTGGACCCCAAAATTCCTAAGGATCCAGGTATCCCATCAATTTATCAGATTTTATTGCCAATGATGGGATACCTGGATCCTTAGGAATTTTGGGGTCCACTTCTCAATACCAGGTAGTGCCAAATACCCCAATCTAATATATTGCTAACTACTTGTGAAAACCCCTTTTGGGGATTTCTTGGTTGGGGGGCTGCAACCTATTTTTGTACCACATAAGCGTGGCTTTTTTTCAACATTTATAACAAATGTTTGCTAGCAGGTTCCCAAATTTTCCACCAACAAACTTTGTTGCCGGAAAGTCCAATTGTGTGTACACAAGTCCATCGCACAAAAGTTCACGCATGCTTGGAATCAAGCAGAAGGAGCCGCACTGGCTATTGAACTTCCTTTTTCTCGGATCGTCGTAGGTCTTGTACGTCACTGCATTCTCACGTTTGGAATTGTTGGCCAACATTTGTGTGACCGTGTGTGTGCAAGACAAGTTTGAGCCAACAACCTTCAAACCAATATACACGGTTTTGTTGTCAGAAAGTCTGATCGTGTGTACGGGGTAATACATTGCCTGGGTTTAAACTCTTCTAACCCTTTTATGCCCCGTACACACAAGCGGAATTTCCGTCGGAAAAATCTTGGATGGTTTTTCCGAAGGAATTCCGCTCAAGCTTGACTTGCATGCACACGGTCACACAAAAGTTCTCTGAACTTTCAAACCGCCAATAACGCGGTGACGTACAACACTACGATGAGCCGAGAAAATGAAACTCAATGCTTCCACGCATGCGTCAAATTGTTTCTGAGCATGCGTAGGAATTTTGCGCAATGGAACTGCTACAGACAATCGGAATTTCCGACCATAACTTTTTCCATCTTAAAAATAGAGAACCTGCTCTCAATCTTTTCCTTGACGGAAGTTCTGCCAGCAAAAGTCTGATGGAGCATACACACGGTCGGAATTTCCACCCAAAAGCTCACATCAGATTTTTGCTGGCAGAATTTCCGATCGCGTGTACTCATGTATGCGTGTACTCATGTACATCCCAATCAGCAATGAGCTCAGACAGGTTTGGACTAGTATCCTGAGCTATCCTGCCAGAAAGCAGTCAGGGCACCCCACCAATCATAAGCGGCCAAGGCATTCCCTGCCCTGCAGCTGCACATATACAAAAAATATATACATAACTTACTTAGTTAATCTGGTTGTAAAAATACACAAGTCCATCCAGTTCAACCACAAGTGCAGCTGTGGGGTGACAAAATGCCTCAGCCCTTTATGATCGGTGGGGGGCCATGACAGCTTTCTGGTGGATGTAGCTCAGGTGGGTTCGGACTAGTATAGAAACACGCCTAAATTCATTTAATCCCAATAGATTATCTATTCCTTCCTCCTATCTATTGAAAGATGGGGGGTGGTAACAGCGATGGATAGGGGAGGCGGCGCCCCGTGCTCCTCCTTAATGGACGGGCCCCGCCTCTGGACCCCAGGACATTTTCCTCTATCACTGCCCACAGTGCGGTCCTACTAAATTTTGAAGGACAATAAAATGGCCCTTGGTTAAGAACGTTTGCAGATCCCTGCTCTACACAATACCTTAATTCTAAAGTGGACGAATTTTCGAAACGTGATTTAGCTGTGAAAATAACAATTTTTCCTTCAAACTTTGTTGAAATTAGCCTATAATTTGGCCATGCAGCTTCCACTAGGAGAAATTATCTTCAAAAAAAAGTCCCCCATCACTCTCTGACATAATGTTATTTATCAATAAAACAATGCAACTTACAATGTTAATGTTGAAATGGTAATCAATGCCGTGGTTTCTTGATAGCTGTCACTGTATTTTATTCTAGCTGCGCTTAAAGCACACCTAGATAGAAATACTTTTCTTAAAAATTACATCTTAACAGATTTATATGGCCAGGACTCAAACTCACTCTCAAATTTAACATACTGCGGAATTAGCTAGAGAGGGTATGTGGGTAAAGTTTGGTGGGGGGTGGGTTCTTGGCCTAACTACCCCCATGCTTATGTGGAATCTTTACTACTGAAGACAATGTTCTGGAACATTTTATGGGATTTAAGTGCTGTTTAGGTGTTCAGTACTGCTCCTAAAATGCAGAAAAGAATCAAACTCTAGGGCAATCTTTCTTGACCAGAGTTCTGTGGAAACGTAGGGTTCCTTCAGAGGTTGCTAGAGGTTCCTTACACACTAAGCAATTGAGCTCTTGACTAGTGGTGCCTGCATAGGTCCAAAGGTGTATCATGTAGCAGAACCAGTAGTGTGGTACCAGTGGTGTGTCTTGTTTGTCTCTTAGGTGCTAATTTTCTCACTGACTGTCAATGTAATGGACATTCTTCACAAAGAACCACAGTGTATTGTGGCAGTCATACCACTGACCACTAATGTAAGAAGCATTCATCCCACTGACCACTAATGTAAGAAGCATTCATCCCACTGACCACTAATGTTAGCCCTTGTACACACGATCGGAGATTCCGACGGAATGTGTCCGATCGGACTGTGTGTGGTCTTCATCGGACTGTTTCCCTCTGAGTATCCGACGGACCAAGTTTTCCAACTTGTCGGTAAAATTTTCCGACAACATGATCCGATCGGACTTTGTCCGATTATGTGCAGAGAATTCCGATCGGACAAAGTGCCACGCATGCTCAGATCAAATTCTTACACCAAAGCTATTGGCTACTAGCCTGAACGTAGTCCCGTCGTAACGAAATAACATCATCACGTTCTGAACGATCGGACATTCCGACAACTTTGTCCGACCGTGTGTATGCAACAGTTTCGGACAAAATCTGTCGGATTTGATTGTCAGAATGTCCGACCGTGTGTACAAGGGCTAAGAAGCATCCATCCCACTGACCACCAATGTAAGGAGGATTCTTCCCACTGGCCACCAATGTAAGGCACATTCTTTCCACTGACCACCAATATAAGGGGCATTCTTCCCAAAGAACCTCAGTGTATTGGGGCATTCTTACTACTGACCACCAATGTAGGGAGCATTCTTCCCACTGATCACCAATGTAAGGAACATTCTTCCCACTGATCACCAATGTAAGGAACATTCTTCCCACTGATCACCAATGTAAGGAACATTCTTCCCACTGATCACCAATGTAAGGGACATTCTTCTCACTGATCACCAATGTAAGGAGGATTCTTCCCACTGATCACCAATGTAAGGAACATTCTTCCCACTGATCACCAATGTAAGGAACATTCTTCCCACTGATCACCAATGTAAGGGACATTCTTCTCACTGATCACCAATGTAAGGAGGATTCTTCCCACTGACCACCAATATAAGGGGCATTCTTCCCACTGACCACCAATATAAGGAGCATTCTTCCCACTGACCACCAATGTAAAGACCTTTCTTATTACCGACCACCAAATAAAAGGAGCATTCTTTCCAATGACAACCAATGTAAGGGGGTATTCTTTCTATTGGCCACCCATGTAAGGTGGCCTTTCTCTGTCTAAAAATAGAAGGGGTGGGAGGGAAAGGGGTCCTTTACTGTGTTTTTCTGGCATTTACTATTGTTTCTTTCTTATGTAGCGCTGGCTCCTGACGAGCAGGCGCTATGTTTTTTTTCAAAATTTCGCAAAATTTCTGGTTTCAGTACCAGTCCAGCTGGGTTGCACTGGGTTCTCCTTGACCGCTGGTGTCGCTGTCACTGCCGGCAAGAGTAGGAACGCAGTTTAGCTGGGTGTATTGAATGCCACTGTTCTCTCGGAACCAGCCCAGTGGGAGTGTTCTCCTGCTGTGCATTCTGGGCGGTGGTATTTAAGGTACCGACGCTATGTGGTTCGGGGTTTCATCTTTGATTTTCTGTCTGTTCAGGTCTGGTGGTCCTCCTGAACCAGCCCATGGCCCTCCTGGCCTGGGGCGCGGAACCATGCATTCCGAGACTCGGGGCCGGCTGGCCCGAGGCAACGCAACTGCAGGGACAGGCCCGAATGGATTTTCGGGGCCTATTGATCCAAGGGTGGTCCGGTGCCATCTCATTTAAAGGGAGAGGTCCAGCAACTGAAGAACCCCAGGGAAGGACTCTTCAGGAGCAGGTCGTGCGCAAGGCTGGCTTCTCTGAAGGAGCCTGGAGGCTCAGTTGAAGGACGCAACCTGGATCCACACTCATACAGTATCGCCGGATCGGCTGAGAGAACCTGGTACCATGTGATAGCTTTTTAAATTTATCTACGTCCCTCAGTAACACTCAACTGTACATCACAGGTCTGTGGCAGAGACTTTGTCGAGCATCCCACCGGCTGCTAGGCCTACTGAGAGGAGGTCTATCCGGGGGTTGTGAAATCCAGTTGTGAAACGGTCTTTGTTCTCTGGATTTTCTATAAGGACTTCCTTTATTTTTTTGCAGTCTAAAGTACCTGAACTTACTCCTAACCCTCTACCCTCTATTGAAAGACTCTGTTTCTGTTCCAAATAAATAACCCAAAAGAAGATTCAGTGTCAGTTTCCACATTCTTTGGGCCATCTACCATGGGAATCCCTAGACGGAGAAACAAACAAGGAGCCAACGGTAAGCCCAATAAAACCAGCAGCTCCTTCGGGGGTCAGTGCTACACTTAATTTCATGTATAGAAAATTATTTTGTTACTGTATACAGAAGACAAAATTGGTTTAACCACTTGAGAACCGCACTACGTCTATTGACGTCATGGGGTTTCGGTGGTTATATCTAAATGATGCCTGAGGCCACAGACATCATTCAGATATTGCCGCTTTCAGCCGGCGATTCCCTACACCATAAGAACGATCATAGCGGCTGTTCCGCCGCCCCCTCCCGCCGCCCTCCGGTGCTTCTACCGACTCACCGTTTCCATCGGTGAGTCGGTCACAGGATCCGCCGGCCCCAGCAAATAATCATAGAGATTTCCGGCGGACTAGATTGTCCCCGGAGTCTCTATGATCGTTCGGAGGCCGGGCGCGATGTTATGACGTCACGCCCGGCCTCGGTATTCAAATTAACGGCGCCGATCTGGCTAGGAAGCCATGATCGTTTTTTTTTTTTTTTTTTATTCTTCCCAGCCTAGAGGTGAGATGGGGGGTCTTATTGACCCCATATTTCACTGTAAATAGGTCCGATCGTGCCATATTCCTATTACAAGGGATGTTTACATTCCTTGTAATAGGAATAAAAGTAATCCATTTATTTTATTTTTTTTTAAGTGTAAAACTAAAAAAATAAAAATAAAATGAACAATAAAAAAAAAAATAAAAAATTTAAAGCGCCCCTGTCCCCGTGAGCTCGCACACAGAAGCGAACGCATACGTAAGTCCCGCCCACATATGAAAACGGTGTTCAAACCACACATGTGAGGTATCGCCGCGAACGTTAGAGCGAGAGCAATCATTTACAGCCCTAGACCTCCTCTGTAACCCAAAATATGTAACCAGTAAAAAAATTTAAAGCGTCGCCTATGGGGATTTTTAAATACCAAAGTTTGGCGCCATTCCACGAGCGCGTGCAATTTTGAAGCGTGACATGTTGGGTATCTATTTACTCGGCGTATCCTCCTCTTTCACATTATGCAAAAAAATTGGGCTAACTTTACTGTTTTTTTTTTTTTTTTTAAGCATGAAACTGTTTTTTTTCTGAAAAAAACGCGTTCGAAAAATTGCTGCGCAAATACCGTGCAAGATAAAAAGTTGCAATGACCGCCATTGTATTCTCTAGGGTCTTTGCTAAAAAAACATATATAATGTTTGGGGGTTCTATGTAATTTTCTAGCAAAAAAATTAGGAATTTTACATGTAGGAGAGAAATGTCAGAATTGGCCTGGGTCCGAAGTGGTTAAAAATCTGTTTTGGATGTTATACAGTTGTGCTCATAAGTTTACATACCCTGGCAGAATTTATGATTTAAAATCATAATGGCAAGAGAAACTACCCAAATGACCCTGATCAAAAGTTTCAAAAGATTTTGGTCTGATAACATGCACACAAGTTGACACAAATGGGTTTGAATGGCTATTAAAGGTAACCCTCCTCACCTGTGCCAATTAGTGAGTGTGCATAAAAGGTCAGTGAGTTTCTGGACTCCAGACTGACCCTTACATCTTTCATCCAGTGCTGCACTGACGTTTCTGGATTCTGAGTCATGGGGAAAGTCATTTGTTTTATCATTCATATTCTCTGAAAAATGGCCAATTAATCATAAAATATGTAAACTTATGAGCACAACTGTATATATATATATATATACAGTGCTTTGCGAAAGTATTCGGCCCCCTTGAACTTTTCATCCTTTTGCCACATTTCAGGCTTCAAACATAAAGATATAAAATTTTTATTTTTTGTGAAGAATCACCAACAAGTGGGACACAATTGTGAAGTGGAACGAAATCTATTGGATAATTTAAACTTTTTTATCAAATAAAAAACTGAAAAGTGGTGCGTGCAAAATTATTCAGCCCCTTTACTTTCAGTGCAGCAAACTCACTCCAGAAGTTCAGCGAGGATCTCTGAATGATCCAATGTTGTCCTAAATGACTGATGGTGATAAATAGAATCCACTTGTGTGTAATCAAGTCTCTGTATAAATGCACCTGCTCTGTGATAGTCTCAGGGTTCTGTTGAAAGCGCAAAGAGCATCATGAAGACCAAGGAACACACCAGGCAGGTCCGTAATACTGTTGTGGAGAAGTTTAAATCCGGATTTGGATACAAAAAGATTTCCCAAGCTTTAAACATCCCAAGGAGCACTGTGCAAGTGATCATTTTGAAATGGAAGGAGTATCAGACCACTGCAAATCTACTAAGACCTGGCCGTCCCTCTAAACTTTCAGCTCAGACAAGGAGAAGACTGATCAGAGATGCAGCCAAGAGGCCCATGATCACTCTGGATGAACTGCAGAGAACTACAGCTGAGGTGGGAGAGTCTGTCCATAGGACAACAATCAGTCGTACACTGCACAAATCTGGCCTTTATGGAAGAGTGGCAAGAAGAAAGCCATTTCTCAAAGATATCCATAAAAAGTCTCGTCTAAAGTTTGCCACAAGCCACCTGGGAGACACACCAAACATGTGGAAGAAGGTGCTCTGGTCAGATGAAACCAAAATCCAACTTTTTGCCCACAATGCAAAATGATATGTTTGGCGTAAAAGCAACACAGCTCATCACCCTCAACACACCATCCCCACTGTCAAACATGGTGGTGGCAGCATCATGGTTTGGGCCTGCTTTTCTTCAGCAGGGACAGGGAAGATGGTTAAAATTGAGGGGAAGATGGATGCAGCCAAATACAGGACCATTCTGGATGAAAACCTGTTGGAGTCTGCAAAAGACCTGAAACTGGGACGGAGATTTATCTTCCAACAAGACAATGATCCCAAACATACAGCAAAATCTACAAAGGAATGGTTCACAAATAAACGTATCCAGGTGTTAGAATGGCCAAGTCAAAGTCCAGACCTGAATCCAATCGAGAATCTGTGGGAAGAGCTGAAAACTGCTGTTCACAAACGCTCTCCATCCAACCTCACTGAGCTCCAGCTGTTTTGCAAGGAAGAATGGGCAAGAATTTCAGTCTCTCGATGTGCAAAACTGATAGAGACATACCCCAAGCGACTTGCAGCTGTAATCGCAGCAAAAGGTGGCTCTACAAAGTATTAACGCAAGGGGGCCGAATAATTTTGCACGCCCCACTTTTCATTTTTTTATTAGTTAAAAAAGTTAAAAAAATCCAATAGATTTCGTTCCACTTCACAATTGTGTCCCACTTGTTGGTGATTCTTCACAAAAAATAAAAATTTTATATCTTTATGTTTGAAGCCTGAAATGTGGCAAAAGGTTGAAAAGTTCAAGGGGGTCGAATACTTTCGCAAGGCACTGTATATATATATATATATATATATATATCCCAGGCATGCCACATTATTTTACTTTTATTTATTATAAGATTTACACCATGTTGATCATGTCAGTGTACTTGAGCTGTAGATGTAATCTTTTAGCAGGCATTCATTCATACCTTTAATTTTATTTCAAGGGATCCTTGTGGGTAAAACAGGTTGAGAAATGCAACTCTAGAGGACTAAAAAAAAAACAAAAAAACAAAAACAAATATTCAATTCTTGGTCTTTAAAGGGTTTTTCATAAGTTGTAACCCGTTGCCTACATTGCCAAACTTGTATTAGGAAGATTCGTAAAGGATCGTACAATTGGCGTAGAGTCTCCTGGGAAGTCAACTATCACTCCTTTCAATCTGTAATAACACTTTCTATGGCTCCCTGTCTGCATGATGAAAAAAAAAACAACGTCAACATTATTCTTGGTGTGGATCCAATTATAATGAGGCTGGTACGTTGCCCTCAAAGGTTTGGCTCGGGTTAGGTCTATGGGGAAGGACTCTTGGCACCGCTTACGTCCTCATCTTGTTAACCAGATGTAACTTTCTAAAGAACAATAAGAGGGAAAATAAGGACAATAGTGACTCCCAATTGACTTCTTTTTTTTTCCCCTCTACAATAAATATGTCCACAGTGTTGTGTTCCTTCCCATCGTTTTCAGGACCTCGCGTATCAACCAACCAAGGATCTCAACAGCTTCAGACTATTTCCATCATGGTAGCTCCAGTCTATAGTATTGTTGGTCTCTTGTTGTGACTTTTCTGAAACCAAGGACACCTCCCCAGAGGACGTGACCTGCCAAGTCGCAGTTAAGTCCTCCGAGTGCGATTGTTTTTAAAGATTTCACCTATTCATTGCCTATTGGCACCTCAAAAACGAAAACAAATGTTTTTCTGACCACATATGTATTTATTTAAAGTGGAACAAAACTCTCTCTCAATCAAAATGAAAGTGGTTGTAGAGGCTGAAGTTTTTTGTATTTTTTTAACTTTCTGTATACAGCCCCCCCCTCCTCCCAAACTCCCCTTATTATTACCTGAGTCCGATCTTGATCCAGTTATGTGCTCAAGAGCAAAGGCTCTCTTGGCTCTCTCTCTCTTCATTGGACAGAGAGGCAGCAGCAGTAGCCATTGGTTCCTGCTGCTGTCAATCACAGCCAGTGAGGAGAGAGAGAGAGAGGGGGCAGGGGATTAGCCGCACACACATGGGATTTATTAACTCCTCGTGATAGCAATCAAATTAAAAAAAATAAGAAAAAAGTTAAAACATTAAAATAAAAACAAAATTATAATAAAATATGTTAAAATAATAATAATAAAAAATTGCCGTAACCCCCCCCCTCCCCCGTTGCCCCGCACACCTGTGAAAAACACAAATGCAAGCCCGGGGTGGTTCATGCATATGTAAACCGCGGTCGAACCACACGTGTGGCAAATTGCCGCGAACGCAAGAGTGAGAACAATAATTCTAGCACAAAAGTTCCTAGTTAAACTCTAAACCGATGAGCCGTAAAGGATTTTAAAATGTCACCTATGGTGATTTTCGGGATCGTAATTTTTGGCAAAATCGCGGGCGCACGCAATTTTAAGCCCCTGTACACACGGTCATAAATTCCGACGGAAATTGTCCGATCGGACCGCGTTGTCGTATAATCCGACCGTGTGTGGGCTCCATCTGACTTTTTCCGTCGGAATGTCCGACCAACAAAGTTTAAGAGCTGGATATAAAATTTCCCGACAACATGATCCGATCTCACTTTATACAATCGTTTGTAGAGAATTCCGATCAGACAAAGTGCCACGCATGCTCAGGTCAAATTACGAGACCAAAGCTATTGGCTACTAGCCTCAACGTAGTCCCGTCGTAACGACCGAACGTCATCACGTTCCGTACGATCGGATTTTCCGACAACTTTGTCCGACCGTGTGTATGCAACACCAGTTTCGGACAAAATCCGTCGGAAAAAATCCGACGGATTTTGTGGTCGGAATGTTCGACCGTGTGTACAAGGGCTAAGACATGGGATGTTTGGTATCGATCTACTCGATGCAACCTCATCTTTTATATTTTAACCAAAAATAGGTAATACGTGGTGTGTTTGTGCACTAAAATTCATGTTATTACATTTTTTTTTCCTGTAACATATTATGTGACAAATAAAAATTTGCAACGTTCACCTTTTTTATTTTACAGGGGCCTCTGCTTTCAGAAAATATATAACATTTTGGGTTAATAAAAGTAATTTTATTGTCAAAAATTAAGATTTTTTTTTTTTTTCTGTGACTGCGTCAAATAAAAAAAAAAAATTATTCTGGAGCCAAACTGGATATATTCAAAATAAAGTGAAAAAAATAAATAAAATAAGGAAAATATCAGCGTAGAACTTCAACAAACAGTATAAAGCCAATTATGCAATTATTGTTGGAGTGGATATTAATATGCATGGCGATGGCTCCCTTGGTGGTGTAAAGAGTAACTTTGCAAACAATAAATCTCTAAATAAAATAAAATTTAAATAAATACTGTAAAGCATTTAAATAAGAAAACTCGTATGCCTGCACAAACCTTAAGCAGCAAGAATGGGCTGACTTAATGCAGTGCACATTAAAGCAGAACTACACGGCATCTGAGCACCGCAAACCAAAAACTATTAGCTATTTAATTCGTTTTTTAAATATTCAAAGCAAGCTACCCCATCCATCTATGTCTCCATGCTTTGTTTTGTTGAAATCCCCCCTCCCCCCCCCCCCCCATGGCATTTCTAGCTGCAGCCATCTTGAGTAAGGGCAGATAAGTTATGTAGCATTTACTTCCTGGAATCCATCGGCCCTTAGTTCAGGCATGCAGGCAGGAGGGTGCGCTTAGCTGAGAAAGCCCCCGCCCCCCTACAGAATGGCAGATCCCCTCCTCACCGCAGCTTCCAGGTCCCAAGCGTTGTGGATTCAATGCATCTATGTGCTGATGAAAAGAAGCGTTTTTGGAAGTGGTTTTAATCTATTAAAACTACACCATTGAGAAGGCATAATATGCCATGAGCATATAAGTTTTAATGTATCCTGAGCACCTGTTCTCAAGCGGAGTTTGCCCGGTTTTGAAAGTATACTACAAGAGGAGGTTATCTACCCTGTTTCCCCGAAAATAAGCCCAGGTCTTATATTCATTTTGGAAACAAAAGACACAGTAGGGCTTATTTTCAGGGTAGGTCTTATCATGCCATGTGCTATCTCTCTCCCTCCCTGCTTGTCAGGAAACCCCTGTGTAAAAGTACTTGAAGAATACTGGAATCCACTTCGTTACAGTATCACACAATGAAAATAGTGTAGTGCCACATACAGTACCTTCTTGTAGCGCCTCTGTGACCTGCCGAAGCTCTGCAGAGGGATGGGGGGGGCCCGAGATCCCCTGCTGACTGCTTGGAGAAGGGGAGATCAGCTGAACGCAGCTCGCCACTTCCTTAGCCCTCCGGAGCTCTGTACAGTGAGGGGGCCCGAGATCCTCCACTGACTGCTTGGAGAAGGGGTGATCGGCTGAGTACCACTTCCATGACCCACTGGAGCTCTGTACAGTGAGGGGGCCCGAGATCCTCCACTGACTGCTTGGAGAAGGGGTGATCAGCTGAGTGCCACTTCCATGACCCACTGGAGCTCTGCACAGGGAGGGGGGCCCGAGATCTTCATTCCATCGGGGTCAGCTGTGTGGTGTACCAAAGAGAGGAGAGTTCTTCCACCAGGGGCAGTGGTGTGCTGTACCAAAGAGAGGGAATTTGGCCTGTCCAAGATGGCGGCGTAACCAGACGTCCTTCCCTGAGCTCTGCTGGGACTTTATCCTACTTTTCCATGTACCTGAGACATCAGGTGACTGGAGATGCAGCATCTGTCGGCAGATGCCTTCCAAATCATCGGGCCGTGGCAAAGGTGGTAAGAAACTCCGCTCTCCTCGGATATTCCTGATATTGCTGGCCCCCAAGCTCCTACTGACACGTGCCAATATGGCGTCCCAGACAGACTCTCATGTAGGGGCCTCCGCCTCCCCTCCAGGGATCCCGGAGGTCATGGCGGCTATTGCATCCTGCCACACTGCCATAGCCACCTGTCAGATGAGGAGCAAAATGGAGGCAATCTCCTGATTTTGACAGACTCTCATCTACCTGCCGGTGGTTCCCTGGACTGGCCCAGTGGGTGGGCGTGTCTGATCTGGTGGATGTCTGGCATCACTTACCATCCTACTGTTTGGGCGTTCTCCTGTCACTTGGCATCCTTCCAGATGTTCTCGCACATCTGGAAGCATGATAATGCACGAACCCATGACGCAAGGATCTGTACACAATTCCTGGAAGCTGAAAACATCCCAGTTCTTGCATGGTCAGCATACTCGCCAGACATGTCACCCATTGAGCATGTTCGGGATGCTCTGAATCGGCGTATATGACAGCGTGTTCCAGTTCCAGCCAATATCCAGCAACTTCACACATCCATTGAAGCGGAATGGACCAACATTCCACTGGCCACAATCACCAACCTGACCAATGCTATGCCAAGGAGATGTGCTGCACTGCGTGAGGCAAATGGTGGTCACACCGGATACTGACTGCTCTTTGGACCCCCCCCCCCCAATAGAGTAAAACTGCACATTTTAGAGCGACCTTTTATGGTGGCCGGCCTAAGGCACACCTGTGCAATAATCATGCTGTCTAATCAGCATCTTGATATGCCACACCTGTGAGGTGGATGGATTATCTCGGCAAAGGAGAAGTGCTCACCAACACAGATTTAGAGAGATTTGTGAAGAATATTTGAGAGAAGTAGGCCTTTTGTGTACATAGAAAAAGTCGTAGATCTTTGCGTTCAGCTCATGATAAATAAGGGCAAACACAAAAGTGTATAATTTTGCTCAGTGTATATATATATATATATATATATATATATATATACATACATACATATATACATACACACACACACACACATATATACATATACATATACCGTATTTATTGGCGTATAACACGCACCCCAAGTTTAGGAGGGAATTTTAAGGAAAATAACTTTTTGGAGGGAAATTTAAGGGGGAAAAAAAACACTTACATTTATATGCCCATCAGTGTCATCTGCAGCCTTGTCCACCATTGCAGCCTTATGCAGCCTTGTCCACCATTGTAGCCTTATGCAGCCTTGTCCACCATTGCAGCCTTATGCAGCCTTGTCCACCATTGCAGCCTTATGCAGCCTTGTCCACCATTGCAGCCTTATGCAGCCTTGTCCACCATTGTAGCCTTATGCAGCCTTGTCCACCATTGTAGCCTTATGCAGCCTTGTCCACCATTGTAGCCTTATGCAGCCTTGTCCACCATTGTAGCCTTATGCAGCCTTGTCCACCATTGCAGCCTTATGCAGCCTTGTCCACCATTGCAGCCTTATGCAGCCTTGTCCACCATTGTAGCCTTATGCAGCCTTGTCCACCATTGCAGCCTTATGCAGCCTTGTCCACCATTGCAGCCTTATGCAGCCTTGTCCACCATTGTAGCCTTATGCAGCCTTGTCCACCATTGCAGCCTTATGCAGCCTTGTCCACCATTGCAGCCTTATGCAGCCTTGTCCACCATTGCAGTCTTATGCAGCCTTGTCCACCATTGCAGCCTTATGCAGCCTTGCCCACCATTGCAGCCTTGTCTATTTTATTTGCTATTTGTTTTTTTTGTTTTTTAAATGCTGCCGCCGAGATACAGAGCCGGATGTGTATTTCGGCGGCGTGCGGTAGTTCTCGGCGGGCCTCCGGCGCCTTCTGCTCTTCTCGCCAGCTTTCGGCCGCCTTCGGCCATTCTTGGCAGCTTTCAGCTCCCGAGAACGGCCAAAGGCGGCCGGAAGCCGCAGAGAATAGCCGAAGGTGGCCGAAAGCTGCCGAGAACAGTCGAAAGCTGCCGAGAATGGCCGAAGGTGGCCGAAAGCTGCCGATAATGGCCGAAGGCGGGCGAAAGCTGCCGATAATGGCCGAAGGCGGGCGAAAGCTGCCGATAATGGCCGAAGGCGGGCGAAAGCTGCCGATAATGGCCGAAGGCGGGCGAAAGCTGCCGATAATGGCCGAAGGCGGGCGAAAGCTGCCTTGAAGAGCCGAAGGCGGCTGAAAGCCGCCCAGAGGCTCAGAATTTCGGGGGATCGGCGTATAACACACACCCACGATTTTCCCCTGCTTTTAAGGGGAAAAAAGTGCGTGTTATACGCCGATAAATACGGTATATATATATATATATGTGTGTGTGTGTGTGTGTGTGTGTGTGTATATATATATATATACACACACATACATACATTACATACATACATAGAAAAAGTCGTAGATCTTTGCGTTCAGCTCATGATAAATAAGGGCAAACACAAAATTGTATAATTTTGCTCAGTGTGTGTATATATATATATAATATACACCATAGTTTGTGGACTCTACAGACTAAATAATGAACACAGATTTGGATGGTTTTCACCAAAGAAATGCAGCATTATACATTTTGGCCTAAATTGATGAAGAAAGATTATTTATTTGCAAAATTTTATAACATAACCAAAGAAAAACAAGATTTTTTTTTGTTTTTTTGGTATATTTAGTAAAAAATAAAAATAAAAAACAGCGGTGATTAAATACCACCAAAAGAAAGCTCTATTTGTGTGAAAAAAATATATAAAAATGCGATATGGGTACAGTGTAGCAACACCACATAATTGTCATTCAATGTGCGACAGCGCTGAAAGCTGAAAATTGGCCTGGGCAGGAGGGGGGTGAAAGTGGCCGGTATTGACGAGTAATATTGGAATTGTTAGCACGGATGTACTAAGGCTTTCTTTTTTTTCTATTTTGTTTCTCCTGGATGATGTGTTTTTATCTCTTGCTTGCTACATTTTTTTCTTCTGTTGGAAAGGAAATATTAGGCCACGAAAGTCATCTCCCCGTGTGGTGCCGGTTCTGGGGAAGAGTATGAATTGTGAGATTGCAAAGTTCTTAAAATATTTCAGGATCACAGATTGAAGTCTGAGCAGCCTGGATCCCGCAGATGGTGTTTTTTTTTCCCAAGCTGTCAGTCAATATGAACGTTTCAGATACAGAGAGATGGATAGAAGGATGATCTGGGTTTCCAGGCAGTTTTTGCTGTAAAAAAAAAATAAAAATCACACGTGTTACTATTTCTTCGGGAGATTTTGTTTGAGCAATGGGGATTTCTTGATTGTATTTGTCATACGGAAATATATACAGATCGTGGAAAGTCATTCAGAGGGATACACTATATTGCCAAAAGTATTGGGACACCTGCCTTTACACGCACATGACCTTTAATGGCATCCCAGTCTAAGTCCGTAGCGTTCCACATTGAGTTGGCCCCGCCCTTTGCAGCTATAACAGCTTAAACTCTTCTGGAAAGACTGTCCACAAGGTTTAGGAGATGTGTCTATGGGTATGTTTGACCATTCTTCCAGAAGTGCATTTGTGAGGTCAGACGCTGACAAGGTCTCTGCTGTAATTCATCCCAAAGGTGTTCTGTCGGGTTGAGGTCAGGACTCTCTGCAGGCCAGTCAATTTCCTCCACCCCAAAATCACTCATCCATTTATGGACCTTGCTTTGTGCACTGGTCCAAACCATTTGGTGGAGGGGGGATTATGGTGTTGGGTTTGTTATTCAGGGGTTGGGCTTGGCCCCTTAGTTCCAGTGAAGGGAACTCCCAACTGGAACAACGATTACGGCATCATTCCAGTTCCTCCCCAGCAGCCGGAGGCATCAGACAGTGCATCGGTGCTCCCGATCTCAGAGAATAGGTGCGTGTTCTCCCTCCTTCTGAGTCACCCTTGTCTCCGCCTCTACCTACCTCTGAGAAGTGTTTCTTGGTTCCAATCCTTACTCACCTCCCAGTACTGCTCCTCTTAGAGAATACAGAACCAAGTATCATTTTGTGGTGTTCAGTGATTTGTATGGGATGTTGTAACGATAACAAGAAAAGCGATAACTAGATCCACTGCAGCCAGCAACAATAGACCCCCAACAATAAATCTTAGCAACAGTAGATCCCTCCAGCAGCAATAGCCCCCCCCCCCCCCAGCAACAATAGATACACACCAGCAAAAATAGACCCGCACCGGCAACAACAGATCCCGAGAAGCAACAGTAGACCCCCACCAGCAACAACAATTCCCTCCGAAGCCAGCAATAACAGATCCGTCCCAGCACCGACTGACCCTCCACCAGCAATAGATTCCCACCAGCAACTATAATGTCCCACCTGCAACAATAAACACTCCCCCCAATAACTTGGTCCGGTATCCATGGGCCATCTCTTGGTACTATTGGGAAGTACCATTTGTATATACTCTCTGGATATGTTCTTTGGTAATGTTTCTCTATTATATACACCCTATCTAAAGGGTCAATATCTAATTATTGACTTATTGATTTATATATAAATATCTATACATGACTACTATATACCAGGTGAGAACCAAGTCTAATATAAACCGGTCTTTGAATTTGTGGGTTTTTATAGTAGCACCTTAATCTATAATGTATATGTTTGTTGTTTTCTGTCTTGGTATCTACTATAGACCACATGCTATATGTGTATCCCACTACTATAGACACACATATGCAATTTCGTTTTTTCAGTTGTCAGTTTGGTCAAGTTCTCCCACACCTTGAGCCACAAGTTTACCGGACAAGCATACACTTTGTTATCTAAAAAATATATAAAGTGCAACAAGTGTGAATCACCTCACAAAGTGCAATAAGTGCGATATAAAAGATGCAAATAAAATAATTACTGCAATATTAAATGTGCTTACATAACATAATCATGCCAAAAAATATATAAAATCCAAGGACATTAAAAAATGTGCAAAAAAGTTTTCCAAAATCAAAAAAATAATTGATAAATAATTAATGCTCATTAATTCCAGTTCATGCAAATGCTTCGTGAACAGAAAACAAAGTCCATGCACAAAGGTGACTTCCAAAGTGTGTGCTAATCCAGTGACTCAATTCAGTGCCAAGCCAGTGCACCACCTGTTTCCCCCAGCCTCTCACCTCAAATACTTGGTATAGAAGCACAATTTACAAGCCAAAGCTAATCCATCCACATTCGTCCAGCGGCTAGTATCCACCTGTATCTTTCTTTCCCAAGTTCTTCACCTCTCACTCGTTAAGGTGTGCGATACATATAGTATGGAACAAAAGGACAGGGGGGCTCTCATGTGTAGTATACAGATTTGACGTTTTAATAACGAAAAGTAGCAACTTACATTTAAGTAGAAATCAACGAGTAGATGTATTACAATCCGAACTTCCGGTCTCGGCCGCGACCGGAAGTGACAAGTGCAACACCACAGCTCCTTCCCTGACGCGTTGCGTCACGATCACATGACTTTTTCAAAGGGTAATTACGGCCGAGACCGGAAGTTCGGATTGTAATACATCTACTCGTTGATTTCTACTTAAATGTAAGTTGCTACTTTTCGTTATTAAAACGTCAAATCTGTATACTACACATGAGAGCCCCCCTGTCCTTTTGTTCCATACTATATGTATCGCACACCTTAACGAGTGAGAGGTGAAGAACTTGGGAAAGAAAGATACAGGTGGATACTAGCCGCTGGACGAATGTGGATGGATTAGCTTTGGCTTGTAAATTGTGCTTCTATACCAAGTATTTGAGGTGAGAGGCTGGGGGAAACAGGTGGTGCACTGGCTTGGCACTGAATTGAGTCACTGGATTAGCACACACTTTGGAAGTCACCTTTGTGCATGGACTTTGTTTTCTGTTCACGAAGCATTTGCATGAACTGGAATTAATGAGCATTAATTATTTATCAATTATTTTTTTGATTTTGGAAAACTTTTTTGCACATTTTTTAATGTCCTTGGATTTTATATATTTTTTGGCATGATTATGTTATGTAAGCACATTTAATATTGCAGTAATTATTTTATTTGCATCTTTTATATCGCACTTATTGCACTTTGTGAGGTGATTCACACTTGTTGCACTTTATATATTTTTTAGATAAGTATTTATTTCTAATTGTTTCTTGTGGTTAGCGCCGCAATTTATTCACTTTTACTGTATCACTATTAGTGCCGAGATCACTATTTTTGCAGGCTGCTTCCACACACTCATATTATTTCAATTTTTACCTTACACATTGATTAGCAAGGTGAAGCGCACTAGTACCCTTTATTTGCATACACTTTGTTATGTTTATATGTAATTAGTCTCTGTGTCAAAGCCTTCTTTAATATTGATTGGACCCTGGGCAAATGTTTTCTTGGGCCCCCCCCCAAAATACAATTTTGCTCTCCACCTGCTCTAAGACATACAATAAATAGCAGCTAGACTTAGGCCGCGTACACACGGGCGGACTGTTCGCCCAACTTTGTCCGCTGAACAGTGTTTCAGCGGACAGTCCGCTCGTGTGTGGGCTTCAGCGGACAGTTTCAGCGGACAGTCTGACGAACAACGTTTTTCGGAATTCCCGTAAGACAGTCCGCTGAAACTTGGTTTCAACGGACAGTCCGCTCGTGTGTAGGCTTGTTCGACAAACTAAGTTCCGCGCATGCTCAGAAAGGATTTACACGCCGAAGGTTGCATTGCAGTGTATAGGACGTCGTTTTTCTAGTCCCGTCGTACGTGCCATTCACGTCATCGCGCACGCTTTCAGCGGACTGTTCGTTCATCGTGTGTGGTCAAGTCCGCTCATGCAAATTTTGAGCGGACTGTTTGTCGGATTGTTTGACAAACTAAGTTGGGCGAACAGTCCGCCCGTGTGTACGCGGCCTTAGAAATAGGTTTCCTGTATCAGATCAGGCAGCGGTTGCGATTGGTTGCCAGAAGTTACAGTGTATCATTACCGCTTACTGACTGGTTCCTAAAGGTTACAGCACACATTACGGCTCACTGATTAGTTGCTAGAGGTTACAGCACAATTTCTGCTTCTTGATTGGTTGGTAGAGATTATTGTACAGTAATACTGCTCACTGATTGGTTGCTAGAGATTACAGCACATCATCTCCTCACTGTAGGGGGCATGATATACATATGAATGCCGCCTTTATTTACATAGCTATGCCGCCTGATGCAGCTATTTACATATGAATGCCGCTATTTACATATGATTGCTGGTTATTTACATGTAAACACAGGGTCTGCAGGTGAGTAATTTGTACAAAACAATAGGGCAGAGCTGGGCAGCATTAGTAGCAGCACTTCACACTGAGATATCAGGACACAGTACGGGACTAAAACTTCAAGGGGCAAGGGAATTTAAACTGGGATAGTTGGCAAGTATGAGACAGCTGCTTTGGGCCCCACAACAATGACAGGGCCCAGGGCAGCTGCCCCTTTTGCCCTGCCTTAAAAACGGCCCTGCTCTGTGTATATGTACTGTGACAGACCAAGCCAGGGCAGGGGCTTTTGGAGGGGACTGAATGTTAGCCTCCTTTCTGCCAATCGTGGGCCCTAACATTTGGGGCAACTGTGCTCTTTGTGAGCTGTATGCCTGGGGACCATTGAGGTGGTGTTACTTTGGATTCAGGTCCATATCCCCCCAAGACACACAGACTCTGGGAACCCTTTATGTGCCATATTGTAAATAGTGACGGATTCATACTGTTGGGACACATACTGTGAGGAGATGCTGATGTCATCAACTCCAGACACCTGTCTGTTGTCTGCTATAATGTATTTATTGTAAATCAGGCTAGTGTGGGCTCTAAGGGTGTTTTACCCATTGTTTGTGTTAATTAACTCTGCGATTGTGAGAAGGTTTTCTTGGATTTGCCCAAAGACTATTCTTGGTTGTTAATTCTGGAAAATACATGATCACTGAAAGAGCTGATCACATTGACCTGCGGAGACGGACTGTCTGGTCACCTAGGCTGCCTTAAGTGCTGTGCTAATCAACATGTTAATTATATAATTGTCTTTTAAGTTGCTGCTAGAGGGGAGGGGGGAGTATCCATGAGCCAGCCCTACCTCGTTATCTAACCCCCTGTGTTAAAAGTGTATAAAAAGGCTGTATTCTGGCCAATAAATCATTTCAAGATTCTACAAACTATTTTCGGCTAGACTTGTATTCAATGCAGCTATAATAATATATCTCTCTGATGGTCAGACTGGAGGAAGCGGTATTACTGACGGAAACACTCAGCGGAGTGGGGGATAAGATCCGTCACATGTACTCCTCCTGGAGAAATGTTGTAACAATCATAATTCACACTGATATAAATATATACTGCATTGAATAGTTACACGTGTACTCTCTTGTTTCTAAATATACCAGCATCTACCCAGTATCTGTCCTGAGGAAGCTAATATTTTAGTGAAACGCGTCAACAAGCAAATTTTTGGAGGCATTACTGGATCCGAAATTTTTCTTTTACCTTGATACAGTATTAAATGAATCTTTGTACCGTAGGTCCAGTCCTCTATAACTGCATTACTGGGTAACTGGTAAATGTGTCCATACAGGGTGTTGTTTGTATGTTTTTTTAACCTATGTTGTAATAAAATGTATACTTTTTTTTACTGATTCTCTCTCTCATTATGTGACCACAAAGTCCATAAATTTTTTGACTCGGTCAATCCTTGAATATATATTTTGGATGTTGGCACGGTGAGGGTTCTCCCTACTTAGATTTCTATGGTGTTATGTCCTGGGTAGAAATGACCTTGGACCTGTTCAGATGCTCTTCCAAACCCATGTGGCCAAGTCCACCATTAACTGTAACCTATAAAGGGCCAACAATTTCCAACCAAGGCATTCCCTGCCTTGCAGCTGCATGTACTGTATATATGTCCCTTGTATGCGTGTGATTGTGTGGTGGGGAATGCCCCCACCGCTAATGATTGGCTCATTACAGGTGACAGCTTCCTGGTAGGCTCAGCCATGTTCCGAAATGCACCCAAACATGCTTGAGTTCATCCTTAGTATCAAAGCCAAAAGCGATCACAGATAGTCCCATGGAAGTCTTTGGGGCTGTAATGTGCAGGAGTGGCCAGGACAGTGAAAACTTGTGGTGCTATTTGCAAAACAAACAGCAGAACGGTGCCTGTTGAATAAAGGTAAGTACAGTGGAACCTTGGTTAACGAGTAACGCGGTTAATGAACGTTTTGAAAGGCAAGCAACTTTAAAAAAAAAAAAAATCCTGACTCGGTTTGCGAGTGTTGTCTTGCAAACTGAACAGAATTCAAGCTAATGTGGTGTGCAGTACCGCATTTGGCCAGAAGTGCGGGGGCGCCGGTAACACTTGCAACGGTTTGGACCCGTTTGGAAATACTCAGAAACACTCAGAAAAATACTTCCTAATAGTTCCTTTCCGAGCCTTTGCGAGGGTTTCCGAGTTCAGCTAAACCATGGGTCTTCAAACTATGGCCCTCCAGTTGTTCAGGAACTACAATTCCCATCATGCCTTGTCATGTCTGTGAATGTCAGAGTTTTACAATGCCTCATGGGATGTGTAGTTTTGCAACAGCTGGAGGGCCATAGTTTGAGGATCCCTGAGCTAAGCTGTCTCCGAGTATTTCCGAGGCTCTCTGGCGCCCCCCCCCCACCTCTTGCCACATGTGGTATTGCATGCGATAGAAGTCAATGCTAAACAAATTATCTTCGTTTCCATTGAAAGTCTATGGGGAAACTTGATTTGATATGCAAGTGCTTTGGATTACAAGCATTTTTCTGGAACAGATTATGCTCGTAATCCAAGGTTCCACTGTATGCATCACTTAAATGCACTTTGTTTTAAACTGTTCTTATCCTTTAAGGCTTGGCACATTAAAATAATCATAGATCTCGATGGCCAGAATCTCTCTGCTTCAGCTGTACTTACCTATAAACTGCATCAGGAAACAAATTGTCCTATTTTTGAAGAGTTCTCCGGCTGCCTGAAGAGGTCAACCCAACAATGAAAATGAGAATTAAGCTGCACAAGTAGTTTTGTGGCTCAGTCAGGATTTCAACAAACACACAGACTTTTGCTCTGCAATTTTAACCATGGGAACTTATTTTTTCCTTCCCTTTCAAATCTCGTTGCGAGCCAGGAATCGTCAATTGTGCTGGACTAAGCCGTTCAGAAGCAGTGGGAAATTAAAAGAATGAATGTGCTGAAGTATGATTTGATTTTATGTTTAGGTGGAACAGATTCTTACCACCAACATTTCCGATGACTGGGGAGAAACGGTATAAACAGACTTTCCTTGCATCAAGGACATAACCACCATGGCGCAATACTTTGCTTTTTTTTTTTTTTTTACTTTTTAGTAACTTTAGAGGTGTCCTTGAATAAATTCCCAACATCACAACATACAACAATACTGTAGTATAATTGTTCAAAAAAGTTTCACCATTGGTTATCAAAAGACCATCTTTGGTAGTTCTGCAGCATGGCCACTTATGGTAGACTGTATGGATTGATTTTTTTTTTTTTGGGACCCCCATGATTCAGAACCACTATCCCTTGAATGCTCATCGCAGCAATTTCCCTTAATGGGGAGCTTGTCTCTGTGCCCTGACACCCAACAAATTACCCATATCTTCACCCTTTGATTTCCTCTACCCACACTGCACTTTACATAGTTACATAGTTAGTAAGGTTGAATAAAGACACCAGTCCATCCAGTTCAACCTGAGTGAGTGTCTACAATTGTCCCTATCCCTATACATTGCACACTCACATCAGTCCCTACCCTCAAGGAGCCCACAATCCAAGGTCCCCATTCATATACTAGGGCCAATTTTGGACAGAAGCCAATTAACCTACCTACCCTTAGAGTGTGGGAGTAAACCAGAGTACCCGGAGGAAACCCACGCAGGCACAGGGAGAACATGCAAACTCCAGGCAGGTAGTGTCGTGGTTGGGATTCGAACCAGTGATCCTTTAAAGTAGTTGTGAACATACACTGGTATAGACACATTCTAATAAAGTTATAACTATGCAGGCACCATAACTACTTTTGCTTCATTTCAGAAATGATCTTTCTTACCTTTTATTTTCATTGTTATAAAGTTCTGTCATGTGACCATGCATCTCTTCCTGATAGTGGGGGTGGGGTTACAGGACATTGTGCAGACACGCCGTGTGCCTATATTCCAGAGTATGTTCAGCCAATGAAAATGCAGGCTGTGCTTGAGAAGGGGGCATGTTCAAGAGGGAGGCTGTGATTGGGAGGGGATGTGTGCCAGAGGCAGGCAGTGATTGGGAGGGGATGTGTGCCAGAGGCAGGCTGTGATTGGGAGGGGGTGTGTGCCAGAGGCGGGCTATGATTGGGAGGGGGTGTGTGCCAGAGGCGGGCTATGATTGGGAGGGGGTGTGTGCCAGAGGCGGGCTATGATTGGGAGGGGGTGTGTGCCAGAGGCAGGCTGCGATTGGGAGGGGGTGTGCGCCAGAGGCAGGCTGTGATTGGGAGGGGGTGTATGCCAGAGGCGGGCTGTGATTGGGAAGAGGTGTGTGCCAGAGGGAGGCTGTGATCGGGAAGAGGTGTGTGCCAGAGGGAGGCTGTGATTGGGAGGGGGTGTGTGCCAGAGGCAGGCTGCGATTGGGAGGGGGTGTGTGCCAGAGACAGGCTATGATTGGGAGGGGGTGTGTGCCAGAGGGAGGCTGTGATTGGGAGGGGGTGTGTGCCAGAGGCAGGCTGCGATTGGGAGGGGGTGTGTGCCAGAGGCAGGCTATGATTGGGAGGGGGTGTGTGCCAGAGGGAGGCTGTGATTGGGAGGGGGTGTGTGCCAGAGGCAGGCTGCGATTGGGAGGGGGTGTGTGCCAGAGGCAGGCTATGATTGGGAGGGGGTGTGTGCCAGAGGCGGTCTATGATTGGGAGGGGGTGTGTGCCAAAGTCAGGCTGTGATTGGGAGCGGGTGTGTGCCAGAGGCAGGCTGTGATTGGGAGGGGGTGTGTGCCAGAGGCAGGCTGCGATTGGGAGGGTGTGTGTGCCAAAGGCAGGCTGTGATTGGGAAGAGGTGTGTGCTAGAGGGAGGCTGTGATTGGGAAGAGGTGTGTGCCAGAGGGAGGCTGTGATTGGGAGGGGGAGTGTGCCAGAGGTGGGCTATGATTGGGAGGAGGTGTGTGCCAAAGGCAGGCTGCGATTGGGAGGGTGTGTGTGCCAGAGGCAGGCTGTGATTGGGAGGATGTGTTTGCCAGAGGCGGGCTGTGATTGGGAAGAGGTATGTGCCAGAGGTAAGCTGTATTTGGGAGGAGATGTGTGCCAGGAGCAGGCTGTGATTGGGAGGAGGTTTGTTGCAGAGGGAGGCTGTGATTGGGAGGAGGTTTGTTGCAGAGGGAGGCTGTGATTGGGAGGAGATGTGTGCCAGAGACAGGCTGTGGTTGGGAGGAAGTGTGTGCCAGAGGCAAGTTATGATTGGGAAGAGGTGTGTGCCAGAGGCAGGCTGTGATTGGGAGGAAGTGTTTGCCAGAGACAGGCTGTGATTGGAAAGAGGTGTGTGCCAGAGGGAGGCTGTGATTGGGAGGATGTGTTTGCCAGAGGCGGGCTGTGATTGGGAAGAGGTATGTGCCAGAGGTAAGCTGTATTTGGGAGGGGATGTGTGCCAGGAGCAGGCTGTGATTGGGAGGAGGTTTGTTGCAGAGGGAGGCTGTGATTGGGAGGAGGTGTGTTGCAGAGGCCGGCTGTGATTGGGAGGAGGTGTGTGCCAGAGGGGTGAGGTGGCTGAACAAAATAAATAATCCAGGCATGCTGTGTGTCTGCACAGCGTCCTGTACCTCAGGACACATAGAAACACTTTTAAATCGTGTTGCCTGTGGGAATGCGCATTTTAGATGTGAACGGGGCCTAACTATTTAGGGCAACAAACACTTTATTACCATCCCTTGTAACATTTGCAGAACAAGCCACATGATTAAATAATGTAGAGGGTGATGGATGGGCGCCGGCGTTACAGTAATCTAAACAAACCCGCTGCTCAGCCGTACACATGGATGGCCGCCATTGAACACAATATCTATCACAGGACATTTGCATTCATACCGGAGACGACAAATGGATCTGACCGCGAAGCTTCAAGATGCAAATAAATGAGACTTTTCTTCTTGGAAGAAGATCCTTCATTCATGAGGGTCCCCGATGCACGGGACGAGTCGGAGTTATTTTCCTCACGCGTTGTGCGGCACTCACTTGGCAGAGGTGTATTGTACCGCTGACAAATAATGTTTGTATCAGACATCTACATATTGCTGATTCTGATATTAAACACGAGAAGAGAGAGCTGGGGCTGGAGGAGGCGCTCGGGCTGGAAACACAGCTTTGTTCAAAAGAAAAGGGAAACAATGGAACATAATTCAAAGCATTGGATATATTGCTAAGTAATGTGTCAGTGTAAAGCCTCGTAAACGCGACCGGATTTTCCGACGGGAATTGTGTGATGACAGGCTGTTGGCGGAAAATCCGACCATTTGTACGCTCCATCAGATTGTTGTTGGCGGATTTTACTCGGACAAATGTTGAATGGCAGGCTTTAAAATTTTCCGCGGACAAATGTGTGTTGTCGGATTTTCCGAGCGTGTTTACACAAGTACGTCAGACAAAAGTCCAAAGTACAAACACGCATGCTCGGAAAGCAAGGAGGAGCCGGAAGCAGTCGGTCTTGTAAACTAGCGTTCGTAATGGAGAAAAAATAAAACAAATAAAATTAGACATGCCATCTGCCAATAGAACTGAACCAAAAAGTGCATTCTCTGCATCCAAAAATATAGAAAATATGCCAAATCAAATCATTATTATTCAACCAAAAAATAAAATTAAAGCCTCATGCATGTGTCCTGCTTCTTAATATAGGGGGTCAGCAATGTCAAGAGTTGATGAAAGCAGGGGTCCGTCATCCAGAGATAATTCCGAAAATCATCCGGATTATTCTCCTGGAGCTCCCCCAGCAAAGGCATATGACATAATTGGTCACGATTAATAAAGCAATCAATTGTTGGTCCAAGAAATCCTCCTCCTCCTGTTCCTGAACTGGACTTCGGTCAAATCAATAACTCCAAGGCCAATAATAAATAACACGTTATCTCCTCCGATACCCCAACATGGCTGGTTGACGAACGGCCGTTCAGAAACTAACTGAGAAGCACCAAATGAGACGTGCGAATCAACACTCACCAGACTTCTACTAACACGAAATTAGCAGAAGGAGCCCAAAGGGTGGCGCCTGATAATTGAACTTCCTCTTTATCGGCTCGTAGTACGTCACTACGCTCGTGTTTGTTGGCCGACAATTGTGTACCGAAGTTACGAATTATCCGAAATAACGAATGCCGTATCTAAACAAATGGAACGCAGCAAATTAATAATAATAAAAAACTTTTTTTATTATTGTAGCTGTCCCTAGAACTGGTAGCATTAATTTCCACTGTAAAAAGGTTTTATTATTTATTATTAATTTGTTCCGTTCCATTTGTTTAGATGCGCCATTCTTTATTTTGGGTAATTCATTACTTTGGATAAATTTTTTACGTTCACTAACAGCCAAATTCGAAAGGAAATTCCAATACCTAGAATTTAATAGTTAGTAATAGTTTAATTATTATTAGTTAGTTGTTATTTCAGATTTCCAAATTTTTGGATTTCCGGATTTTCAAATTAGTTAGTTATTATTTGTTAGTTTAGTTATTCTTTAGAATTTTCTTTCAAATTTTTAGGATTTTCGAATTTACGAATTGCAATCATAACGAATGATCCGAAAAACGAAAATAAAACAAAAAAACAAAAAATAACAAATGAAACCAAAACTAACACATTTTTCGGCAGTGCACAGATGTCTGATCCAGATCAGCCCCTCCCCCAAGTATGACATGTTGGGTGGTATCTATTTACAGTGCCTTGCGAAAGTATTCGGCCCCCTTGAACTTTTCAACCTTTTGCCACATTTCAGGCTTCAAACATAAAGATATAAAATTTTTATTTTTTTTGAAGAATCACCAACAAGTGGGACACAATTGTGAAGTGGAACGAAATCTATTGGATTTTTGAAACTTTTTTTAGCAAATAAAAAACTGAAACTGAAAAGTGGTGCGTGCAAAATTATTCGGCCCCTTTACTTTCAGTGCACCAAACTCACTCCAGAAGTTCAGCGAGGATCTCTGAATGATCCAATGTTGTCCTAAATGACTGATGGTGATAAATAGAATCCACCTGTGTGTAATCAAGTCTCTGTATAAATGCACCTGCTCTGTGATAGTCTCAGGGTTCTGTTGAAAGCGCAGAGAGCACCATGAAGACCAAGGAACACACCAGGCAGGTCCGTAATACTGTTGTGGAGAAGTTTAAAGCCGGATTTGGATACAAAAAGATTTCCCAAGCTTTAAACATCCCAAGGAGCACTGTGCAAGCGATCATTTTGAAATGGAAGGAGTATCAGACCACTGCAAATCTACCAAGACCTGGCCGTCCCTCTAAACTTTCAGCTCAGACAAGGAGAAGACTGATCAGAGATGCAGCCAAGAGGCCCATGATCACTCTGGATGAACTACAGAGAACTACAGCTGAGGTGGGAGAGTCTGTCCATAGGACAACAATCAGTCGTACACTGCACAAATCTGCCCTTTATGGAAGAGTGGCAAGAAGAAAGCCATTTCTCAAAGATATCCATAAAAAGTCTCGTCTAAAGTTTGCCACAAGCCACCTGGGAGACACACCAAACATGTGGAAGAAGGTGCTCTGGTCAGATGAAACCAAAATCCAACTTTTTGCCCACAATGCAAAACGATATGTTTGGCGTAAAAGCAACACAGCTCATCACCCTCAACACACCATCCCCACTGTCACACATGGTGGTGGCAGCATCATGGTTTGGGCCTGCTTTTCTTCAGCAGGGACAGGGAAGATGGTTAAAATTGAGGGGAAGATGGATGCAGCCAAATACAGGACCATTCTGGATGAAAACCTGTTGGAGTCTGCAAAAGACCTGAAACTGGGACGGAGATTTATCTTCCAACAAGACAATGATCCCAAACATACAGCAAAATCTACAAAAGAATGGTTCACAAATAAACGTATCCAGGTGTTAGAATGGTCAAAGTCAAAGTCCAGACCTGAATCCAATCGAGAATCTGTGGAAAGAGCTGAAAACTGCTGTTCACAAACGCTCTCCATCCAACCTCACTGAGCTCCAGCTGTTTTGCAAGGAAGAATGGGCAAGAATTTCAGTCTCTCGATGTGCAAAACTGATAGAGACATACCCCAAGCGACTTGCAGCTGTAATCGCAGCAAAAGGTGGCTCTACAAAGAATAATTCATTACATTTTTTTACTAGTTAAAAAAGTTTCAAAAATCCAATAGATTTCGTTCCACTTCACAATTGTGTCCCACTTGTTGGTGATTCTTCACAAAAAATAAAATTTTATATCTTTATGTTTGAAGCCTGAAATGTGGCAAAAGGTTGAAAAGTTCAAGGGGGCCGAATACTTTCGCAAGGCACTGTACTTGGCGTAACATCATCTTTCTTATTATACACAAAAATTGGGTTAACTTTAGTGGGTTTTTTTTTAATTCATGAAAATGTTTTGTTTTTGTTTTTTCCCAAAAAATTGTGTTAGAAAAACTGCTGCGCACATACAGTGTTATGCTGCATACACGCGACCGGACTTTTCAAATACCAAATACGACGCAAGGGCAGCTATTGGCTACTGGCTATTGAATTCGTTCGGAAGGTCCATCGGAACTCCCGAACGAATTCAATAGCCAGTAGCCAAAAGCTGCCCTTGTGTCGTATTTGGTCCGTCAGACCAGCACCCAGATGAACGGTTTTATCATTTTTTAGTCCGTCGGATAGATTTGAAACATGTTTTATTTCTAGGTCCGTCTGACTTTTGGGGAAAAAAAGTCTGCTGGAGCCCACACACGATCGAATTGTCCAACAGATTCCGGTCCGCCGGACCAAGTCTGCCGGAAAGTTTGATCGTGTGTCACGCGGCATAACATAAAAAATTGCAACCACCGCCATTTAAGTCTCTAGGGCGTCTGCTAAAAGAAAAGAATATATGATGTTTGGGGGTTCTAAGTAATTTATTAGCAAAGAAAAGTTGTTGAATGAAGAGGAGGGTGTTTTTAGGGACTTTAAGGAAGCCAAGACCTGGTAAGGTCCCGTATTTCCATCCCTATGGGACTTTACATGAAATCATGAGCTGGTAAGGTCATGTATTTCCATCCCTTTGGAGTCAGAAGAGAGGGGGGACTTTATATGAAGCACATGATAGCAAAACACAATACCAGTTGAACAGAGGAATTTTATTCACATAGCAGTATAATACACAGTTATTATCGAATAAAATATATAACATGGTAACAATAGTAGCCATAGTGGGGACAGGGATATCAAAAGACATAACCACTGGTGTTGGTAAAAAAATAAATAAACAAAATAATAAGCATTTAGACAATTTAATGACAATGGTATCACAGATATGATCATTGTAAAACTCCATAGTTCAACATGGGCAGGCTTGGGTAAAATCAATATTGCACAATACTGTCTGCAGGACCTATGGCCTTGCTGAGCCAGATGAGGTAAGAATCAAATAATAACTGGATAAAGGTAAAAATAGATAAACACACGGCAACAAATAGCTCTACGCGTTTCGTGGCTGATGCGCCACTCCTCAGGAGCATGCACGTAAATGTCTAGAGAAGAAAAAAAACAAAAAACAAAGAGAAGAATAGTATAAGGTAATCAAATGAAACCTATAGAGCAGGGGTAAGGTAATACCCCTGACAGGACTGAGGTACGAACTTACTCATTGGAATGGCTAGCTAATGATACGGCGGGAAGGCGCCAAAAACATCCGGAATGGCCTCCAACCGGGGGCCGTGGCAGACAGCCCAACAAAGGCGACCCAAACAGGCTACAATCAGGGCGGGCAAGGGACCACAAGGATACTCTGTAAGAAAAACAGTCAAGATTGGAATAAGAAGTCACTCAAGGTGACTAAAGTAAAGATGTGAAGTGAGACACCCGTGCTAGTGAAGATAAAGTAATAATTTAGCAGCTGGCAGTGGTAAACTACCTAGAAAATAGTGACAGGAACCGAAATGTGAATGGTGATAGGTGTAGAGGCTGATAGCCAACCAAAGGAAAGTGCAGCAAAAACAATTACCTGTGCGAACAAAGGTCAGCTGGGGAGAGAAAGAAATAGCACGGTGTAAGGTGAAGTGTACAGGAAGCCTTGAGTGCCAAGAACGCCCGGAGAGACGCCCATATATGCGTCACCACGGCGCCGCCCACCATCGTCACGCCGTGTGGCATAACGAGGGGGAGGAAGAAAGGCGCCGCTGGTCGGAGAGTCCTCTCCAGCCGAACGGGACCAGAATCACTCCCCCCTTGCCCACGAGTGTAACAAATCTGTAGCAGACGTGCGGCGATCTAAGAGACGCCGCACGTATTGCACAGCAAGCGTGACGTTGGCACGCAGAACGGAACATCCGCCCCCTCCAAGCAGGGAGGTGGGGAAGGGGCGGAGGTCCGTGGTGCGCGTCACAGCCCCCGGGAGAGGACAAGGAGCAAAGAAAAGTTGATTTGAGCAAAGTGTCAGAATTGGCCTGGATGGGAATTGTTTAAAAAATAAATAAAATAGTAATGATAATATTAATAAAAAATAATAATAATAATAATACAAATAATAATAATAATAATAATAAGATACTTTCCTAACTATACAAAAATCTCTCTTTTAAATGTAAAAAACAAAATATAAAGCTGTCTAATGGAGGATAAAACATTTTCTAGCAAAGAAAAGTCGATTTTTACATGTAGGAGTGAAGTGTCAGAATTGGCCCAGAGGGGAAGTGATAAAAAATAAATAAAATAGTAATAATAATGATAATAATACAAATAATAATAATAGTAATAATATTACAAATAATAATAATAATAGTAATAATATTACAAATAATAATAATAATAATAATAATAATAATAATAATAATAAGATATTTCCCTAACTATACATAAATCTCTCTTTTAAATTTAAAAAACAAAATATAAAGCTGTCTAATGGAGGATAAAACATTTTCTAGCAAAGAAAAGTCGATTTTTATATGTAGGGGTGAAGTGTCAGAATTGGCCCAGATGGGAAGTGATAAAAAATAAATAAAAAATAGTAATAATAATGATAATAATATAAATAATAATGCAAATAATAATAATAATAATAATAATAATAATAATATAATAATAATACAAATAATAATAATAATAATAATAATAATAATAATAATAATAAGATACTTTCCTAACCATACATAAATCCCCTTTTAAATGTAAAAAAAAAACCGATGAAGCTGTTTAATGGAGGATAAAACATAACGGCATCCGTCTCTCACCCCGCCGCCCCAGACTCGAGCACACAAGTGCTTTAATGTAACCACCGCCGCGTTGATACTTAGCGCGGAGATGAACGAGAGCGGCAATAAAGTCCATTAATTTGGTAAATTGCTGCTTTCTCTGCCATAGAGAATGGCTGTTTTCACACGCCGAGTTAATGACGCAGAGGAAGGATCAATC
Source organism: Lithobates pipiens (assembly GCF_037356315.1). Lineage (NCBI taxonomy): Eukaryota > Metazoa > Chordata > Amphibia > Anura > Ranidae > Lithobates > Lithobates pipiens. The sequence goes on from NW_027507784.1 coordinate 334,938,585, forward strand.
GAACTGGAACTAAAAGGAAAAAAAAAAAAAGAAAAATCTGACTCCCAACAACCCAGGAAAGGTACTTACGTTTATATTTATTCTTGCGGCGATGATAAATAGCCAAGATGCAACGATTTATGTGCCGTCGCGGTGATACCTGTCAGCGCCGGGGCTCCTCTGCCAACTAATGAATCATTCTTGTTAGTGCGTCGCATTGACGTGGGTTTTAGGGTGACAATTTGATACAATTTATCAAACGATCGTATGGATAGTTTTTCTTTTTTCGCTTCTATTATTGGCAGGATGATATTTATGGCTGTAAAAAAATCCTCATGTACCTCAGTGATAGTATACTGCTTGATGTTAACCACTCCAGCCCCGGACGGATCTACCCCCTTAATGACCAGGCCATTTTTTGAGATACGACACTGCGTCGCTTTAACTGACAATTGCGCGGTGCTGTACCCCAAAAAAAAATTGACGTCCTTTCCCCCCCCCCTCACAAATAGAGCTTTCTTTTGGTGGTATTTGATCACCTCTGTGTTTTTTTTTTTTTTTTGTTTTTTTTTGTGTTATAAACAAAAAAAATAGTGACAATTTTGAAAAAAAAAATTTTTTTTTTGCTATAATAAATATCCCTATTTTTTTTTTTTAAAGTTTAGGCTGTTATGTATTCTTCTACATATTTTACATACATCTACATAAAATCGCAATAAGCGTATATTGATTGGTTTGCGCAAAAGTTATAGCGTCTACAAAATAGGAAATAGATTTATGGCATTTTTTTTTGTTTACTAGTAATGGCGGTGATCTGCAATTTTTTTTTTTTTTTTTTTTTTTTTTTTTTTTTTTTAAATCTTATTTTTTATTAAACTTTGCACAAAAGATAACAGCAATATAGAACTTACATTTTCGTATATATGTAGTCGTTGCTTCCAGTTGGGAAGCTTAGTCTAACAAAAGCAAGCATATTGAAAACATAGATGTACATGTTAATAGTTAAGAACAAATCCTGAGAGGATGAGAGCACCATCAGTCACCCCTGAACACCCCTTCTGGGAACTAACTGTGTCCTGGGGAGAGTGACAGCGCTGCCCGGTCCTGAGCTATAGTAAGTATAACGAATTGCAAAAGTAGGGGTGAGCACACAACAAACAAAAAAAAAAAAAAAAAGGGAGGGAAGGGTAAAGTAAGCAGTCACCGCAGTAAAACCAATATTCTTGAACACCTATTATCATAGTCATTTTACGTTGTTGCTGTTTTGCATTTATACTCCGGTTCTTCGGTATGAGAAAGATAAGTATCAAATGGAGGGGACAGGACGCGAAAAGTCACGGTGTGACACAGGAGGATGTGGACGTCGCTGGATTGGGGGAACTGACCGACCGCACACATCTGGAGTCCTTGATCCACGGATTCCAATTCCGGTAGAATTTGCTTGTTTGGAGATGAGCTTTGGCAAAGCTATATTCCATCTTGAAGTTATCATTGAGTATGGTAATAACGTCTTGGACAGAAGGGGGGTGAGTCTTTTTCCAGTTTCTAGCTAATGCTAGTCTTGCCGCGATGAGAATGTGGGTGGCCACTGTTTGGGATTTTTTGGGCCACGTAGGAATCATCAGGCCCATGAGGAGATCCACCGCAGATAGATTGGTATGTGAGGGGAAGCTTACTTTGAGCAGATCGGTTATTTGATTCCAAAAGACTTTAAGCATGGGGCATTCCCACCAGATATGAATGAAAGATCCTGGAAGGCCGCAATTTCTCCAGCATAGATTAGACGAGGTAGGGTAAATTTTGGCAAGTCTACTGGGTGTATAGTACCATCGGTAAAAAAGTTTTTGACCGGATTCCCAGTGCGTGGTGCAATGGGAAAATTTTGATGGCAGCGATAGTGCTGCTTGCCATTGCGATAGTGGCAGGGCATGTGGGACGTATAGGTTCCATTTTTCTGACTGAGTACGTATGTGCTTTTCTGCATCCTGGGAAAGTAGACCATATAAGTATGAAATGCCTTTGGAAGAGGGTTTCCTTAACCGGAAATGTTGTATGATCGGTAACAGAATAGTATCTCGGGTGGACCATTTAATCTTAGCAAGTAGTGATCTGATCCTGAGGTATATGTAAAAAGTTTTTGAAGATAGCCCGAATTTGGAGCTTAGTTGAGCAAAGGGCATCAAGGCGTTGGAAGTGAAGAGATGTCCGACAGTGTGGACGCCTGCCTCAAGCCAGGGTGTTAGAGGAAGGTCCGGTAGTAGCAACGAGACAGCTGAGAGTGGTAAATATTGCAGTATGGACTGTGGTATTCCTTTTGAAAGTTGAGGAAGAGATGTCCATACCCTGAGAGATGCCGTTATTGAGTCCAATTGGGAGTGCGTGGGTACAGGAGCTAGGAGAGCTGCACAGAGGTATAGCTGGAGGTCCTTGGCTAAAACAGATGATTCTATCTGTGACCAGTTATAGATTGTGTCAGTGTTCCACCAATGATTGAGTTGGTCCAGAATGACAGCTTTATAATATAGACCAATGTTGGGGGACCCCATACCACCCATTTTTTTGGGCGCCATTAGGTTGTCCTTATGTAGTCTGGGTCTTTTGTGTTGCCAAATGAAGGAGTTGAAGATAGCTTGAAGAGATCTCAGTTGCGAGGAGAGAAATGGCATTGGCATTGTACGGAATAAATACAAGACATGTGGGAGAAGATACATTTTTGCAAGAGCTATTCGTCCAGCCCATGATACGAAAGGAAGATTTAAATCATCAGACAATTTTTTTAGCCTTTCCATGAGGTCTGCCAGGTTGATGCGCAGGATATTTTTACTGGGAGAAAGCAAGCGAGTCCCTAAATATGTAATGGATGAGTCTTTTGACCATGTGAACGGGGAGTGTGTAGAAATCTGTTGTTTGGTGTCTCGGTCTAAACCAATTGCTAACATGACTGATTTACTATGATTCAGTTTGTATAATGAAATTGCACTAAATTGGTCGAGAATCGATTGTAGCGTCAATAAAGAATTAGTTGGGTCAGTAATGGAGATGATCACGTCATCCGCATATAGTCCAATTTTATGTTCCGTCTGCCCTATTGTTATTCCTTTAATTTGCTTTTCTGTTCGAATTTTCTGAGCTAGAGGTTCCATGACCATTGCAAATATAAGGGGTGAAAGCGGGCACCCTTGCCGGGTACCATTCGATATAGTAAATGGATCAGATGTTACTCCCGAAGTCCATACTCTTGCACTGGGATTCGTGTATAAGCCAAGTATGGCATTTAATAGAGTGCCTGATATGCCAAATTTGCGCAATACTGCTTCTAGGTATGTCCATTGCACCCGATCGAATGCCTTCTCCGCATCCAGGGATAGGAGCAGAGAAGGCACTCGACGGTGTTCTGCCCATTGAATGAGGTCTATGAATCGACGAGTTCCGTCGGATGTTTGCCTTCGGGGTATGAAACCCACTTGGTCGGGATGGATTAAGTGGTGTAGGACTGAAGAAAGTCGAAGGGCTAATAGTTTGGCATATAATTTGATGTCCGTGTTCAGAAGGGATATGGGCCTGTAATTTTCTGGAATGTCATGGGGTTTGCCGGGTTTGGGGAGGGTAACTATAAGGGCTTCTAAACATTCTTGAGGTATTACACCAGTGGAGGCAAATTGGTTAAGCGTCTTACATAGGTGAGGAGTAAGCGTGTGGTGGAAGTGTTTAAAATATTCATTAGCAAAGCCGTCCGGTCCTGGAGCTTTATGTAAGGGCAGGGACTGGATGGCTCTATTAATTTCTTCTGTAGTAAATGGGGTAGAAAGGGTTGTTAGTTGTTCTTGCGTTAGATTAGGGAGTTGGATGGAATCTAGAAAGGCATTGATGTCACTGATGCGTGGTGGGGTGGCACCCTCTGAAGCATGTAGATTGTATAACCTGTCATAAAAGTTCGCAAAGGTGTTGGCGATGTCTAAAGGATTGGTCATCTTAGTTCCTTTTGTATTAAATAAGAAAGGGATCTTGGCTTTGATTTGCTGTCTTTTAACTTGTCGAGCAAGAAATGCACTAGATTTGTTGTTAAAGGCGTAAGAACGTAGTTTCAATCTTTGAATATAAAATTCAAAGTTTTTATGTAGGTGTTCGCTCAGTTTACGCCTGAGTCCCGATAGCGCTGTTAGTGTTGCCTGAGAAGGTGAGGTTTTGTTGATGACTTCTAATTGTTTAAGTTGGTTAAGTAGGGAGTTTGTCTCTTCCAACCTTTTTTTTTTCTCCTGCGCACCAATCTTAATAAGGAGACCCCGTAGAAAGGCTTTATGGGCTAACCATACCATGGCGTGATCAGCAGTAGAACCACAATTCGTTTCAAAGAAGCCCTCAATCTCGGACCCGATCTTCTCCTCATAGTTTGGATTGGTTAAAAGAGAAGTGTTCATTCTCCAGGGAGGACGCATGTGTGAGTTTTGTTGTGGGAACACTTTCAAGGTAATTGGAGCATGGTCAGACCAGGTGATAAGACCAATTTGCGTTTCTGAGATTGATAGTAAAGATTTTTTGTTGGTGAGGAAAAGATCGATCCGAGAGTAAGAGCCACCGGTATGCGAGTAAAAGGTATAGTCGCGTTCAACGTCATGCATACACCTCCAGGGGTCATAGAGATCTTCGTTGGCTATAAAGGCAGAGAGTGCAGAGGCTGTTCTCCTACGTGGATTAGTAGAATCCAGGTAGGGGTCTGGGGTGTCATTAAAGTCACCACAGATGATTAAGGATGTATCCATATATGGAGCCAATTTGGATTTGAGTTTTTTGTAAAACGATTTTTGGGAGATATTGGGTACATATACATTAACAAGCGTCATGGGGTGGTTATGAACGGTGGCGGATAGGATAATAAATCTCCCCTCATCATCTGTTTCCAGTCGATGAAGGGTAAAGGGGATGGTAGCATTTACTGCTATCATGACCCCACATTTTTTTTTAGCATGGTTTGAGAAAAAATAGTGTGCGAATTTCTTATGCTTACAATTTGGAGGTTTGACACTGTTAAAATGCGTTTCCTGGATGCATAAAATGTCAGCTTTAGACATAAGTGCTTCCTTCCACAAGAGATTTCTTTTAAAAGGAGAATTGAGCCCCTTTGCATTAAGTGATAGAATGGTGATGGCCATTTAGATAATAAGTGGTTACAAGTAATAATCTAAGATTTACCTTATTCACAGATGGATATATAAGTTGAATGCGACTGAGGCTTAAAGAACAATGTGTGCAATCGGTCAGAGTGATAGCAATTGCCAGGGAGGGGGAAAGGAAAAAAAAAATAAAAAAAAATAAAAAAAATAAAAAAAAATAAAAAAATAAAAATAACACAGAAAAAGGTAGAGGTAACAAACAGGTACCTGTAAACACGTATGCTAGAACTGCATATATTTCCTATAATAAACACAGTAGCAAATAATATAGAGTAAGAAAACTTGAAATCAGATGTGCTTGGCACACCTTAACCCTGGGGAGTAAGAGACTGACATAATGCCCGAGCAGGGGAATTCTGTGCTGGGGACATGTAGGTAATCGCAACAGTCAAATATCAGGCTTTATCCGCTGTGTCCTTACGGTGGCGAGGGTGAGAGGTGGAGGAGGCATTCTGGCCATTATGTCCACGATGAGTCGAGGTGATAGGCAGTAGGCCCCAATTTGTCAGCTTCTTATAACCATCTTTAGGAGATAGTATCGGAACAATTTTTTGCTGGTAGGTCACCAGGAGCTTTGTCGGATAACCCCAACGGTAGGTGATTTTGTTCTCAAGAAGAACCGAAGTGACCGGTGCAAACGCCCTGCGCATCTCCATAGTAGCTGGTGAAAGGTCAGCATATAGGGTGATTTTAGAGTAAGGAGAGGGGAGGGGTTTCAGGTTTCTGGCCGAGTAAAGGATCTGTTCTTTTATGTGAAAAAAATGTATCCTGGCCAGGACATCTCTGGGTGTATCTGCAGGTAGGTGGTCAGGTTTAGCGATTCTATGCGCACGGTCTATGATCAAGTCATGAGCAGACAGATTGGGGATCAAGGACGTCATGAGTTGCTGTATGTATTGCTTGAGGTCCGCGGGTGGGACCGCCTCAGGGATCCCCCTGAATTTTATGTTATTCCTTCGGCCCCTGTCTTCGAGGTCGGCCAATTTGAATTTTAGTTTATGTATTTCAGCTGCATGATGTTCATGAGCATCCAACATCTCATTATGTGCTTTGCTCACATCTGACATGTGTTCCTCAGTTATGTCCACTCTGTCTTCTAAGCAGTCAAGTCTGTCATGAACTTGTGAGAGAGACATCTGCAGTTCTCTGTGCAGGTCTTTTTGTAAAGTAAGCAGCATTGATTTTAGTGTGCTCTCAGAGACAGGGTTATCTGTGGTAGGGATAGTAGCTAGGGAGGACACAGGGGCCATGTTATGAGAGGTTAAAGCTGGTGCATAGCCTTGATGTTTTTTGGCCTGGTGATTTTTAGTAGGAGAATTGCAGGGAGAGGAGGCAAGTCTCTTACCTCTGTCCTGATGCACCTGTGTGGCTTCCCTGTCAGGGGGTGGGAGATTGTCCATCGCCTCAGGTTCAATGTTTTCCTGGATCACCTCATCGTTGTGCTGCTGCGGGAGGTGAAGTTGTGTCCCGCCGTGGCGCATTCCCGCCGGCGGAGGGCGGCCGGCGCCATCTTGGATATTCCTCTGCTCCATGCGGCCGAAATATTCTGTCAGGCGGCGCGGATGTGTTGGAGGATTCCGCCTGCCTGACATGCCCGAGAGTGTCCCGAAGCTCTCTGCTCTCTTTCCGAAGAGAGGAGAGCCGTCTGTAGCCTCTGTGTCGCTCGTTTCCCCTTGCTCTGGAGCGGAGCTGAGACACTACACGTCCATCTCGCTCCGCGGCTGGCCACGCCCCCCGATCTGCAATTTTTTTTAGTGGGATTGCGACATTGCGGCGGACAGATCGGGCACATTTCACACTTTTTTTATGAATGAATGAATGAATGAAATACTTTTTTAGAAAGAAATAAAATTTCACTTTCACTAAAAAGGCACTGATTACTGTATAAATGTCACTGGTAGGGAAGGGAGTAACACTAGGGGGCGATCAAGGGGTTAAATGTGTTCCCTAGGGCAGTTATGTCCAACCACGGCACCCCAGATGTTTTGGAACTACATTTCACATGATGCTCCACTACGCAAGTGTTGCATTTTTGATGCATTTTTACATGCCGTTTTACATATTTTATTTTTTTTTTACCCTCCTTAACCACTTCAATACTGGGCATTTTCACCCCCTTCCTGCCCAGGCCAATTTTCAGCTTTCAGCGCTGTCGCATTTTGAATGACAATTGCGCGGCCATGCTACACTGTACCCAAATGACATTTTTATAATTTTTTTCCCCCCACAAATGGAGCTTTCTTTAGTGGTATTTTATCACCTCTGCAGTTTTTAGATTTTTTTGCGCTATAAACAAGAAAACAGCGGCAATTTTGAAAAAAAACACAATATTTTTAACTTTTTGCTATAATAAATATCCCAGATAAAAAAAAAAAAAAATATATATATATATATATATATATATATATATATATATATATAAAAATTATTATTATTATTATTATTATTTATTTATTTTTTCCTCAGTTTAGGACAATATGTATTTCTTTGTTTTTGTTAAAAAAAAATTTAAATCGCAATAAGCGTATATTGATTGGTGTGCGCAAAAAGCAGTGTAAATTTCGTCGACTAATGCTGCGTACACACGATCTGACTTTTTGACAAACTTGGTCCGGCGGACCTCAGCTACAAAGTTCATCGGATTGTCCGCCGGACCAAGTTCGTCAAAGTCCGATCGTGTGTACGCGGCATTAGTTGACTAAATTTACACTGCTTTTTGCGCAAACCAATCACTATACGCTTATTGCGATTTTTTTTTTTTTTTTGTTTTTTTTTGTGTTATAAACAAAAAAAATAGTGACAATTTTGAAAAAAAAAATTTTTTTTTTGCTATAATAAATATCCCTATTTTTTTTTTTTAAAGTTTAGGCTGTTATGTATTCTTCTACATATTTTACATACATCTACATAAAATCGCAATAAGCGTATATTGATTGGTTTGCGCAAAAGTTATAGCGTCTACAAAATAGGAAATAGATTTATGGCATTTTTTTTTGTTTACTAGTAATGGCGGTGATCTGCAATTTTTTTAGTGGGATTGCGACATTGCGGCGGACAGATCGGGCACATTTCACACTTTTTTTATGAATGAATGAATGAATGAAATACTTTTTTAGAAAGAAATAAAATTTCACTTTCACTAAAAAGGCACTGATTACTGTATAAATGTCACTGGTAGGGAAGGGAGTAACACTAGGGGGCGATCAAGGGGTTAAATGTGTTCCCTAGGGCAGTTATGTCCAACCACGGCACCCCAGATGTTTTGGAACTACATTTCACATGATGCTCCACTACGCAAGTGTTGCATTTTTGATGCATTTTTACATGCCGTTTTACATATTTTATTTTTTTTTTACCCTCCTTAACCACTTCAATACTGGGCATTTTCACCCCCTTCCTGCCCAGGCCAATTTTCAGCTTTCAGCGCTGTCGCATTTTGAATGACAATTGCGCGGCCATGCTACACTGTACCCAAATGACATTTTTATAATTTTTTTCCCCCCACAAATGGAGCTTTCTTTAGTGGTATTTTATCACCTCTGCAGTTTTTAGATTTTTTTGCGCTATAAACAAGAAAACAGCGGCAATTTTGAAAAAAAACACAATATTTTTAACTTTTTGCTATAATAAATATCCCAGATAAAAAAAAAAAAAAATATATATATATATATATATATATATATATATATATATATATAAAAATTATTATTATTATTATTATTATTTATTTATTTTTTCCTCAGTTTAGGACAATATGTATTTCTTTGTTTTTGTTAAAAAAAAATTTAAATCGCAATAAGCGTATATTGATTGGTGTGCGCAAAAAGCAGTGTAAATTTCGTCGACTAATGCTGCGTACACACGATCTGACTTTTTGACAAACTTGGTCCGGCGGACCTCAGCTACAAAGTTCATCGGATTGTCCGCCGGACCAAGTTCGTCAAAGTCCGATCGTGTGTACGCGGCATTAGTTGACTAAATTTACACTGCTTTTTGCGCAAACCAATCACTATACGCTTATTGCGATTTTTTTTTTTTTTTTTTACCAAAAATAAAGAAATACATATTGTCCTAAACTGAGGAAAAAAAATAATTATATATATATATATATATATATATATATATATATATATATATATATATATGTATATACATATATATATATATAATTATTATTATTTTTTTAATCTGGGACTTTCAAATGAACGGACTTGGCGACACACGATCACTCCAACAGTCCAACGGATTCGAAAGTGATGACATAAGGAAGTTCATAGCCAGTAGCCAATAGCTGCCCTAGCGTCAGTTTTAGTCCGTCGGACCAGCATACAGATGACTGGATTTTTCGACCGGACTCGAGCTCATCGGAAAGATTTCTAGGTCCGCTGGACTTTTGGGAAGAAAAAGTCAGCTGGAGCCCACACACAATCGAATTGTCTGATGGATTCCAGTCCGTCGGACCAAGTCCAACGAAAAGTCCGGGGCGTGTGTATGCGGCATAAAACAAATAAAACATTTTAGTCGACTAAATGAATACTATTTTAGTCTACTACAGTACGGCTAAAACTAAAATGGCATTTTAGTCAAAAGACTAATGCCCCTTACACACGACCGGACTTTCTGGCAGACTAGGTCCGACGGTCTTCCCGACGGACTTTCGGCGGAGTTCCGACTGACTTTCCAAATGAACGGACTTGGCCACCCACGAGCGGACTAAGTCCGTTCGAAAGTCCGTTCGTTTTGAACGTGATGACGTAAGATGGGACTAAAAATGGAAGTTCAATAGCCAGTAGCCAATAGCTTCCCTTGCGTCGTATTTGGCCCGTCGGACCAGCACACAGACAAACGGTTTTCCCGATTTTTAGTCCGTCGGAATTGAGTCTGCCAGATAGATTTGAAACCTGTTCTATTGCTAGGTCCGTCTGATTTTCCCTGAAAAACAATCAGACTAGCCCACACAGGATCGGATTGTCCGACGGACTGAACCTGTCGGACCTAGTCTGCCGGAAAGTCCAGTAGTGTATACGCGGCATAAGACTAAAACTAAATTGAAATTTGACTTAGAAATGAACACTGGTCTGTAGTGCATGTTCCTACTTCAATACCATAAATAATAGCATAAGAGATTTTTCATTTTAGTTTTTTATTTAATTTTATTTTCATTTTATTTTTACTGCTGGAGCAGCAGTATATAATGAGCAGTATACAATGAGCAGTATATAATGAGCAGTATATAATGAGCAGTATACAATGAGCAGTATATAATGCAGCTTTATACCTTATTTCAGAAAGCCACTCGACGCTCACGTGACCATACCCGCCGCTCGCCTCCCCAGATCTGACAACTAAAGCGAGAGGGGAGGAGAGGAGGAGAGTGGCGGGCGGTCCGGTGAACGCCGAGTGGCGCTCTGAAGTAAGGTATAAAGCTGCATATTTTTTTTTATAAAGCACATACACCGGGGCACATAACTTAATCAAACACAGGGAAATCTAGGAAGAAAACAAAGCAGCAGGAGAAGAGGGGCGGGGGAGATCAGCAGAGACGAGCTGACAGGCAGGGGGAGAGGGGAGAGAGGAGAGCTGCAGGATGACAGAGGCACGTAAACTGACCACGGTAATCATAGATCAGCAGCCATGATAAATGTGGTCAGTTTACGGGGGAGGCACCAGGCAGGATCAGCCAGGTATGTTAGATTATAGAAAGGGACAAATTACGCGGCACAAGCACTGTGCTGTTATTCATGCGTTTAAAGGAACAGGATCAATTTATTTATTTTTTTAGAGTTACAACCGCTTTAAAGGGGCTGTAAACCCTCACGGTTTTTCACCTTAATGCATTCTATGATGCACCCCCTTTTCCTACTTAAACCCGGTCTTTCCAGCTCCAGCCAGTGTCTCGGCTCCTGATTGGATAGATTGATAGCAGCGCAGCTATTGGCCCCCAATGATGCAAATCCAATGATGCGGGAGCCGGGGGTGGGGCGGGGCCGAGTCCTGCTGTCTGTGTCAATAGACGCAGCAGCAGGACACGGGAGCGCACCCGCACAGGTGCCCCAAGGAAGAGCGGCTCTCCACTGGGGCACTCGAGAAGAGGAGGAGCCAGGAGCGCCACTGACACTGACCCCAGAAGAGGAGGATCGGGGCCACTCTGTTCAAAACCAACTGCACAGAAGAGGTAAGTATGACATGTTTGTTTTTTTGTTTTGTTTTTTGTTTTGTTTTTTGTTTTAAAACAAAGCTTTAGATATTAAGTGTATTTTTTTTTTTTTTTCATGACAATTTGTATTTGAACAACAGCTGCACAAATATTGTGTGACACAAAAAAATAATTGCAACAGCCACCATTTTATTGTCCAGGGCTTCTGCTTTCAGAAACAAAAGATAATGTTTGGCGGTGGTTTCAAGTCATTGTCTAGCAAAATAATTATTTTAATATGTATATAATATAGCAAGGTCCCAGGTCTCCTTTAGTCTAATGAGAACCTTTTAGAGCCAAGAACTGCCGACATCCTTCCGTACAGAGTGGGTTGTGAGGCATAGTGGGTGTAATGCAAGGTAGATTCATGGGCACCGGACACTTCTTGAATGCAAAGAGATTTTATTTCTCTTAAACAGAACTTTGGGAGAGAGGGTAAGAGTCAGGACACCCTTAAACAGTTACAATGTTAATTGGCGGACTCCGAGACTTCTACAGGTAGACAAGCCATGCCCCATTCTTCTTGTAGTTCTTAAACCCACTGAGCTCCCAGTCTCACTAGACTAGATGATTCACTGCTACCCAATCCCTGAGCTCTTCCAATCGTCACTATAGTATCTTCCTCAAGCGTCACCCCCGCCTCTCTGCTGGGTCCCTAGTTTGGCACTCCAGATACTTATCAAGCTTCACCCCATTGGCCTGCTTGGTCCCTGGCTTGACACCTGCTGAAGTTTCCCGACTCTTCACCATCCCTGATTGGTGAGAATGTTGCTCCGGTACTTGCTTCAGTTACTCACTGTGGTTCCTGGTAATAAGGTCCCCTTAGTGGCGACAGCTTCCCCTCTACCTCCGACCACGACAGGTTCTCCGGCTGGCAGAACCTTCACTTCTGGTTGGACTGCAAGTTGCAGTCCCAACCCTGTGCTGCTCTCTTGCTTTTGGATAGGCCCTCACACAGCCTGGCAGCCAGATTTGCCCAGGATAGGCCCAAACTCCGACCTAGCATCCTGGGCAATACAACACACGCACACCCAGACAGCCGTCTAGGTGGCACAGAACCCTGATAACCTGACTCTATCAAAATATATAGGCTCTCCCAGCAAGCCAAGGGATTTAAGAAAACACCTGCCCATTGGCTGAGATCCTATCTAATGCCACCACGTGCCCGGCCACCCAGTGGCAAAAGAGAGAAGTGTAGCGATTCCAGACTTATACCGTGTACACACGGCCGGACTTTTCGACAGCAAAAGGTCAGACGGAAGGAATGCGTCGGACAATTTGATTGTGTGTGGGCTTCATCGGACCTTTGCTGTTGAAAAATCCGACGGACTTTAGATTTAGAACATGTTTTAAATCTTTCCGACGGACTCGAGTCGTTCGAAAAATCAGTTCGTCTGTATGGTAGTCCGACGGTCGAAAACCGACGCTAGGGCAGCTACTGGCTACTGGTTATGAACTTCCTTATTCTAGTCCTGTCGTACGTCATCACGGTCGAATCCGTCGGACTTTGGTGTGATTGTGTGTGGCCAAGTCCGTTCGATCGGGAAAGTCAGTCGAAAGTCCGTTGAAAAGTCAGACTGAATTAAGTCCGTCGAAAAGTCCGGTCGTGTGTACACGGCATTAGAGCAAAATCAATTGATCCCTAACAATGGGCCAAGGCAGCTATACCTGGCAGGTAAATTTAGGAGCAACCCTACCTAAACACCAGGGCGCTACAATAAAAAAAAAATCCCCCCCCCCCCCCGGACAACAGGTGGTTAAACATTCTGACTTTAACGCAATATTTTCTAGCTAACACTCGCCGCTCACCAAACGGCTATGTTTATTATTTGGATCTGTTCATAAACAGGCCAATAGAACTATTTCAGCCAGTGATTGGAGGTCACGGCCGTCCTCTACAGCCAATGGGCTCTGTACATTTCTGTGACATAAATGGCTTTTGTGTAGTGGAAGAGCTCTGGAAACGCCGAACTTCTGAGCAATGTTTACATTCTGGAGCAGATTAACTAGGAAATGGCCCGCAAAGCTGTATACTATGCATATATAGGTGCCGGAACACTGCCATGTATATAATAAACCATCTCACTCAAGCTGCAGTACAGATGACTCTTCCCGAGAAGGAAATAAAATCCGGCAATATTTCTATCACACCCGGCTTAACTGCATCCCGGCAGAAAGCCACGACTTTTCTGAATTCCCCCGGTGAAAATGTTTCATGGAAAGAGAATAACATCTTTTCCTATTACTTATTGCAATGATTTTTTATTTTTTTTTTGCTTTATTTCCCAAAGCAGCATCTTTTCAAAGGAAAAAAATAAAAATCTGCTTTGTTCAGGCATGGGCTAGTATAAAGGTGCATCTCATAGAATTAGAATATCATCAAAAAGTTCATTTATTTCAGTAATTCAATTCAAAAAGTGAAACTCATATATTTTATATAGATGTGTTACACACAGAGTGATGTATTTCAAGAATTTATTTCTTTTAATTTTGATGAGTATGGCTTACAGCTAGCGAGAACCCAAAATCCAATACAGTGGAACCTTGGATAACGAGCATAATCCGTTCCAGGAAAATGCCTGTAATCCAAAGCACTCGCATATCAAAGCGAGTTTCCCCATAGAAGTCAATGGAAACGAAGATAATTTGTTCTGACTTGTACTGCATGCAATACCGCATGTGGCCAGAGGTGGGGGGGGGGCACTGGAGAGCCTCGGAAATACTTGGGGACAGCTCGGCTGAACTCGGAAAAAGCCTCGGAAAGGCTTGGAAACACTCGGGAACTGAGTATTTCTGAGTGTTTCCAAGCATTTCCGAGTCATTTCGATTATTTCCGAACAGTTCCGAGTGTCCCCGGCGCCCCCCGCACCTCTGGCCAAATGCGGTACTGCAGCGCCCATTAGCTTGAATTCTGCCTGTTTTGCAAGACAACACACGCAAACCGAGTCAGAATTAAAAAAAAAAAATATTGCTCGTCTTTCAAAAAGCTTGTTAACCGCGTTAATCGCAAACCAAGGTTCTACTCTATCTCAGAAAATTTGAATATCACATAAGACAAAAAAAAAGGATTTTTAATAGAGAAATGTCTGCTTAGTGAAAAGTATGTCCATGTACAGTATAGTACTCACTCAGTACTTGGTCGGGGGTTCTTTTGCACTAATTACTGCATCAATGCGGGGTGGCGATCAGCCTGTGGCACTGCTGAGGTGTTATGGAAGCCCAGGTTGCTCTGATAGCGGCCTTCAGCTTGTCTGCATTGAGCGATCGGATGCTTGGTCCCCAGCCAAGCCTCCTTAGAGAACAGGAGCAATTGGTTATCTTGGTACAGTATTCCTCCTAGGAATCCCAGCAAATCACAGCAATACCCCCTAGTCACCGCGGGGGACCTCTCTGGTGACGTCCTGTGCCTTGTGCATGCCAGTGTTCTGGGTAAGCAGCTCTGCTCTCTCTTCTCCCCCCCCCCCCTTTATATAACATTGTCATCAATACTACTGTATTTAATGTTGTTGCCATTTTGGTCAAGCGTATTGTTATTGATCACTTGTCAATCAAATTACAGATATCCTCCCGATGAATTTGATTGCAAAACTAGTTGAGATGCTATCTGTGTTCAACTATCCCACTGTGATCTTCCCCGTTTGGGGATCGTTATCTTGGTGATACACATGGATTGTTACCATGCTTTTAATTTGTATTTGATTATTCATTATGTTATTAATTTTGTATTGTATAAACGTTTATATAAATTCATTTTTCCCCATTATTGTCTATACATACGAATTTACCCTCCTATACTGTACAGAGATAGTCCAATTGCCCCTATTCCCTAAGGAGGCTTGGTTGGGGACCAAGCATCCAATCGCTTTATCTCTAAGCTCCTGGATGATGGTACAAATGGTCTACTTTTTATTTACTATTTCATTGCTATAGAGGCTACCCCTATACTGAAGGAATCTATAGGATCACAGCTAGGGACCATGAAGTAAGATTGAGAATAAGCAAAGGTAGACTGGAACAGTCCATAGGTTCACAGCTGGGGACCATGCAGTAGGTTTGAACACAAGTAAAATGTTATGGCTGGGGATCATGAAGTAGGTTTTAACACCAGTAAAGGTAGACAGGAACAGTCTATACGTTCACAGCTGGGGACCATGAAGTAGGTTTAAGCCCAAATGAAGGCAGACTGAAACAGTCTATAGGTTCATGACTGGGGACCATGAAGTAGGTTTGAGCACAAGTAAGGGTAGACTGGAACAGTCTATCGATTCACGGCTGGGGACCATGAAGTTGGTTTGAACACAAGTAAATGTAGACTTGAACAAGCTTTAAGTTCATGGCTGGAGACCATGAAGTATATTGGAGAATAGGTAAAGACAGACTAAGAACAGTCGCTTTGGCACAGGTATAGCTATACTGGAACAGCCTATAGGTTCACAGCTGGGGGCCATGAAGCAGGTTTGAGCACAAATAAAGAAAGACAGGAACAGTCTATAGGTTTATGGCTGGGGTCCATGAATTAGGTTTGAACACAAGTAAAGGTAGACTGGAACAGTCTATAGCAAGGGATCTCCAAACTATGGCCCTTCAGCTGTTGCGGAACTACATGTCCCATGAGGCATTGTAAAACTCTGACATTCACAGACATGACTAGGCATGATGGGATTTTGTAGTTCCTGAACAACTAAAGGGCCATAGTTTGGAGACCCCCGCTCTATAGGTTCTCAGGGCACCATTATGTAGTTATGAACAAAGGTAAAGGTAGACTGAAACAGTCTATAGGTTCATGGCAGGGGACTATGAAGTAGGTTTGAGAGCAAGTAAAGGTAGACTGGAACAGACTATAGGTTCACAGCTGGGTACTATGAAGCGGGTTCAAGGTCAAGTAAATGATTCCCAACTCACAGAATCCTGGAGCAGGATCAGTCCATAGGTGCAGCCTCTTCTATAGTAGCCCAGCACCCAGGGGAAAAACTCCTCCATTCAGTTCACAGCTCCATACCCTCAGCAGGGAGAAAAAGATCATCTCCTTATGGCTCCAGAATATTTACCAGCATCCCAGCCACCATCTGGGCACACCTTCACAGGGATTAGCTAGGCCCTGCTCATTATTCAGGCTGGTCATTTGAATTCCCCCCCCCCCCCCCCAAACTCCAGAGACTACTTCTAGAGACAAGGGGAAACGATCAAACTCTCAGCCTGTGAAGTCGAGAACCGACCAGACCAAACAATTACTTCTCCCCTGAGAAGGAGGAGTCAAAAAGTAAATTTACCTAGCAGCCTAACTTAGAGGGGGCTCCAACTGTAAGTGTAGACTCTTTAACTTGTGGCTGGATGGTAAAACCCCAGCTCAATCGTCTGTTTATTTCAACCCCCATCAGCCCCTGTAATGATTCCTAAAGTATGTCCAAAGCTATTTTTTTTTCTTTACTTCTGCAAACTTTGAGGCGTTCTCTAGTCCATACCGCCATCATCCATACTATAGAACAGGGGTCTTCAAACTTTCTAAACTAAGGGGAAGTTAAAGGGGTTGTAAAGGTTCATTTTTTATTTTCTAAATAGGTTCCTTTAAGCTAGTGCATTGTTGGTTCACTTACCTTTTCCTTAGATTTCCCTTCTAAATGTTTTTTTCTTTGTTTTCTTTGTCTGAATTTCTCACTTCCTGTTCCTCCTCAGTAAGCTGTTCAGTAAACTGTTCTGGCTGACTAAACACCACTCGGATGATGGTGTGAAGTTTACTGAGGAGAAACAGGAAGTGAGAAATTCACACAAAGAAAAAAAACATTTAGAAGGGAAATCGAAGGAAAAGGTAAGTGAATCAACAATGCACTAGCTTAAAGGAACCTATTTAGAAAATAAAAAATGAACCTTTACAACCTCTTTAATTTTTTTTTCAGACTTTAGGGGGGCCGGACTGCACTAGCTTAAAGGAACCTATTTAGAAAATAAAAAAACAAAGCGTTACAACCCCTTTAACTGTTTTTCAGACTTTAGGGGGGCCGGACTGCACTAGCTTAAAGGAACCTATTTAGAAAATTTTAAAAAAAAGCGTTACAACCCCTTTAACTGTTTTTCAGACTTTAGGGGGGGGGGGGCCGGACTGCACTAGCTTAAAGGAACCTATTTAGAGAATAAAAAACAAAGCGTTACAACACCTTTAACTGTTTTTCAGACTTTAGGGGGGGGCCGGACTGCACTAGCTTAAAGGAACCTATTTAGAAAATAAAAAACAAAGCATTACAACCCCTTTAACTGTTTTTCAGACTTTAGGGGGGCCGGACTGCACTATACTTAAAGGAACCTATTTAGAAAATAAAAAACAAAGCGTTACAACCCCTTTAACTGTTTTTCAGACTTTAAGGGGGGCCGGACTGCACTAGCTTAAAGGAACCTATTTAGAAAATAAAGAACAAAGCGTTACAACCCTTTAACTGTTTTTCAGACGTTAGGGGGGGCCGGCCTGCACTAGCTTAAAGGAACCTATTTAGAGAATAAAAAACAAAGCATTACAACCCCTTTAACTGTTTTTCAGACTTTAGGGGGGGCCGGACTGCACTAGCTTAAAGGAACCTATTTAGAGAATAAAAAAACAAAGCGTTACAACCCCTTTAACTGTTTTTCAGACTTTAGGGGGGCCGGACTGCACTATACTTAAAGGAACCTATTTAGAAAATAAAAAACAAAGCGTTACAACCCCTTTAACTGTTTTTCAGACTTTAAGGGGGGCCGGACTGCACTAGCTTAAAGGAACCTATTTAGAAAATAAAGAACAAAGCGTTACAACCCTTTAACTGTTTTTCAGACGTTAGGGGGGGCCGGACTGCACTAGCTTAAAGGAACCTATTTAGAGAATAAAAAACAAAGCCTTACAACACCTTTAACTGTTTTTCAGACTTTAGGGGGACCGGACTGTGGAAAGTCAGAGAAGAAAAAGAGCTGGCTTCAATAGGAGTAAACAAAGCCCAATCTTTGGAATCAGGGGAGAAATAGTACCCCATCATTGGTGTCAGTGGAATGAATAGGGCCCATAATTGGTGTCAGTTTGGAGGAATTGCGCCCCGTCGTTAGTGTCATCGAGAGGAACAGTGCCTCATCATTGGTATTAATTGGAGGAATGGTGCACCACTGTTGGTGTCAGTGGAAGCAATTGTGCCCCAATGTGGGTATCAGTGGAAAAATGATGTTACATTGTTGGAGTTAGTGGGTGGAATAATGCCCCAAGGGAAAAATAAAAGCAAGCAAAGGGCCCCAGGGCCACAGTTTGGTGAACCCTGCTATAGAACGATAGCCCATGCAGGAAATGTACAGCAATGTAAATGATCGTGTTTTCTGTATCTGGGAGATTCATATACATGGAATTGTTTTTAGATGCTCCTTTGTTTCTCGACAGCTCCTTTGCACAAAAGAAGAACAAAATATTTCAGGCTTGCTGGTCCTCTAAGAGGATGATTCTCGCTGCTTGCGATGAACAGCTGGGAATATTGTTTCTGATGTTGAGAATCCCGTTGATTACACTCAAAATGAAACCACCATATTTCCAGAAGTCTGCAAACAGAATCAGTCAACAAAAAAGCAAAATAAAGGTTTTTACGGCTTCTGAAATCGTCTTTACTGCCTCCCAGATGCCTCTGGCTGCAAATAACCAGCTCAGTGATTGCTGAGCACCGCCGATTAAATGTGTGTTCTTTACAGCGGTAAACAGCTACACTATATTGCCAAGATTATGCCAACATGGCATCACCCCTCCAACTTTCTGCGTTCAGGTGTTTCCCAGTGAAGAGGACTATTAAAGGATAAGGTCACCTTTGAAAAAAAAAAAAAATCACACACACTACAGTATCTCACATTTTTGTAAATATTTTATCTTTTTTTATTATCTATTTTATGTGACAACACTGAAGAAATGACACTTGGCTACAATGTAAAGTAGTGAGTGTACAGCTTGTATAACAGTGTAAATTTGCTGTCCCCTCAAAATAACTCAACACACAGCCATTAATGTCTAAACCGCTGGCAAAAAAAGTCAGTACACCCCTAAGTGAAAATGTCCAAATTGGGCCCAGTTAGCCATTTTCCCTCCCCGGTGTCATGTGACTCGTTAGTGTTACAAGGTCTCAGGTGTGAATGGGGAGCAGGTGTGTTAAATTTGGTGTTATCGCTCTCACTCTCTCATACTGGTCACTGGAAGGTCAACATGGCACCTCATGGCAAAGAACTCTCTGAGGATCTGAAAAAAAAAAAAAGAATTGTTGCTCTACATAAAGATGGCCTAGGCCAGTGATGGTGAACCTTGGCACCCCAGATGTTTTGGAACTACATTTCCCATGATGCTCAGGCATTCTGCAGTGAAGCTGAGCATCATGGGAATTGTAGTTCCAAAACATCTGGGGTGCCAAGGTTCACCATCACTGGCCTAGGCTATAAGAAGTTTGCTAAGACCCTGAAACTGAGCTGCAGCATGGTGGCCAAGACCATACAGCGGTATAACAGGAGAGGTTCCACTCAGAACAGGCCTTGTCATGGTCGAGCAAAGAAGTTGAACGTGCTCAACATCATATCCAGAGGTTGTCTTTGGGAAATAGACGTATGAGTGCTGCCAGCATTGCTGCAAAGGTTGAAGGGGTGGGGGAGGGGGGTCAGCCTGTCAGTGCTCAGACCATACGCCGCACACTGCATCAAATTGGTCTGCATGGCCGTCGTCCCAGAAGGAAGCCTCTTCTAAAGATGATGGAAAAGAAAGCCCTCAGTTTTCTGAAGACAAGCAGACTAAGGACATGGATTACTGAAAGCATGTCCTGTGGTCTGATGAGACCAAGATAAAAGTATTTATCGGCGTATAACACGCACCCCAAGTTTAGGAGGGAATTTTAAGGGAAAAAACTTACATTTAAATGCCCATCAATGCAGCCTTATCAGTGTCCATCTGCAGCCTTATCAGTGTCCATCTGCAGCCTTATCAGTGTCATCCCCAGCCTTTTCACACAGCAGAAAGTTCCCAAAGCAGAGAAAGTGAGGGAGAGAGTCCTGAGCCCCGGTCAGCTCACATATACGAGGGTTGTATGGTTAAGGCCACTGATAAGGCAGTCCAGCAAGCCCTCCTGTACTGGGCCAGGGCCCCATCATTTTTAAAGGAGGGCCCAGGCGCCTGCTGAGCAGGTAGGCCAGCTGTACTGCCTTACTGCAGACACTGATCCTCTTCTGCCTCCCACTGCAGCCCTGCCAAGTTCTCTTCTGCTCCCTCCCACCATCTCTACTGCATTGGCATCAGTTGTAGCATCTGCGCCCCCATCCCCTGCTTCCGGGCCCCCCTGTGCACCCCTTTTCCCTACAGCGTTGCCTGCTTCCCTTCTCTCCTCTCTCTCCAGCAGTGGGGACGTTTCAGGATGAAGAGCAGGGAAAGGGACCATTAAATATGTCATAATCACAAAATAATACACATTTTTGTGTATTTTTAGCAAAAATAACATTTGATATTTTCTGGGTGGTGGGGGGAGTGGGGGCCTTTCCAGGTAGACAGTATGATTTCTAACAACAGCTCTGTGTATCCTAATGCAGAAGTGGGTAATGTCTTGTTATTGGTGACCACTTTTGCAATACTTTAGGTCAGGGGTCTCAAACTGACGGCCCTCCAGCTGTTGCAAAACTACAAGTCCCATGAGGCATTGCAAGGCTGACAGTTACAAGCATGACTCCCACAGGCAGAGGCATGATGGGACTTGTAGTTTTGCAACAGCTAGAGGGCCACCAGTTTGAGACCCCTGCTCTAGGT
This sequence comes from Lithobates pipiens, assembly GCF_037356315.1. Classification (NCBI taxonomy): domain Eukaryota; kingdom Metazoa; phylum Chordata; class Amphibia; order Anura; family Ranidae; genus Lithobates; species Lithobates pipiens. Next base: position 334,959,697 of record NW_027507784.1, read on the forward strand.
GGACTTCAGCATGGAAAGACTAAACAAAACGGTATACAGCCATTGTATAAATGCTTGAGCATAGACCATTAATAATGAGGTCCAGCTACCGGGTAAGATGTGGTCCTTGAAATGGAGGCATTATCCTACCCAAAGCTGTACAAAGCCTCTGGGCTCCAGGACCCTGTACATGACTTATTAAGATTTGAGATTGCTCCACATCAGCCATAAACCCTGGGGCCCCTCACCATGTGTCGGTGAGAAGCCTAGGTGACCCATACACACCATCCACAAACCTGGCAGGGAGTGCCTCACGCACCTCCCCCTTCTGTTCATATCCTATAAGAAGGAGCACATGTTTCATAGTTAGTAAGGTTGAATAAAGACACCAGTCCATCCAGTTCAACCTGAGTGTCTACAATTGTCCCCATCACTGTACACTCACATCAGTCCCTACCGTCAAGGAGCCCACATTCCAAGGTCCCCACCAGTCCCTACCCTCAAGGAGCCCACAATCCAAGGTCCCCATCAGTCCCTACCCTCAAGGAGCCCACAATCCAAGGTCCCCATTTATATACTAGGGCCAATTTTTGTTGGACAGAAGCCAATTAACCTACCTCCATGTCTTTGGGGTGTGGGAGGAAGCCAGAGTACCCGGAGGAAACCCACACAGGCACGGGGAGGACATGCAAGCTCCAGGCAGGTAGTATCGTGGTTGGGATTCAAACCAGCGACCCATCTTACCGTTGGTGAGAGTGCTAACCACCAGGGCCGTCTTTAATATTGGTTGGACCCCGGGCAAAACTTTTCTTGCCCCCCCCCCATGCAGTTTTGCTCTCCACCTGCTCTGAGACATACAAAAAATAGTAACTAGACTGAAAATCAGTTTACTGAATCAGATCAGGCAGCTATTGCGATTGATAGCCATAGGTTACAGCATATCATTACCGCTCACTGACTGGTTTCTAGAGGTTACAGCACACATTACGGCTCACTGATTAGTTTCTTGAGGTTACAGCACATGATTTACTGTGGATATGACCTCGGGGGGCATAATATACATATAATGCCCCCCTGAAGGGGGCCATGATATCCCCTATTTACATATGAATGCTACCACTATTTACATATGAATGCCAGTAATTGTAAACCCAGGGTCTGCAGGTGAGGCATCTGTACACAACAATAGGGCAGAGCTGGGCAGCATTAGTAGCAGCACTTCACACTTAGATATTGGGACACAGCACAGGACTAAAACCTCAAGGGATGAGGGAATATAAACCAGGAGAGTTGGCAAGTATGAGGCAGCTTCTTTGGGCCCCACAACAATGACAGGGCCCAGGGCAGCTGCCCCTTTTGCCCTGCCTTAAAAACGGCCCTGCTAACCACTACACCACTGTGCCGCCCGTTTCCAACATGCAATGGATAGAATTCCCTTGCCGGGTCTCCTGGCCTGCATTCTACAAAAAAAATGTAATCTTGTAGAGCTGGAAACTGGAGGGATTCAGGTTCTCGTTGTTTGCCTGATCCGTAAAAAAAAAGAAAAAAAGACTGATTTTCATTTAAAACAGAAACACTTTCATTTCTGTAGCATCTTTTCGAATATTATCCCCAGAATGCTATATAAGTGTCTAGAATGTTGCTTTCAAACAAGCACTGATGATATAAAATGCGATTTTTTTTTTCCTATGTCCTCCCAAAAGGCTTGTTGGGTTTCTACAAATACGTTCACATTTCAGACTTTACTTATGGGGAAAGAAATACACTAAATGGACTCAGATGAGGAGAACTGACAGAACATCCTTCACAATTGCCTGGAACGAAAGAACCTTCAGTGAGTTCACATCTAGTTAATTTTGACACAAGTCCATCGAGTTCATATAATGAGAAAAAAAATAAAAATGAATAGAGAAAAATAGAAAACTCAGTATACAGAAATCTATACCCATGGTTGATCCAGAGGAAGAAAACCCCCCTTTCTAAAGTACGATTTAATGTGCTCCAACAAGGAAAATAATCCTTACCGGTCCCCCAGAAACCAATTAGATATTCCGATCAACAATCTCTGGTGTTATTACTTATACATTTTAAAATCTAGTTATGTTCTGTGCATTGGAACGTACCCAGCTTTTTTTTTTTTTTTTTAAAAACAATCAATTGGGTTGGCCAGAAATCGTTTTTAATGGATTTTATTCTACATTCTCATAGTTCTTACCATGAAGAATCATTTCTGTATGGGTAGTGTCATCTGGAGAGCCTGAGATCACCAACCAGCCAACTGTAACGGTCTTCATTTTCTAAATTTGAACCAAAAAAGCTTACTATAGCACGGAAAGACTGAACAAAACAGTCCATACCATGGGCGGACTGACAACTCATGGGGCCCCCGGGCAATAGGAGATTATGGGGCCCCCAGGCAATCTGAGATTATGGGGCCCCACAGTATACACACACACACAGTATACAATCACACAGTATACACACACAGTATACCCATACATGTACACACAGTATACACAGACATGTTTCTATTGGCTGAGAAGGTACTGGAGAGGTGGGGCAGCTATAATCTCTGGATTTATAAACCAAAAGGATGTCGGTAAGGGACATTTCAGAGACAGATGTAAAGAAAACACAGATTTTTACATACTGTCCCTGGTTTTACTGAGGCTAGCAACCCTGATGGGGCCCCCTAGTGGCATGGGGCCCTCGGGCAGTGCCCGAGTGGCCCAATGGTCAGTCCGCCCCCTGGTCCATACTTCAGGTACACAAAAATAAGCTTTATGGCTCAGCGCCATTACGCACTGGTGCCACCACTGGGTTCCTAAGGTTCCCAGCTGTTTCAGGGTTCTGCAAAAGGCCACAGAAGTTCAGAAAACGGGGACCACACTGCCCCAAAGCTTTGATTTGCCTCACTAAGCCCTTGTACACATGGTAGGAAATTCCGACGGAAAATGTCCGATCGGACCGTGTTGTTGGATAATCCGACCGTGTGTGGTGCTCCATCGGACCTTTTCCGTAGGAATGTCTGACCAACAAAGTTTGAGAGCTGGATATAAAATTTTCCGACAACGTGATCCGATCAGACTCTGTCCGGTCGCTTGTAGAGAATTCCGATCGGACAAAGTGCCACGCATGCTCAGATCAAATTACGAGACCAAAGCTATTGGCTACTAGCCTGAACTTAGTCCTCGTCGTAACGAACGAACGTCATTACGTTCTGAACAATCGGATTTTCCGACAACTTTGTCCTACCATGTGTATGCAACACCATTTTCGGACAAAATCCGTCGGGAAAAAAAATTGAGGTATACTTAACCACTTGTCTACTGGACATGTTTTCCCTCTTTCTGCCCAGGGCAATTTTCAGCACTGTCGCACTTTGAATGACAATTACATGGTCATGAAACACTGTACCCAAATTAAATTTTTATTATGTTTTCACTCAAATAGAGCTTTCTTTTAGTGTTATTTAATCACCACTGGGTTTTTTTTTTTTTTTTTGCTTAACCAAAATTCTGAAAAAAAAACAAAAAACATTTTTCATAGTTATAACATTTTTGCAAACATGTCATTTATCATCTTCACTGATGTGTGCTGATCAGGCTGTACTGATGGGCACTAATAGGTGGCACTGATGAGGTGGCACTGGTATGCACTGATAAGGTGGGAATGATGAGGCTGCATTGATAGGCAGCACTGATGGGTACTGATAGGTGGTACTGATGGGCACTGATAGGTGGCATTGATAGGCACTGATAGGCGGAAATGAAGGACACTAATGAGCACTGATAGGCAGAACTGAATGGCACCAATAGGTGGCATTGATAGGCGGCACTAGTAGGTAGCACTGATGGGCACTGATAGGTGGCACTTATGGACACTGGTAGATGGCACTGATAGGTGGCACTGATGAGGAGGCACTGATGGGTACTGATTGGCAGCACTGATAGGTGACACTGATTGACAGCACTGATTGGCAGCACTGGTGGGCACTGGTGAAACTGCACTGATAATCAGGACACTGATAATCAGTGCCCTGGTTATCAGTGTAGATGTCCCTTTCTTCTCCCTTAGCCGATTCTCATTGGACACAGCTGATCACGTGGTAAAGGGCTGTTGTGATTGGCCCTTTACCCCAATCTGGGATCAGCTGCGTCCAAAAGACTCAGCAATCATAGCGTGCGCTGCAGGCCCCATGGCGGGCAGCGCGATCATGGGGGGATGTCCATGTACACCCTCCTGGCAAACGTCTTTTCGACTATAGTGCAGGCGGGAAAGGGGTTAAAGTGTATATATAGTCAAGACTCTGGGAGAGGTAGGGAAGGGAACCCCCTCTGATGGGGAAGACAACATTTCACAATTGTGCCAAGAGATGTGGTGAAAACGTCCAATGGGGAAAACATATTCTGGTGACTACTAAGTGGGTGAGATATTTTCTCATTTCCTGTTGCACCTTTTAGACAAGAAATGAAAGGAATCCTCCCCATCATGAAAATAAACCGACGTGGGTTTTTATTCTCCCTATCTATCCAAAAAAAAAAAAAAAAAAATGTTTGGTTTTACATACCCACTAAACCGATGAGCAAATAGTGTCTACAAGCAAGACTTGTGTATTGTTCCTTGGATCTCTGTGTTCTTTGTGTATTTCTTCTGTGCAGTAATCCAGTGTGAGACTTCCTGTAATAAAGACCGCTCACTGCTGCTCTCCATCCTTGTGCAGGGTGACTGGTCTTGTCTCCGCCTCCTTCTGTAGTTTTCTGCAGGCAGCCTGTAGTGGGTGGATCCTGCTGAGCCCCTCCCACAGCACTGCTTTCTCTCTCTTCTTGTGCAGGTTGACCGGTCTTGTCTCCGCCCCCTCCTGTCATTTTCTGCAAGCAGGCTGTAGTGGGTGGAGCCTGCTGGGCTCCTCTCACAGCTCTGTTCTCTCTACAGCAGGGGTGTCCAAACTTTTTTCAAAGAGGGCCAGATTTTATGAAGTGAACATGCACGAGGGCCAACCATTTTTCCTGACATTCTTTGAAACATTAAAATTTGGTGTAAGTGTGTTCACCCAAGCACTAATACACTGCCCAACAAGAATTCTCTTGCCTTCGTCTCTGTGTATGGTGAAGAGATGAGCTTGGGCGTGTTATTTGGATATATATATATATATATATATATGTATGTATGTATGTATATATACTGTCATGGCCGAAATTGTTGGCACCCCAGACATTTTTCCAGAAAATCAAGTATTTCTCACACAAAAGTATTGCAGTAACACATATTTTGCTATACACGTGTTTATTCCCTTTGTGTGTATTGGAACAAAACAAAAAAAGGGAGGAAAAAAGCAAATTGGACATGTCACACAAAACTCCAAAAATGGGCTGCTCAAAATTCTTGGCACCCTTAACTTAATATTTGGTTGCACACCCTTTGGAAAAAATAACTGATATCAGTCGCTTCATATAACCATCAATAAGCTTCTTACAACTCTCCCCCGGCCTTACCATTGCAATCAATGCAGCCTCCCCATTGCCATGAATGCAGCCTCAGAAGTGCCATGAATGCAGCCTCACCATTGCCATGAATGCAGCCTCACCATTGCCACAAATGCAGCCTCACCATTGCCATGAATGCAGCCTCACCATTGCCATGAATGCAGCCTCACCATTGCCATGAATGCAGCCTAACCATTACCATGAATGCAGCCTCACTATTGCCATGAATGCAGCCTCACCATTGCCATGATGAATGCAGCCTTACCATTGCCATCAGTGCAGCCTCGGAGGGAACAGGGAGGGGGCGGGATGAGCGCCATCAGATTACATACAGGAGAATCTCCTGTTTACTTGGCGGCCTCTTTAATACAAAGTCCCGCCTCCTATGATAGACAGAACAGTTGTGAAATGGCAGCCCAGGAGACGAGACTTCCTATTACAGATGCTGCCGAGTAAACAGGAGATTCTCCTGTATGTAATCTGACAGCATAGATAACGCACCCTCCCTGTCCTCTCTGAGGCAGCGCTGATAAATACAGTACATATCTTTTGTGGCACCAGGATCCACAAAAGATATATATATATCCAAATCACTGGGGAGGCTGTATTAAACTGGAACGTGGGCCGCGATTGGCCCACAGGCCAAACTTTGGACATGCCTGCTCTACAGGCAGCATGTACAGCACAGTGATGAGGTCACTGCTGTTTTACAAGGTAATATCTGGGATTATAAAGGCATTTGATGCACACAAAGTGGATTTATATTCTTTATGGCTATTGGGAAATATATTTAAATTAACATTTTTTTGGACCACTTTAAAACTGTAAGGCCGTTTTTAAACCTTGTCCTGTGTCTTACCAGTCCCATTAAACAGCCTCAGCCCTGTCTCTCTAATAAAGGCTTTGGGCTACGTGCCAAACCGGGCTGTTAGCTTGAGAGAATCTAAATGAGCTTTGAGCTTAATTTCTTCCTGACTTTGGACACCTTTGAGCACCTTTCAGCTGCTGCGCATCTCTCACACAGGATGCTGCTGGCCCATAATGCCTCGGCCTATAATGCACTCCAAGCGTTGTGGTCTACAGCCTCCCATCCTGGCTTACCATCAGAGAATCAGGCCGGATCAGAATGGAAAATGAAGCTGATGTTCATCGTAATGATACTTATGAAGAAGATACTGAGAGTGCTGGATGCACGGGTTATGGCAGTCATTATAACCTGGCATTCCGGGAATTAATTAGCATTAAAAGTCGCAAAAACCATGGCGGCTGACTGATTGGAAATGATGAGAATCGCCCCCCAGTGTATTGGGTGTGCTTGTGCTTTTAAAAGGCTGTTTGACCTTGGTGGCAAGAGCAGAATTAGCACTAAATGATGGCGGAGACTGATAAATACACCCCATGAGCTGATATACCCTATTTATTATTTATTATTTCTCATGTGGCCAATTTGGTACCCGAAACAAGACTAAAAACTTAACCCGGCTCTTGGGTAACCCTTCACACTTAACACAAAACCTTAAAGTTAAAGTATGTGTAGGAATATTTTTATTTTTTTTCTTGCTTCGGATAGGGTAGAGGAAGGTTGCCATTCCCTATCAGTCTATTTTGTTTCTATCTGTGTCTTGTAGAATCCTGCACAACTTCTCAAGACTGAAAGGAAAGCTGGAGGTCAGCTTTACCAAAATTTTAAATAAGCCTTTCCAATTACAGTAACCTCCCCTTCTAGCCTGTAACCACTTAACCACTACAATACAGGGCACTTTCGCCCCCTTCCTTCCCAGCCCAATTTTCAGCTTTCATCGCTCTAGCGCTTTCAGTGACAATTGCGCGGTCATGCTACGCTGTACCCAAATTAAATTTTTATCATTTTGTTCGCACAAATAGAGATTTATTTTGGTGGTATTTATTCACGACTCCGTTTTTTATTTTTTGCGATATAAGCGCAAAAAAGCGGAAATTTGGAAAAAAAAACAATATTTTCTTTTTTCTATTTTAAAAGAAATCCAATAAAATCAAATTTTGTCATAAATTTAAGCCAAAATGTATTCTGCTACATGTTTTTGGTAAAAAAAATTCAGTTAAGTGTATAATAATTGGTTTGTGTGATCACGGACATATGTACGCAAATGATCATGTACATATGTGTGCAGGTGATCACGTACATATGTGTGCAGATAATCATTGGGACAAGTGATTTTAGTGGGACATATGTGGGGGACATGTTTTTATTATTAGGGACATGTGTTTTTATTTTTTGGGGACATGTATGTTTTGGGGACATGTGTGTTATGGGGACATATGTGGGGACTGTGTTTACACTGTGTGGTGTGTTGTGTGTTTACACTAAACTGAAGATCAGTGAGTAAAAAGCTGTAAAAAACAGCTCATACTCACTGATCATCAGCCGGCTGCAGCAATCTGCTCTCCTCTCCTCAGCGATGACTTCTGTGTGAGGAGAGGAGGAGCCGATTGACTAGCAACCGGCTGTTTGTTTACATCACATGAAGGCCGTGATTGGACACGGCCGTCATGTGATCAGGAGGGCCAATCACAGAGCCCTCCTGCCGATCTGAGATGCGCCTTGTCCCGGTGACACGGGCGCATCGGGATCGCGCCGCTGCGCGGGCACGCGCGTGCGCGATCCCGCTCCTCCTGATGGACGTTCCTGAACGTCCTATCAGGAGTAGACGGCTCCCACCCGTCCGTATATGTGCATTGGCCGGGTGGGAAGTGGTTAAGGACCAAGCCTCTTTCTGAGATTTTTTGTTTACAAGTTAACATTTTATTTATTTTTTTGCTAGAAAATTACTTAGAACCCCCAAACATTATACATTTTTTTTTTCTAACACCTTAGAAAATATAAAATAAAAAATAGTGTAGCGCTTCAATGATAAGTGTAATCAACACAAATTCTGTAAAGATAATAGTAGCAAAACAGAGATCGCACAGAACCAAATGCCTAGAAATCAAAGTCCAACATAAAACAATCATTCAACTGTGTTGATGGCGTAGAAGTGACCAAACCGTCACATAGAAGGACAATGGTGTACTGGACGAATGTGTTCATGCGGGTAAACTTGATTGTAAGCATCAAAATGAAAAGTGAATAAATACTTCTTACCGGAACGGTTGGACTCACACAGTCATATGACGGTTGAGTCTAGAAGGCTTGGGGTCACACTCTGGGACCAAAGACTGTAAGGAGAGAGGTCAGTTGGGCTGGTGGAGGAGCTCCAGACGGTTGTAGGCTCAAAGGTGGATCCTTTCAGATGAAACATCAAAGGTCAAGATGATCAAGCCCAGACGCAGCTCGTTGTACCAATAATCCTTGTTCGCTCTCCATTCAAGGTCCCCACTGTTTAGCTTCCAACCGGCAGTCTGGCCAGACTGCCGGTTGGAAGCTAAACAGTGGGGACCTTGAATGGAGAGCGAACAAGGATTATTGGTACAACGAGCTGCGTCTGGGCTTGATCATCTTGACCTTTGATGTTTCATCTGAAAGGATCCACCTTTGAGCCTACAACCGTCTGGAGCTCCTCCACCAGCCCAACTGACCTCTCTCCTTACAGTCTTTGGTCCCAGAGTGTGACCCCAAGCCTTCTAGACTCAACCGTCATATGACTGTGTGAGTCCAACCGTTCCGGTAAGAAGTATTTATTCACTTTTCATTTTGATGCTTACAATCAAGTTTACCCGCATGAACACATTCGTCCAGTACACCATTGTCCTTCTATGTGACGGTTTGGTCACTTCTACGCCATCAACACAGTTGAATGATTGTTTTATGTTGGACTTTGATTTCTAGGCATTTGGTTCTGTGCGATCTCTGTTTTGCTACTATTATCTTTACAGAATTTGTGTTGATTACACTTATCATTGAAGCGCTACACTATTTTTTATTTTATCTGTTGAACTTTGTTTGTTTTTGGTGTTGGCTGCTGTTGTGGCCGTTGTGGCCATTTTTTCACAAACTATAGCGCAGTGTTTTCCCTTTTTATATTAGAAAATATAATGGCGGTCATTGCAATACTCTCCGTCACACCATATTTGTGCAGCGATCTTACAAGCGCACTTTTTTTGAAAAAAAAATAATAATACACTTTTTGAATTAAAAAATAAGACAACAGTAAAGTTAGCCCAATTGTTTTTTTCTTTTTTAACTTTTTTATTGTTATCAACAGATAGTAAGTAACAAAACATTGCCAAATGGGCATACCCTGGCATGAGACAATCATCAAAGATGGTATACAAACATCTATAGGTATGCAGGCAGGTGTACATTGCAGAAAATATTTATAACATCTGAACCAAAAACTAGAATTACAAGAGGAGAGAGAAGAAAAAAAAACAAAAAAAAAAAACCCACAACAGGACATTGTGCTGGTTGCATGGATTAGGCATTAATGAAGTTTAGAAGTTTAAAAAGTAGAGAGGTCGCTGCATAAGCAATGTTCTGTTAGTACACAATGCTGCGAGATCTACTCAAATGGAAAAAAAAAGTGACAGAGTTCAAGATAGGGGGGCACTTCTCAGGTCAGCCAACCACTTGTCCCAGGCTGTATAGAAATACTTAGTTTTTGGTTTGCTTTGGAAAATGCATATTCTAGTTGAGTTCAACAATATGAGAGCTTCCTTCAGGGATGGCGGCTGTGTAGATTTCCATTTCTTGGCCAAGGCTAGCCGAGCCGCAATTAGGATATGCGTCAGTAGCGTGTGCAGGTGGTGCGGCCAGGAGGGAATGGATAACCCTAGTAGTAGGTCCAGGGGGGAGAGTGGAAAGGAAATATTATAGACTCGATGTATTAGAGACTTAATTTTCTTCCAGTAGGGCTTGATCTGGGGGCAACCCCACCAGATATGGAAGAGGGTGCCTTTGCCCCCACAACCCCTCCAGCAGTTTGGTGAAGTAGGAGGGAAGATTTTTGCCAGTCTGTCCGGTGTGTAGTACCAGCCATGGAAAAGCTTCATGAGTGATTCCCAATGTGAAGTGCAGTGGGAAAAGCATGAGGGAGCGCTTAGGGCCTTCTGCCATATTTCAGGTTGTGTGGACTGCTTTGCGTGTATGGACCAGTATTCGATGGGTGCTGAGGGCACTTCCTGGTCTGATGAGGTGAGTATTCTATAGACGAGGGAGATACCTTTTGATTTAGGACCCCTTGCTCCATAGAATTTTATTAGGGGATCTGCCAGAGAGCTCGTAGGAGATAGGGGTAGTTTTGCAAGGATAGACCTTATCCGGAGATAGAGGAAAAATGTTTTTGAGGGTATGTGAAATTGTTGTTGTATTTGTGAGAAGGATGAGAGGGTTGTTGAGGAAAATAATGCTCCTAGATTGGTAATACCAGCATTCACCCATTCCGTAATGGGAAGATCAGGGGATAAGAGTTGGAGTGATTCCAGAGGGATCAGTGAGAGAACGGCTGGTGATATGTCAGTGGTGCGTTGGTAGAATGCCTTCCATACCTTTAGGGAAGCGTTGATGGTGCCCAGTGGGTAGTGGGGGAAGGGGGGTTTTAGTTAACCCAAATTGCGGTCAAGACCTTTTTGGGGTCTACTGCCAAGGTGGTGATTTCTATCTGTTTCCAAGTGGGTTGTTGGTCAGGGGACCACCAGGCCTTAAGCTGGTCTAGTATCGTGGCTCGGTAATATGCTTTGATATCTGGAGCTCCTAGTCCGCCACAGCGTGTGGGGGTCAGGAGTGTTTTCATTTTAACTCTGAGTTTTTTAAGTTGGGCTTGCATGATCGGTAGGGGGATTGAGCGGAAAAGGTACAGAATGTGTGGGAGTAAATACATTTTGGCTTGGGCAATTCTGCCTGCCCAGGAGGATGGAGTAGATAATAGCTCCTTGGAGAGACGGGTAAGCTTGCCTACGAGGTCTTCTAGGTTGGTTCGTAATAGAATAGAGCTAGGGAATGTTAATTGAGTGCCTAAGTAGGGTAGAAAGGAGTTGGTGGCCCATGCAAAGGGAGTATTAGCCGAGATCATGGAGGTTGTTCGGTGGTCGAGGCCTAGGTTAAGCATAAGTGATTTGGCGTGATTAATTTTGTACATAGAGACAGCACTGAATGTCTCTAATGTACGCTGAACAGCGGGCAGAGACGTTGAAGGGTTTGTGAGTGCTATAATAACATCATCAGCGTAAAGGCCAATCTTATGTTCTGTATCTCCAACTTTGATTCCAGTGATCTCAGGGTTGGATCTAATGGCCTGTGCTAATGGTTCCATAACTAAAGCAAAAATTAAAGGGGATAGTGGACAACCCTGTCTTGTTCCGTTGGTGATTTGGAAAGGGCTTGAAATAATACCTGAGGTCTCGATGCGTGCACTAGGATGGGAGTATAGACCCAGGACGGCAGACAGGAATGTCCCCGACATACCGACCTTACGGCCAGGAGACTCTATCGAAAGCCTTCTCTGCATCCAAAGAGAGGAAGAGAGAAGGCGTTCGCTCCCGTTCAACCCATTGGATAAGGTCAATAAAGCTTCTAGTGCCATCTGCTGTCTGCCGTCCTGGGACAAAGCCCATCTGATCCTGATGAATCAGGGCGGGGAGAACTGTGGAGAGACGTTGGGCTAGGAGTTTGGCATACAATTTTGTGTCTGTGTTGAGGAGCGAAATAGGGCGGTAATTAGCGGGGTTGTCTGGAGACTTCGCCGGTTTGGGAATAGTGACTACTAGAGCCTCTAGGGATTCTCTTGGGATGTTTCCTGTAGATGCAAACTGATTATAAGTTTTAAAGACATGGGGGACGATAAGGTCTGCGTAGTGCTTATAATATTCATTGGGGATGCCTTCAGGGCCCGGGGCTTTATGTAAAGGAAGCTTCCTAATGAGTTTGTGTATTTCCTCAGGGAGAAAGGGGGCTGACAGTAAGTCAAGTTGTTCCGGAGTTATCGCAGGGAGGGAGACGGACGCTAAAAATTTTGTGATGTCTGTTTGAGTGGGGGGAGGGGAAGGGTCAGTGTCGGTGAGATTATAAAGTTTGTGATAGAATTTACTAAATTCATTTGCAATATCAAGAGGGTTGGATATGCGAGCCTTTTGGGAGTATGTCAGGAATGAGATCTTATTGGCTAGTTGTTTTTTTAGTTGCCTGGCCATGTAAGCATTCGGTTTGTTAGCCGAGGAGTACGATTGCAGTTTGAGGCGTTTTATGCAGTAGTCGAATTTAGCTCGGAGGTGTTCACTAAGTTGGAATCTAAGATTTTTTAATTCGGTGGAGATCGTGTCTGAGGGGGATCGTTTGTTAATATCCTCAAGCGTGCAAATTCATTGGAGCATGGACTCCGTAGCGGCCGCACGTATCTTTTTTTGGTGTGCTCCAAGAGACCTCGCAGGCAAGCTTTGTGGGCGTTCCACACAATGGCATGGTCCTTAATGGAGTTCTCATTGTTCTGGAAATATGATAGAATTTCCGACTGTATTTGTGGGTCAAGCGTAGGGTTGTTAAGGAGGGAGGAGTTTAGTCTCCAAAGGGTATGTCTGGGTATGTGGGATAATGGGGCCAATTTGATAGTGACTGGGGGCGTGGTCAGACCACGAGATTGTCCCTATGCGTGAGTCAATTACTGATTGTAGCAAGTGTTTATCTGTGATAATTAAATCTATCTAGAGGTCTTTCCGTCTGAGTAGGGCAGCCAAAGCGGAGGGTCTGCGTTTAGTGGGGGATGATGAGTCTAATGAGGGGTCTGATATGTCGTTGAAGTCTCTACACATAAGTAGAGCTTAGGATCTGTAAGGGGCCAATTTGGCCATAAGAGTTGCGAAGAATTTTTTATGTGCCACATGGGGGGCATATACATTGACTATGGTCAGGAGGCGGGCATCAATTGTGGCCGATAGGATTATGTATCTGCCCTCTTCATCAATTTCAGAGTGGTGTAAGACGAAGTCCACTGAGGCACTGATGGCTATCATTACCCCTTTTTGTTTGCGTAAGGCATTCGCAAAAAGAGTGAGGGTAGCGTTTGTGGGTGCAGGTGGGGGGATTGGTCTTGGAAAAATGAGTCTCCTGGACACACAGAATGTTGGAGCGGAGGGCCAGCGCCTCTTTCCAAAGAAGATTGCGTTTGAAAGGGCAGTTGAGGCCTTTTGCATTTATAGTGGTAATTGTGAGGGCCATACTGACGGGGAATGCAACGGGGAGCGAGTGCTTAGAGAGAGACCACACCCCTAGACAATTCAAGCAGAGACCTCTCTACTACACTCTATGACCAGTCTAGTTGAAAGAAACAAAATTCTGAAGAATGTACAAAATATAAAATACAGTAGTAAACCAAGAAACAAAGTTATGAGGAAAGCTCATTCAGGATAAAACCGTATCAATACGGGTATCACTTGGTGTGCTTAGCACACCCTATCCTGGGGGGGGGGGCAAAAAGGGGATATAGATATTAACTTTGTTTGTAAAACAAAAGCAAACAGGGATACTTGCAGAGTTCAATCTGACCATGGCAGGGAGATTATTGTGAGGACCGGGTGCACTAGAAGGTTAAGCGTTGCGGTCTTGATGAGATGTCAATTTTCCAGCGGGAAGTGTCTTGAGGTGATCGTTGGTTTGTCCAGTATCTAAAGGGGTTAACGGGAGGAAACCCCAGTTGGTTAGCTTCTTGTATTCATCCTTAGGGTTGAGGATGGGGACCATTTGCTGTTGATAGTTCATCAAGAGTTTCGTGGGGAATCCCCATCTGTAGGCTTGTTTCTTCTGTTGCAGAATAGAGGTGACTGGAGAGAGATTTGCGTAGCTCCATCATCGCCGGAGAGAGATCCGTGAACAACTTGATGCTCGTATACAGAGCAGGCATGGATTTGGAGATCCTGGCAGTGGAAAGGATCTGTTCTTTAATGTGGAAGAAGTGGATCCGGGCCAGGATGTCTCAGGGGATGTCATCAGGCAGATGCGCGGGCTTAGGAATCCTGTGCACCAGATCGATTAAGATGTCGCTAGTGCCGAGATGCGGTATTAGCGTTGTAAATAATTGTTGCAAGTATGGGATAACATCAGGCGCTTTCATCGATTCCGGGACCCCTCTAAATTTTATCTTCCAAGTCCGCCATTTTTAAATTTAAACTGTGAATTTCCTCAGTATGGTGCTCGTGTGCGTCCAATAGCTCATTGTGGGCTTTGGAATAATCTTGTAAGTTTTCCTCTATGGCGTCTGTTCTCTCCTCCAGACAGTCTGTTCTATCATGTATTTGAGACATTGAGATTTGCAGCTCTCTATGCAGGTCCTTCTGAAGGGTTAACAGCATAGATTTAAGCATTGCCTCAGAAACTGGATTATCTGTAACAGGAACTGCAGCTAGTAAGGGAGTTTGGTCTGTGCTCTGTTGCCCTGCCACTGCTGCCGACCATAACTGCTTTTTAGCATGGGGCTCTTTACAAGGGGAGTTAGCTGGTGAGGAGGCCAGTCTCTTACCTCTATTCATCTGAGGTGTCCCCAGGGCTTCTGCTGGCGGTGGCAGGGTGTCCATATGATCGCTGAGGGTAGTGGACCGTCCCTCCGCTGGGCGCTGTGTGGCCGTATGCTTGTTTTGCTGTGAGGGGCTGGAAACAGTGTGGTGTGGGTCCCCTGTGCCGGCGCCATCTTGGGCTGTCTGCATGGCGGCGGCCGTGTAATAGTGAGTCAGGCGGCGTGGTGCAGGGGGCTTCTGATGCTTTTTCGACATACCCCGGCATACCTCAGGTGTTCCCTACCCAGACAAAGAGCTTGGGTGGGAGATTGGTTGCTTTAGGTAGCCTTTCTCCCAGCCGTGGAGCGGAGCTGCTGAGCTAAGCGGCCATTCCGGTCAGCGGCCCCAGTTGTTTTTTTCATTGTGATAGATAATGTTACGCCGAGTAAACTGATACCCAACATGTCATGCTTTAAAGTTGCGCCCACTCGCTTGGAAAGGCAACAAACTTTTACCCTTAAAAATCTCCATAGGCAACTTTAAAAAATTCTACAGGTTGTATGTTTTGAGTTACAGAGGAGGTCTAGGGCTAGAATTATTGCTTTCGTTCTAACGATCGTGGCAATACCTCATGTGTGGTTTGCAAAACCGTTTTTATATGCGGCCGCTAATCACGTATGAGTTCGCTTCTGCGCGTGAGCTCGGTGGGACGGCGAGTGTTTAAATTTTTTTTTCTTATTTATTTTACTGTTTATTTTTTATTTTTATACTGTTCTTTAAAAAAAAAAATCTGTCACTTTTATTCCTATTACAAGGAATGTAAACATCCCTTGTAATAGAAAAAAGCATGAGAGGACCTCTTAAATATGAGATCGGGGTCAAAAAGACCTCACATCTCATATTTACACAAAAATGTATTAAAAAAAATTGTCATTGGAAAAAAAATAAATGCCCCTGCTAAAAGTGATCTCGCACCGGAGCGCGGTGGGAGGAGGAGTCTCTCTCCCACTGCAGAGACCACTATTATCGGAAACCAGACATCCGGAAAAAGAGGATACAACGGAAGTGGTTAAAGCTTTCTAACCTTCCAGCCTCGCTCATCCATGTCTTTATGGACCTTGCTTATCGCACTGGTGGGCAGTCCTGTTGGAACAGGAAGGTGCTGTGATGGACGGACCCCGTATTCCAGTTGACTATGTCCGCCGTAAATTCTTCCTCTGTCCGGTACCACATGGTCCAAGATCCTTTAGCCCACCCAGTCTCTAGCCGTAACACAGTGTAGGGTGAAAAAACATCAGACAGTTTTATTCAAAAACATGTAATAAACAGATATACAACTCAGGGGACAATCACCCCACCCTTTGAAATTCAGGGCGGGGTAAACTGTCCAATCAGCAAGGAGAGCTGAAATACAGACCCCCCCCCCCCTCCCCAAATTATCCCAGCAAACAGTCCACAGTAGCATGAGACAACACACAATATATAAAATATATATATACAACATTCCAGTGTGGCCGTACAGCGAGTCTGACTAGCACAGATCAGACTGGGGTTCTCGGTCACCTTGTGCCCCTATTAGAGACACAGGGTGACTTAGACATAGGAGGTGCATGGGGAGCTGAAACAAGGGTTTCCCAACCTCCCCAAGGGATTCTGGGTTCCACAGTCCCTCCTGTCACATCTCTCCCCTTTCAGCAGAAGACTAACCAGGAGGAGACCCCAGCGGGTTTGACTCTGAAGTTAGTCAGTAGTTCCAGTCCCCCAATACCGGTATCCACAAAGTAGCCCAAATAAATTGTCCCAAACAGAGCATTACTCACCCAGCCAACCTGTCTCTCATAGAGAACATACCCACCGCTGGGGAGAAGTGTGGACTGGCCCTTCTCCCTAGAGTCCTTTCAGCCAGTAGGGGACTTCGGGTATACAAGTGGAGATTGAAGTCCCATCCACTTTTGGTAGGTGAAAATCCCCCAGTGCTTGCAAAGCATGGGGAGCTGAAACAAGGGTTTCCCAACCTCCCCAAGGGATTCTGGGTTCCACAGTCCCTCCTGTCACAGGGGCCATCCCCAAACTGTTCCCACAAAGTTGGGAGCATGAAATTGTCCAAAATGTCTTGGTATGCTGATGCTTTAAGGGGCCAAGCCCAACCCCTGAAAAACAACCCCACACCATAACCCCCCCTCCACCAAATTATTTGGACCAGTGCACAAAGCAAGGTCCATAAAGACATGGATGAGTGAGTCTGGGGTGGTGGAACTTGACTGGCCTGTACAGAGCCCTGACCACAACCAGATAAAACACCTTTAGGATGAATTAGAGTGGAGACTGCGAGCCAGGCCTCCTCGTCCAACGTCAGTGTCGCTGACCTCACAAATGCGCTTTTGGAAGAATGGTCAAACATTCACATAGACACCCTCCTAAACCTTGTGGACAGGGATGCCGGTAAAGTTCATGTGTGTGTAAAGGCAGGCATTCCAATACTTTTGGCAATATAGTGTATGTATAACTAACAGTTATTTTTGTTGACTAAGGGTAGGGTTTTAATGCCTGTCAAAGGGTTTTGCATCCAGTTAGGGAGATTTTCCTTCACTTCTTGTTCCACAGACAACACAAAAAATGAAAGGAATTCCCTACAAAAAGAAGAGGAATTCCCAAATTAGACAGTTCTCACCCAAGCATGTGGGAGATTCAAAGATAGTGGTGACTAGAAAAAATAGAGAGTGAATCCTCTAAGTGGGGACACAAACAACAATAAAAACTTGATGGAGGCTTCTCTATAAGCTCACATATATGGGTGGAAACTGCCCTAAAAAGTTCATCTTGACAACATGAATGGAAGCACGCAGCTTAAGGGTAAAATAAAGTGTAATTGATACTACTCATTATGACAATGGCACTGTATGCTGTTTTCTACTGATGATATCAAGGTGTGTATACACCTCCGATCCTCCTTACTACCACCTTTTTCCTTCCTTGCCTCTCTTCTCCTTTCCATGCACATTCCCTATCCTCCCCTTCCCCCCTTTTCCTTTATCCACCCCACGGTAAATAGGAGGTATCCTACAGTGACCTTTAATCTAACATGATTGCTATACCTCTACAGACCTCTATCTCCAAGTGATGAGGATATTTGATATTTGTATAGCAGTTTGGCAGGACCTGGATCACCTGCTGGTGGCACTGTGGTTCCCTTGGTGGGGGTTGTAATATCATTGTCCGCCAGCAGCCAGTATTCTGTTACCATCTGATGCTGGCTACTGGGAGGTTATTTAGGTCCTCCTCTTAGTGCCCTTTCGCTCTAGTGTTTTGCTTGCTGCCAGATACTGCTAGCCATTATCCTGTTTCTGCTCCTGCCCTGTATGCTGTACCCTGTAGCCTGCTGCCTTCTACCTTCTCCCCCTTGTTCCGGACTCCAGTTGTGTTTCTCCTTTACCATCTGCTCCCTGCACCTCCAGTTTTCCCTGCTTTTCAGTGTTACTGATTTTGTATATATTGCATATAGTTATATTTTTATAGTTATATAGAGATATTGCATATCTCTCCCCTCGATCTCCTCACAGATCTCAAACTTACTGAATGACATATCGATATGGATATCACACCACTTTCTCAAACTCAATCTTTCTAAAACTGCGCTTGTAATATTTCCTCCTTCCCAGTCTGCAACATCTCCAGAATTCGACCCTTCCTGACTAATGACACCACAAAGCAACTTATTCACTCCTTGATTATTTCCCACCTTGATTACTGCAACTCTATCCTTAATGACCTACCCTTAAGCAGGCTATCCCCTCTTCAGCCTATTATGAATGCTGCTGCTAGCCTAATACACCTCACTAATCGATTTATGACTGCTGCCCCTCTCTGCCATTCCCTTCACTGGCTTCCCCTAACCCCACCGTATAAAATTCAAAATGCTAACCATAATATACAAGGCCATCCACAACATCACCCCCATCTACATCACCAACCTCATCTGCAGATATCACCCAAATCGTCCCCTCCGCTCCTCCCAGGACCTCCTGCTCTCTAGCTCTCTTGTTACCTCCTCCCATGCTCACCTTCAAGACTTCTCCAGAGCCTCTCCCATCCTCTGGAACTCCCTGCCCCGGTACATCCGATCAGCCCCTAATCTGTTCACCTTTAGGAGATCCCTAAAAACTCACTTATTCAGGGAAGCCTATCCCACACCCACCTAGCAACTGTCCCCGAGTCACCCCCATCAAATTATTCCCCTCATCTATTAAAGAGGGATTCCACCAAAAAAAAATATTAAAAGCCAGCAGCTATAAATACTACAGCTGCTGACTTTTAATAAATGGACACTCACCTGTCCCGGGTTCCAGCGATGCCGGCAGCCGAGGCCGATCGATCGCTCGGCTCTCGGCTGCTGCAGTCACCATTCTAGGTGAGGGAATCAGGAAGTGAAGCGAATCGGCTTCACTTCCCGGTTCCCTACTGCGCATGCGCGAGCCGCGCCTCGCAATAGGAAATCCCGTGTGTGTCCCAGCAGACAGCGCGGCAGGGCAGGAAATGGCGTAGACTCCCACGGGAGTCTATGCCCGGAAGTGGGTGAAAATACCTGTCTTTGACAGGTATCTCCACCCCCCTCCCCCCTGAAAGGTGTCAATTGTGACACCGGAGGGGGGGAGGGATCCGATCAGCGGAGGTTCCACTTTAGGGTGGAATCCCGCTTTAACTTTTTGTACCACCACCCCCCTCCCTTTAGAATGTAAGCTCTACAAGCCGGGCCCTCCTGTCCCTTCTATATAGAACTGTACTGTAATTGTGCTGTCCCCCTCTACATTGTATAGTGCTGCGTAAACTGTTGGCGCTACATACATTGTGAATAATTATAAAAGTTGTTAGGTTTCTGTTTGTTAGTGCTGGTGTGTGGATGGACTTTGTCACCGTAAAAAAAAAATCTCACTTAAAACATACACAGTCTGGTCCTAGTTTCCTAAGTATAGCCCATCTCTACTGTTGAGTCCTGACACAGTTTCATAGAAACACATTCCGTGCTACCATGATGTATGCAGACTCACTCAGGGCTGGACTGGGACAAAAATGTGGCCCTGGACTTCATCCAGACCAGCCCACTTTAATTTTGCAAACAAGCACAAAAATAGTATATAAAACTATACGCAATTGTGCAAAAAATAAAAAAACATAAGTAGCATAAGAGAAGGAGTCCTCACTAACCTCTTTTATTATTTCACTTATTCTCCTCTGTATTTTTTCTCATCTTTCTCACATCACTGCGTGAAGTTGAGGACGAGCCGCGCAGCCATTTCTTTGCCACTGAAACTGGCCCACTGAGCCATCGGCCCACCGGGAAACTCCCTGTAGTCCCAATGGCCAATACATGCCTGGACTCACTACATTCTCTTCAGTCTTTACTCATGATGATCTTATATGACATTGTACTATTCTTCTTGGTTTGATATAAGCGTCAAACATGTACTTTTATTGAAAAAGTTTAATAAACGTGTGGAGGGTTCTAATCCTTTCCAATACAAAAAAAGCCAGTCAATTCACCCAACAACTGGAGAAAAATTGATATTTGACTTATGCCGCGTACTCACGATCTGAATTTTGGAATTCCGATGGAATTCCGACGGGATTTCACTCAAGCTGTCTTGCATACACACGGTCACACCTAATTCCAACCATCAAGAACGCGGTGACGTACAACATGTACGATGGGACTAGAAAAAAAAAGTTAAATACCCTGCCAATAGCATCCATCTTGTAGTTGAATCTGAGCATGTGTGAGTTTTTGCGCATCGGAATTGCATACACACACGATCGGAATTTCCAATAGAACGTTTTTCCGTCTGAAAAATTTAGAACATGCTCTCAAATTTTTGCTGGTGGGAATTCTGCCAGCTAAATTCCGATGGAGCACATACACACGATCGCATTTTCCGATGAAAAGCTCTCATCGGTCTTTTGCTGGCCGAAATTCCGATCGTGTGTACGCGGCATTAGTGACCATTATGGCCAATTCAGGTAAAATCTTGGATCAGTCCAATCTGTTCAGAAGTGTTCACCACTTTTTTTATGATTGCATTGGTAACATTTCTCATAAACGTTACAGATTAAAAAAAATAAAAATACAAATGAACAGAAAAAAAAAAAATCTGATCCAGAGTGTGGTAATTAAAGGAGAAGTACAGCCAAAGCTTGCTTGGTTGTATTTCTTTCTATGGATCACAGAATCGATGTTAGTTTTACACTCCTGTAAGGCTACTTTCACACTGGGGCGTTGCGGGTGCTGGCGGTAAAGCGGCGCTAAATATAGCCTTTACCTTTACCATAATTTTAACAGCCCTATTCGGCTGCTAGTTTTAACCCCCTTGCTATATTTAGCGCTGCTTTACCTCTAGCAGCCGGAAAAGAGTTAAAACCGCCCGCAAAGAGACACTTTGCAGGCGGGTTTGCAGCGCTGCCCCATTGTTTTCTATGGGAAGGGGCGCTTTAGGAGCGGTAAATACACCGCTCCTACATCGCTCCAAAGATGCGGCTTGCAGGACTTTTTTGACCATCCTGCAAGCGCACTGCTCCAGTGTGAAAGCCCTCGGCAGTGGCTGTTTCAGCGCACTTTGCAGGCGCTATTTTTAGCACTGTAGCGCCTGAAAAGCGCCCCAATGGGAAAGGGGCCTGACCCTTTTTCAGCAGAGAGCGGGCTGAAGTCCAGTCTCTACCTATGTCACAGAGTCAGTCCAGGCACCGCGTCATCACGACCACGGATCCACCAGATCCCTGGACCGACACCTGGCTCAGACAGAAGTAGAGCAGCGCCATCTACAGTGAGTGCAGCATTATTAAGACATTTTATTCCATCAAGGACAATTGGTAACTCACAAGATGTATACGATGTCAGTGCATGTGGGATTAATAATGTGGTTCATCCCGCTCATGGGAAAGACGATCTTCTCCACCGGTGAAGAGGCAGCTGATGGGTCCAGGGACGCCGGTGGTTCCCAGCGCTTCCAGACACACTACGTTTGTGTTTGTTGGCCGACAGTTCCTTGCCGTTTGTATACAAGACAAAATCCAGGCACACGCCTTCGGACAAAAGTCCGAGGGTTTGTCTGCGGAAAATCCGATCGTGTAGGCTTTAGTTTTAAAAAATTTTAAATTTTCCGAACCTCTCACCAGGTAAACAAAAATGAAAGTTTAAAAAAAAAAAAAAAAAAAAAACCCCTATAGGCTCATAGACTGTAATAAATAGATTTTTCCACACTGTGCATTCAAGCTAAGCCATACAGGAAAAATAAGTTGTATAGAACATTTGTTAAGATTACAGTCTGCTGGCATTTTAGGCTTTTAAGAAAATCATAGTGATGTAAAAAAAAAAAAAAAAGCATTTGCATACATTTATTGCTTTTCCTTTTGTTGCTGAAAACTTGTTCTGTTCAGCACATTTACTTCCAGATCGGGAAGAATACATCATTCAGCGTGCCTGGCGGTGAATAGGCGGCAGGAGGGGAGGGGGGTACATTGTACTCTGGTGCTTGTTAATAAAAATAGAGGCTAAAAAAGACTTCACAGAAGTTCAGGCAATCTAAAAATTGCGACTGTCTGGATGTGTTCACCTCATTCTGTAGCTCCCCGCAGGGAAGTAAACTTCATAAGCGGTAGTGTTTTCACCTCCGCAAGTAGAGAGGCTGTTAAAGTATTACAAAAAAATAAAAATCTTTAAAAAGTAATTTAACCTGATATGGTGGCTGCCATGGCTTCTACAATACTAGCTGTCTGGCTGTAGATTTAGGCCGCGTACACACGGGCGGACTGTCTGCCCAACTTAGTCCGCCGAAACACATTTGAGCGGACAGTCCGCTCGTGTGTGGGCTTCAGCAGACTTTTTCAGCGGACTGTCTGACGAACAAAGTCTTACGGAATTTCCGTAAGATTGTCCGTCCAAACTTGGTTTGAGCGGACAGTCCGCCCATGTGTGTGCCAGTCCGCTGTACTTTCGAAATGAGCGGACTTTTCCCGCCCGGAGAAAAGTCCGCTCATTTCGAGCGGGTCTCCAGGTAGGCGGGGCCCACAACGGAGACATCGCGGGCCCCGCCGCCTGGTATGGACTTAAAGGGGAACCCCAATGCCGAAAAAAATCGGCGTGGGGGTTCCCCCCAAGTCCACAACAGACCCTTTTCCGAGCACGCTACCCGGCCGACCAGGAAAGGGGGCGAGCGAGTGCCCCCCCCTCCTGAGCCGTACCAGGCCGCGTGCCCTCAACATGGGGGGTGCCTTGGGGAAGGGGGGGCCGCGCGGCCCCCCCACCCCAAAGCACCTTGTCCTCATGTTGATGAGGACAAGGGCCTCTTCCCGACAACCCTGGCCGTTGGTTGTCGGGGTCTGCGGGCGGGGGGCTTATCGGAATCCGGGAGCCCCCTTTAATAAGGGGGCCCCCGGATACCGACCCCCCACCCTATGTGAATGAGTATGGGGTACAATGTACCCCTACCCATTCACCTGTAAAATAAAAGTACAAAAAAAAACACAACACACGAGATAAAATATTTTATTGCACAGCTCCGGGGGTCTTCCGTCTTCGGGGGTCTTCTCGCCGGACTCCTCCGCTATCTTCTTGTAGCTCTTTTACTAGCTGAGGAGTCCGGCTTTCTTCCTCCCCGCCGCCGGCCTCTTCTCCCGACTTCGGGGGTCTTGTCCCCCTCTTCGGTTCTTCTGCCGGGCCACCGCGCCTTCTTCTAGCTCTTTTACAGGCGGTGGCCCGGTCTTCTGTCGCCGCCTTCCGTTCTTCTTCTTCTTCTTCCCCAGGAGATGTTGCCTCAACGATCTCTCCGGCCGGAATGCCAGAGCCGCGCTGCGCGGCCACTTATATAGTGACAATGGGGCGGTGTCACATGGTATATGTCACATGGGTTGGTGTCACATGGTGACCCCGCCCCCTTACGATGTCATAGTCCCCTTGTGACATCAACCCATGTGACCAACCCATGTGACATATACCATGTGACACCGCCCCATTGTCACTATATAAGTGGCCGCGCAGTGCGACCCTGGCATTCCGGCCGGAGAGATCGTCGAGGCAACATCTCCTGGAGAAGAAGAAGAAGAAGAACGGAAGGCGGCGGCGGCGGCGGCGACAGCGACAGCGGCGACAGAAGACCGGGCCACCGCCTGTAAAAGAGCTAGAAGAAGGCGCGGTGGCCCGGCAGAAGAACCGAAGAGGGGGACAAGACCCCCGAAGTCGGGAGAAGAGGCCGGCGGCGGGGAGGAAGAAAGCCGGACTCCTCCGCTAGTAAAAGAGCTACAAGAAGATAGCGGAGGAGTCCGGCGAGAAGACCCCCGAAGACGGAAGACCCCCGGAGCTGTGCAATAAAATATTTTAACCCTGTGTTGTGTTTTTTTTTGTACTTTTTTTTCACAGGTGAATGGGTAGGGGTACATTGTACCCCATACTCATTCACATAGGGTGGGGGGCCAGTATCCGTGGGCCCCCTTATTAAAGGGGGCTCCCGGATTCCGATAAGCCCCCCGCCCGCAGACCCGACAACCAACGGCCAGGGTTGTCGGGAAGAGGCCCTTGTCCTCATCATCATGGGGACAAGGTGCTTTGGGGTGGGGGGACCGCGCGGCCCCCCCTTCCCCAAGGCACCCCCCATGTTGAGGGCACGCGGCCTGGTACGGCTCAGGAGCGAGCGCCCCCCCTTTCCTGGCCGGCCGGGTAGCGTGCTCGGAAAAGGGTCTGTTGTGGACTTGGGGGGACCCCCACGCCGATTTTTTTCGGCTTTGGGGTTCCCCTCTAAGTCCATACCAGGCGTCGGGGCCAGCGACGTATCCTTCGCGGGCCCCGCCTACCTGGAGACGCGCTCGAAATGAGCGGACTTTCCTCCGCGTGTGTGGGCGAGTCCGTTCATTTCAAAAGTTGAGCGGATTGTATGGCGGACTTAGTCCGCTGTATTAGTCCGCTCGAAAAGTGCCGTGTGTGGGCAAGTCCGTTCATTCAAAAGTTTGGACGGACTGTCTGTCGGATTGTCTGACGAACTTAGTTGGGCAGACAATCCGCCCGTGTGTACGCGGCCTTAGCCAGGGCTTTTTTTCTCAGAGAAAAGGTGCAGGAACTCCCCTCTCCCATGTCACTATTTGTCTCTGCCCCCCTAACTACCCCCAAGCACCGCCCCTTGTTTCCACCCCATACCCACCTACCGGAACCATCTTTTTTTAGAGAAAGCATAACCAAGTATCTTTTCTGTAGTGCTAAGTAATCTTTATGTATACACATACATTTTTTTCAAGCACTTTATATATCAATTTATTTGTGTTGATTATTTTTGTATATGCATTTGAGTTGAGTATTTAAGCCTTTTCTGAGTGGCGGCCCCTTCTTTATACAGTGCCTTGCGAAAGTATTCGGCCCCCTTGAACTTTTCAACCTTTTGCCACATTTCAGGCTTCAAACATAAAGATATAAAATTTTAATTTTTTGTGAAGAATCACCAACAAGTGGGACACAATTGTGAAGTGGAACGAAATCTATTGGATAATTTAAACTTTTTTGGCAAATAAAAAACTGAAAAGTGGTGCGTGCAAAATTATTCGGCCCCTTTACTTTCAGTGCAGCAAACTCACTCCAGAAGTTCAGCGAGGATCTCTGAATGATCCAATGTTGTCCTAAATGATGGTGATAAATAGAATCCACCTGTGTGTAATCAAGTCTCTGTATAAATGCACCTGCTCTGTGATAGTCTCAGGGTTCTGTTGAAAGCGCAGAGAGCATCATGAAGACCAAGGAACACACCAGGCAGGTCCGTAATACTGTTGTGGAGAAGTTTAAAGCCAGATTTGGATACAAAAAGATTTCCCAAGCTTTAAACATCCCAAGGAGCACTGTGCAAGCGATCATTTTGAAATGGAAGGAGTATCAGACCACTGCAAATCTACCAAGACCTGGCCGTCCCTCTAAACTTTCAGCTCAGACAAGGAGAAGACTGATTAGAGATGCAGCCAAGAGGCCCATGATCACTCTGGATGAACTGCAGAGAACTACAGCTGAGGTGGGAGAGTCTGTCCATAGGACAACAATCAGTCGTACACTGCACAAATCTGGCCTTTATGGAAGAGTGGCAAGAAGAAAGCCATTTCTCAAAGATATGCATAAAAAGTCTCGTCTAAAGTTTGCCACAAGCCACCTGGGAGACACACCAAACATGTGGAAGAAGGTGCTCTGGTCAGATGAAACCAAAATCAAACTTTTTTCCCACAATGCAAAACGATATGTTTGGCGTAAAAGCAACACAGCTCATCACCCTCAACACACCATCCCCACTGTCACACATGGTGGTGGCAGCATTATGGTTTGGGCCTGCTTTTCTTCAGCAGGGACAGGGAAGATGGTTAAAATTGAGGGGAAGATGGATGCAGCCAAATACAGGACCATGCTGGATGAAAACCTGTTGGAGTCTGCAAAAGACCTGAAACTGGGACGGAGATTTATCTTCCAACAAGACAATGATCCCAAACATACAGCAAAATCTACAAAGGAATGGTTCACAAATAAACGTATCCAGGTGTTAGAATGGCCAAGTCAAAGTCCAGACCTAAATCCAATCGAGAATCTGTGGAAAGAGCTGAAAACTGCTGTTCACAAACGCTCTCCATCCAACCTCACTGAGCTCCAGCTGTTTTGCAAGGAAGAATGGGCAAGAATTTCAGTCTCTCGATGTGCAAAACTGATAGAGACATACCCCAAGCGACTTGCAGCTGTAATCGCAGCAAAAGGTGGCTCTACAAAGTATTAACGCAAGGGGGCCGATTAATTTTGCACGCCCCACTTTTCATTTTTTTATTAGTTAAAAAAGTTTCAAAAATCCAATAAATTTCGTTCCACTTCACAATTGTGTCCCACTTGTTGGTGATTCTTCACAAAAAATAAAAATTTTATATCTTTATGTTTGAAGCTTAAAATGTGGCAAAAGGTTGAAAAGTTCAAGGGGGCCGAATACTTTCGCAAGGCACTGTATATTCAATAAGTAGATTGATGTGTAGGGTAAGCGCAAGATAGTTACTTTTCACACAAGTAATCTTTATGGAATTTGGTAATTATAACTGTAGCGCTGGCATTTTCAATACAGACGCTATTATTTTTGTAAATTTGAGTTTGTCTGAAGCTGCCAATTATGTCAAAGTTCTGGTTGCTGTACCAGTTCAGTTGGGTTGCGCTAGTTTCCACTTGGCCATGGGTGTCGCTGTCACCACCGGTAAGTGTTGGAAATGCAACAGGCTGAATGCAGTGGGTACTCCTTTTACTCAGAAACAGCCCGGTGGGAGTGGTTCACCCGCTGTGCATTCTGGGTAAGGGTACTTAAGGTACAGGCGCCATATTTTTGGGGTTCGCTATCCTGACCTCATGGCTCTCCTGGCCTGAGGTGTGTGCTGCCCTTTTTCTATGCCTCGGGGGCCGGCTGGCCTGAGGCTTTGCAACTGAAAGGGTGGGCCCAAAAGTCTTGGGGCCTACCGATCCAGGGGTGGTCCTGTGCTGTCTTGCCTGCGGGGAGAAGCCAAGCGACTGGAGAATCCAGGGGAGGACTTTTTCAGGAGAGGACTGAGCAACAAGCCTGGTATCTCTGGAAGAGCCTGGAGACACAGTTGGAGGACGCATCCCGGGTCACCTATCCCACAGTACCGCCGGATTGGCTGAAAGAAACTGGTACTGTGTGACAATTCTTTAACTTCACAACAAGCTGCTGGTTGTGCTTTCCTGTGGCAGAGGATTGCACAACGATTCCGCTGAATTGACACATCTGTGGCAGAGACTTTGTTTGAGCATCTCACCGGCTGTACAATAACAGATTCCCCTGGCAATAATAGACCTCTTTAAACAAAATACCACCTTGCAATAACAGACCCATCCCAGGAACGATAGGCCCCACCAGCAACAACAGACCCCTCCTCAACAGTAGATTGCTACCAGCAACAATTGACCCACAGTAATATAAGACCCCCCCCCCCCCCCGCCAGCAAAAATAGACTCCTACCACAACCCCATATCTCCCCTAACAACAATAGATTCCCCAGCAGCCAGCATCAATAGACCCTCCAGCAGCCAGCAACAATAGACTCCACCCTCAACAGTAGATCCACCCATCCACAATTGACCCACTAGCAACATAATACCCCCCAACAACAATAGATCCCCCAGCAGCTGGCATCATTGGACCCTTCTTTTTCTTTATTCCTTTAATCAGACCTTCTGAAGGGCTGCCTAGATTAGAGGTCTCCAAACCTTCTAGACAAAGGGCCAGTTTACTGTCCTTCAGACTTTAGCAGGGTTGGACTGTGGCTATCGGGAGTACAAAATGTCTTAACATCAGTGAGAGTAAAAAATCCCCCATCATTGTGTCAGTGGGAGGAAATGTGCCCCATCATTGGTGTCATTGGGTTCAGTCATTGGTAGGAATTGTGTCCCATCATTGGTGTCATTGGGCTCCATCATTGGTGTCATTGGGCTCCATCATTGATGTCATTGGGCTCCATCATTGGTGTCATTGGGCTCCATCATTGGTGTCATTGGTAGGAATTGTGTCCCATCATTGGTGTCATTGAGCTCCATCATTGGTGTCATTGGTAGGAATTGTGTCCCATCATTGGTGTCATTGGGCTCCATCATTGGTGTCATTGGTAGGAATTGTGTCCCATCATTGGTGTCATTGGGCTCCATCATTGGTGTCATTGGGCTCCATCATTGGTGTCATTGGGCTCCATCATTGATGTCATTTGGCTCCATCATTGGTGTCATTGGGCTCCATCATTGATGTCATTGGGCTCCATCATTGGTGTCATTGGGCTCCATCATTGGTGTCATTGGGCTCCATCATTGATGTCATTGGACTCCATCATTGGTGTCATTGGGTTCCATCATTGGTGTCATTGGTAGGAATTATGTCCCATCATTTGTGTCATTGGACCCTTCAGCACACCCCACTACCCCTTGCCACTGCATACATTCAGTGCTGGAGGTACCAGAATTGCGTTTCCTCCAGCGTTCCCGCTGAAAAAAAAGCCCTGGATTTAGCAGTCCTCCTCTTTTTCAGACACATAATAACTCAATCACAATAAACTTTTCAATGTGCATTAACCACTTGCCGCCCACCCACGGTACATTTACTGCAGGCGGGTGCATAGCCAGGCTAGGCGACGCACCCCTTATGTCGCAGCCTTTCTTTTTTGGGGGGCGTGCACGCACATGCTCCTTGATGACTAGACACATGCGGTTCATTTAACTAGTTAAGGACCGGAAGTATTTGTGTTGGTCTATCAGTGTATCACCTTAGGCTGATCACCTCACTGAGTACTGTATATGTAGGGGGTTTACAATTTCTGCCCTTCATTAACTTCCGCCCTGCCTAGAATCCAGTTTCAGTATATTAACCCTGTATTAGCATCTCTCTATACTGGTAGCTTGTTAAAGATTATCCTGATTTAGAGAAAAAAAATGCATATATATATATTGCATACATAACCTCCTGATGTATCCAGATGATTAATTTATCAGACTAATACCTGAGTGCTGTAGATAAACAGAACACCATATCAGACAGCAGCAAGCAATAAAAAGCACTTTCATCGTCAGGAAGACACAGACTCAACAAGGACCTGATTAATATTCATTGGATGCAGACACAGTGATCAGAGTACAGCTGCACACGCTGCAGATTCAGCGATCAATTCGCAACAGACGCGGCGGCTTTTCCATCGGGTGCCAGAGAATGTCACCTACAGAGGGCAGCGCCATCCCTATCTGTCATGCAAATATGAACTGACCCCGGCGACTCGCAGGCTGCCCGATGCCAGACGCTGCAAGTAGGCATTCTCCCATGCATTCCAAGAATTCAATTAGTAGCAATCATTTAATTACTTGAATAATAAATTCTAAACATGATGATAGAAGAAAGGCATTTTTAAAGGAACTGTATCATTTTCTTTATTCCTTTAATTAGACCTTCTGTGTAAATAGAAGGGCTGCCTAGATCAGGGGATCTCCAAACCTTCTAGACAAAGGGCCAGTTTGCTGTCCTTCAGACTTTAGCAGGGTCGGACTGTGGATATCGGGAGTACAAAATATCTTTACATCAGTGGGAGTAAAAAATCCCCCATCATTGTGTCAGTGGGAGGAAATGTGTCCCGTCATTGGTGTCATTGGGTTCCGTCATCGGTAGGAATTGTGTCCCATTATTGGTGTCATTGGGCTCCATCATTGGTGTCATTGGGCTCCATCATTGATGTCATTGGGCTCCATCATTGGTGTCATTGGGCTCCATAATTGATGTCATTGGGCTCCATAATTGGTGTCATTGGGCTCCATCATTGGTGTCATTGGGCTCCATCATTGGTGTCATTGGTAGAAATTGTGTCCTGTCTTTGGTGTCATTGGGCCCTATTATTGGTGTCATTGTGAGGAACTATGCTCCATCGTTGATGTCATTGGTAGAAATTGTTCACCATCATAGGTGTCATTGGGAGGAGCTGTGCCCAATAATTTCTGTCATTGGGAGGAATTGTGCCCCATTCTTGGTGTCATTGGTAGGAATTGTGGCCATCATTGCTGTCATTGGGCCCGATCATTGGTGTCATTGGGAGGATCTATGCCCCATTGTTGATGTCATTGGTAGAAATTGTGCCCCATCATAGGTGTCATTATGAGGAATTGTGCCCCATCATTGGTGTCAATGAGTCATATTGTTGGTGTCATTGGGAGGAACTATGACCCATAATTGCTGTCATTGTGAGGAACTATGCTCCATCGTTGATGTCTTTGGTAGAAATTGTTCACCATCATAGGTGTCATTGGGAGGAGCTGTGCCCCATAATTTCTGTCATTGGGAGGAATTGTGCCCCATTCTTGGTGTCATTGGTAGGAATTGTGCCCCATCCTTGGTGTCATTGGTAGGAATTGTGCCCCATCCTTGGTGTCATTGGTAGGAATTGTGCCCCATCATTGCTGTCATTGGGCCCAATCATTGGTGTCATTGAGAGGAACTATGATCCATAATTGCTGTCATTGTGAGGAACTATGCTCCATCGTTGATGTCTTTGGTAGAAATTGTTCACCATCATAGGTGTCATTGGGAGGAGCTGTGCCCCATAATTTCTGTCATTGGGAGGAATTGTGCCCCATTCTTGGTGTCATTGGTAGGAATTGTGCCCCATCATTGCTGAAATTGGGCCCGATCATTGGTGTCATTGGGAGGATCTATGCCCCATTGATGATGTCATTGGTAGAAATTGTGCCCCATCATAGGTGTCATTATGAGGAATTGTGCCCCATCATTGGTGTCATTGGGTCTTATTGGTGGTGTCATTGGGAGGAACTATGACCCATAATTGCTGTCATTGTGAGGAACTATGCTCCATCGTTGATGTCTTTGGTAGAAATTGTGCCCCATCATAGGTGTCATTAGGAGGAGTTGTGCCCCATAATTGCTGTCATTGGGCCCGATCATTGGTGTCATTGAGAGGATCTATGCCCCATTGTTGATGTCATTGGTAGAAATTGTGCCCCATCATAGGTGTCATTATGAGGAATTGTGCCCCATCATTGGTGTCATTGGGTCCTATTGTTGGTGTCATTGGGAGGAACTATGCCCCATCGTTGATGTCTTTGATAGAAATTGTGCCCCATCATAGGTGTCATTAGGAGGAGTTGTGCCCCATAATTGCTGTCATTGGGAGGAATTGTGCCCCATCATTGGTGTCATTGGGTCCTATTATTGGTGTCATTGGGAGGAACTATGCTCCATCATTGATGTCTTTGGTATAAATTATTCACCATCATAGGTGTCATAGTGAGGAGTTGTGCCCATAATTGCTGTCATTGGGAGGAATTGTGCCCCATCATTGGTGTCATTGGTAGGAATTGTGCCCCATCATTGGTGTCATTGGGCCCGATTGTTGGTGTCATTGGGAGGATCGACGCCCCATTGTTGATGTCATTGGTTGAAATTGTGCCCCATCATAGGTGTCATTATGAGGAATTGTGCCCCATCATTGGTGTCATTGGGTCCTATTGTTGGTGTCGTTGGGAGGAACTATGCCCCATCGTTGATGTCATTGGTAGAAATTGTGCCCCATCATAGGTGTCAGTGGGAGGAATTGTGCCCCATAATTGCTGTCATTGGGAGGAATCATTGATTTGATTGGTAGGAATTATGCCTCATCATTAGTGTTATTGGTAGGAATTGTGCCCCATTTTTTGGTGTCATTGGGCCCCATGGTTGGTGTCATTGGGATAAACTGTGCCTCATCATTGATGTTATTGGTAGAAATTGTGCCCCATCATTGGTGTTATTGGGCCCAATTGTTGGCATCATTGGGAGGAATTATGATAGCACAAAGTGGTACATAATTGTGAAGTGGAAGGAAAATTATAAATGTTTTTACAATTATTTTTTTTATAAATATGTGAAAAGTGTGGGGGGGGGCATTTGTATGGCGCCCCCCAGAGTCAATACTTTGTAGAACGAACTACCTTTCTCTGCAATTACAGCTACAAGTCTTTTGGGGATGTCTCTACCAGCTTTGCACATCTAGAGAGGGACATTTTTGCCCATTCTTCTTTGCAAAAAAGCTCAAGTTCTGTCAGATTGGATGGAGAGCGTCTGTGAACAGCAATTTTCAAGTCTTGCCACAGATTCTCATTTGGATTTAGGTCTGGACTGTGACTGGGCCATTCTAACACATGGATATGCTTTGATCTAAACCATTCCATTGTAGCTCTGACTGGATATTTAGGGTCGTTGTCCTGCTGGAAGGGGAACCTCCGTCCCAGTCTCAAGTCTTTTGCAGACTCTAACAGGTTTTCTTCTAAGATTGTCCTGTATTTGGCTCCATCCATCTTCCCATCAACTCTGACCAGCTTCCCTGTCCCTGCTGAAGAAAAGCATCCCCACAACATGATGCTGCCACCACCATGTTTCACGGTGGGGATGGTGTGTTCAGGGTGATGTGCAGTGTTAGTTTTCCACCAGGCAGAGCATTTTGCTTCTGCTAAAAAGTAAAATGTTGGTCTTATCTGACCAGATCACCTTCTTCCACATGTTTTCTGTGTCCCCCACTTGGCTTCTCACAACCTGCAGGACTTCTTTTGTCTTTCTTTCACCAATGTCTTTCATCTTGTCACTCTTCCATAAAGGGCAGATTTGTGGAGAGACGACTAATAGTTGTCCTGTGGACAGATTCTCCCCCCTGAGCTGTGGATCTCTGCAGCTCCTTCAGAGTTACCATGGACCTCTTGGCTGCTTCTCTGATGAATGTTCTCCTTGCCCGGCCCGGTCAGTTTAGGTGGACGGCCATGTCTTGGTAGCTTTGCAATTGTGCCATACTCTTTCCATTTTCCGATAATGGATTGAACAGAGCTCCGTGAGATGTTCAAAGCTTGGGATATTTGGGGACGAGGACCTGTCAAAAACAGATACCTGCCCCCCCCCCCACTCGCCCCCTGAAAGGAGCATGTGGCACCAGAGGAGGGGAGGAGGCTGATAGGTGGAGCTTCCACCTTAAATAATGTAGTAATAATTTGCAGAATTTAGAGGTTATTGTTTCTCACCTAGCCCATATTGACACTCTAAAATACTTTCTTCTAATATGAATACATTTTTCATGGTAATGGAGTAGTAGGTCAAGGATGCTGTTATATTACATCTCATTGCAGTCTGTATTGTAAACTACTTAGTGTACATAAGAGTATTAAGACGGAAAACACCTTTTTTTTTTTTAGGACAGAATTTTCTACCTTTTTCCATTTTATTTTTCTGTCTGCCAAAAATCTCACTGGAAATTGAAATTTCATAACCTGCAGAAATGTTTCCTATCATTGCTTTTCTATGAGACTTTACAAGCTATTATGTATGTGATTTTACCTTCTCCTTTTCCTTTCTCCATTACATTGGGTTATGGCTTTCATGTGTTAAGCAATGGTAGAGGTCCAGGGCCGTCTTTAATATTGGTTGGACCTCGGGCAAAACTTTTCTTGCCCCCTCACCCCCCCATGCAGTTTTGCTCTCCACCTGCTTTGAGACATACAAAAAATAGCAACTAGACTGAAAATCATTTTACTGAATCAGATCAGGCAGCTATTGCGATTGATAGCCAGAGGTTACAGCATATCATTACCGCTCACTGACTGGTTTCTAGAGGTTACAGCATATCATTACTGCTCACTGACTGGTTTCTAGAGGTTACAGCATATCATTACCGCTCACTGACTGGTTTCCAGAGGTTACAACATATCATTACCGCTCACTGACTGGTTTCTAGAGGTTACAGCATATCATTACCGCTCACTGACTGGTTTCTAGAGGTTACAACATATCATTACCGCTCACTGACTGGTTTCTAAAGTTTACAGCACACATTACAGCTCACTGATTCATTTTTATAGAGGTTACAGCACATGATTTACTGTGAATATGACCTCGGGGGGGGGGGGGGCATAATATACATATAATGCCCCCCTGAAGGAGGCCATGATATCCCCTATTTACATATGAATGCTGTCACTATTTACATATGAATGCCAGTAATTGTAAACACAGGGTCTGCAGGTGAGGCATCTGTACACAACAATAGGGCAGAGCTGGGCAGCATTAGTAGCAGCACTTCACACTTAGATATTGGGACACAGCACAGGACTAAAACCTCAAGGGATGAGGGAATATAAACCAGGATAGTTGGCAAGTATGAGGCAGCTTCTTTGGGCCCCCACAACAATGACAGGGCCCAGGGCAGCTGCCCCTTTTGCCCTGCCTTAAAAACGGCCCTGTAGAGGTCTGGTAGTGTGTTAGGGTAGAGCACCTTAATGCAATGGACATAAACCTTTACTTTAAAGCTTAATGTTAAGGAACATTGCTTAGATGACAGTTCTACCTAAAATCACTTTCATTTTTTTTTTAAATAAAATGAATGTAAATGTGTGTAAACAATATACAGTGAGGGGAAAAAAGTATTTGATCCCCTGCTGATTTTTATACATTTGCCCACTGACAAAGGAATGATCCATCTATAATTTTAATGGTCGGGTTATTTTAACAGTGAGAGACAAAATAACAACACAAATATCCAGAAAAATGCATTTAAAAAAAGTACTAAATTGATTTTGCATTTTAATGAGTGAAATAAGTATTTGACCCCCCTTTGCATGACTTAGCACTTGGTGGCAAAATCCTTTTTGCCAATCACAGAGGTCAGACGTTTCTTGTAGTTGGCCACCAGGTTTGCACACATCTCAGGAGGGATTTTTTTCCACTTTGCAGATCCTCTGCAAGTCATTAAGGTTCCCAGGCTGACGTTTGGTAACTCGAACCTTCAGCTCCCTCCACATATTTTCTATGGGATTAAGGTCTGGAGACCGGCTAGACCACTCCTGGACCTTAATGTGCTTCTTATTGAGCCACTCCTTTGCTGCTTTAGCCATGTGTCTTGAGTCATTGTTATGCTGGAATAGCCATCCACCACCCATTTTCAATGTCTTGGCTGATGGAAGGAGGCTCTCACCCAAGATTTGATGGTACATGGCCCCGTCCATCGTCCCTTTGATGTGGTGAAGTTGTCCTGTCCCCTTAGCAGAAAACCACCCCCCCATAGAATAATGTTTACACCTCCATGTTGGATGGTGGGGGATGGTGTTCTTGGGGTCACAGGCAGCATTCCTCCTCCTCCAAACACGGTGAGTTGAGTTGATGCCAAAGAGCTTGATTTTGGTCTCATCCGACCACAACACTTTCCCCCAGTTCTCCTCTGAATCATTCAGATGTTCATTAGTATACTTTAGACAGGCCTGTACATGAACTTTCTTGAGCAGGGGGACCTTGCGGGCGCTGCAGGATTTCAGTCCTTCACGGCGTAGTGTGTTACCGATTGTTTTCTTGGTGACCATGGCCCCAGCTGCATTGAGATCATTGGCAAGATTCTCCCGTGTAGTTCTGGGCCGATTCCTCACCATTCTCATCATCATTGAAACTCCACATGATGCGATCTTCAATGGATCCCCAGACCGAGGGAGATTGACAGTTATTTTGTGTTTCTTCCATTTGCGAATAATCACACCAACGATTGTCACCCTCTCACCAAACTGCTTGGCGATGGTCTTGTAGCCAATTCCAGCCTTGTGTAGGTCTACAATCTTGTCCCCGACATCCTTGGACAGCTCTTTGGCCATGGTGGAGAGATTGGAATCTGATTGATTGCTTCTGTGGACAGGTGTCTTCTATACAGGTAACAAACTGAGATTAGGAGCACTCCCTTTAAAAGAGTGCTCCTAATCTCAGCTTGTTACCTGTATAGAAGACACTGGGGGACCAGAAATCTTGCTGATTGATAGGGGATCAAATAATTATTTCACTCATTAAAATGTAAATCAATTTATAACTTTTTTTGAAATGGTTTTTTTCTGGATATTTTTGTTGTTATTCTGTCTCTCGCTGTTAAAATAAACTTACCATTAAAATTATAGACTGATAATTTCTTTGTCCGTGGGCAAATGGACAAAATCAGTAGGGGATCAAATACTATATACGGAGAGGGGAAAAAGTATTTGATCCTGTGCCGATTTTGTCCATATATATATATATATATATATATATATATATATATATATATATATGTATATATATATATATATATATATATAGATATATAAATAAATATAAATAAATATATATATATATATATATATATATATATATATATATATATATATATATATAAAACAATATAAATAAATATACCTCTGTATTTCGAGACAGCTATCTCAGGGTACAACATAGTTTACGCATGGGATAGCTGATAGCTGTTTCTATATTAAGAATAGCCTTTGGAAAATAAAGCCGATGTTGGATCGTTAGTGTGTTGCTGACGATTTTCCTGTCTTTTCAATCTTCTGCAGATAATTGCAATGATCCCTTGGTATCCCAGCTGCCGCATTCGGCGTTTGACAGCTCCTCGCAACTGTTCAGCCACGGCAACGCGAAGCTCAACAGCCACAATGGTAAGATCGGTGTTTGAAGAATCTGTCACTGTCTAGAGGACTGCCATGAATAATTCATCAGGCTGCGAGTGTCTAACCAGAATCATCTCCTCGTTTGAGAATTATTACAAGCAAACAGATTTTTTTCCCTGAAATATCTTTAGCAAAATAAACAAGGTGTGGAGCAAAGAAGAAGCATCTCAATGTGGAGTCCAGCTGGTGCTTTCATTAAAGCTGATCTCCAAGGGGGGAGGGGTGGGTTCAACTAAACCAAGCCTGTCAGGGCCCATTCACGTTTGTGCATTGTACAATGCAGTGGCGGCTGGTGCTCAATATTTTGGGGAATGGCGGCAAACAAACCTGCCCCCCTCACTTCCACTAATGACACCCAACCCCCACCCTCCCCCCCCCACACAGGAGATGGCTGACAGTGATCAGTGCCCCCCCATGGGAGACAGATGGTGGTTATCAGAGCCCCCCCCCCCGGGAGACAGATGGGGGCAATCAGTGGCTTTACCTTAGGAGACCAATGTTGCTCCTCGCTGTAGCTTTCCAAGGGAAGATTAGGGGCCGTTGCTTCTCCTCCCAGCCAACAGGCATTGCTTCTCCTCCCAGCCAACAGGCATTGCTTCTCCTCCCAGCCAACAGGCGTTGCTTCTCCTCCCAGCCAACAGGCCTTGCTTCTCCTCCCAGCCAACAGGCGTTGCTTCTCCTCCCGAGCAAACAGGTGTTGCTTCTCTTCCCGGCCAACAGGAGTTGCTTCTCCTCTCGGCCAACAGGCCTTGCTTCTCCTCCCAGCCAAAAGGCCTTGCTTCTCCTCCCGGCCAACAGGCCTTGCTTCTCCTCCTGGCCAACAGGCCTTGCTTCTCCTCCCGGCCAACAGGCCTTGCTTCTCCTCCCGGCCAACAGGCCATGCTTCTCCTCCCGGCCAACAGGCCTTGCTTCTCCTCCCGGCCAACAGGCCTTGCTTCTCCTCCCGGCCAACAGGCCTTGCTTCTCCTCCAGGCCAACGGGCCTTGCTTTTTCCTCCAGGCCAACAGGCCTTGCTTTTTCCTCCAGGCCAATGGGCCTTGCTTCTCCTCCAGGCCAACGGGCCTTGCTTCTCCTCCAGGCCAACGGGCCTTGCTTCTCCTCCAGGCCAACGGGAGTTGCTTCTCCTCCCGGCCAACAGGAGTTGCTTCTCCTCCCGGCCAACATGCCTTGCTTCTCCTCCCAGCCAACATGCCTTGCTTCTCCTCCAGGCCAACAGGCCTTGCTTCTCCTCCCAGCCAACAGGCCTTGCTTCTCCTCCCAGCCAACAGGCCTTGCTTCTCCTCCCGGCCAACAGGCCTTGCTTCTCCTCCCGGCCAACAGGCCTTGCTTCTCCTCCAGGCCAACAGGCCTTGCTTCTTCTCCCGGCCAACAGGCCTTGCTTCTTCTCCCGGCCAACAGGCCTTGCTTCTCCTCCCAGTCAACAGGCCCTGCTTCTCCTTCAGGCCAACAGGTGTTGCTTCTCCTCCCAGCCAACATGCCTTGCTTCTCTTCCCAGCCAACAAGCCTTGCTCCTCTTCCCAGCCAACAGGCCTTGCTTCTCCTCCCAGTCAACAGGAGTTGCTTCTCCTCCCGGCCAACAGGCCTTGCTTCTCCTCTCGGCCAACAGGTCTTGCTTCTCCTCCCAGCCAACAGGCCTTGCTTCTCCTCCCGGCCAACAGGCCATGCTTCTCCTCCCGGCCAACAGGCCTTGCTTCTCCTCCCGGCTTCTCCTCCCGGCCAACAGGCCTTGCTTCTCCTCCCGGCCAACAGGCCTTGCTTCTCCTCCAGGCCAACAGGCCTTGCTTCTCCTCCAGGCCAACGGGCCTTGCTTCTCCTCCAGGCCAACGGGCCTTGCTTCTCCTCCCGGCCAACAGGTGTTGCTTCTCCTCCCAGCCAACATGCCTTGCTTCTCTTCCCAGCCAACAGGCCTTGCTCCTCTTCCCAGCCAACAGGCCTTGCTTCTCCTCCCAGTCAACAGGAGTTGCTTCTCCTCCAGGCCAACAGGCCTTGCTTCTCCTCCCAGCCAACAGGAATGTTGGAATGGTTTAGATCAAAGCATATCCATGTGTTAGAATGGCCCAGTCACAGTCCAGACCTAAATCCAATTGAGAATCTGTGGCAAGACTTGAAAATCTCTGACAGAGCTTGAGATGTTCTACAAAGAAGAATGGGCAGAAATGTCCCTCTCTAGATGTGCAAAGCTGGTAGAGACACCCCCAAAAAGACTTGCAGCTGTAATTGCAGTGAAAGGCGGTTCTACAAAGTATTGACTCCGGGGGGCGCCATACAAATGTACCCCCCACACTTTTCACATATTTATTGTAAAAAATGTTGAAAAACCATTTATAATTTTCCTTCCACTTCACAATTATGTGCCACTTTGTGTTGGTCTATCACATGAAATCCCAATAAAAATACATTTACGTTTTTGGTTGTAACATGACAAAATGTGGACAATTTCAAGGGGTATGAATACTTTTTCAAGACACTGGCTATATTAGTATAGAAATATACAGCTTTCCCAAGGAAGTTGACTTTTTCAACATATTTGAAAAGACAAACAAATCTTAAAGTAATACTAAAGACTCGTTTGTTATTTTTTATCCTGGTTATACCTGCTCTGTGTAATGGTTTTGCACAGAGCAGCCCCGATCCTGTTCTTTTTTGGTCCCACGCAGTTGGTCCTGGCTCCTCCTCCCTGCTGAGTGCCCCCAATAGCAAGCCTCTAGACCAGTGATAGTGAACCTTGGCACCCCAGATGTTTTGGAACTACATTTCCTATGATGTCCATGCACTCTGCAGTGTAGTGGAGCATCATGGGAAATGTAGTTCCAAAACATCTGAGGTGCCAAGGTTCACCATCACTGCTCTAGACATTGTCCATTCACACACAGAGCATAGCTTGGCCCCACCCCCCCATTGGCTCATTGGATGTGATTGACAGCTGCAGGAGCCAATGTCTCCCACTGCTGTGTGAGCCCACGAGGAGAGAGAGAGAGCTGGGAGAGCTGCTGCTCTCATGCACATATCTGGATTAAGATAGGGCTCTCGGAAAGTATAAGAAGGGCTGAGGAGTTGCATGCAGAAGGCTTTTTACCTTAAAGAAGAGCTCCAGGCTCCTTCAGAAAAAATAAAAAAAATAAAAACAGCTACAAATTACTGTTGATTTTAAATATTAGTGCACTTACCTGTCCAGGTATGGGTCAAGCATTCCCATAGACACACTCCTAAACCTTGTGGACGGCCTTTACAGAAGAGTTGGAGCTGTTATAGCTGTAAAGGGTGGGCCAACTCAATATTGAACCCTACAGACGAAGACTGGGATGCCTTTAACCGGTTCCCGACCAGCGCACGACGATGTACGTTGACAAAATGGCACGGCAGGCATATTGGGGTACATGTA
The DNA here is from genome assembly GCF_037356315.1 of Lithobates pipiens. Lineage (NCBI taxonomy): Eukaryota > Metazoa > Chordata > Amphibia > Anura > Ranidae > Lithobates > Lithobates pipiens. The sequence continues at coordinate 334,999,967 of NW_027507784.1, forward strand.
CGTCCAATCTTCAATGCCGCCCTGCCCCCGTGAGTCCGGTCGTGGGACCCGCGGACTCGATCGCCGTGGGCATACCCGCGATCGTCTCACGGGACGGCTGAATGGAGGAAATGCCGTGTAAACAGCATTTCTCCATTCTGCCTAGCAACTAGTGATGCAGATCTCTGCTCCATGTGATTGGAGCAGAGATCAGTGTTCACTAAATGAAAGCCCAGCCCCCCACAGTTAGTAACACACCCCTAGGAACACTTAACCCCTACACTGCCACCCACTGGTTAACCCCTTCACTGCCAGTGTCATTTACACAGGAATCACTGCATTTATATAGCAGTGATTACTGTATAAATGACAATGGTCCCAAAAATGTGTCAAAAATGTCTGATGGGTCCCCCACAATGTCGCAGTCACAATAAAAATCGCTGATCGCCGCCATTACTAGTAAAAAAAAAAAAAAAATATTAATAAAAATGCTATAAAACTATCCCTATTTTGTAAACGCTATAACTTTTGCGCAAACCAATCAATAATCGCTTATTGCGATTTTTGTTTTACCAAAAATATGTAGAAGAATACGTATCGGCCTAAACTGAGGGAAAATTTTTTTTTTATATATTTTTGGGGGATATTTATTATAACAAAAAGTAAAAAATAATGCGTTTTTTTCAAAATTGTCGCTCTATTTTTGTTTATAGCGCAAAAAATAAAAACTGCAGAGGTGATCAAATACCACCAAAAGAAAGCTCTATTTGTGGGAAAAAAAGGACGTCAATTTTGTTTGGGAGCCACGTCGCACGACCGCGCAATTGTCAGTTAAAGCGATGCAGTGCCGAATCGCAAAAAGTGGTCTGTTCTTTGACCAGAAAAATGGTCCGGTCTGAAAGTGGTTAAAGTTCATGTGCGTGTAAAGACAAGTGTCCCAATACTTTTGGTAATATAGCGTGTGTGTATATATATATATATATATATATATGTGTGTGTGTGTGTTTTGATCCTTCCAGATACTCTGTATTCATGCCAGCCAAAGACATCTATATTTTATTAGTGGCTCAGACAGCTGGTGACACGCCTTGAAGTTGTCAGTCAGATGTCATTTCATTTCATCCAGAACTACTTTATAGCTCGCGATCCTCCAATTATTTCATGACATCAGCCGGCGCTGTATGTAGAGCTTTGCTGTAAAGTGTTGGAGAATTCTGGGACGGAAGAGCAGATTGTCAGAAGCACGAGAAGAATGATGAGCAGGACTCCCCCATCACTCATTTCTAGCACAGCTTTATGTTCGTGTTACTCAGATTCTTCCGATTTCCGATATTACGTTGACCTAAAATTGCATTTCAGTGAGGAATATAACAGAGTGGAGCTGACTATTGTTGGAGCCATCTGCGCTTTTAGAACTGGGACCTTCTGTGCTCTGGCTGCTCCTTCCTGTACCCTAGACATTATCATTGCAATGCTGCAATAGAATATGGAAGAATGAGTCCTATTATTCTTTCCTTTTTTGACAATATTTTTTATTGCTCTTTCTTTTTTTCGACAAACTTCTTAGCCCTTGTACACACGGTCGGAGAATCCGTCAGAATGTGTCCTATCGGACCGTGTCGTTGGATAATCCAACTGTGTGTGGTATGTATCGGACTGATTCCGTCGGAATATCCGTCTGACCCAATTTTCCAACATGTTGGAAATATTTCCCAACCAACTGGGCCGATCGGACATACTCCGATCATGTGTAGAGAATTTTGATCGGACCAAGTGCCACGCATGCTCAGATCAAATTCCTACATCAAAGCTATTGGCTACTAGCCTGAATGTAGTCCCATCGTAACGAAATTACGTCATCATGTTCTGAAAGATCGGATTTTTTCGCCAACTTTGTCCGACCGTGTGTATGCAACAGTTTCGGACAAAATCCGACGGGCAAAATCCGACGGATTTGGTTGTCGGAATCTCCGACCGTGTGTACAGGGGCTTAGAAGGCACTGTGAGGCCGTACTCTGGGAGACCTTTTGTAGACATCAGGCATTATACGTAGGGATGAGCAAACTTATTTGGAAATTAGTTAAAAGAGAACTTCCATCTTCTTCCACACTCAAACTAAATGATTTCTGTTCTTACCTGAATATATGGTCAAATGGCAAGTTATCGGTATTCTTTTTTTTCTGAACTGAAGGGTGGGAGGATTCCTCTGCAGATGCCTTGTTACTGCCTCCTGGTGGCATGGAGGCTTTCCCATCAGCTGACCTTGAGTAGGGCCCTTTCAACATCCTAAAGCAGACTTTCTCAACCTTTTCAACATGGAGGAACCCTTGAAATAGTTCTCCGGTCTCAGGCAACCCCTGCTAAAAATGAGAAATCTACAACTCATGATACATTAGTGTGATGGTCAGTGGGAAGAATGATCCTTACACTTGTGGTCATTGGGAAGAATTACCTCCTTACAGAGAGCTAAAAAGATCAATGGTGTCACTGGGAACTTATCTGAGAGGCAGAAATTGCCCATTGCTGAAGGAGCCCCTAGCAACCTCTGGAGGAACCCTGGTTGAGAATCCCTGTCCTAAAGACTCCAGTGGCAGCAATGGATCACTGGTCCTCACTGCCAGAAGAGAAGATATGGTGAGTTAAATGGGGCTTTGAAAAGGAGAGGAAAGGGTTGTGGGTCAGAATGTGCCTGAAGATAGGCCTACAAATCATATTCCTGTTGAACTTTGCCAGATGACAGAAGGTCACCTGAGATGTGGGAAGTCTACTCCCAAAGCTGGCTCCTATATAGGAGTGATCACTGTTCTAAAGACTCCTGTTTTTCATGGCAAGGTGTGCCAAGATTACCAGTTGGTGCGGCACCAGACTGCGTCAATGGATCATTGGCCTTTACCCCCAGAAGAGGAGCCTTGGATATTCTTGTGACATGGGACTCAGGTGAATTAAAAAGGGCTTTGAAAAGCATGTGATTGAAAAGGGGGGGGGGGGCTCCTATGTAGGAGGGCTCACTGTCCTGAAGGCTCATGTTACAGCAAGATACCATTAATTAACAGGACTAACTACTGTATGCACTCTGCAAGTGAGGAGTGAACCAGCAAGAACACCTTTGGACCACTTCCTCAGCACACTTGACAGTGAACTCCTCCAATTGAACTCTATCAGATGACAGAAGGTCAACAGAGATGTAAGAAGCCCACTGTTCTAAGCTGGCTCTTATGTAGGAGGGCTCACTGTCCTAAAGACTCCCTTTGTAGCACGATAATATGATAAAGGACAGCAACAGGACCAGTTGGAGGTGGGCACGGACTGCAGCAATGGATCACTGGTCTTCACTACCAAAAAAGGAGCCATGAAGGCTCTTGTGATAGCAGACTTATGTGTTCTAAAAGGGGCTTGGAATGGGATATGAAGGGATGGGAAAGGTGAGCTTCAGAATTTGCCTGGATATAGGCTCTATAAATCACATCCCCATTGAACTTTGCCAGATGACAGAAGGTCACCCAAGATGTGGGGAGCCTACTGGTCAAAGCCAACCCCTGTGTAAGAGGGCTCACTGTCCTAGAGACTCCTGTTTCAGCATGATAACCTCACAACAAGGCACGGCACAGTACCCTTTGGTGGTTGGACTAGACTGCAGCAATCGACTCCAAAGACAGCTCCTAAGTAGGAGGGTTTACTGTGCACTCTGCAAGTGAGGAGTGAACTGGAAAGCCCTCATTTGGACCTCTTCACCAACATACTTGACGATGGTGATTTGAAAAGTGCTTTGGAGTGGGATTGGATGGGGAAGAGGGGGTCAGACTTTTCCCGGAGATAGGCTTTAAAAATAACATCACCATTGAACTGCACCAGGTGACTGAAGGTCATCCGAAATAAAAGAAGGCTGCTGTTTCCAGGACAAAGGGTAGCAATAGGACCACTTGGAGATGGGACCAGACTGCGGGACTGAATCTCTGGTTTTCAGTCCAGAAGAGAAGCCATAGAGGGCCTTGTGATAGCGGACTGAGGTGCATTAAAAAGGGCATGACATGGGATGGGGAAGTTTAGAATTTGCCTGGGGATATGCTTTAAAAAGCACATCCCCATTGAACTTTGCCAGATGACAGAAGGTCACCCAAGATGTAGGGTGCCTACTGGTCAAAGCCAACTCCTATGTAGGAGGGCTCACTGTCCTCTAGTTCCCTGTTGCACATAGCTAACAATATGACAAAAACAACATGATCAGTTGGCTGTGGGACCAGACAGCCACAATGGATCCGTGGTCTTTACCCCTAGAGGGGAGCCATAAGGGTCTCATGGCAGTGGATCCAGGTGAGTTAAAAGGGTCTTTGGAATTGATGGAATGGGGAATGGGGGGCATAAGCTGCTTGCAAATAGGCTTTAAATATTATATCCCCGGGTGACAGAAAGAGACGTAGGAAGCCTGCTGTACAAAGCCAGTTCCTATTTAGGAAGACTCCCTGTCCTAAAGACTATTGCAGCAGGATAACATCATGACCCGCTGCAGAAACAGGACAGGTTGGCTGCGGGACCAGGCAACAACAGTAGATCACTGGGTTTCACCCCCAGAAGAGAAGCCTTTAGGGGGGTCTTGTAAGAGTGGACTCCAATGCCCACACCTAACGTAGGAGGACCTACAATAGGCTCTGCAAGTGAGGAGTGAACCAGCAAACCCTCCTTTGGACCTCTTCTCCAGCAAACTTGAGTGAATTGGTTGCTCCTTTGAAGTGAATCTCCACTTTTCAGTCAATGCTGGCTCTGAGTGTCCTGGCCGGATTCATTCATGGCTAATCATTTGGAGTAGAACGTTCCTGGAACATTTAGAGCCCTAGGAAAACAGACAGATGGGGAATGCAATTAAATTATTCAGCAACTTATGCTGGGAAAAAAAAAGCAAGGCTTTATTAGTTATCAAAATATTCAGCATTGTCAGGTCAGCACCAGAGGATTTGGTATAAAACACAGCAAATAAAAATAATTGTATTTTCAAAGTCATCTGTCATGCACCAAAGGGAGGCTTTTATCTGCACATTAAAGGTGCCACAACAGATGGCATCTATTTATTTCAGGATCTCAAATAAACCAATGCAAAGAGAATAAGAAAACAGTCTAGCATATCCTAGAGGGAAAGGGGCACATAGTCTGGGTATAGAACTTAGTCAAGACTCAAAAGCAAGTGATGAAAAATCTTTACGAAAATAGCAAGCCTGCTTATTTGTAAACCAGCTTGATATATCTGACATTTATTATTAGAGCTAAACTCCAGCCTAAAGTTCTTACTTTGTTTTTCATAGCATAGGGAAGGACTGCCATGTTTTTCATTGCTTTCTGCTGCCATATTGGGGAGACTTCACCTCACTTCCTGTTTGGTCAACAGTGATTTCTGCGCACTTGGTGTTGTAGCACTGGACTGATATTGGTGGGGTAGTAGTACTTCAAGGTCTTATCAACGGTGGGGTAGTAGTACTTCAAGGTCTTACCCACAGTCAGACTTCCTTCAAAGTGGTTGATAGACAGTAAAAGAGAAATGTACAGTAGACCTTGTTCTTGTCTTGGGCTGCTGTCTCTCTGATGGTCTCAAAAGAAGACGTACCGTAGATATCTAGCTATGGGTTGAATGTTGAGGAATATCCGGTACAAGTAAAACTTCACAACACTTAGGTCTGAGTCCCTAACTTTGTTGATCAAGAGAATCCAACACATTTTAGGGGGAACTGCCTACCCCTTTCTTTAGGGCTGTCTGATGCCTTTTAAACCATTGCACCTTGTTTTTGTCTTGGGCTACTTCCTCGCCGAAGGTCTGAAAAGAAGACGTGCAGTAGGTATCCAGCTGTGGGTTGAGTGTTGATGAGCACAGAGCTTGAAAGTTAACTACACTAAAGTTTTAGCCCAAATCTTTATTGATCAAGAGAAACCAACGCGTTTCAGGGCTGTCAGATTGGATGCCTTTCAAGCCATTGCACCTTGTTCTTGTCTTGCGCTGCTGCCTTTCTGATGGTCTCAAAAGAAGACACACAGTAGATATCCAGCTATGAGTTGAGTGTGGAGGAGCACCCAGTACAAAAGTTCACAACACTTAGGTTTGAGACCTTGTTTTTGTCTTGGGCTACTTCCTCGCCGAAGGTCTGAAAAGAAGACGTGCAGTAGGTATCCAGCTGTGGGTTGAGTGTTGATGAGCACAGAGCTTGAAAGTTAACTACACTAAAGTTTTAGCCCAAATCTTTATTGATCAAGAGAAACCAACGTGTTTCAGGGCTGTCAGATTGGATGCCTTTCAAGCCATTGCACCTTGTTCTTGTCTTGCGCTGCTGCCTTTCTGATGGTCTCAAAAGAAGACACACAGTAGATATCCAGCTATGAGTTGAGTGTGGAGGAGCACCCAGTACAAAAGTTCACAACACTTAGGTTTGAGTCCAAATCTTTATTGATCAAGAGAATCCTATGCGTTTCGGGGGGGGGGGGGGGCTACCTTCCCCTTCCCTCAGGGCTGGCAGACCGGGTGCCTTTCAAACAATTGTGCCTTGTTCTTGTCTTGGGCTGCTGCCTCTCTGATGGTCTCAAAAGAAGGAATACAGTAGATATCCAGCTATGAGTTGAGTGTGGAGGAGCACCCAGTACAAAAAGTTCACAACACTTAGGTTTGAGTCCAAATCTTTATTGATCAAGAGAACCCTATGCGTTTCGGGGGGAACTACCTTCCCCTTCCCTCAGGGCTGGCAGACCGGATGCCTTTCAAACAATTGTGCCTTGTTCTTGTCTTGGGCTGCTGCCTCTCTGATGGTCTCAAAAGAAGGAATACAGTAGATATCCAGTTATGAGTTGCGTGTTGAGCATCACCCAGTACAGAAGTTCATGAAACTTAAGTTAGAATCCAAAACTTTATTGATCAAGAAAGTCCAAGGTGTTTTGGAGAAACTGCCTCCCACTTTCCTCAGGGCTGTCAGATTGGATGCCTTTCAAACCATTGCCCCTTGTTCTTGTCTTGGGCTACTTCCTCTCTGCTAGTCTCAAAAATAAGATGTGCAGTAGATATTCAGCTATGAATTGAGTGTTGAGGAGTTCCCAGTACAAAAGCTCACAACACTTAGTTGTCAGTCCAAAATCTAATTGATCAAGAGAATCCAACACGTTTGGGGGAACTGCTTCCCACTTTCCTCAGGGCTGTCAGATTGGATGCCTTTCCAAACATTGCATGGGCTGCTTCATCTCTGAGGGACTCAAAAGAAAATGTGCTGTAGATATCCAGCTTTGGGATGAACATTGAGGAGCGCCTGGTACGAAAGTTCACGGTACTTAAATTTGAGCCCAATTCTTTTTTTATCGAGAGAAACCAATGCATTTCGGGGAACCTGCCTCCCCCTTCCTCAGGGCTGTCAAATAGAATGTCTTTCAAACCATTGCACCTTGTTCTTGTCTTGGGCTGCTGCCTCTCTAATGGTCTAAAAAAAAGACATACTGTAGATATCCAGCTTTGGGTTGAGTGTTGAGGATCACCCATTACAAAAGTTAACCACACTTAAAGGGATTGTAAAGGTATTTAAAAAAAAAAAAATTAAATAACAAACATGTTATACTTACCTCCACTGTGCAGCTCGCTTTGCACAGAGTGGCCCCGAACCTGCTCTTCTGGGGTCCCTCGGCGGCTGTCTCTGCTTCCTCCTGCAGGTACTTCTCACGTTCATGCGAGATCCCTCGCATGGTGAGAAACACCTGCGGGCGCGCTCCCGTGATACAGTCGGCGGCTATAGCCGATCGCTGTATCACACGGCCCCGCCCCTGGGCGCGCTGCCTCATTGGATGTGATTGACAGCAGCACGAGCCAATGGCTGCGCTGCTTTCAATCCATCCACTCCAGCCAATCAGCGGCCAGGCTGAGGAGGACGGCGGGGGCGAGCGCGGGACTTTCGAGGGGTCAGGTAAATAAAACGGGGGGACTGGGGGCGCCGGCACTGTCAGATGCATTAAGGTGAAAAAACATTTTCCTTTACAGCCCCTTTAAATTTAAGTGCAAATATTTATTGATCAAGAGTATCCAGCGTATTTAGGGAGGAACTGCCTCCCCCTTTCTCGGGGCCGTCAGATTGGATGCCTTTAAAACCAGTGCAAAGTATCCGATCTGAGAGCCCTGAGGAAGGGAGAGGCAGTTCCCCCTGAAACGCATTGGTTTCTCTTAATAAATAAAGATTTGGACTCATACTTTCTAAGTGTCATGAAGTTTTGTACCTTGTGGTTAACAGGACAGGAAATAAGGGCAATCTCTTAAACAGGGACACAGAAACAATAAAAGTACTTATTTTTTTATGAAAGGGTAAGCGATACTGACATTGTTTTCTTTTTAAGGGCCCACAACATGTGGTAATGCACATTTCACATTCATTTAAATGCCTCAACAATGCACCTTGCTGACAGCTATCTATGGTATCACGTACACTATCCGAAATGAAAAAAAAATTGCATATAGTTTTACGTTAAATGCTTCCTGCCCGCCATATAGCGAAATGACGGCACTAATTCTGGGAGGATGTCCTCCCATTCTAGCCACTCATGCGCGCCCGGTGGTGTGTGAAGCGCGGTGATCGGTGGTGTGCTGTGTTCCTCGGACACAGCGCATCACCGATCATGGTAAAGACTAAGAGCCTGTGACGTAGGCTCTTTGCCATGAGGGCAGCTGTGTCCAAGAATGTAAACAGGAAATGCCAGTTGTTGGCATTCTTCTCCTCACGGTGACAGTGAGTAAGAAGAGGAGAACTGGTAAGCAGCATTCCTCAGCAGTGGGGACATCTGCCATAACAATTAGGGCACAGATTATAAGTGCAGTTCCATCAGTGGCCATCAGTGATGCCTTTCAGTGGCCATCAGTGATGTTTCAGTGGCCATCAGTGATGCTTTTCAGTGCCCATCAGTGATGCCTGTCAGTGCCCATCAGTGATGCCTGTCAGTGCCCATCAGGGATGCCTTTCAGTGCCCATCAGGGATGCCTTTCAGTGCCCATCAGGGATGCCTTTCAGTATCCATCAGGGATGCCTTTCAGTGGCCATCTGTAGTAATATGGCTGAACCAGAGTGACTCCATCTTTGTAAGTTCATATAGGATTAACTTGGGTTAACTTTACTAGTTGGCTTAGATTCTGTATCTGCAGACTGTAGCAGTTTTTCTGTAAACATGCACATGGGGAAATATAGCTTGCATTGGCGGTGGCCATCAGTGATGCCTTTCAGTGCCCATCAGTGATGCTTTTCAGTGCCCATCAGTGATGCTTTTCAGTGCCCATCAGTGATGCTTTTCAGTGCCCATCAGTGATGCCTGTCAGTGCCCATCAGGGATGCCTTTCAGTGTCCATCAGGGATGCCTTATAGTGGCCATCAGTGATGCCTGTCAGTGGCCATCAGTGATGCCTGTCAGTGCCCATCAGGGATGCCTTTCAGTGCCCATCAGTGATGCCTTTTAGTGGCCCTCAGTGATGCCTATCAGTGGCCATGAGTGCGTCCTCATCAGTGCTGCTTATCAGTGCGGTCAATTGGTGCTGATCAGTGCCACCTATCAATGCCTATCATTTCCGTTTATCCAAGCTGCCTATTAGTCAGTGCCCATCAGTGCCACCTATCAGTACTGCCTATCAGTGCCCATTAGTGCTGCATATTAGTGCCTCCTCAGTACCCATCAGTGAAAAAGAAAAAATACTCATTTACAAAATGTTCTAACAAAGACAAATAAACCAATTTTTTCCCCCAAAATGTTCGGTCTTTTTTTGTTTGTTTAGCAAAAAATTTAAACCCCCAGTGGTGATTAAATACCACCAAAAGAAATAGGGCATCTGATTCAAGTGAATGGGCTGCCCAATGCTCGGCACGGGGAATTGCGTGAGAGTCACGCTTTGAAAATGAAAGTAATATTAAAGGCTACGTTTTTTTTTTTTCATTAAAATAACACACATGTAACACTTACCTGCTCTGTCTGTGTAATGGTTTTGCACAGAGCAGCCCCAATCCATTTCTTCTCGGGTCCCCCGATAGCGCTGCTGGCCCCTCCCTCCTGCCAAGTGCCCCCAGAGCCAGCAGCTTACAATGGGGGCACCCTAGCAGTCTCGGTCCTGAGCTGCTGCTGTGCGTGTCCATTCACACACAGAGCTCAGCCCCGCCTCCTCTCTTTCCTCATTGGATCACTGGTTGTGATTGACAGCAGTGGGAGCCAATGGCTCAGCCAATGAGGGGGGGGGGGTCTTCAGAAAGCCGAGACGCTTGTGCCCATTACTGGATCGCGATGGGACTATCACATACCTAGTAGATGAGCCCAATATGCTGAGGAAGGCCTCTCTTACACCCCTGACGCCTGGCAGGATCAACAGCTGGAAGGTAGGTCTGGAGTTCCGGACGATGCTGTAGCTGGGGGGTCAGCAGACTGGAGACAGCAGACTTGGCTGAGGACTGGAACAACTTTATATCAGGAAGAAACTCACAGGATACAGAGGAGGTTCCAGGGACTGGAACACTGGAGGGTCAGGCAGGCCGGGTCATACACAGACATGCAGTACTGGAGCAGAGGCGGGAGACAGGAGCAGAGTCACTGGACAAGCCGGGTTGGTAACAGGCAGGCACGGATGGACCAGAGGACAAGGCAGGTGAAAAGTTGTGGACAGGCCGGGGGTCAGATGCAGGCGGATAGCAGAGGTAGTCACAGGGCAAGCCAGGTTATCACAGGAACAGATCAGATAAGCAAGTAACTCACAGGGAACGCTGTAGATCAGACAGCAGAGCTTCAGTGCAACAGCTGAGTTTAAATATCCCATCTGGCGGCGGGGATCGCGCGCGCACGTGCGTGCTCGCGCATGCGCATAGGCACCCGCAATCGAGCACCAGCTTGTGTAGAACTACTGCTCCCAGCAAGCCTTTCCAGACAGGGATTTAGGTATTTGTGGGCGCTGCTGTACACAGAAGGTTATTTTTCCTTCATGTATAAAATGCATAAAGGTAAAAAAAACTTTGAGCTTTTAGAACCCCTTTAACAATACTTTACATAAAGATTTGATAACTTTCTAACATGCGGACAACAACTTGTCTTCAGCCCAACTGTGTGTGATCTCATGTGAACAACTTTGTTGACACTGTGCGCCTGCTTGAAAAATAAAACACACCATTACTTCCCCCCCCCCGCTCTCCTGATTTAACCCCGTGCATGTCGTTACCTAATTTGCATCACGTTAAAAATCGCTTTCCTGCAAATGAGTCTCCATCATGGGATTAGTGTTGCTCATTTAGTTTAGCCCTTAATCCGGAGATTACGATGTATCGGCGGATATAATTTGATGAGTGTTTCTTCTGAAGCCAATTACAGAACAACGCAGCCATTCCATTTCAGGTAAAACGCGTTTATGTATTTATGTCTTTTTTTTTTCTCATTACAGGAGCTGGTGGCTGGACACCGCTGGAATCAAATGGGAAGCAATGGCTGCAGGTCGATCTAGGAGAAAGATTCAACATTACGGGGGCGGCGACACAGGGCAGGTACGGGAGTTCCGATTGGGTGACGCGATTTAGCGTGATGTTCAGTGACACGGGACGCAACTGGAGACCGTACCACCACGACAACACCATCTGGGTAGGTCGCGTCATTGTATTACCTTTTTATTTTTTGATATTTTTTTTAAGGTGTCTAAATATAAACCATTCACTGATATCTTAACTAGACATGTGCAATTTGTTTAGTTCCGAATTTGTTTTTCAACAAATTTTGACAAATATGTTAATTCCAAATTTTCTGAATTTACAAAATTTTGGAAATTGGAAAATTGGAAAATTTTGGAAATTCTAAATTTCGGAAATTCAAAATGCGGAAATTTGACATTTCGGAAATTTGACATTTCGGAAATTTGACATTTCGGAAATTCGAAATGAGGAAATTCGGAAATTAGAAAATAAGAATGAAAATCTGAAAATTCAAAAGAATGAAAATCCAAAAATGTGGAAACTCAAAAATCTAATTTTCAGAATTTACGAAATTTTGGAAATTTGAAAATTTTGGAAATTTGAAAATTTTGGAAATTTGAAAATTTTGGAAATTTGAAAATTTTGGAAATTTGAAAATTTTGGAAATTCTACATTTTGGAAATTTGAAATTTCAGAAATTCGGAAGTTCAGAAATTTGACATTTCGGAAATTCGAAATGAGGAAATTTGGAATTTCAGAAATTAGAAAATTAGAAAGTCCAAAAATAAGAATGAAAATCTGAAAATTCAAAAGAATGAAAATCCGGAAAACTCAAAAATCTGCAATAACTAACTAATAACTATTAAATTATAGGTATTAGAATTTCCTTTCAAATTTGGCTGTTAGTGAACGTAACGAGTACGAATTTATCCAAAGTTATGAATTATCTGAAATAACGAATGCCGTATCTAAAAGAATGGAATGGAACGATCTATTAATAATAAATATAAAACCTTTTTATTGTTATTATTATTTATTATTCATTTGTTCCATTCCATTTGTTTAGATGCGGCATACGCTATTTCAGATAATTTGTAACTTCAGATAAATTTGTATTCATTACATTCACAAACAGCCAAATTTGAAAGGAAATTCCAATACCTATAATTTAATAGTTATTATTTTGAATTTTACCAATTTCCTTTCTTTTTTTCAGATTTTCAAATTTTCGGATTTTCGAAATTTTTTAATTTCCAAACTTTCGAATTCCAAAAATGTTTACATTTGGAATTAAAAAATCTCAAAATCCGAAAATTAGAAATGAGAAAATTGGCTAATTCGAAACTGCGAATTTTTGGATTTCTGATTTCCGAATTTTTGAATATTCACATTTATGAAAAAAGCCAAAAAGGAAAACAAAAATTAACAAATTTTTTGTCAGTGCACATGTCTAATCTTAATGGTCATATTGTTTGAAATTATGATTTGCTGTGATCGTCAGCTCCATCTAGTGGCCACTTTGCAGTATTTTCCTGAAATACTTCTTTTGAAAAAAATACCACATTATGGCCACTAGATGGAGCTGACAATAAGAGGAGATAATCATACAAACAATACAGCAAACATTCATAATGCTCATGTGAGTGGTTAAGACATCCGCACAGAAAATGTTTTATACATTATTATTATTATTATACAGGATTTATATAGCGCCAACAGTTTATGCAGCACTTTGCAATATAAAAAGCAGACAATACAGTTATAATACGATAAAATACAAGAGGATTAAGAGGGCCCTGCTCAAAAGAGCTTACAATATAATATGGTGGGGCAGGTGATACAAAAGGTTGTAACTGTGGGGAATGAGCTGATGGAAGTGGTAGGAGATTAGTTAGAGATGTGATAGGCTTTCCCAAAGAGATGAGTTTTCAGGGATCGCCTGAAGGTAGCAAGAGTAGGGGATAGCCGGACCAGTGGAGGTAGCGAGTTCCAGAGGATGGGAGAGGCTCTAGAGAAATCCTGGAGACGAGCATGGGAGGAGGAGATGAGAGAGCTTGAGAGTAGGAGGTCTTGAGAAGAGCAGAGAGGACGGTTTGGGTGATATTTGGAGACAAGATTGGTGATGGAGCTCGGGGCGGAGTTGTGAATGGCTTTGTATGTTGTGGTTAGTATTTTGAATTGAATTCGCTGGGCGATCGGGAGCCAGTGTAGGGATTGGAGGAGAGGGTTGGCAGACACTGAGCGGTTGGTAAGGTGGATGAGTCTGACAGCAGCATTCATGATAGACGGAAGAGGGGAGGAGCCTATGGAGAGGCAGGCCAATGAGAAGGGAGTTGCAATAGTCAAGGCGAGAGATAACGAGGGAGTGAATGAGGAGCTTGGTGGTTTCATTTGTTAAAAAGGGGTTAATTTTAGAGATGTTACGGAGGTGAATCCTACAAACTTTTGACAATGTTTGGACTTGGGGCTGAAAACACATAACCCCCCCCCCCCCCCCCCCAGTGTTAAAGTAGATGTAAACCTTAACTGAATGGCTAGCAGAAGAAGGGAGTGAGGATTCCACCAGTTTCTTAATGGGGCAGGTAACGGGGACTAGTGATGTGGCTACGGGGCTAGAGGCATTGGCGTTCCCACATTTAACCTTATGCAAAAGATATGGAATCAGACCAGACAACAGACTACCCTCAACTGCTACTACTGGACAGCAGGCCTAGGTGGAAAAAGTATGGGATCGCTCGTCCGAAAAAATATTTTTTGCAATGGGCAGTTATCCTCTTACGGATCTTCAGAAAAAATTCAATATAGCGCACTCTATGCGATTTTATTACTTGCAATTGCAGCATGCTGTTAGGGCACAAACAGACAGGGAGCTGTGGATACACTCCATGACCCCTGTCTTTAATTTAATGGCCGAGGTCTCTCAGCTCTAAGGTTTTATTTCAAATTGCTACTCAATGCTATCCTCCATATATCTACGAGGCTTGTCAGTTGGAGGGGAGATGTACAGAGGAAAAGGCGAGTTTACCATACCATCATCCAGGGAACTGAGGGCACCCCCAAGGCCCCCACTCAGGGACGGACTGACAACTCATGGGGCCCCCGGGCAATAGGAGATTATGGGGCCCCCAGGCAATCAGAGATTATGGGGCCACACAGTATACACAAACACACACGCACAGTATACAATCACACAGTATACGCAGACATGTTTCTATTGGCTGAGAAGGTACTGGAGAGGTGGGGCAGCTATAATCTCTGGATTTTTAGACCAAAAGGATGTCGGTAAGGGACATTTCAGAGACAGATGTAAAAAAACACAAATTTTTACATACTGTCCCTAGTTTTACTGAGGCTGGCAACCCTGATGGGGGCCCCCTAGTGGCATGGGGCCCTCGGGCAGTGCCCGAGTGGCCCAATGGTCAGTCCGCCCCTGCCCCCACTCCTCTCTTTTTCAAATACTCTCAGGAGCAAAGAGGGAACTCCCTTCCTCCAAGAATTTAAATGTATTCCATTGGCCCCAAGTTTCCAAATATGTCTCCTTTCTATTTCTCTGTATGTATGACAACTAAAATAAAGAAATAAAAAAAATCCATACCAGACCCTTATCCGAGCACGCAACCTGGCAGGCCACAGGAAAGAGCACCCCCCCCCTTCCTGAACCATACCAGGCCACATGCCCTCAACATGGGGAGGGTGCTTTGGGGTAGCCTCCCAAAGCACCTTGTTCCCATGTTGATGGGGACAAGGGCCTCATCCCCACAACCTTTTCCCGGTGATTGTGGGGGGTCTGTGGGCGGGGGGCTTATTTCGGGTGGAGACATTAAGCAGTTTCATTTTTTTTGATGAATTAAACATACTGTTTAAAGAATAGCTAAGGTTTGTCGTGCAATTTATACTTACCTGAGAGTGGAGGCAGACTGTGGTAGCCAGCACCTGGGTCATCTGTGTGGGTTGAATGGAGCAAGTCTGGAGCGAAGCCGGATATGTTCCTACATTTGAGACCGTCATACAGTATTTCTTAGCACCTATTATCACAGGGGGGTCTTATGCTGCGTACACACGAGCGAATTGTCCGGTGTACTTAGTCCGCCGAAATGCATTTCAGCGGACAATTCGATCGTGTGTGGGCTTCGGCTGACTTTTCCAGCGTAAAGTCCGGCGGACTTAGAAAGTAGTTTTGCACTCCAATCTTTCCGCCGGACTTGGGTTTCAGCGGACAATACATTCGTGAGTATGCTAGTCCGGCGGACTAAGGCCGCGTACACACGGGCGGACTATCCGTCCAACTAAGTCCGTCAGACAATCCGACAGACAGTCCGTCCTACTTTTGAATGAACGGACTTGACCACACACGACAAACAGACAGTCCGCTGAAAGCTTGCGCGATGACATCTACAGCACGTACGACGGGACTAGAAATACGATGTCCAATACACTGCAATGCAACCTTCGGCCGTGTAAATCCTTTCTGAGCATGCGCCATACTTAGTCCGTCGAACTAGCCTACTCACGAGCGGACTGTCCACTGAAACCAAGTTTGGACGGACAATATTACGGAAATTCCGAAAGACTTAGTCCGCCAGACTGTCCGCTGAAAAAGTCAGCTGAAGCCCACACACGAGCGGATTGTCCGCTGAAACACGTTTCAGCGGACCAAGTCCGTCAGACAGTCCGCCCGTGTGTACGCGGCCTAAGAATGACGCATGCTCAGAAGCAAGTACGAAAAAAGGAAGCTATTGGCTACCGGCTATTGAACTTCCTTTTTCTAGTCCCGTCGTACGTGCTGTACGTCATCGTGCTAGCAAACGCCAGACTTTCTGTGTGTCCTTGTGTGGCCAAGTCCGTTCGGTAGAAAGTCCGCCGGACTATCCGCCCGATTGTTTGCCGGACTAAGTACGCCGAACAATTCGCTCGTGTGTACATGGCATTAGAGTACCTGGTTACCCCCCTGGTGGTAGTTTACCATGGCCAAAAAGGTTGTGGAGCACTTATAGAGGGATTTTATGGATGGGTGTATTTCCATTTCTCTAAGTTAGACACAATGAGGCTGACATTTCTTCATCAGAAAAAAAATACAAAAGTTTTATTTATCGTCGGAGAGCTTTTGCTAAATGGCGCTAAATGTGTTTTCTTTCTCATTGTATCGGTGACATTAATGCAAATAAAGCCCAGACGAGTCGATGGTGCAGTCTTCCTTAAAAGCCGCACTTTCTTCTCTTTTAGTCAAAGGAAGCAAACTAAAAAGGAATTTTCCTTGCAGCTATATGTCTCGGGGAATATTAAAGTCGGTGCCACTTACAGCGCCTCTGGATTGAAATGGATGGTGAAGGAGTGCGCCATCAATTATGCAGCATTAGGAGTTCTCAGGATGCTTTATTGTACAGGACCTCCTACGATGCGGCTCTTAATAATGCCACACATTTAGCTGCGTTCGTGAGCTGCACTTACTTTCAACCTCTTGGAATATGTGGAATTTCCATTTCGATGCTTGGTGTGGGTTTCTTCTTTTTTTTTTTTTATTCTGATGATTTAGCTAAGAAAGTTTTTATCGACGTTAAGTGAGTCTGTCAGGGTAGAAGTATAGAAAGGGTTGTTGGCAGTGGCGGCTGGTGCTCCAAATTTTTGGGGGGATGCAAACAAACTACAAAATTCTGAAAAAAAAATATCAGTTACAGCCTCACTGTGCTATCAAACGCGGCCACTGTGCCCATCAAAAGCGGCCACTGTGCCCATCAAAAGCGGCCACTGTGCCCATCAAAAGCGGCCACTGTGCCCATCAAAAGCGGCCACTGTGCCCATCAAACGGAGCCACTGTGCCCATCAAACGCAGCCATTGTGCCATATCAAATGCTCCCACTGTGCCATCAAATGCTGCCACTGTGCCCCATCAAATACAGCTACTGTGCCCATCATTTGCAGCCACTGTGCCTATCAAATGCAGCCACTGTGCCTATCAAATGCAGCCACTTGTCAGCATCAAATGCAGCCTCACTGTGCCCCATCAAATTCAGCCTTGAGCCTCACTTACCTTACAGGCAGCTCCGTTCGGGCCGTGCGTTCCACGGAGCTGCCGACATCACTTAACCTCAGTAATCACATAACTTCCACAACAAAGCTCCCGCCTGTAGTAATACTACGGGCGGAAGCTGTTTGGCGCTTTGTATTGCACGCAAAGCAGGTCAAAAGCCTGCAAATGAAGAGCCTTGTCTGCAATCTTGTGATTGCATTGATGTAGAGCTTCCCATAGTGCACTGTGTCCGGCGCCTGAACACAGTGCACTTAAAGCGGGAGTTCCGCCGTTTTTTTTTTTTTAAGCCAGCAGCTACAAATACTGCAGCTGCTGACTTTTAAAATAAGGACACTTACCCGCCCAGCGCGCCCGCGATGTCGACACCCGAAGCCGATCTCTCGATCGTCTCTCGGGTGCTGCCGCCGCCATCTTGGCTATGGGAATCAGGAAGTGGAGCCTTGCAGCTTCATTTCCCGGTTCCCTACTGCGCATGCGCGAGTCGCGCTGCGCAATAAGGATGGTCCCCGCTGTCTCTGGGATCCGTGTGTTTCCCAGCAGACAGCGGGGGACCTGCGGAAAGGGGCGTAGATTCTGCGGAAAGGAGCGTAGATATCTATGCCGGAAGTGGGTGCAGATACCTGTACTGTACAGGTACCTGCACCCCCCTCCCCCCTGAAAGGTGCCAATTGTGGCGCCGGAGGGGGGGAGGGTTCCAATGAGCAGAAGTTCAACTTTAGGGTGGACCTCCGCTTTAAGGAACATTTTTTTTTTTTAAAGGGACCTTTTAAAAAAAAAATCATTTTGTGACTGCTGGATGGGGGGCGCCCCCTATGGACAGGCCGCCACTGGTTGTTGGTGTCTTGTTTTTGAAAGTGCTGTTATTGTCTTCTTAGGCCGCGTACACACGGGCGGATTGTCTGCCCAACTAAGTTCGGCAGACAATCCGACAGACAGTCCGTTCAAAATTTGAATGAACGGACTTGACCACACACGATGAGCAGACAGTCCGCTGAAAGCGTGCGCGATGACGTGTACAGCACGTACGACGGGACTAGAAAAACGACGTCCTATACACTGCAATGCAACCTTCGGCCGTGTAAACCCTTTCTGAGCATGCGCCATACTTAGTCCGTCCAACTTGCCTACACACGAGCGGACTGTCCGCTGAAACCAAGTTTGGACGGACAAAACCAAGTTTGAACGGACTGTCTTACGGAAATTCCGTAAGACTTTGTTCGTCAGATTGTCCGCTGAAAAAGTCAGCTGAAGCCCACACACGAGCGGATTGTCCGCTGAAACACGGTTCAGCGGACTAAGTTGGACAGACAATCCGCCCGTGTGTACGCGGCCTTACTGTACTGTTAGGGAGTTCCTGCCGAGATTGATTTACTAAGAGTAGTGAAGGTTGACTTAGCAAGGTGAATACATTGAAGCTGTGGTCGATGCAAACCATTGAAGAATTGCTCAATGTAATCATCTAATCATATACAAGACAACATTAATTATTTATTTTATTTTCCAGAGACACCATCACTTTTTCAATTCAAGGCAATTATAGTTCCTCCTGATAGCCCACCTTCCTCACAAGGTTCCCTCAACCAAGTTTGCGACCTTCTTAATGTGACAGTGCTCAATCCTGAGGGGCCAAAATACCAGGCCCAAACACTGTCATGGTCCCCTGAAAGCACAACTCACCCAGCCATATTTCCTCAACCATACAGTGGTCCATCAGAGACCATCAGCGATCAGTTTCTGAGTGGGTGTTTTAGGTATGTAGGAGTATGTGACCTTCCCCATGTGATTGTGCACAAGCATTAGAGGCCAAACACCAGTCCCAAACACTGTCATGGTCTCCTGATAGCCCACCTGCCCAGCAAGGTGTACCCACCCATCCATACGCCTTCGTCATTCCCACACTCCATCAGAGCCCTTGTTCTGTTTCCGCAAGTTAGTGTTCTAGGTATGCAGGAGCATGTGACTTTTTCCATGTGCAAGTGCTCAAGTGTAAAAACGTACCTGGTGATGGAGTCTGAAGCATAGAGGTAGACCTATTTTTACAGATCTTGCTCAGGAGCCTTGGTAAGTTATCAGGGAACGCCAGAGCACAGAGTGGCATGAGTGTCTGTAAAGTCTTCTGCTAGCAGGTGCTGATGTGTGTTAGGGTGGGCAGAGATGACTGGCTGGATACATGCTTGCAGAAGGACCAGAGCTAGAGGCTGGCATGGGTCAGCTGATGCAGGTGAGGGTACGAGAGCCAAGGCAAGGTCAGACAGTCCAGGTCAGCAACATTCGGGCAGATCAAGGTACAGACAGCAGGCAGTAGAGTGATCAGGAATCAGGCTGGAGTCAGTAACAGCGAGGCAGATCATCCAATTGAGTAAGCAGAAGAATAGTCCAGAGGCAAGCCAGGGGTCGGTACTGGCAGCGTTCAGGCAGCGTCAGGTACAAAAAAGGTCAACAATAGAGGATCAACACATGAACAGGTGCAAAGATGCTCAGGAGCGTAACGGCTAGAGGCAGGGGTTCTTAGGCTTATGCAAAAAGAGGGGGAAAAACACTGCGCTCCCTATATAAGTGACAAAAAATTGTGATATAACACAAAACAGCAGCTAACATACAAACAAACTAAGTCAAAATAACGAATGATAACAAACAATGTAGCGCTATAATGTCAAAAAATGTAAAAAACTAGACATAAATCACCAAATGATCTGGTAGTGAAATCAAACTTAAAAGGTCAGCACACATATCACATGTTGTACAGTCTAGTAAGGAATACAGGAAATGTGCTTCAGTGAACCAACAATATGAGCATAAAAAAGTCCAACTATGACAAAATAATGTGAAACGTGAGTCCAGATATTCCGTTGGTATGAACTATGTATAGCCTTCCGTTCACAGCCAGAAAATATTAAAGAAAACGGTGGATACCCTTACCGAAAATGGTGGACACAAACTACTGTATAGTAAATGTGTCATGCAGGCTTATGTGCGTCACACACCATTCGTATACATCAGGTCATGGATCACCGTCCGGATAGTCGCTGCCCACTTCAGGATCGGGACACCTCAGATCTCCAGGGTTTTCAACTCCCTCTCAAAGGTTTCCGGTCAGCTAGGAGCTCAGAGCGGGTTCACCATAAAAAAAGTAAGGACACAATGCCTCTTATAGTGAAATTCCACCATTAAAGGTTTTATTTGAAAAAAATTTCCAAATGACATATAAAAAATGACATAAAAAATATCCAAAAAGAATCACGTGATCCAATAAAAATGAACGATAAAAAGAGCAATATGGGGAGCAGGAAACGCTAGCCCGACGCGTTTCGACTAATAAGCCTTCTACTGGGGCATGTCGAAACGCGTCGGATAGCGTTTCCTGCTCCCCATATTGCTCTTTTTATCGTTCATTTTTATTGGATCACGCGATTCTTTTTGGATATTTTTTATGTCATTTTTTTATATGTCATTTGGAATTTTTTTTCAAATAAAACCTTTAATGGTGGAATTTCACTATGAGAGGCATTGTGTCCTTACTTTTTTTATGGTGAACCCGCTCTGAGCTCCTAGCTGACCGGAAACCTTCGAGAGAGAGTTGAAAACCCTGGAGATCTGAGGTGTACCGATCCTGAAGTGGGCAGCGACTATCCGGATGGTGATCCATGACCTGATGTATACGAATGGTGTGTGACGCACATAAGCCTGCGTGACACATTTACTATACAGTAGTTTGTGTCCACCATTTTCGGTAAGGGTATCCACCGTTTTCTTTAATATTTTCTGGCTGTGAACGGAAGGCTATACATAGTTCATACCAACGGAATATCTGGACTCACGTTTCACATTATTTTGTCATAGCTGGACTTTTTTATGCTCATATTGTTGGTTCACTGAAGCACATTTCCTGTATTCCTTACTAGACTGCACAACATGTGATATGTGTGCTGACCTTTTAAGTTTGATTTCACTACCAGATCATTTGGTGATTTATGTCTAGTTTTTTACATTTTTTGACATTATAGCGCTACATTGTTTGTTATCATTCTTAGGCTTATGCGCCTGGGTGTATGCAAATGTCTTTTCTGACACCAAGCCTCAGTGGCCAGTGTCCAGGTCCACACATTTTTATGGTGTCCTCCCTCCCACCTGCCCAGTAAGGTTTAATCACCTGTCTATGTATCCCCCCTGTCTTCATGCACCATCAGAGCCCTTGTTCCATTGTTCTGTCTGAAGGTTATATGTATGGGGGAGCATAGGACCTTCCACACTGCTGCTCTGAGTGGGGGTTAAAGGTATGGAGGACCATGTGACCCTCTCCATTTGATAGTGCCCAAGCCTGAATAGTCAGTAGCCAGTCCCAAACACTTGCATGGTCTCTTGATAGCCCACCCGCCCATCTATGCACCCCCACCGCCTTCACACACCATCAGAGCCCTTGCTCTGTTGCTCTGAACAAGGGTTCTAAATATTGGGGAGCATAGGACCTTCCATATGTGGCAGTGCTCAGGCCTGAGTGGCCAATCGCCAAGCCCAAACACTATCATATTTTTTTGATAACCCTGCCTGCCTATCAAGGTATACTCATCCATTCAAACTCCCTTCCTGCCCGCATGCTGCTTCAGAGCCTTGCTCTGTTTCTTTGAGTGGAGATTCTACATATAGAGGAACATGTGACCTTTCCCCGTGTGACAGTTCTTAGGCCTGAGTGGCTAATCACCACTGGCACAAACCCTGTCATGGTCCCCTGGTAGCCCACATGCTAAGCAAGGTATACTCACTCACCCGCACTCCCTCACTGCCTCCACATTCTATCAGAGCCCATGCTTCACTGGGGGTTCTAGCTATGGAGGAGCATGTGACCTTCCCCATGTGACAGTGCATAAGCGGGCCCAATTGCCAGGCCCAAATACTAGCATGGTCTAATGATTGCCCACCTGCTAAGCAAGGCATACTAACTCATGTATATTTATTTCCTTACCACTTCTGCACTCCATTTGAGCTCTTGCTCCAATGCTCCAAATGATGGTTCTAGGTATGGAGGAGCATGTGAGTGATTACAATTGCTCAATCTCTCTGATCCCTCCCGGAAGCCCCAAGGAAAGAAAGGGGAGAAGTGTGGGTCTTTCAAATCCCCTGTCTGATGAAGATATACTAAAATCCTAAAACGTGTTGGATAGGATTTCAGAAACATCTTTTGGAACTCTTCATCCTTTTTTCCATATAAAGTATTGCTCCTTTGGATTGAAAAGGACCATTCACCTTTTTGTTGTGCCATATTAAGGTAAAAACGCGTCAGTTGTCTTGGCTATTCCCTACTGTATCCAAAAAAGCAGAGTTAGGACTTAAACCAATCACTTTCATGCATCAATATTGAAAAACTTGTTATTTATGAAACAAAACGAAAAAAAGAGAAACTTGTAAGTAAGCTATAATTTCCCTCTAAGTACCCAGAATTACAAACATGGGCTATTTCTCTTCGAGAACTCACGCCCATCCGCCATCTGTCAACAGATCCACAACACTAATTAAACATGCAATTTCCAAACTTGGCACCTCCACCGCAAATAAACTATTTCTGATTGAGGAGTGTGCTGATTGGGTCCGGATGGTAGGGAAAAGTTGGGGGGGGGGAGTTGGAGGGGGTTGTAAAGCTTTTCTCTAAACAAACGCATCATTAATTTGCTCTCGGCAAACATTTTGCGCAGATTAGCCAAGTTAGTTCACAGAGATAAACGGTTTGCACACATCGGAACATGGCATGGTTGCGCCCCCCGTGACCGCGTGGTGTCAAGTACAATGTTTCATTTTTCTCTCCAAATTCATTAATCTTTAAGGCTACGTTCACAATTTGTGCGTCGGGAATGTGAACAAATCTGTGTGCTTTTCCCGCCAGGCACAGGAACGTGCCGTCTTTTAATATATGCACATTGGTGCCATTAATTCTTAACCACTTGACCTCTGAAAGATTTACCCTCCTTCATGACCAGGTAATTTGCTTGCAATGTGACAGTACGTTACTTTAAAGCGGGGTTCCACCCTAAAGTGGAACTTCCACTCATCGGAATCCCCCCCCCCCTTCAGTGTCACAGTTGGCACCTTTCTGGGGGGAGGGGGGTGCAGATACCTGTCTAAGACAGGTATTTGCACCCACTTCTGGGCATAGACTCCCACGGGAGTCTATGCCTCTTCCTGTCTCGCCGCCATGTCTGCTGTGACACACACGGGTCCCAGAGACAGCGCGGACCATTCCCATTGCGCTGCGCAACTCGCTCATGCGCAGTAGGGAACCAGGAAGTGAAGCCGCAACGTTTCACTTCCTGATTACCTCACCTAGAATGGCGGCAGCAGCAGCCGAGAGCCGAGCGATCGATCGGCCTCGGCTGCCGACATCGCTGGACCCCAGGAAAGGTAAGTGCCCATTTATTAAAAGTCAGCAGCTGTAGTATTTATAGCTGCTGGCTTTTAATAATTATTTTTCGGGCGGACTTCCTCTTTAACTGACAATTGCGCGGTTGTGCGACGCTGTACCCAAGCAAAATTTACATCCCTTTTTCCCCCACAAATAGAGCTTTCTTTTGGTGGTATTTGATCACCTCTGTGGTTTTTATTTTTTTGCGCTATAAGCAAAAAAAAAGACCAACAAATTAGAGAATTTTTTTTTTTTTTACTTTCTGCTATAAAACATATCCAATAAAAAATTGAAAAAAAAATCTAATTTCTTTATAACGTTAGGCCAACATGTGTTCTGCTACATATTTTTGGTAAAAAAAATTCCCAATACCTGTATATTGATTGGTGTGCGCATAAGTTATAGCGTCTGCAAACTATGGGATATTTTTACTTAAAAAAAAATAATAATAATTCTAGTATTGGTGGAGATCAGCGACTTATAGCAGGACTGCAATATTGAGGCGGACAAATCGGACACTAACTGTCACCTATCTGGTGTGACCAGAGCTGTGTGGACAGCAACAGGGGAACAAACGCAGATAAGGTGAACATATATAATTTATTAAAGAGGAAGTAAACCCTGATGAGTTTACTTCCTCTTTCATTCCCTGCAAAGGTAAAGCATAATGGACTACTGTGCATCGCATAGTAGTCCATTATGTGTCACTTACCTGACACAGGAGCCAGCGAAGTCACCGCTGTCCCCTGTAGTCCGCCGCATCCATCTTGTTGGTGGGGTCTCGCAGCTCCGCCGCTGTCATTCGGCAAAGCCGCAATGACGTCACTCCCGCGCATGCGCACGGGAGCCGACACGCGCGGCAGCTCCGTCGCTGAGAATGCCGCGCTCAGTGCGCCTGCGCGCCGCTGTCTACAGTGCATGCGCCGTAGACAGCGGTGCCTGTTTTCGGGCAAATATCTCCTAAACCATATAGGTTTAGGAGATATTGCTTGGAACTACAGGTAAGCCTTAATCTAGGCTTACCTGTAGGTCAAAGTGGTTTGTAAGGGTTTACAACCACTTTAAGATAAGTGAATAAATACAACCGCCTCCAATATACTATAATGTGCAACCAAACAACCACCAACAGAAACCCACAAATAGTAACAGACAAATATATACAAGTTAAGGGGAATATCAGAATCATAAACGGGGCCAGGCCAGGGTCGACAATGGGGGGTCAGCAGCTGGGGAAGGAAGACAAACAGGACAAGGAGAGGATGGATGGGTCACAGGAAGGACGGATCAGGTACAAGGCTCGGGGTCCAGGAAACAGGAAACAGGAAACAGGAAACAGGAAACAGGAAACAGGAAACAGGAAACAGGTTCAGGGTGCAAGGAAGATACCAAGGCAAGCCATTAGTGTGTCTGCCAGGTACTTATACACACCTCCTGCAATTACTCAGGTGACACCTAATTGCAGGAGATGATGTCAGCCCCACACTGCCAGGAACTACCCGCTGATGGACACCAGTACTGCAGCCCAAGGATCATATAATACTATTAACAGGGGAAGGCTCCCCAGGCAGTTCCAGACTGCCAGGAGACACCTGCTGGTGGGTCACAGTACTGCACGCCAAATGTCAGACAGTATCATCAGCAGGTGGAACCTTTCCTGACACTAACTGATAAGTTTGACACTTTTTTGTGGATCAGTGACACTAATACAGTAATCAGTGCTACAAATATGCACTGTAAGTGTACTAATGACAGTGGCTGGGAAGAGGTTAACATTAGGGGCAATCAATAGGTTAAATGTGTTCCCAGACAATGCTTTTGCTCTGTGGGGGGGGGGATGGTTTTACAAAGGAAAGACATAGATCTGTGTCCAGGAAGTGTCAGAACAAATACTAGGTACATGATCTGGCACAGAGCGGCCCTGTCACAGTATATGTACAGCGGGTGGTCCGCAAGTGGTTAAAAGCAGCACCCCTACGCATCTGCTGATATGGCTCGATGCGATTTTGCAAAAGGGTCAGGGACTTGTTTTGCACATTGCTCGCCCATTAGAATTAATCACAGTGAGTATGAAAAAGAGTAGGGAACTTCGCCGGTTGAAAAGAATGATACTGGGATGATGTCGGTAGGGACAGGCATTATCCCGGTATAACCACTGAAACCCAAGGATGTACCGGTACGTACCTTGGGAAGGAAGTTGTTAAATACAAAGGCTGTACCAAAAGTAATGCCAAAGTGGGCATAACTTTTTTATTAACTTACATAGGTTGTTCAAATTTTAACATGTTGGTAGAGTAACTATTCCTCTCTAGCAACTTTTCTTCTTCTACATCTTCTTCTTTTTTCATTGCAGCTAAATAATGGATTCCAAGCAGAAGCAATGTGCCGTCATTGAGTTCTTGATGAAGGCGGGCTGCAGGCTCTCCAACATCCACAGAAGGCTATAGAATGTTTACAGAGATGACACTATTGATAAGAGCAATGTCTTCTCATTGGAGAATCTTATTGGTGGTGTCATCTCCAGAAACATTCTGTAGCCTTCTGTGGATGTAGGACAGCCTGTATCCTCCTTCATCAAGAACTCAATGACGGCACATTGCTTCTGCTTGGAATCCATTTTTTACCTGCAATGAAAAAAAAAAGAGGAAGAGTTACTATAGAGCAGTGACGGCAAACCTTGGCACCCCAGATGTTTTGGAACTATATTTCCCATGATGCTCATGCACTCTGCAGTGTAGTTGAGTCCTCATCAGACATTGTGAAATTTGGTTAGTGACCTGTACTCCCGGTCCTCATCCCACTCCCCGCACATGCAGATTGCCCTTTTTTGGCTTCTCATAGAGCGGATTACATAGAGGAACATCACTTCCTGAGCCGGCGCCAGGACACACCCACAGGGAGGTGTGTCCTGGTGCCACTCTGCAGTGTAGTTGAGCATCATGGGAAATGTAGTACCAAAACATATGGGGTACCAAGGTTCACCATCACTGCTATAGAGGAAGAGTTATGCCGCGTACACACGACCGGACTTTCCGGCAGAAAAGGTCTGATGGTCTTCCCGACGGAGTTCCAATGGAGCTCCGACTGACTTCTGACCGAACGGACTTGCCCACACACGAACAGACCAAAGTCCATCAGTTTTGAACGTGATGATGTACGTCGGGACTAGAAAAGGAAGTTCAATAGCCAGTAGCCAATAGCTGCCCTTGCGTTTTCCCGGTAGAAATTGATTGCGTCGGCAAAACAGATTTGAAACATGTTCTATTTCTAGGTCCGTCTGAATTTTTGAAGAAAAAAGTCAGATGAAGCCCACACACACGATCGTAATATCCGACGGAATGATTCCATCTGACCTTTTCTGCCGGAAAGTCCGGTCGAGTGCATGGGCGTCCGCAGGTAGGGGCAAGGGGGGTCAAGTGCCCCCCCCTGGAATCAGGGATCAGATCTTAAATTCAACACAGTTCCATCGCTATCGGGGTGTGGGCAGCACACACCCATGTGCAACCCGCCAGTGGGGTGACACTATCAAGGTGCTGTCAAGCCCCCCTATCCATGTAGTGTGACTGTGGGGTCTTTTCCCTGCTCAGTCCAGCAGAGAACTCGGCGGCGCTGTGACAAGAGAATGGCAAGCTGTGGGCTATCAGGTTTCTCCCGGTCACCCCCCCTTTCTCCTGTCGGGAAGAAGAGATGACGGCTCTCACCAGGTTCCTTGCCCAACTTTCTGCCCGCTCCGTTACTTCCCTATTGTTCATAACTGAGGGCCAATCAAAGGAGACTAGTAGAGGAGAGCATCGTGGGACATGTAGTCCCAAAGATTGGTGGCCCCATTTTCCACAGGGAGGAAGCTACAGCTCAATTGAGAAAGATTGAGAGACTGCAGCCTGGAAAAAATCTGAGGGAGAGAGTGCGACAGGAAAAAGAACGAGGAGTGTGCAGGGCAGAAGCCAGAGAGAGAGCCACGCTGCCCAGCACCACCAGAGACAGAGCTACACTGCCCTGCGCCACCAGAGAAAGTCATGCTGTCCAGCGCCACCATAGAGAGCCACGCTGCCCAGCACCACCAGAGAGAGAAAGACTGAGCCACTGCCAGGGTACAGACCTGCTACACTACTGACCAGAGTCGCCCGCGGGGGAACCCAGAGTGAGCGATCATCCAGCCAGAGGGATCACTGCTTTAGTTTCGCTGGGTCTGTTAAGAGGGTCTGTTGGCCATTATCCATTACTTATCCTAGGCATTGTACTACGTCTGCAGTCTCTGACCATGATAATGTGATAATGACATTGTCGAAAAGGGGTGGCGCATAAGTGACCCTAAAATTATGCCCGCCCCTGAAAAAAGTTCTGCGGACGCCCATGGTCGTGTGTACTAGGAATTATTCTACCAACATGTGAAATTTGAACAACCTGTCTATGCAAAAAAAGTTATGCCTACTTCTGCAGTACTTTATATACAGCCCTCATATACGTATGTATGGTGGTATATGTATTTACTAATGCTGATGTAAGTTTTTAAAAAAATATACCGATTAGCCAAAATGCAACCAATCACATTTTAAATCCTTTAACTGTCCTGATCCATCAGTCAACTGAGATAGACAAAGTGTTTAGGAATTGCTTGGTATGCTACAGTCGAGATAAACAACTGCCGGTGTGGACTTGTACATCTAAAGTCATGAATTGTAAGACACATTTTGTCATTCTTCACCTTTTGACTTGGCATTAAGCTATTGAACTCATCTAATGTGGAGAATTCCGATAAGTGGAAACAATGGATTTTTCCTCCCTGAATTATGGTTTCAGCACTTTTATGGGCCACTGGGACACACGGGACAAACAACAAGGCGAAATAATTGGACGGCAAAAAGTCAGTACGCTACTACAAATCTGGCATTTAATAAATAACACTAAACCTATATACATTTCTCACTGCACTACCGAAAATGTTAACTGTCCCCAAAATATTTGCAGTACATAAAGGGGTGTTGTTCCTGTGTTGTTCCTGTGTTATTCCTGTGTTGTTCCTGTGTTATTCCTGTGTTGTTCCTGTGTTGTTCCTGTGTTGTTCCTGTGTTGTTTCTTTCAATGAGACGGTTTTCTGTTATCTGATTCTAATGCCGCGTACACACGATCGAATTGTCCGGCGTACTTAGTCCGGCAAACAATCCGGCGTAAAAGTCCGGCAGACTTTCTACCGAACGGACTTGGCGACACACGGACACACAGAAAGTCCGGCGTTTGCTAGCGCGATGACGTACAGCACGTACAACGGGACTAGAAAAAGGAAGTTCAATAGCCAGTAGCCAATAGCTTCCTTTTCGTAATTTGCTTCTGAGCATGCGTCATTCTTAGTCCGCCGGACTAGCATACTCACGAACGTATTGTCCGCTGAAACCCAAGTCCGGCGGAAAGATTGGAGTGCAAAACTACTTTCTAAGTCCGCCGGACTTTACACTGGAAAAGTCAGCTGAAGCCCACACACGATCGAATTGTCCGCTGAAATGCGTTTCGGCGGACTAAGTACGCCAGACAATTCGCTCGTGTGTACACGGCATAAGACCAGCTTGTGATAAAAAAAAACAATATTCATGTAGCACCCTCCTAGTTAGGTTGCTAGTAGTATTGATGCAAATTTACTTTTTGGCTCCTCTGTATCCAGTGGAGCAAAGTTTGATTGCTTTTGGCTGTTCTGGGTTCTGCTGGTTGCAGGTTTGATTGCTTATGGTTTGGAAGAGACCCTCAACTTGCATATTTATGCAGCCTCGGCCAATCTCTGGTAGGAGGAATGGCCAGTAGGGGGCAGAGGTGTGTGTAAATAGACCGGGGGCCTAAGACCCAGCCTTTGTGATGTGGACCTCTGGGTCATTGAGCTGAATCTTGATGGATGCTTTTGGGGTCCCAGCTCAGGGAGAGCCCAAGGAGCCATGTCTGATGTTGCTGGGAGCAGTTTGGAGAAAGTCTACATCGGATTTGGCCTGGAGGCCCACAGCACAGAAGCTGGCTGCGGTACTTAATGAAAGCATTCAAGTATACAGGGCACAGTAATACAGGTCTGAGAAAGATCCTAGAGACTGTAAACCTTGGAGATGGGTGTACTTCCTCTTTGTCTTCCTGCAAAGGTAAAGCATAATGGGCTACTATGCATCACATAGTAGCCCATTATGTTTCACTTACCTGACACAGGAGCCAGCGAAGTCACCGCTGTCCCCTGTAGCACGGAGCGTCCATCTTCTTCCGGGTATCGCTGCTACGGCCACTCACAGCGCCGGAGCAGTGATGGCATCACTCCCGCGCATGCGCACGGGAGCCGCCACTAACGGCATATCGCCGTTAGCAGGGGCATGCCCTGTGCGCCTGCACGCCGCTGCCTACCGCCCATGCGCCGTAGACAGCAGTGCCTGTCTTGTTGTAAATGTCTCCTAAACCGTGTAGGTTTGGGAGATATTTCTTGGACCTACAGGTAAGCCTTCATCTAGGCTTACCTGTAGGTCAAAGTGGTTTGTAAGGGTTTACAACCATTTTAAATAAGGCCATTAGCCAATGCATCCCATCGGGTAATAAATTTAACAGAGCGAACAAAAGTCCTGGATGGCTTAACAGCAATGTAAAAATCCATATAAAAGCAAAAGAGAAGGCCTTCAAAAAATACAAGGTTGAGGGATTATCATCAGCATTCAAACTTTCTAAAGAATACAACAAGAAATGTAAGGGTGCAATTAGGGCAGCTAAGATAGAACACGGAAGACTGAAAGTTTTGTAATTTACACAGTTGATTCAAAGCATGGATCCCATGAAGCCGCACATCAATGTAAACATACCGGTATTAAAATGAATGGCAGTCTCCCAACGCATTTCACCCCACCCTTTGGAGCTTAATCCCCACATGGTCTGTAACGGACCCCCACCTCATTACTGACCTAACAGGGAGCAAGTCTGGTATGGGAGTATGTTCTGTACCAGGCCTGGACCCCCCTGCTGACCCAGTGGGGCCTGGGTCCGGTACTAGAGTATGGTCTGTACAAGACTTGGACCTGCTTGCTGACCCAATGGGGCTCAGGTCCGTTATGGGATTATGGTCTGTTCCAGACCCAGACCTCACTGCTAACCCGATGGGGCCCAGGTCCAGTATGGGAGTATGGTCTGTATTCCCCGCATCAGTGACCCTGGTCCTGAGCAGACAGATTTATTCAGCACTGGACTTGAGAGACAAAACATTATTTTTTTTCCTGGCAGAATACATAATAAATCCAGTTTTGGCCTCGTTACTTGTTTGCGTGCCCGAGTCACATATATCAATACTTACCTGCACAGAAGAGGTAGCTGGATAACAATCTTCTCCAGATCTCCAGAGAGAAAATAGCAATTTCTAGAATCTCCTAAATGGGACACAGGAGGAAAGAGAAAGTGGCTATTTATAGGACAATAAATTTGGTTCCTGTAATAAAATCAATTCAGGCCGATCCCGCGCTGAACTTGGTGATAATAATATGACAAATACCAGCTTTGGGTTTCCGGCTTGAAAATCAGCACTGTGGTATATTTATGTGCAAAGTATAGAGATGAGGGAATAATGCAAAATGGGCATCAATGGCACTTTGCTGATCCTTTTCTGCTATCTGAATTCTCAAGGTTTGGGTAATTTTTTATTTTTTTGCCCCTTATTAATAATACCATCATATGTGATTTTTACATTATCCTTTCCCAGATGATACAAGCTCCAACACACTAAGCCTATGGGTTGGTACTTTAATATTATTATATAAGATATTAAGTAATAAAATATTAATAAATGTTAAATATTTAATATTTTAATATAGGTGCTAATATTTTTTTTTTTTTTGCCCCTTATTAATAATACCATCATATGTTATTTTTACATTATCCTTTCCCAGATGATACAAGCTCCAACACACTAAGCCTATGGGTTGGTATTTTAATATTATTATATATGATATTAAGTAATAAAATATTAATAAATGTTAAATATTTAATATTTTAATATAGGTGCTAATATTTTTTTTTTGCCCCTTAATAATAATACCATCATATGTTATTTTTACATTATCCTTTCCCAGATGATACAAGCTCCAACACACTAAGCCTATGAGTTGGTATTTTAATATTATTATATATGATATTAAGAAATAAAATATTAATAAATGTTAAATATTTAATATAGGTGCTAATATAAATTTTTTTGCCCCTTATTAATAATACCATCATATGTGATTTTTACATTATCCTTTCCCAGATAATACACGCCCCAACACACTAAGCCTATGGGTTGGTATTTTAATATTATTATATATGATATTAAGAAATACAATATTAATAAATGTTAAATATATAATATTTTAATATAGGTGCTAATATTTTTTTTCTTGCCCCTTATTAATAATACCATCATATGTGATTTTTACATTATCCTTTCCCAGATGATACAAGCCCCAACACACTAAGCCTATGGGTTGGTATTTTAATATTATTATATATGATATTAAGAAATAAAATATTAATACATGTTAAATATTTAATATTTTAATATAGGTGCTAATATTTTTTTTTTTTTTTTGCCCCTTAATAATAATACCATCATATGTGATTTTTACATTATCCTTTCCCAGATGATACAAGCCCCAACACACTAAGCCTATGGGTTGGTATTTTAATATTATTATATATGATATTAAGAAATAAAATATTAATAAATGTTAAATATTTAATATTTTAATATAGGTGCTAATATATATATATATATATATATTTTTTTTTTGCCCCTTATTAATACCATCATATGTGATTTTTACATTATCCTTTCCCAGATGATACACACCCCAACACACTAAGCCTATGGGTTGGTATTTTAATATTATTATATATGATATTAAGAAATAAAATATTAATAAATGTTAAATATTTAATATTTTAATATAGGTGCTAATATTTTTTTTTTTTGCCCCTTATTAATAATACCATCATATGTGATTTTTACATTATCCTTTCCCAGATGATACAAGCTCCAACACACTAAGCCTATGGGTTGGTATTTTAATATTATTATATATGATATTAAGTAATAAAATATTAATAAATGTTAAATATTTAATATTTTAATATAGGTGCTAATATTATTTTTTTTGCCCCTTAATAATAATACCATCATATGTTATTTTTACATTATCCATTCCCAGATGATACAAGCTCCAACACACTAAGCCTATGAGTTGGTATTTTAATATTATTATATATGATATTAAGAAATAAAATATTAATAAATGTTAAATATTTAATATAGGTGCTAATATAAATTTTTTTGCCCCTTATTAATAATACCATCATATGTGATTTTTACATTATCCTTTCCCAGATAATACACGCCCCAACACACTAAGCCTATGGGTTGGTATTTTAATATTATTATATATGATATTAAGAAATACAATATTAATAAATGTTAAATATTTAATATTTTAATATAGGTGCTAATATTTTTTTTCTTGCCCCTTATTAATAATACCATCATATGTGATTTTTACATTATCCTTTCCCAGATGATACAAGCCCCAACACACTAAGCCTATGGGTTGGTATTTTAATATTATTATATATGATATTAAGAAATAAAATATTAATACATGTTAAATATTTAATATTTTAATATAGGTGCTAATATTTTTTTTTTTTTTTGCCCCTTAATAATAATACCATCATATGTGATTTTTACATTATCCTTTCCCAGATGATACAAGCCCCAACACACTAAGCCTATGGGTTGGTATTTTAATATTATTATATATGATATTAAGAAATAAAATATTAATAAATGTTAAATATTTAATATTTTAATATAGGTGCTAATATTTTTTTTTTTTGCCCCTTATTAATAATACCATCATATGTGATTTTTACATTATCCTTTCCCAGATGATACAAGCTCCAACACACTAAGCCTATGGGTTGGTATTTTAATATTATTATATATGACATTAAGAAATAAAATATTACTAAATGTTAAATATTTAATATTAGGTGCTAATGCTTTTTTTTGTTTTTCTTTCTTTTTTTTTCAGTTTTTTTATTTTTTATTATTATTATTAGTCCACCGGGGCAATTTTTTGCACCAATGTTAAAATCTGCATTTTTTGCTAGAAATTACTGTACCCCCCCCCCCCCCCCCCCAAAAAAAAAATACATATTATCTAAAAGCAGAGGCCCTGTAGAATAAAATGGTGGTAGTTTCAATTTTTTTTATGTCCCATGTTATTTTCAATATTATTTATTAAATGTGTATTTTCTAGAAAAAATAAAATATATTAAAATTAATTTTAGCGCAACAAGCACAATATTATATCAAACATGTCAAATCTTAAATAGTTACTGAACCCAGGAGCTTGCATTCACTATTTCTGGCCTCCCACAGTACACAGAACATGGAAATGCAATTATTTTAGTCAAAGATACCAAGATAAGACGGCACTGCCCTGCTTAATAGTGGGCTGGAATGCCTCAGTGGATGAAACTATCAGCAACTAGCAAATATTTTAGTAAATATAAACTGCTAAATACCTTTTCTCATCAGCAGTATATAGCAGTCTTGGGACTTCTATCAGAGTCTGGTTAAAGCTTGTAGGAAGGGGTATTTAACCACTTCAATACCGGGCATTTTCACCCCCTTCCTGCCCAGGCCAGTTTTCAGTTTTCAGCGCTGTCGCATTTTGAATGACAATTGCGAGGTCATGCAACGCTGCACCCAAATGAAGAGTGACAAGTTTGAAAAAAAAACACAATATTTTTTACTTTTTGCTATAATAAATATCCCAATTGAAGAAAGAAAAAAATGGCCCACAATGCCGCGTCTTAAAGGGGACGTACAGGTACGCCCATTTGCGCAGCCGTGGCATTGTGCCGATGTATATCGTCGTGCACTG
Source organism: Lithobates pipiens (assembly GCF_037356315.1). Classification (NCBI taxonomy): domain Eukaryota; kingdom Metazoa; phylum Chordata; class Amphibia; order Anura; family Ranidae; genus Lithobates; species Lithobates pipiens. The sequence goes on from NW_027507784.1 coordinate 335,034,710, forward strand.
GTTGGCAAGCGGTTAACTGACAATTGTGCGGTCGTGCTGTACCCAAACAAAATTGATTATTTTTTTTCCCCAAAAATAGAGCTTTCTTTTGGTTTTTATTTTTTGCGCTATAAACAAAAGAAGAGTGACAAGTTTGAAAAAAACACAATATTTGTTACTGTTTGCTATAATAAATATCCCAATTTAAAAAACAAAAACAATTTTTTTTCCTCAGTTTAGGCCGATATGTATTCTTCTACATATTTTTGGTAAAAAAAAATCACAATAAGCGTATATTGTTTGGTTTGCACAAAAGTTATAACGTCTACAAAATAGATTTATGACATTTTTATTATTATTATTATTTTTTATATAACTGGTAATGGCGGCGATCTGTGAATTTTATTGTGACTGTGACATTGCGGCGGACGCATCGGACACTTTTGACACTATTTTGGGACCATTCACATTTATACAGCGATCAGTGCTATAAAAATGTATAAATGTCACTGGCAGGGAAGGGGTTAACACTAGGGGGCAATCAAGGGGTTAAATGTGTTACCTAGGGAGTGATTATAACTGTAGGGGGAGGGGACTCACAAGGGTAGGAGACCGATCAGTGTTCCTCTGTACTGGGAACACATGATCGGTCTCCTCTTCCCTAACAGGATGTAGATCTGTGTGTTTACACACATAGATCCACATCCCGGCTCTGTTACCGGCAATCGCGGGTGCCCGGCGGACATCGTGTCCACTGGGCATGCACACCGGCTCCCCAAGAGATGGCCGGGAAGCCCAGGATGTTGTATGATGCCCGCCCAGGATGGGAGATCCCTCCCTCCTGCAGACGTCATTTGACTATGGGCAGGGTATGAAGTGGTTAAGGAGGCCTGCCCCCCGCCAATCCAAGTTGGGGATTGGTCAGGGCTCCTCAGAATACTCCAGGTAGCTCCACCTTTCCTCTCCTCCTTCCTTTCCAGAAAACGCCAGAACATTCTGGAAAGTAGTGGGAGGTGTTGGTGATGCCGCCTGTGAGTCACTCAGCTCTACTCTGAGTCACTCCCAACCCAGATCAAAACACACCAGCCAAGCCTGGAAGTTTACCTACTCTCACAAAAACATGCACTATTCTTCTAGCACACTAGGGGGTGCTACATAGACAAAGTGTCAATCATTAACATAAGAAGGACAGAGCCGAGTTTCTGACGCTGCTTCCTTGGTTCCTATACACTGGTATTCAGTAAGATTTCCAAATAGTGTATCCCCTTTACTGCATATTGCATTTTCCAGGCTTTTTCTATCACACAACAAGTAAAATGTACTAGAACTGCATTGTCATAATTTCCTGTGTTATCTTGGTTTTCCTCCAGTCTGGAGAAGCCGCATTTTATTGCCCTTGCTGAATTTATGTAAGAAAGAATCACGTCTGGCAAACCAGCTTCGCCGCATAAAGATGATCCACAAAGCGACCTGCGAAGCATTAAAAGCTCATTTTCCATAGTGCATTTGTCATAAGATTACCCCATCATGAGTCTTAGTGAGAGCCGCTGTGCATTTGTCTTCTTATCCTCTCCACTGTATAATGGGCTCGCCATTATTCTTGTCTGGGCGGCTGCATTTCACGCCTTTCATGTCGCTCATCACCATCATCACCTCATCTTACACCAAACTTACAAAGCCAGATACAAAATACACAACAGTTGTAGAATCCTCGAGAATAGAGAGATGGATGGAGTTTAGAGAGAAATTGGGAGGGAGATGAGAGACGGAGGGAGGAAAAAGGGTAAGGGGGGGGGGGGGATGGGGGAGATAGATAGAATGTGGGCCATTGAAATAAAGAGAAGATGTTTGAAAAATGAAGAAACTTAGGATCTAAAGAAAGAAAGAAAGGAGGGAGATTAGAAAGAATGGAGGAGTGAAGAGAAGGGGAAGAGAAAGTATGGTGGAGTAGAAAGGATAGAAGGAAGGAAGAAGGGAAGGATGGAATGAAGGTTAAGAAAGAATGAAGGAGTAGAAGTAGAGAAAAAGAAAGAATGTTGGAGTGGAGATGGAAGGAAAGAAGGAGGGAATGAAGGAAAAAAAAGGAGGGATAAGAAAGAATGGAGTGGAGTGGAGGGAGAAGGAAGGAAGGAATGAAGAATGGACTGAAAGAAGGCAAAAGATGGATAAAAAAAAATGGAGGAGTAAAGAGAGAGGGGAAGGAAACAATGATGGAGAGGGAAGGAAGGAAGGAAAAGGGGGATAAGAAAGAATGGAGGAGCGAAGAGAGAAGGTAGAAAGAGGAAATAAATAGAAAAGGAAGAATGGAGGATTGGAAAGGAAAGGAAAAAAGAGGAGAGCGGGAGATAAGAAAGAATGGATAAGTAGAGAAAAAGAGAAAATTAAAGAATGGTGGAGTGGAGAGGGAAGGAAGGAAGGAAGGACGGAAGGAAAAGCGGATACGAAAGAATGGAGAGGAGGGGAGAGTGAAAGAAGGAAGGAAGGAAAAGAGGGATTAGAAAAAATGAAGGAGTAAGGAGAAAGGGAAAATAAAGAATTGAGGAGCGATGAGGGAAGGAAGGAAGGGAGATATGATGGAATAGAGAGATTAGAAAGAATGGAGGAGTGAAGAGAGAAGGAAGAAAGAGGAGAGAACGGGAAAAGAAAGAATGGGGGAGTGGAGAGAAAGGGAAAAAAAAGAATGGGAGATTAGAGGGGGAAGGGAGGAAGAATGGAAGAATGTTTTATGTTGAGAAAGAGATATGCAAAAGAAAAAGAAAGAAGAGAGAGAGGGATAAAAAAAAAATGGATAAGTAGAGAAAAAGAGAAAAAGAAAGAATGGTTGAGAGGAGAGGGAAGGAAGGAAGGAAGGAAAAAGGAAGAGAGGAATAAGAGGGATGAGAAAAATTGGGGAGTGATGAGAGAAGGAAGGAAGAGGAGAGAAAGGGAAAAGAAAGAATGGTGGAGTGGAGAGAAAGGGAAAAAAATGGGGGATTAGAGAGAGAAGGAAGGAAGGAAGGGAGAACATTTTAGAAGGAAGAACGGAAGAACAAATTGAGAAAGAGATATGCAAAAGAAGAAGAAAGAAGAGAGAGGGATAAGACAGAATGGAGAAGTAGAGAAAAAGAGAAAAAGAAAGAATGGTTGAGTGGAGAGGGAAGGAACGAAGGAAGAATGGAAGGAAAAGAGAGATAAGAAGGACGAGTGAAGAGAGAAGGAAGAAAGAAGAGAGAAAGGAGAAAGAAAGAATGGTGGAGTTGAGAGAAAGAGGAAAAAGAATGAAGCAGTGGAGATGGAAGGAAGGGAGGAAGAAAGGAAGGAAGGGAGGAAGGAAGGAAGGAAATGTTGGGAAAGGATTATGCAAGAGATAGAGAGAGTGAGATGGAGAGGAGAGAGCGTTAAGGAAATAAGAGAAAAAAGTAGTGGGAGTTTGGAAGTGAAATGGACAAAATTGAGTTGAAGAAAGGGATGACAGACACATTTGGAAAAGGAGGGAATGAGTAACATATAGGATTAATTTATAGAATTTACCGCCATGTAAACGCCCTTTTTAGTGTAGTTTATTTCAGAGTGGCTTTCACATGTTTTTCATAAAGGAGATTTGTAGGCAGAACCCCAAAATCCAGCATTTTATCAGCATTTTGATTTTGGAAGCTATTGATCCATATCTCTTCTGCAATAGCCTGCATGAAGCTCCAGAATTCCTATAATATAGCTAACAAGAAAAAGGCCCTGATGTAAGTTGAGGACTGCCCTTATTCCATACTGCCCAGTTGTGAACTTGGCCTAAACCACGGTGGTGGATGACATGCTCCACATTATTAAAGGGGAGCACTATACATTTTTACCTTCAGCTGTTAAAAAAATAAAAAATAAAAAATGTTGCTACAATACTAACATTTAATCTGGAGGTGTCCCTGCCAGTACCTCTTCTTTGCCACTAGATGGTCTCAGTCTTCCAGATTGAATAAAAGCCAGCATCTATCAACCCTCTTCCTGTGAGGATGTCATGGACCCGCCCCTTAAGGGGACATCTCACAGCCCGAGCTCAGAGGAAGAAATGTCTGCCACCATCACATAGGAAGAAAAACAATCCATAACACCACCAGACCAGCCTACATTTCAGATTTAAGCACGGTTTTTTTTTCTTAGAGAAAAGGTGCAGGAACTACCCCTTTCTCTGAGTCACCTCTTTTCTCCACCCCCTACCCACCTATGAGCACCATTCCTTGGTTTCACCCCTATCCATCTCCCAGGACTGCTTTTGTTAGAGAATACAGAACCAAGTATCATTTTGTAATTTGTATGGAATTTTTATGGAATTTGGTAATAATAACAAGAAAAGCACTAAAATAGTTCCCCTGCAGATAGTAATAATAGAGCCCCCCCATCAACAGTGGACCACCCGCAACAAAATTCCCCCCAAGGAACAATAGGCTCTTGGCATCAGCAACAGATCTCTCACAGCCAGCATCAATAGACTTTATGGCAGTCAACAACAATAGACCCTTCCCTCAACAGTAGATCTCCTCCCAGCAACAACTGACCCCCAGCAATATAAGATCCTCCCCCTCCCTAAGAAACAATAGACCCCCCCACCAGAAACAGTAGACCTCCTCAGCAACAATAGACCCCTAGTCCTGGAGGTGCCGAAACTGTGTTCCCCCGCGTTCCCGCTGAAAAAAAGCCCTGGATTTAAGGAATAAAGATGTATGATCTTTTTAGAATATATCTAAGGGAGAGAGAACTGGGGTGGGTGTGGTGGGGGGGGGGGGGGCTGTGATTTCAAGCTTGGGTTATGCTTCAGGTTCATAGCCGGGCAGTATGTCCTACAGGAACTGGATAGGCTTCCTCTGTAGCTATCCTGGTTCCTCCATTGCATTTCCTGGTTCCTACAGCACTTAAAGCGGGAGTCCGCCGGGACTCCGCGTTTTTTTTTTTTTTTAAAAGCCAGCAGCTACAAATACTGCAGCTGCTGACTTTTAAAATAGTGACACTTACCTGTCCAGCGCGCCCGCAATGTCGGCACCCGAAGCTGATCTCTAGATCGTCTCTCGGGTCCTGCCGCCGCCATCTTGGGTATGGGAATCAGGAAGTGGAGCCTTTCGGCTTCATTTCCCGGTTCCCTACTGCGCATGCGCGAGTTGCGCTGCGCAATAAGGACGGTCCCCGCTGCCTCTGGGATCTGTGTGTTTCCCAGCAGGCAGCGGGGGAACTTGCGGAAAGGGGCGGGCACTTGCGGAAAGGGGCGTAATCTACGCCCCTTTCCGCAGAGAGCTATCCCGGAAGTGGGTGCAGATACCTGTACTGTACAGGTATCTGCACCCCCCCTCCCCCCTGAAAGGTGCCAATTGTGGCGCCGGAGGGGGGGAGGGTTCCGATGAGCGGAAAGGTCAACTTTAGGGTGGACCTCCGCTTTAAGTTTTCCATGTTCCCTTAGATCCAAATAAATGTTTGTGAACCGCAAAGTGAGCCAAATTCAATGATGATGATCTATGAGAAGAACATTTTACTCTTAATCTTAGTTGCAGGACGACAACCAATGCACATTTAAAACAAAGAAACACAAAGCTGGCATGATATAACATTGCTGGTGTTAAGGATAAGTGCACTTTTAAACACATTAGATCCTATAATTCATTCATGCAAATGATGAGAGTTTGCAGATTCCAGCTTTCTCCTTTCTTCTCCTGTCCTTTGAGAGCCGTCATCAAGCATATCGCCAAATTGCTTTAGTTTACTTAGCTGCTGGTTATCTTCCAAAAGGCTCTGGGCTGAGGTTACATTACATAAGAGCTCAGAATCCCAGTAGATGTGCACGATTCTAAAGGCTTGCTCCCAGTTGGCTGGTAAAGGATAAAACAAAAAGCTCTGTTACAATGTATCATGAGATGCTTTTTTCTGCCTTGTCTCCCATCTTATTTGTATTTTCGTGTGTTCAACATAAATTCATTGTTTGTTGACTCATTGGCTTGAAGGCCTGAATCACCCAGGTAGGAAAAGCATTTGAAAGATACTGGGGTTTATTTACTAAAGCTGGAAAGTGCAAAATTATTATCATGGTGAAACATCCTTTTCCAGTTCAACATGAACTTTCAGACAGATGTTCTCGTCAATCACACTTTGATATGATGTAGAGTTTACAGTTGACCCGATAATTTCAAGTTGCCAGGGTCCTGAAGCAGCAAACCATCCCCAAACTATTATATTGCCACCACCATGCTTCACAGTTGGTATGAGGTTCTTCTTCTGAAATACTATGGGGTTTATTTACTAAAGCTGGAGAGTGCAATATCAGGCTCACTTCTGCAGAGAAGCCAATCAGCTTCTAGCCTCAGCTTGTTCAATTAAGCTTTGGCAATAAAACCTGGAAGCTGATTGGTTTCTGTGCAGAAGTGAGCCCAATTTTGCATTCTCCAGCTTTAGTAAATAAACCTCAAAGTGTTGGAGAGAGGGAGAAGTAAAGGGGATTTGGCAAAATTTGCTATATTTGGCAAATGCTTCTACATACAGTATACAGTATATGCAGGGCTTTTTTTCTCTCAAAGAATAGGTGCAGGTACTCTCTTCCCCCTGACCTACCAATGAGCACCGTCCCTTGCTTACACCCCTATCCACCTCCTAATACCAAACCTTTTAGAGCCAAGTATCATTTTGTTTCCTTAAGTAATTGTCTATTCCTATAGTTAGCTGGTGTATTAAAACTCTGATCATGTTACTGTTGCTATCACAATAATACAAGGTTAGCTATGAAACCAAGCACACTGCTTAATAAAACAAAGTCTTATTTCCAAAGAAAATAGGAAACACTAACATGAAAATACTAAAGAAAGATATAACAAAAATACACCAACAAAACACATAATACAAGAATATTAAAGATACTTATCACAATGCTTTGCTCAAGGTTTTGTATCACCGGCTAGGCTCAGATGGTAAAAAGAGGGAGCCACCCGGCTCAAAATGGTGGAGAGAGAGCCATGCAGCCCAGGCAAAAACCATGAGCGATAAGGGTGGAGACAGAGAGGAGGCTCTCTGACTCATTCAGTCCTTTTATACTTCAATCATACACCATTCCAGACTCAACCCCATTGCCATCCCAGCTATACTTTTGACAAATCAGTATTTTTTGGGCAGTCCTCCTCAACAGTTTATATTACTGTCCGTCCTGTTGTATTGGTCTCTAGGGGCAGCATTGTCCATGTATCATGTCTCTGTATCCTAGGTCGATCTTCAATCTTAGCTGGCCCTTTGATCTTCTGTAGCAGGACATTCAGCAATCATCTTGTCAGCTATGGTCCTTTTGAAACTCACTCGCATATCGTTATAACACTAGCCGGATAGTATAGCTTTTGTTCACCCTAGATAGAGGCCTAAACTCTACAAAGCTTTGATGTGCAATTTGTTACATTCCAGACTATGGTATTAACCAGGAAGAAAGTCAGACCTTCACTCTTTAAAGCCACGGAACTGCAAGTATCAGCATGGATGATCTTTGGGAATAGGAAACAGATATGTAACGGATCTATGCCAGATCCAATTCAAACTCTGGATATTACCCAAAACACTGTCACCAATAAAAGCAGTAACATTGACAGAGAAACTCCAGAAATATGACATTAGACCATGTTGCCTTCCAACAATTATAAACCCCTCCAGCAACAACAGACTCCCCCCAAGAACAAAATACGCCCCCCAGCAACAAAAGACCCTTCCTGGCAATAATAGATCCCCTAGAAGCCAGTTTTTTAAAGACTCTACCCCCTCAACATAAGAACCCCAGAGCAAAAGATTCCCCACCAGCAATAATAGAGCCCTCTGCAATGGTAGACCCTTCCAGAAACAATAGACAGCCCCTACCAACACTACAACACCTAGATTTCTGGCAGTCAGTCTCAATAGACCCCCCCCCCCCCCCAGCACATCTCAGACCCCTTTGCCAGTACATGCATTCTGTGCTGGAGGTGTCGGGAACTGCATAACTGCATTCCTCCACATTCCCACTGAAAAACCACCTGAGTATATGTATATGTTGGCAGGGTTCAACTCAAGTGTTGAGCTTTTCATGAGATCTAGTCCAGCCAGTTAAGTATGTTTAAAGGCTCTTCTTGTCAGCTTTGTCTGATTTTCAAATCAACCCTCACAACTCAGACTCTGTGTACCAACAGTTTTCATCTCCCAACTTCCCTGATGCACTGACTCCCATCCTGACTCTTAAGTGGGGACCTCTTGACCATTGGATGGGGTCCTCCTCTGTCCCCTGGGTAGAGCCCCAAACTATAGTCAACACCGATGCTAAAAGGGCTGTGTACACTTGCACAAACAGGATGCTGGTTGCCGACAAACCATGAACTTAAGACTGGAGGTTCAATCCCACCCAATACTGTGCTTCTGGGCCTCTAGGGTCCAGGACCCAATCCATGCTCTACAAATCCCAGAGGAAACTGAAAATCCTTATCTTGGTATAGGTGATAAACCTAGGTGTCTAGCTGCCGCCAAATGCTCTGCTTTTTAACAATATATACATGAACTTTAATAGCATCCCAGTCTTAAGCCCCATACACACTCTCAGATTTTCTGCTGATTTTTGTCTTCAAATTTACCAAAATCATGTAGTGCAAGGGCCTGCCTGATTGCATAAAATTGAAACTCCGAAGGTTTGACCTCATATTATATGGTTTTGGTAAATCTGAAGACAAAAATCAACAGAAAATCTGACAGTGTGTATGGGGCTTTAGTCCGTAGGGTTCAATATTGAGTTGGCCCCCCCTTTGCAGCTATAACAGCTTCAACTCTTCTGGGAAGGCTGCCCACAAGGTTTAGGAGTGTGTCTATGGGAATGTTTGACCATTCTTGCAGAAGCTCATTGCCTGGCTCACAATCTCCACTTGAATTCATCCCAAAGGTATTCTATCAGGTTGAGGTCAGGACTTTGTGCAGGCCAGCCAAGTTTCTCCACCCCAAACTCGCTCATCTTGTCTTTATGGACTGTGCTTTTTGCACTGGTCATAATAATTTGGTGGATTATGGCGTGGGGTTGTTCTTCAGGGGTTGGGCTTGCCCCTTAGTTCCAGTGAAGGGAATACTTAAGGCATCAGCATACCAAGATATTTTGGACAATTTCATGCTCCCAACTTTGTGGGAACAGTTTGGGGATGTCCCCTTCCTGTTCCGACATGACTACGCACCAGTGCACAAAGCAAGGTCCATAAACACATGAATGAGTGAGTTTGGGGTGGAGGAACTTGACTGGCCTGCACAGAGTCCTGACCTCAGCCCAATAGAACACCTTTGAGATGAATTGGCTTGGAGACTGCGAGCCAGGCCTTCTCGTCAGTGCCTGACCTCACAAATGCACTTCTGGAAGAATGGTCAAACATTTCCATAGACACACTCCTAAACCTCGTGGAAGGAAGGACAACTCAACATTGAACCCTATGGACTAAGACCGGTATGCCAATAAAGTTCATGTGCGTGTAAAGGCAGGCATCCCAATACTGGTTAAAATAGCACATTTTTGTTACCATTGTTTGAAAAAAGAAGTCCACCGGACATAGTGGGTCACAGATCATGATCCTGCACGACCCCTAGGGTACACACACAAAGCATGGTAGTAGGAGTACTATGATAGGATAGCAGTGCTTCCGGCTAGCCATATTAATACAAAAGACCAGGCTGGAGGTGGTTAAAATAAGTACATTGCCTCTTATCATTATATACACACAGCGGGTAAAATAAGTATTGAACACGCCACCATTTTTCTAGGTAAATATATTTCTAAAGGTACTAATTACATGAAATGTTCACGACATGTCAGTAACAACCCATGCAATCCGTACACACAAAGACACCAAAACAAGTTCAGAAATTAAGTTCTGTGTAATAAAATGGAATAACACAGGGAAAAAGTACAGAACACATGAAGAAAAGGAGGTGCATAAAGGCACGGAAAGCCAAGACACCAGCTGAAATCTATCAGTAATTAGAAAGCAATTCTGCTCCTTGTCAGTGCAAATTAATATCAGCTGGTTCAGTCTCAACTGATGGCCTATAAAACGGTGTCTCATTACCAAGGTGTCACACAAGAAACATCTCATGATGGGTAAAAGCAAAGAGCTCTCTCAAGACCTTCGCAACCTTATTGTTGCAAAACATGCTGATGGCATTGGTTACAGAAGGATTTCTAAACTTCTGAATGTTCCAGTGAGCACTGTTGGGGCCATAATCTGGAAGTGGACAGAAAATCATTTCACCATAAACCAGCCATGACCAGGAGTGCTCTTCTCAAGATTTCTGACTGAGCAGTGAAAATGATAGAAATAGAAATATATTTACCTATAAAATGGTGACGTGTTCAATACTTATTTTATCCTCTGTAATTTTGAAAACCATTATAAAGTAGAAAACTATTATATCATTTCACTATAGGTGTAATATCATAGTATAATTCTTCCAATAGTTAAATGAAGTGCCAAATGTTTAATACTGAAAAGAGAGGGTACCTTCGTCCTATGTAGATATAGAAGCAATTGGGTTTGAGGCTAAAGTGGACTTTAATGGTACCATAATACTTGGGATACACACATATATCTACATATGTGTATCCCAAGTATTATGGTACCATTAAAGTCCACTTTAGCCTCAAACCCATCTGCGTATTTAATTATTCCAAAGTCATAACCAGTGGCGGCCGGTGGAAATTTTTCTTTGGGGGCATCAAACAGTATGCCACCCTCCCCCCCCCCCCCTACGGTTGGTCAGTAGCACCATCACCAGCGGCTTCCCTTGCTCGGCGGCGACGGTCTTCCGTTCTCCTACTCTCCACGGGTAGTCACTGCAATGGCTTCCGTTTCCTCCCTCCTCCTTGGCGGCCAAGCGGGAGTCTTCTCTTTTTGGTCAATCGGTAAACGGGTCTCACACCCGCTTTTGATTGGCTGGATTGAGGATCAGTGTTTCAACAGCAAATATTAATTTGCTGTTGTAACACACCTGGGTGGGCTCCGTTCGCATTCTCTGCGACCCGGGGCCATCCTATTTTGAAGCCTATTAGAGCCTCTGGCTCTAATCAGGTGCTTAAAACCAAAACCTGGCTGCTGTAATTCATGCGCCGGGGGGGGGGCCTGAAAGGGGCCGGACGCAGGTATATGGGGTGGCCGCCGCGGCCGTGGATAGATTCATGCCATGTATGAACCTATCCATTGCATATAAGGGGTGGCGTGGAGAGAGAATGAATGGGCCACCATTGGTCATAACCAATGATGGAATGGCAGAATGGAAAGTGTTTTGCAGACTTAATCTGCTTTCTCAGGATGGAACGGCAGCTTCACAGATATACCATTATTATTATTTTTATTATTATTAAACAGGATTTATATAGCACCAACAATTTACGCAGCGCTTTACAATATAAAAAGGAGGCAATACGGTTACAATACAATAAAATACAAGAGGATTGCTCAGAAGAGCTTACAATCCAATAGGGTGGGGCAGGTGGTACAAAAGGTTGTAACTGTGGGGAATGAGCTGATGGAAGTGGTAGAAGATTAGTTGGAGACGTGATAGGCTTTCCTGAAGAGATTAATTTTCAGGGATTGCCTGCAGGCAGCAAGAGTAGGGGATAGCCGGACCGGTGGAGGTAGCGAGTTCCAGAGGATGGGAGAGGCTCTGGAGAAATCCTGGAGACAAGCATGGGAGGAGGAGACGAGAGAGAGCTTGAGAGTAGGAGGTCTTGAGAGGATGGTTTGGGTGATATTTGGAGACAAGAATGGTGATGTAGCTCGGGGCAGAGGTGTGAATGGCTTTGTATGTTGTGGTTAGTATTTTTAATTGAATTCACTGGGTGATTGGGAGCCAGTGTAGGGATTGGAGGAGAGGGTTGGCAGACATGGAATGGAGGTCAGTGTAGGGATTGGAGGAGAGGGTTGGCAGACACTGAATGGAGGTCAGTGTAGGGATTGGAGGAGAGGGTTGGCAGACACTGAGTGGAGGTCAGTGTAGGGATTGGAGGGGAGGGTTGGCAGACACTGAATGGAGGTCAGTGTAGGGATTGGAGGAGAGGGTTGGCAGACACTGAATGGAGGTCAGTGTAGGGATTGGAGGAGAGGGTTGGCAGACACTGAGTGGAGGTCAGTGTAGGGATTGGAGGAGAGGGTTGGCAGACACTGAGTGGAGGTCAGTGTAGGGATTGGAGGAGAGGGTTGGCAGACACTGAATGGAGGTCAGTGTAGGGTTTGGAGGAGAGGGTTGGCAGACACTGAATGGAGGTTAGTGTAGGGTTTGGAGGAGAGGGTTGGCAGACACTGAATGGAGGTCAGTGTAGGGTTTGGAGGAGAGGGTTGGCAGACACTGAATGGAGGTCAGTGTAGGGTTTGGAGGAGAGGGTTGGCAGACACTGAATGGAGGTCAGTGTAGGGTTTGGAGGAGAGGGTTGGCAGACACTGAATGGAGGTCAGTGTAGGGTTTGGAGGAGAGGGTTGGCAGACACTGAATGGAGGTCAGTGTAGGGTTTGGAGGAGAGGGTTGGCAGACACTGAATGGAGGTTAGTGTAGGGATTGGAGGAGAGGGTTGGCAGACACTGAATGGAGGTCAGTGTAGGGATTGAAGGAGAGGGTTGGCAGACACTGAGCGGTTGGTAAGGGGGATAAGTCTGGCAGCAGCATTCATGATAGACGGAAGAGGGGAGGAGCCTATGGAGAGGTAGACCAATGAGAAGGGAGTTGCAATAGTCAAGGCGAGAGATAACGAGGGAATGAATGAGGAGCTTGGTGGTTTCATTTGTTAAAAAGGGGCGAATTTTAGAGATGTTACGGAGGTGAATCCTACAAACTTGACAACGATTGGACTTGAGGATGAAATGACAAATCAGAGTCTAGGAAAACACAGAGTACCCTGACGTGAGTGGAGGGCCTGATAGTTGAATTGTTGATTTTGATGGAAAAGTCATGGAGGGTGGCACGGGCTGGGGGGAAAAATTAATAGCTCAGTTTTAGAGAGATTTCGTTTAAGGAAATGGCGCGACATACATGCCGATATGTCAGTTAGTAAGTTAGTAATGCGAGAGGAGACTGAAGGATCGAGGTGAGGAGTAGACAGATAGATTTGGGTGTCATCGGCATATAAGTGGTAGAACCAGAGCCTTGGGGGACCCCCACAGAAAGGGGCAATGGAGAGGGGGAGACAGAGTTGTAGGTGACACCATACAGAATTGGAATTATATACATTATTCTAAGAAATGTACTAACTTTCTTTAAAAACGTGAAGGTGGTCTTTTAATTGTATTGATATAAAAAATAAATCATTGATTTTTACATATTATCCCCAAGTGGTACCGGTAAAGTCCATTTAATTATTATTATTATTTTTTTTTTAATGTTGGCTACTGTATATGATGAATGTGGTACTGAATGGACCAATATTTTATTGGTAATAGGTAAAAATAATATGTGTTGTATTTATTGGTTTTGCTTTTTCTATCTCTGGATAAATGCGATATGATTTCTTAGGTGTTTACACTCATGGATTTATTTTTGTGCGCTGCAGAAAGGCTGTCGACTTTGTAGGATTATCATACTGAAATGTTATCTCTAAGCCTCAGAAAAATATGATATATATTTTTTTATTTGCTGCAGAAGGGATGAGAAAGATGTTCAGTTTCTTTAACATAGATGCAAATAGGCGTAAAAACTGGTATTGTAGCTCATCTGTCCAGTGGAGGGTAACTCCAGAAAATACCTCAAATGATAACATTTCTAATGATATTTAGAAGTTTCTATGTTGCCTTATGCCGCGTACACACGATCAAACAATCGGGTGGAAAAGTCCGGCAAGCTCAAGTCCGCCGGACAATCCCCCCGTGTGTAGCCTCCGGCATACTTTTTTGACCCGAAAGTACGGCGGACTTAGAAAGTAGTTTTGCACTCCAATCTTCCCGCCGGACTTGCATTTCGTCGGACAATCCGGCCGTGTGTGTGTGCCAGTCCGCCGTACTTTTAAAATGAACAGACTTTTCCTGCCCGGAGAAAAGTCCGCTAATTTCGAGCGGGTCTCCAGGTAGGCGAGGCCCACGAAGGAGACGTCGCTGGCCCCGCCACCTGGTATGGACTTAAAGGGGAACCCCAACGCCGAAAAAAATTGGCGTGGGGGTTCCCCCCCAGGTCCACATCAGACCCTTGTCCGAGCACGCTACCTTGCCGCCTCCGCCTTCCGTTCTTCTTCTCCTTCTTCTCCTGGAGATGTTGACTCGACGCTCTCTCCGGCCGCAATGCCAGGGACGCGATGCACGGCGAATTATATAGGGACAAGGGGCGAGGTCATCGGTTGATGTCACATGTCCCGGAGGATGCTGGGACTGTCGCCATGTGACATCAACCCATGTGACATCAACCGATGACCCCGCCCCTTGTCCCTGAATAAGTCGCCGCGCAGCGCGACCCTGGCGTGTCCCTGGCATTGCGGCCGGAGAGAGCGTCGGGTCAACATCTCCAGGAGAAGGAGAAGAAGAAGAAGAACGGAAGGCGACGGCGACGACAGAAGACCGGGCCACCGCCTGTAAAAGAGCTATAAGAAGGCGCGGTGGCCCGGCAGAAGAACCGAAGTGGGGGACAAGACCCCCGAAGTCAGAAGAGGAGGCCGTGGCGAGGAAAAAAGCCGGGCTCTTCCACTAGCAAAAGAGCTAGAAGAAGATAGCGGAGGAGTCCGGCGAGAAGACCCCCGGAGCTGTGCAATAAACTATTTTATTTTGTGTGTTGTGTTTTTTTTTGTACTTTATTTTACAGGTGAATGGGTATGGGGTACATTGTACCCCATACTCATTCACATAGGGTGGGGGGCCTGTATCCGGGGGCCCCCTTATTAAAGGGGGCTCCCAGATTCCGATAAGCCTCCTGCCCGCAGACCCCAACAACCAACGGTCAGGGTTGTCGGGAAGAGGCCCTTGTCCTCATCAACAGGGGGACAAGGTGCTTTGGGGTGGGGGGGCCGCGCGGCCCCCCTTCCCCAAGGCACCCCCCATGTTGAGGGCACGTGGCCTGGTACGGCTCAGGAGGGGGGGGGGCGCTCGCTCATCCCCCCCCTTTCCTGGCCGGCCGGGTAGCGTGCTCGGACAAGGGTCTGATGTGGACCTGTGGGGATCCCAACGCCGATTTTTGGGGTTCCCCTTTAAGTCCATACCCGGCACCTCCGGCTCTAACCGCTGTCAGTCTGCATTTGCAGTGCAAGAGGCACTAGTATTAGGCAGGCCATACACGGGTCAAATTTTGAAAAAAAATTATTTTGAAAATCTTATCTAAGAATTTTAGTTTGAATTTCGCAACATTCGTGGGCTGCAGAAACAGTCAATTTTTGCGCACCCATTGCATTTAAGTAATCGGGCATGTTGGAAATTTTTTGGAAAACAAACGATTTTCTAATCAATGATGGGAGAATTGTGCGAGAAATGTAATCGAAAAAGAAATGCGCAAGAAGATTTTCAGAAAGAAAAGAAGATTCCCAGCCACGAATTATTTGAATTGAAGGCTTGGTTGGTCAAATTTTCAAACTCTGGTGGCATCATCGGATCACAAAACGCACAGTTCTTTTGAAATTCGACCATGTATGGCCTAGCCTTATGCCGCGTACACACGGTCGGAGAATCAGTGGGAATGCGTCTTATCGGACCGTGTCCTCAGATAATCCGACTGTGTGTGGTATGCATCGGACTGATTCCGTCCGAATCTCCGTCCGACCCAATTTTCCAACATGTTGGAAATATTTCCCGACCAACTGGGCCGGTCAAACGTAATCCGATCATGTGTAGAGAATTTTGATCGGACCAAGTGCCACGCATGCTCAGAACAAATTCCTACATCAAAGCTATTGGCTACTAGCCTGAATCTAGTCCCATCGTAACGAAATTACGTCATCACGTTCTGAAAGATCATATTTTGCGACAACTTAGTCCGACCGTGTGTATGCAACAGTTTCGGACACAATCCGTCAGACTAAATCTGACGGACAAAATCCGACGGATTTGGTTGTGGAAATCTCCGACCGTGTGTACAGGGGCTTAGAGGACTTAAATACCCTCCCAGCAGCGAGCATCAGGTGAAAACTGATTACTAGAACCTGCTGTCTGCTGGGAGACACCCGCTGGTGGACAACAGAACTACAACCTTCAGGTCTGGGAAGCACAGTGCCACCACAGCCGGTGATCCAGGTCCTGACACATGCTGTGGTGCTTAGTCTTTAAAAAAAGAAAAAAAAAGACTTACACCTTTTTGTGTATGTTTTAGTGAATTAAGGAGCTCATTTAACCACTTGCTGACCAGCCACCGTAGTTTTACTGTGGCAGAATGGCACGGCTGGGCGAAAAAGATGTTATGTAACGTTGCTTCGCCCTGTGGCCACTAGGGGCGCACACCCACTGCTCTCCCCCGGAGCCACTAGGGGCGCATGTATGCAGCCACTGCTTGCCCCCGGAGCCACAAGGGGAGCAGGTGCGCACCTACTGCTCGCCCCCGGAGCCACTAGAGGCGCACGTGCGCACTGACTGCCCAGGAGCTGATGCGAGTGCCCGGCGGTTGCGATCACCGCCGGACTCCCGAGAACAGGGATCTGTGTGTGTAAACACAGTTTACATTTCTCTGAGGAGAGAAGAGACTAATCGTCTATTCATACAAAGTATTCATACAAAGTATGAACAGCGATCTGTCATCTTCCCTAGACAGTCCCATCCCCCCTTCAGTTAGAACACACACTAGGGAACACAGTTAACCTCTTGATCGCCCTCTAGTGGTTAACCCCTTCACTGCCAGTGACATTTTTACATAAAATCAGTGCATTTTTATAGCACTGATCGCCAGTGGTCCCAAAAATGTGTCAAAAGTGTCCGATCTGTCCTCCGCAATGTCACAGTCCCAATAAAAATCGCAGATCGCCACCATTACTAGTAAAAAAAAATATAATAATAATAAAAATGCCATAAATCTATCCCCCTATTTTGTAGACGCTATAACTTTTGCGCAAACCAATCAATATACGCTTATTGCGTTTTTTTTTTTTTTACCAAAAATATGTAGAAGAATACATATTGGCCTAAACTGAGGAATTTTTAATTTTTTTTTTTAAATTGGGATATTTATTATAGCAAAAAGTAAAAAAATATTGTATATGTATATTTTTTTTCAAACTTGTCTCTCCTCTTTTGTTTATAGAGTAAAAAATAAAAACCCGCAGAGGTGATCAAATACCACCAAAAGAAAGCTCTATTTGTGTGTGTGTGGGGGGGGGGGGATGACATCAATTTTGTTTGGGTGCAACGTCGCAGGACCGCGCAATGGTCAGTTAAAGCGACGCAGTGCCGAAACGTACTGGTCGGGAAAATGAGGAGCTCGTCCTGGCTTAACGCATGAATTAACGTAGGTAACGCGCTTCGTGTTAATGAACTGCAGCAGTGTGAACACATCCATAATGTTTACTTTTATTTAACTCTCTTACGTTTTTTAATTCTTTCTAACAATCAAGACCCCGCCCCAACGAACCACCGCCACCGCCCGCCTGCCCATTGCCTACCTTGTTGCCTTCAATGGTAGGCAGTAAAATCCTTTCATCAGAATATTTCTGGACTTTTTTCTTTCTTTCTCTTTTGAAATGCATTAGCGGAGACATTTTCGCCTGACGGCTGCATTTTGGATGCTGTGCGCACGGCGGCTATAAGCCCCCTGATACTCATGTTCAAAGGATTCAGTTAAGCTTGGCCTGTAGCAAGTGTTAATTTGCATACATTAACCTCCAGCACCTACATATTTGCCGTAGACGCTTAATAAGCTCCGTGCACGGAGATGGTCTGTGTGCGAAGACAGCGGGGATTGGCCAGGGACGTGTGCAGATGGCCCCGACTGGGTTAATTGTATAATTATTGCTATTTATAAGGCACGTTTTTGCTGAGCTGTATGATAAAATGGAAGAAGTAAAATATCAATGCAATTGTATATGGAAGAGAGAAAGTGCCGGGCATGGGTTGGGTATTTTAAACTGTAGCAGAATCAGATGCGTTCAAAGAGGAATATTTTTGGCCGGAGCACAGAGATAACATATATAGTTGTAGAAATAAAAGAACTATACTGAAAGTAATTAAAAAAAATGGGCATAACTTTTTTTTTTTTTTATTAACCACTTCAATACCGGGCATTTTCACCCCCTTCCTGCCCAGGCGCCGTCTCATTTTGAATGACAATTGCACAGTCATGCAGCACTGTACCCAAACAAAATTTCACACAAATAGATTTTTATTTTGTTGGTATTTAATCACCGCTGGATTTTTTTTTCTTTTTTTGCTAAATAAATGAAAAAAAAAGACTGAAAATTTTGAAAAAAAAAATGTTTTTCTTGGCTTCTGTTATAAAGAAACGAAGGAGCTGTCTCATTTTGAATGACAAGTGCGCAGTCATGTAACACTGTACACCAACTAAATTTTTATTATTTTGTTCACACAAACAGATTTTTCTTTTGGTGGTATTTAATCACCGCTGGATTTTTTATTTTTTTTTGCTAAATAAATGAAAAAAGACTGAAGATTTTGAAAAAAATAAATAAATAATGTTTTTCTTCGCTTCTGTTATAAAGAAACGAAGGCGCTGTCTCATTTTGAATGACAAGTGCGCAGTCATGTAACACTGTACACCAACTAAATTTTTATAATTTTGTTCACACAAACAGATTTTTCTTTTGGTGGTATTTAATCACCACTGGATTTTTTTATTTTTTGCTAAATAAATGAATAAAGACTGAAATTTTTTTAAAAAAAAATTGTTATCCTTTGTTTCTGTTATAAAGAAACGAAGGCGCTGTCTCATTTAGAATAATTGCGCAGTCATGCAACACTGTACCCAAACAAAATTTTTATAATTTTGTTCACACAAACAGATTTTTCTTTTGGTGGTATTTAATCACCGCTGGATTTTTTTTTTTTTTTTTGCTAAATAAATGAAAAAAGACTGAAGATTTTGAAAAAAATAAATAAATAATGTTTTTCTTCGCTTCTGTTATAAAGAAACGAAGGCGCTGTCTCATTTTGAATGACAAGTGCGCAGTCATGTAACACTGTACACCAACTAAATTTTTATTATTTTGTTCACACAAACAGATTTTTCTTTTGGTGGTATTTAATCACCACTGGATTTTTTTTTTTTTTTTTGCTAAATAAATGAAAAAAGACTGAAAATTTTGAAAAAAAAAAATTTTATCCTTTGTTTCTGTTATAAAGAAACGAAGGCGCTGTCTCATTTTGAATTCTTTTTTTTTTTATTACATTTTTTTTATTAACCACTTCAATACCGGGCAATTTCTCCCCCCCCCCTCCCCTTTTTCCTACCCAGGCGCTGTCTCATTTTGAATGACAATTGCGCAGTCATGCAACACTGTACACCAACTACATTTTTATAATTTTGTTTACACAAACAGATTTTTCTTTTGATGGTATTTAATCACCGCTGTTTTTATTTTTTGCTAAATAAATGAAAAAAAATTGAAAATTTTGAAAAAAAAAAATTGTTATCCTTTGTTTCTGTTATAAAGAAACAAAGGCGCTGTCTCATTTTGAATGATAATTGCACAGTCATTCAACACTGTACCCAAACAAAATTTTTATAATTTTGTTCACACAAACAGATTTTTCTTTTGGTGGTATTTAATCACGCTGGATTTTTATTTATTTTTTTGCTAAATAAATGAAAAAAAGACTGAAAATTTTGAAAAAAAAAATGTTTTTCTTGGTTTCTGTTATAAAGAAACAAAGGCGCTGTCTCATTTTGAATTCTTTTTTTTAATTACATTTGTTTTTTTATTAACCACTTCAATACCGGGCACTTTCACCCCCCCCCCCCCCTCTTTTCCTACCCAGGCGCTGTCTCATTTTGAATGACAATTGCACAGTCATGCAGCACTGTACACAAACTAATTTTTTTATCATTTTGTTCACACAAATAGATTTTTCTTTTGGTGGTATTTAATCACCGCTGGATTTTTTTATATATTTATTTTTTGCAAAATAAATGAAAGACTGAAAATTTTGAAAAAAAAATAAAAAAACTTTTTCTTTGTTCCTGTTATAAAGAAACAAAGGCGCTGTCTCATTTTGAATGACAATTGCGCAGTCATGTAACACTGTACACCAACAACATTTTTTGCATTTGGTTCACACAAATAGAACTTTCTTTTGGTGGTATTTAATCACCGATGGATTTTTTATTTATTTTTTGCTAAATAAATGAAAAAAGACAGAAAATGTTGAAAGAAAAAAAAGTTTTTCTTCATTTCTGTTATAATTTTTTTTAAAATAAATAATTGTTCTTCATAAATTTAGCCCAAAATGTATTCTGTAAAATTTCTTTGGTGAAAATAACCCAAATTATTTAGTCTGTAGGAAAGTTTATAGAGTGATCAGGGACACTGACTGGTGATAGTATGTAAAAAAAAAATTTTCATTTTTTTTTCTTTTTTTTCTTAAATTTTTTTTTATTAACCACTTCAATAACGGGCACTTTCACCCCCCCCCCCCTTTTCCTACCCAGGCGCTGTCTCATTTTGAATGACAATTGCGCAATCATGCAGCACTGTACACAAACACATTTTTTATCATTTTGTTCACACAAAAAGAACTTTCTTTTGGCGGTATTTAGTCACCACTGGAATTATTTTTTATTTTTTGCTAAATAAATTAAAAAAGACTGAAAATTTTGAAAAAAAAATGTTTTTCTTAATTTCTGTTATAAAGAAACAAAGGTGCTGTCTCATTTTGAATGACAATTGCGCAGTCATGCAACACGGTACCCAAACAAGATTTTTATCATTTTGTTCACACAAATAGAACTTTCTTTTGGTGGTATTTAATCACCGCTGGATTTATTTTTTATTTTTTGCTAAATAAATGAATAAAGACTGAAAATTGTGAAAAAAAAAATGTTTTTCTTAATTTCTGTTATAATTTTTTTTTTAAATAAATAATTGTTCTTCATAAATTTAGCCCAAAATGTATTCTGTAAAATATCTTTGGTGAAAATAATCCAAATCACAGTGTATATTATTTAGTCTGTAGGAAAGTCCACAAACTATGGGATATGTCCCCGAAAATTGATCAATCCTGATGCACTGATCTCATTTCTTGAGGCCCGAAAATATCAGGACAGTAGAAATACCCCCCCAAATTACCCCTTTTTGGAAATTAGACAGTCCAAGGTATTTAGTAAGTGGAATGGAGGGTTTTTTGAAGTTTTAATTTTGTCATCATTTTTTGGAAAATTAAGAAATGAAAATTATAATTTTTTATTTCTTTTACATCCTGTCACCAGTGTAGTACAGCTTCATCATATAACTGGTGTAGCGGTGATCAGAGACACTGACTGGTGACAGTATGTAAACAAAAATGTTTTTTTTTTTTCTTTCTCTCTTTTTTTTTTTTCTTTTTTTTATAATTTTTTTTTTTTTTTTAACAAACTCTGACCAGAGCAATATGATGCTACTATAGTAACATAGTACTACTCTAGGGAAGTAATCAGGATTTTTTTTTTCACATTGTTTGCTTTGAGCAGTGGATTACATATAAGCAAGTATTTTACTGAATGAAACTGAATCATTCAGTCTGTTTTGTTGTGATTGGTCAAAGCTAATCACATGGTACAGATGGGCTGTGATTGGCCCTGTCTGTACCATGTGATCAAATTGACCAATTACAGCTAGCAAAACAATTATGCCTTGTACACACGGTTGGACATTCCGACCACAAAATCCGTCTGATTTTTTCCAACGGATTTTATCCGAAACTGGTGCTGCATACACACGGTCAGACAAAGTTGTCGGAAAATCCGATCGTTCGGAACAAGGTGACGTTCATTGAGTGCGACGGGACTACCTAGAGGCTAGTAGCCAATAGCTTTGGTCTCGTAATTTGACCTGAGCATGCGTGGCACTTTGTCCGTCGGAATTCTCTACAAACGATCGGAAAAAGTCTGATTGGATTTTTTTGTCGGAAAGTTTTAGATCCTGCTCTCAAATTTTTTTCAGGCGGAATTTCAGACGGAAAAAGTCCACACACGATCGGATTTTCCGACAATATAATCTGATCGGACCTTTTCCGTCGGAATTTCCGACCGTGTGTACAAGGCATCATACGCAATGGATGGCACGAAAGGAAGCCATCCATTGTGTACAATTGTCATGTGACCTGCTGTGATTCGTTACGGCAGTCACATGGTACTGGTAGCGAGCCAGTAATCTGATCAGTCATCAGCTGTGTCCCTTGGACAGAGCCGGTGACAGATCGTGCCGCTGGCCACATGATCGGTGCTTCCTTTACAGGACACCATATGATGTCCAGTCCAGATAAGAAAGCACCCGCCCGACCATCGTTTGACTATAGGCGGGATGGGAAGCGGTTGACTTACATAGGTCATTCACATGTTGGTAGAGTAACTCTTCTCCTCTTATTTTCTCCTCCTTTTCAAAGCAGAAGCAATGTGCCATCATTGAGTTCTTGATGACGGAGGGGTGCAGGCTGTCCGACGTCCACAGAGGGCTACAGAATTTTTATGGAGATGACACAATTGGCAAGAGTCACCAAAGCCAAGACATTGCTCTTTTCAATGGTGCCATCTCCATAAACATAATATAGCCTCCAGACGGCCTGCACCCCTCCTTCATCAAAAACTCAATGACAGCACATTGCTTCTGCTTGGAAATTCAATATTTACCTGCAACGAAAAAGAAGAAGAAGAAGAAGAGTTATTACAGAGGAAGAGTTACTCTACCAACATGTAACATTTAAATGACCTATGTAAGTTAATAAAAAAAAAGTAATACCCACTCTTACATTATTTTTGGTACAGCCCTCGTATACACTACATTACCAAAAGTATTAGGATACCTGCCTTTACACACGCATATGAACTTTAATGGCATCCCAGTCTTAGTCCGTAAGGTTCAATATTGAGTTGGCCCACCCTTTGCAGCTATAACAGCTTCAACTCTTCTGGGGAAGGCCGTCCACAAGGTTTAGGAGTGTGTCTATGGGAATGTATGAGCATTCTTCCAGAAGCCCATTTGTGAGGTCAGGCACTGGGGTTGGAGGAGAAGCCCTGGCTCACAGTCTCCGCTCTAATTCATCCCAAAGGTGTTCTATCAGGTTGAAGTCAGGACTCTCTGCAGGCCAGTCAAGTTCCTCTTGCGGAGTCCCTCAAGGATCACCCTTGTCGCCAGTGCTCTTCAACATATACATCCGCCCACTCCTCAAAATCATCAGAATATCAGACCTCTGCTTCCACTCATACGCTGACAACAGGCAACTCTACTTTCGTATCACTGGACAAAAAGACCATCATCGAGAAAATTGCCTCACTTTGATAGACGACTGGATGACCACTAGCTCCCTCAAACTAAACGAATCGATAACAGAGCTTCTTATCCTACACACAAACCAAAATTCTCAAACCAAGATCCCTTGGACAACTCCCACCATCTTTGGACAGACCATCTCCCCAAGGACCAAGGCCAAGAGTCTCGGAGTCATTTTTCAATGTCAAATGTCAATGGATGCACAAATAGGAGCAGTAGTCAGTGGTTCTCACCATCTGCTCCGCCTGCTACGCAGACTCATCCCCTTCATTCCAAAGGAGGACAAAGCAGTGGTAGTTGGAACAGTCATTAATTCATGACTTGACTACGCAAACTCCCTTTACATAGGATTAACCCAATATCAACTTGTGCGCTTACAACTTATCCAAAATACGGCGGCAAGGCTGATAACAGGAAAAAAACCCTGGGAATCTCCCCTTCCTTGAGGAGCTTACATTGGTTAACCATAAAGAATCGGATCACATTCAAGACCCACTGCATCACCCACAAATGCACACATGGAGACGCTCCTCAATACCTACTCGAGAAAATTAAAGACTATACACCCAATCGCAGTCTTCGATCATCAAACCAAAACCTCCTCCTCATTCCCAAATCCTGCTACAAATCAAAGGGGGAACGGAGATTAGCTGTCCAAGGACCACGGTTATGGAACGCTCTACCAACCTACATCCGCATGGAAGAAAACCATCAGGCCTTCAGGAAAAAACTCAAGACCTACCTCTTCTAAGCCCTTGTACACACGGTCGGAGAATCCGTCGGAATGTGTCCTATCGGACCGTGTTGTCGGATAATCCGACTGTGTGTGGTATGCATCGGACTGATTCCGTCGGAATATCCGTCGGACCCAAATCCAAATATTTTGGAAATATTTTCCGACCAACTGGTTCGATCGGACATACTCCGATCATGTGTAGAGAATTTTGATCGGACCAAGTGCCACGCATGCTCAGATCAAATTCCTACATCAAAGCTATTGGCTACTAGCCTGAACATAGTCCCATCGTAACGAAATTACGTCATCACGTTCTGAATGATCAGATTTTTCGACACCTTAGTCCGACCGTGTGTATGCAACAGTTTCGGACAAAATCCGACGGACAAAATCAGACGGACAAAATCCGACGGATTTGGTTGTCGAAATCTCCGACCGTGTGTACAGGGGCTAAGAAGCTTGACAACAAAGCACGAATACATCGCCATGAGGCGATTCAGTTTGCATTGTAGCGCTATACAAATTATTCATTCATTCATTCATCCACCTCAAACACGCTCATCCATGTCTTTATGGACCTTGCTTTGTGCACTGTGGGCAGTCATGTTGGAAAAGGAAGGGGCCGTCCACCAACTTTTCCCAGAAATTGGGAGCATGAAATTGTCCAAAATGTCTTGGTATGTTGACGCCTTAAGAGTTCCCTTCACTGGAACTAAGGAGCCAAGCCCAACCCCTGAAAAACAACCCCCCACACCAAAATCCCCCCTCCACCAAATTATTTTAGATTAAAAGATTTTAAATGAAAATCTGAATGACCATTGAGGAATTAGCTTAAAACCACCCCTCTGTGAATGGTTCAGTGTAAAATAAACAAATAAAAATAAAATAAGCATTACTTCATCCTTTTCATTCAATAGATAGAGATAAAAACTGTAAATACTATCCAAAATAATATTAGATTTAACATCATGAAAAATAAAATTAAAAAAGAAAAAAGGTAATAAACGTGTTTCCACTCTGCAGTCTCTGTAAATCTTCTTGAATATTATTTATGAGCACGTACTATGGCTTCTTCAGTCTTTATTCGATACTAATGAAACCGAGTGGAGGAATGATCCAGGAAAGAACATCTTCATATTCATCTCTCATTTAATATATCTCTGCAATATTCACGTAGATTATTTCTAAATAGTACAACAAAATAACAGAAAAGCCTCACAACGCTCTCTAGGAAACAGTCAAGTCCTGTAACGGAATTGCTGGGGAATGTGGCGTAAAGCTGGATTCCGGATAATATCTCTATTAATAATTATCATAATCCAGGTATATAGGAAGCGGTGGGTAAGGATGAGCTCTGACAGCTTCAGACTTACAATTCATATTCGGTGATGAGAGTTGTTCATCATGAGGGTGTCTACTTCAGCAGGGAGATGAAAATATTCTTATTATATTGGAGTGATGATAGTATAGGCGCTCAAAACCACTGCAGCAGAGAGTTGAAGCTGAACCCACGGGAAAAAATATATTTTTCTCACTCCAGCTGCTGCTAACTATTTATTAGTTTAAAAATATCCAAACACCAGGGGGGGCTAATTATAACCCATAAGGGGTCTATTAATAAACACCAGGGGGTCTAATTATAACCCATAAGGGGTCTATTAATAAACACTAGGGGGTGTAATTATAACCCATGAGGGGGTCTATTAATTAACACTAGGGAATCTAATTATAACCCATAGGGGGTCTATTAATAAACACTAGAGGGTCTAATTATAACCCATAAGGGGTCTATTAATAAACACTAGGGGGTGTAATTATAACCCATTAGGGGTCTATTAATAAACACTAGGGCAGTGTTTCTCAACTCCAGTCCTCAAGGCGCACCAACAGGTCATGTTTTCAGGATTTCCCTCAGATTAAATGGCTGTGGTAATTACTAAGGCAGTGAAACTGATTAAATCACCTGTGCAAAATAATGGAAAGCCTGAAAACATGACCTGTCGGGGCGCCTTGAGGACTGGAGTTGAGAAACACTGCACTAGGGGATCTAATTATAACCCATAAGGGGTCTATTAATAAACACCAGAGGGTCTAATTATAACCCATAAGGGGTCTATTAATAAATACTAGTGGGACTAATTATAACCCATAAGGGGTCTATTAATAAACACTAGGGGGTCTAATTATATCCCATAAGGGGTCTATTAATAAACACTAGGGGATCTAATTATATCCCATAAGGGGTCTATTAATAAACACTAGGGGATCTAATTATAACCCATAAGGGGTCTATTAATAAACACTAGGGGATCTAATTATAACCCATAACGGGTCTATTAATAAACACTAGGGGGTCTAATTATAACCCATAAGGGGTCTGTCTATTAATAAACACTAGAGGGTCCAATTATCTCCAATAAGGTGTCTATTAATAAACACTAGGGGATCTAATTATAACCCATAAGGGGTCTATTAATAAACACTAGGGGGTCTATTTAAATTCTATAAGGGGTCTATTTATAAATCATACGTGGTCTAATAATAAACCATAAGGGGTTTATTACTAATCTATAATAGGGTAAATTTATTTATTTTATTTTTATTTATTAAATTGCCAGGAAATTATCCCCACCCCCGAAACAGACACACCAAAAGTGGTTTTAAACCTTCCATCCATGGAATAGTGTTTGTGGGTTGCAATACTGGATGAAAAGCAATACAGTGCTTAATATTTTGGAAAGCAAAAGACATTCCATTACATTTGGTTTCGGCCATATATCACATCCTCCATGAGTCTTGTCCTCTCTCCGAGGTCTCACACTTATACATGGACAGGTGAGCCCAATTGCTAGGTAGACTTATCAATCCCACAATGTTGAATAGGATCTGGGACTCCACCTTTAAGTCATCTAAATGTGTAGTACAGAAGGAGACCTCATTAAAAGTCCTTATGCTCTGGTATAAGACCCCTGAGGTCATCCATAAATTTGATCAGCATTGTGTTGGCGATGTGGGCTAGATATAGGTTCACTGTTCCATATCTTCTGGCTGTGCCCTCTGATTAAACCCTTTTGGCATGAAGTGATGTTTCTACTTCAGAAAATGGTGGATAAGACTCTCCCGCTTGACCCAATACATTATCCATTGGGCCTCCCTTCCCCTGGTATTGCTAAAAATATTAAGCGTCTGATATCCTATATCCTTTTAGCTGCCAAGAGAACTATCCCACTATATTGGCTATCTAATTCTTCCCCTCCTTGGTCTAGACCAGGGGTCTCCAAACTTTCTATCCAAAGGCCCAGTTTACTGTCCTTCAGGTTTTAGAGGGCCGGACTGTGGCCATCAGGAGTAGAAAACGTCCCAGCATCAGTTGGAGTAAACAATGCCCCATCTTTGTTGTCAGTGAGAAGAATTGCACCCCATTGTTGGTTTTATTAAATAGAATTGTGCCCCATCCTTGGTGTCATTTGGGCCCATCATTGGTGTCATTGGGAGGAAATTTGTCCCATCGTTGGTGTAATTTGGACCCTGTCATTGGGAGGAATTGGGCCCCATTGTTGGTGGCATTGGGCCCTATTGTTGGTGTCATTGGGAGGAATTGTGTCCCATCCTTGGTGTCATTTGGGCCTCATTGTTGGTGTTATTGGGAGGAACTATGCCCATTCATTGATGGAATTGGGCCCTATCGTTGGTGTCATTGGGAAGAATTGTGCCCCATCCTTGGTGTCATTTGGGCCTCATTGTTGGTTTCATTGGGAGGAACTATGCCCCATCATTGGTGACATTGGGCCCTATCGGTGTCATTGGGAGGAAATTTGTCCCATCATTGGTGTCATTGGTAGGAATTGTGCCTCATGATCGATGTTATTAGGAGGAACTGTGCCCCATTCATTTGTGACATTTGGCCAAGGGCCATATAAAAGCAAGCAAAGGGCCACATCCAGCCCCCGGGCTGCAGTTTGGAGACCACTGGTCTAGATTCCTCCAACTCATAGCCGACTTTAGAAGAATGGAATACCTCACATCTACAGTACACAATATCACCCCACAATTTAATAAAATATGGGAACCATGGGATCAATCGGAGTTTGGGTCTCCTCTTTCAGACTCTTTATATTAAAAAAAGATATCTGATAAACCTTTGAGTCTTTCTACAGACTTCACCCTTCCTATTTGCAGTAACCTGCTATCTTACATATGATGTTTGCTTTCCCTTTATGATGTTTATTCTTCTATATAACCTACAGCTATCGTTTACATTTTGATACCTTGGACATTTTATATGTGCACTACTATTTTGATTACATTTGTCACCCTTTGATTGTGACGTTTTGATACCTTGGACAACCTTTATATGCTCACTATTGTTTTGATTACATTTGTCATGTTTTGACTGCGATGTAATTGCTTCTTTTTGTTGTATAAGAATTTTATTAAAATAGACATTCCATTACAGTTCTCATATAGGCATTAGCCCAGAGCTCCCCTTTAATGATAGGCTCTGAATACCCAGGGCATGGGCACACCACGCCGCTCTATTCTCCGTAGAGCCCAAGCTATTTCATAACTGATCTCCATCAAATTAATGCTAATTGATTATAATTATCTGGAGCGCAGGAGTGTATCCCTGCTCCGTTTAAGACAAATTCGCTAAGTCCCTGAGCTTAAATAAATTATGGCAATGCCTATATTATTCAGCTATTAGATAATTGAAATTTTGTATGGGAAAGCTTTAAGTATAGGGAAAGGTATCTCCTCGGGGACACACTGAGAGGAAATAGAGAAAATGTGATGAACATGTGTAGTTAATGCGTGCAAAGGCAAACTTGGATTAACCACATGAAGATATGTAGGGAAAATTCTATTATTTTATTTTTTTTCCATAAAAGATTTTATTGAAAAAAATGCAAGACATACAAACGTGCAAGTCATAGGAGCATCATAAACACAAGGTGCTGCCACGACCTTATCTACTCGCAATACAGACATCGCTATTACACTGTTACATTGGTCGTGGCTAATAGAACATTGCTATACAGAGGCACAACTGACTAGCAAACACAAAAATAATGTGGACCTATCTCCTAAAGAGGCTTACTCAGGTCGTGCCGGGTAGTGCTGGGCCAGAGTCCCCAGCCTTCAGGACCAGTATCTTCCGGACCCGCTAGGGTGTGCGGGGTGGTGTAGTTCCCAACACAATCGTGACCGAGTGGGAGAGCAAACGGCTGCTTTGTTCAAGTCCCATAGAATGAAATATTCCAGGTTTGACTGAGGAAATGTGAGGGGGCAAAGGATTGAGGGGGGGGGGGGGTAAAGGGAAAGAGAAAGTAAGGCTCTCGGGGGAGAGAAGAGGAGGGGACGGGTAGGTGTCCCCCCCCCCCCCCAGCCCAGCCCCCGCCGACCATGCGCCTCTTTGGTTTATAAATGAAGGGGAAAGAATGTTTTGTATTTATCTGTGGTTTGAAAATGCTTCCAACATGCCCAAATAGTCGAGAATTTCTGCAATCGGTCTTGAGTGGTGTATATCAGCTCTTCCATCTCCTCTATCTTAGCGACCCTGGTCAGCCATTCCCTAATGGAAGGA
The DNA here is from genome assembly GCF_037356315.1 of Lithobates pipiens. Taxonomy (NCBI): domain Eukaryota; kingdom Metazoa; phylum Chordata; class Amphibia; order Anura; family Ranidae; genus Lithobates; species Lithobates pipiens. The sequence continues at coordinate 335,064,350 of NW_027507784.1, forward strand.
GTGTCGGTAGATCGCCAGTGTGTAGGAACACATAGCCTGGCCGCGTTGACCATATGCATGGCTAATGATTTAAGGTAGGTCCGTTTAGGTAGAGTCGTAAGGTGGAGGAGATATTGCGCGGGGTTATAGTTTAAGGTGTAGGTGGTGACTTGTGCGATAATGGAGTGGACTTCCTGCCAGAAGGGTTGTATCAAGGGGCATTCCCACCATATATGAATGATTGAACCTATTGCCGTCTGGCATCTCCAGCATGTGTTGGGAATCGTAGGGGAGAATTTGTGTAGTCTGGCAGGAGTCCTGTACCATTTAGTAGCGATCTTATACCCATTTTCTTGAATGGCCACGTTCATCGAGCCTTTATGGACATAAGTAAATATATCCTCCCACTGTTCATTTGTGATGTTGGTCTGCAAATCCTTTTCCCAGGAGCTACGCGTGGGAGTCATCAGTGCCTGGTCCGTCTCCTCCTGTAGAAGTACGTATATGCTCGAAATTAAGTGTCGCAAAGGAGTGGTGTTTGTGCAAAGGCGTTCAAATGGGAGAAGTTGTCTGGACCAGGAAAATTCTATTTTACCTTGTATTTAAAACATTGCTATTGATTGGAAGTAGAAAGAAGAATGAGTTGGCCTTCAATCAACGCACAAAATATGCATAGTATCATTATAACTTGTATGGTAAAAGAATAGAAAACAACGTCCAAAGGATAGCGTTCAAGAGTACTGGTAATACTACAACATACATATTCATTTTAGACTTGTGCTCTTCCAAACTTGTGGTAATAATTTAGGAAAGAACCTTTTCTGTTCCAGAATTTTTTTGCCCCTGTATATAAAGCCAGCTCCATAAAGACATGTTTTGATTGGATTGGTGTGGTGGAACTCATGGTTGTCATAGGGTTGGTGTGGAGGAACTCAACTCTGCACAGAGCTTTGACCTCAACCCTACAGAACACCTTTGGGATGAATCAGAACAAGCCAGGTTATTACCATCCCTATATAGACCTGGCTTGATGAGTTTGGTGTGGAGGAACACCAGTGGCTAGCACAGAGCCCTGATCTCAACCCTACTGAACACCTTTGGGATGAATCGGAACAAGCCAGGTTATCAACATCCCTATATAGACCTGGGTTGATGAGTTTGGTGTGGAGGAACACCAGTGGCCTGCACAAAGCCCTGACCTCAACCCTACTGAACACCTTTGGGATGAATTGGAACAAGCCAGGTTATTACCATCTCCATATAGACATGGGTTGATGAGTTTGGTGGGGAGGAACACCAGTGGCCAGCACAGAGCCCTGATCTCAACCCTACTGAACACCTTTGGGATGAATCGGAACAAGCCAGGTTATCAACATCCCTATATAGACCTGGGTTGATGAGTTTGGTGTGGAGGAACACCAGTGGCCTGCACAGAGCCCTGATCTCAACCCTACTGAACACCTTTGGGATGAATCGGAACAAGCCAGGTTATTAACATCTCTATATAGACAAGGGTTGAGGAGTTTGGTGTGGAGGAACACCAGTGGTCTGCACACAACCCTGACCTCAACCCTACTGAACACCATTGGGATGAATCTGAACAAGCCAGGTTATTAACATCTCTATATAGACATGGGTTGAGGAGTTTGGTGTGGAGGAACACAAGTGGTCTGCACACAACCCTGACCTCAACCCTACTGAACACTATTGGGATGAATCGGAACAAGCCAGGTTATTAACATCTCTATATAGACATGGGTTGAGGAGTTTGGTGTGGAGGAACACCAGTGGCCTGCACAGAGCCCTGACCTCAACCTTACTGAGCACCATTGGGATGAATTGGGACAAGCTAGGTTATCAACATCCCTATATAGACATGGCTTGATGAGTTTCCCACAGACACATACCAAAATCTTTTGGAAAGCCTTTTAGAAGACTGGACTGCTATAGTCATTGAGGCATGCAAGTCCATATTAACATCTATGGTTATGGAATGGGAAGTCCAAAAAACTCATAGAGGTGTGAAGATCAGATGCAAAAAAGCTTTTAGTCATATACAACATTTTCTCATATAATGTAGAATTTGTACCGATACTTTTATTACTCGAAAATTCAAAACAGCATAAAAAGGAAAAATTTTGCCAAAATCCCCTGATTTCTTTAAAAAAAAAAACTGGGTGAATTAAAAATTTCACATAATCAGATTCTGTGTACTGTAAATCTCCTCCTCCACTCCTGACCCTGCACAGGTCTTTAAGTATGCACAAGGCAGCCCCTGAAGGTGCACCGTCCTTCTCATCCATCACCATAGTCATCAGTCCTAACCTTTCCAAAGGCAGGTCACAGGTGCAACTCTTGTAATAATGTGGTGTCACCTCAAACCTATGGTAATGGAGTCTGGCCCAGGCTAGACCTTTTAATGGCAAGAATCCCAAGTAGGGCAGTGGGTACCCTCTACTGCTGGGTACAACCAGAATGTTGGGAACTGTGGTATTTTTATGCAAGCATCTTTGAGCGGAATGATCATGCAGCCAACAGTGCCTACATAGATCTACCACTGTTATAACAGAGCCAGCAGAGGAAAGGAGTAGCATTGAGTGTAATGATTTGGGCAAATTTTGCTGCGCAATCATGGATTTCACAGTAAAATTACAGATTTCACTGTTGGCAACATTTTCAGTGGAGGAAAAGTAGGTGCCATCCCAATCCCTCACCCCCAATCAAGACATGTCAATTGAACCTAAGCCCCTTAGTATTTCCATAGTGGTATCAATGGTGTGGAAAAGTATCCATCAGCACAGGTGTTCTATTTTCAGAAGGGGGGTCTGAATTATTTTTAGAGCCTTTTTAAAGGAGAATTATGACCAAGGCTTTTTTTGACTATACTTTTCCTATGTATCAGTTCATTCTGCACTCCTCTGACCCATTTTCAGCCAACAGCGAGGGGTTAAGCCACTCAGCAAGTTCAGGCTCTGGATCGATCCCAACTGTGCACTCAGAAGCTTGGTCCGGCAGCTGGTTGCGCCGATGGGACACTGAGCCAGCTCCTCCTTCCCATCCCAAGCCCGGCTCTCCAGTGAGTGCTGGAGGGGCATAGTAGAGAGCAGGGATGAACAGCTCACAGCAGAAGGGAGAAATGAGCGATCAGTGGACTTTGATTACTCAGTTCTCAATCTTAGAGGTGGCGGAAACAGATGCAGCATGAGATCGATGCTGCATCCACCTAGGTGAGTATCTTTTTTTTTTTTTTACTTCTCTTTTAAATCCTAGGGTTTTGGACTGGTCTAAATTTGGGATGGGGTAAGGAAACTTTGATATTTCCTAACATATTGCACAGCATACTGTATAATCTAGGCCACACTCTGTATTAAAGTGGAAGTAAACCCATCCATAAAACAGTTTCATTTCCGGCACGTGCTGGAAATGTAACACTCCTATTGGTTGTGCTCTCAGCCAATATGTCAAATCATCCAGTGGCTGGAGTCTAAACTGATCACATGTGCAGCATCATGGCAGTTGTAGATTAAACAGAGGCAAAGATGGCCACTTCCTTGGCTGAAAAGGATGGGGGGGGGGGGGTTACTTACTCTTTAAACCAAAACTAAACACTCTCATTCAAGATGAACTATTTTTGCAATCCTTATGCTAATAGCTTTACTAAATAGATAGGAAAGAACGTTATTTTTATTGCTTTAACCACTTTCCGACCGACGCACGCCGATATACGTCGGCACAATGGCAGCGGTAGGCAAATGGGCATACCTGTATGTCCCCTTTAATTGGCGGGGCTAGCGGGTGTGCGCCCCCCACTTACAGCTTGACCATGCCCGTGGGACTCGATGTCCGCTGGTCTCCCGGCAATTGTGTCACGGAGCTACAGAACGGGGAGATGCCTAGGGGACCCCAATGCCGATTTTTTCCGCGTAGGGGGTTCCCCTTAAAATCCATACCAGACCGAAGTGCCTGGAGTACAATACCCTGTAGCCAAGAACCAGCGCGATCCTATCGTGCTGGTTCTTGGCTACAGGGTACTGTACACCAGTACGGTATGGATTTTTACACCAGTACCAGTATGGATTTTTTGGAAATTTTTGGAAATCCATTTTGGAAATCCATTTTGGAAATCCATACCGGACCAAAGCGCCTGGTGTACAGTACCCTGTAGCCAAGAACCAGCGCGATCCTATCACGCTGGTTCTTGGCTACAGGGTACTGTACACTAGTACGGTATGGATTTTTACACCAGTACCAGTATGGATTTTTTGGAAATTTTTGGAAATCCATACCGGACCAAAGCGCCTGGTGTACAGTACCCTGTAGCCAAGAACCAGCGCGATCCTATCACGCTGGTTCTTGGCTACAGGGTACTGTACACTAGTACGGTATGGATTTTTACACCAGTACCAGTATGGATTTTTTGGAAATTTTTGGAAATCCATTTTGGAAATCCATACCAGACCAAAGCGTCTGGTGTACAGCACCCTGTAGCCAAGAACCAGCGCGCTAGGATCGCGCTGGAAACATTCTAGCGGGCAGGTGCTGTAGCTGCCCTTGCGTCGTATTTGGTCCGTCGGACCAGCATACAGACAAACGGGCTTCCCAATAGGAACTGGGTCCGGCGGACCAAGATTTAAAACATGTTCTATTTCAAGGTCCGTCTGACTTTTTGGGAAGAGAAAGTCAGACGGAGCCCACACCCGATCGAAATGTCCGACGGATTCTGGTCCGCCGGAACCAAGTTTGACGGAAAGTCCGATTCGCGTGTATAAGAGCCAGAAAACAGAACCATCTTTTGAAGCATCTGCAAAGCAATAAATGGCTCACTGTAGGCAAATTCATTCTGGAGGCTTAACTTCAAGAAGAATATATTGTATCATGCTTACTCGAAAATAGCATCGGGTCCCATCCACCCTCCTATGCTCGGTGAATAACGTTTCCCAGATTAATATTTTCAACTCTTCTATCTGATTTCAGAGATCTCACAATGTGCGCTAATTTTAAAGATTTACTTTTTTTTTTTCTTTTGCCAAATTGCTGAGGGATGATGGAATACGTTCAGAAATAAAGGCTGTCTCTCTCTTTTCTTAGGAATCAATTATTGGCAATGCCAAGCTCAGCTGTATTAGAAATAATTCAGAAATATAGTGTTATTAAAGTTCTGCGTAGTACATCGATTTGGAGAATAAAGCTATCATCTGGTTAAATAGAAACATAATTATTTTAATCATGATAGTATATAGAATTTAGAATATAGGCGGCGCAATTGCTTTAATATTTTTGATTATTATCTGTAGTTACTGATATTTTTACATATACAGTTTATCATGTATTAGTTCAAGCATTAGCTCCCATGATCAATTCCACCACTTCGGGGTGCCATGTAACAGTAAAGCCACGTACACACGGGGCGGACTGTCTGGCCAACTAAGTCCGTCAGACAATCCGACGGACAGTCCGTCCTACTTTCGAATGAACGGACTTGACCACACACGATGAACAAACAGTCCGTTGAAAGCTTGCGCGATGACGTGTACAGCACGTACGACGGGACTAGAAATAGGAAGTCCAATACACAGCAATGCAACCTTCCGCCGTGTAAATCCTTTCTGAGCATGCGCCATACTTAGTCCGTCCAACTAGCCTACTCACGAGCGGACTGTCCGCTGAAACCAAAGTTGGACGGACAATATTACGGAAATTCCGAAATACTTAGTCCGCCAGACTGTCCGCTGAAAAAGTCTGCTGAAGCCCACACACGAGCGGACTGTCCGCTGAAATGTGTTTCGGCGGACTAAGTTGGACAGACAGTCCGCCTGTGTGTACGCGGCTTAAGAATAAAAAAAAAAAAAAAAAAAAAAAAAAAATCCTCATTTCACATTCTATTAATTCACGTCAGTCCCTGCCCCCAAGGAGCTTACAATTAAAGTTCCCTATTGCACATACACTATATTACCAAAGGTATTGGGACGCCTGCCTTTAGCACTTTACAGTGCTATTCAGGACTGTTCTACTTTAACTGCCAATTGCTTGGTCATGCAACACTGTACCCAAATGAAATATACAATATATTGTCAAAAGTATTGGGACGCATACCTTTACACGCACATTAACTTTAATGACATCCCAGTCTTAGTCCGTAGGGTTCAATATTGAGTTGGCTCCGCCCTTTGCAGCTATAACAGCTTCAACTCTTCTGGGAAGGCCGTCCACAAGGTTTAGGAGGGTGTCTATGGGAATGTTTGACCATTCTTCCAGAAGCGCATTTGTGAGGTCGGACGAGAAGGCCTGGCTCGCAGTCTCCGCTCTAATTCATCCCAAAGGTGTTCTATCGGGTTCAGGACTCTGTACAGCCCAGTCAAGTTCCTCCACCCCAAACTCGCTCATCCATGTCTTTATGGACCTTGCTTTGTGCACTGGTCCAAATCATTTGGTGGAGGGGGGATTATGGTGTGGGGTTGTTTTTTAGAGGTTGGGCTTGGCCCCTTAGTTCCAGTGAAGGGAACTCTTAAGGCGTCAGCATACCAAGAAATTTTGGACTATTTCATGCTCCCAACTTTGTGGGAACAGTTTGGGGATGGTCCCTTCCTGTTCCAACATGACTGCGCACCAGTGCACAAAGCAAGGTCCATAAAGACGTGGATGAGTGAGTTTGGGGTGGAGAAACTTGACTGGCCTGCACAGAGTCCTGACCTCAACCGATAGAACACCTTTGGCATGAATTATAGCGAACACTGCGAGTCAGGCCTTCTCGTCCAACATCAGTGCCTGACCTCACAAATGCTCTTCTGGAAGAATGGTCAAACCTTCCCATAGACACACTCCTAAACCTTGTGGACGGCCTTCCCAGAAGAGTTTAAGATGTTATAGCTGCAAAGGGTGGGCCAATTCAATATTGAACCCTACGGATCAGGATTCCGCTTCCTGACCGTCGCACGGTGATGTACGTCGGCAGAATGGGACGGGCAGAGAAATTGCCGCCATGCCATCATGTGCACGCTGCCGCCGGCACGCGCACATGCTGGTCGGGACCCCCGACTCGATCGCCGCGGGGATACCCGAGATCGTCTCACGGGTTCGCTGAACGGGGAGATGCGGAAGTAAACAGCATCTCCCCGTTCTGCCTAGCAACAAGTGACACTGATCTCTGCTCCCTGGGATTGGAGCAGAGATCGGTGTTCACTAACACACAGCCACGCCCCCCACAGACACACTTAACCCCTACACTGCCACCCCCTGGTTAACCCCCCTGGCGGTATTCCCGAGTCTGGGATTTTATACCAAAAGCGGTAACCCCGAGCCAAACTCGGGACCGCATCGCTGAATGCAGGGAGAGTTTACTTACCTTCTCCCCTGGATCCAGCGATGTCCCCCCGCTGTACGAGCGAGCCGTGCTCCGCTCGACCTATCACGGAGCCGATCTCCGTTCCCTGCGAGCGTTGCGACACACGGGGACGGAGATCGGCGCCAAATTCAAAAAGTGAAACACACACATTACATACAGTATAATGTAATCTTACAGATAACAAAGCTGTATGTAATTATTTCACATCCCCTTTGTCCCTAGTGGTCTGCCCAGTGTCCTGCATGCAGTTTTATATTATAAAAACTGTTCTTTATGCCTGGAAACTGGAGATCGTCCATAGCAACCAAAACTGTCCCTTTACATCAAAAATGGTTTCAGACCAGCTAGAAAACAGCGATAATGAATTGGAATCACTCGCAGAATTGAGGGATAGCGATTTGTGGGGAGATCCGTCATCAAATACTGAAAAGTAATGACAGCGACAATTCTGCAACTCAGCAAATTTCTGTGCTTTTTGATTTGATTACATTATTGAATCATTTTTATTATTGTTATATTATTATTTGGTATAATTATTTATAGTTATTTATTATATTATAATTTATGATTTAATTTTTCAAACTTTATCATACCCGGGATGTCTGCTAGACTCTGGTTTGGACAGATTTAAGTGAGTTATTCCTAAGCCCTTGTACACACGGGCGGACATTCCGACAACCAAATCCGTCGGATTTTGTCCGAAACTGTTGCATACACACGGGCGGACAAAGTTGTCAGAAAATCCGATCGTTCAGAACGTGATGATGTTATTTAATTAAAACGGGACTACGTTCAGGCTAGTAGCCAATAGCTTTGGTGTAGGAATTTGATCTGAGCATGCGTGGCACTTTGTCCGATCGGAATTCTCTACACATGATCGGAGTATGTCCGATCGGAGCATTTTGTCGGAAAATTTTATAGCCCAGCTCTAAAACTTTGTCGGTCGGATATTCCGATGGAAACAGTCCGATGAAGCCCACACACTGTCGGATTATCCGACAACAAGGTCCGATCGGACATTTTCCTATAACATCATTTTCTGGGACTACGTTCAGACTAGTAGCCAATAGCTTTGATGTAGGAATTTGATCTGAGCATGCGTGGCACTTTGTCCGATCGGAATTCCTTACCGCATGATCGGACAAGGTCCGATCGGATCATGTTGTTGGAAAATTTTATAGCCCAGCTCTAAAATTTTGTCGGTCGGATATATAGCCCACACACGGTCAGATTATCCGACAACACAGTACGATCGGACATTTTCCGTCGGAATGTCCGACCGTGTGTACAAGGGCTAAGAATTACAGGACTTACAATATAAAACGCCAAATTTTCATGCAAAATAATTGTACCGCTTTCAGCACCAAAAATCTGAAATAAGGGAGGTTAACCCCTTCACTGCCAGTGTCATTTACACAGGAATCACTGCATTCGTATAGCACTGATTGCTGTATAAATGGCAATGGTCCCAAAAATTTGTAAAAAATGTCCGATGTGTCCGTCATAATGTCGCAGTCACAATAAAAATCGCTGATCACCGCCATTACTAGTAACAAAATTTTTTTTTTTTATAAAAATGCCATAAAACTATCCCCTATTTTGTAAACGCTATAAATTTTTGCACAAACCAATCAATAATTGCTTATTGCTATTTTTTTTTAACAAAAATATGTAGAAGAATACGCATCGCCCTAAACTGAGGAAAAAAATAAAAAATTTTTTTATATATTTTTGGGGGATATTTATTATAGCAAAAAATAATTATTTATTTTTTTTTTTTAAATTGGCGCTCTTTTTTTGTTTATAGCGCAAAAAAAAACAAAAAAAAAGGCAGGGGTGATCAAATAACACCAAAAGAAAGCTCTATTTTTGGGGAAAAAAAGGACGTCAATTTTCTTTGGGAGCCACGCCGCACGAGTAAAAATATAAAATAGAATTATTACCAATTTAACCCAACATGGCACGTTGGAATTTTTTAGAATCCACACAAGGAAAAGATTTTTTTTAAAAGAGCATGTACAGAGTATTGTAGTGAATCAAGCCCCCCATATACATAAACCCATCCACAGTATATACTGTATTGTATGTGAACATACAAGATAAATAGAACTGCACTGGTCAAGGCTGCTGAGCCCAGTCCACTGGACGTATAGGAAATCAGTATGGTACATAAAATGTTACATTGTGGTGTAGAACATGGTTGTGGAGGAGTTAAAATTTCTCAATGCGCTTCGCTGACGTGCCTCTTCAGGAGAGGGGCACTCAGAAGGTTAATTAGATGGTTCCTCCAAAGCAAGAATCGCAACCAAGGACCATAGAGGCAAGGAGTGGGCCATTGAACCACAGGCGCCATATCCCCCCCCCCCCCCCCCCCCAAAAAAAAAAAAAAAAATTCCAGACTCTGGGGGAATGTATGTTCTCCAGGGATGGAAAATATCCAAAGTAGCCATGAGCTTGTTTTAACCTAGTTAAATAGTAGGTGAGGTTGAAAAAAAGACACAAGTCCATCAAGTCCAACCTATGTGGACTCTTTGAACATAGCAGACGCGTCCAAAGAGGTGAAACCAGTTAACAGCAAAACTATGGGCCATTGTTACTTATGTTGTTAAAATAAAACCTGTATTGAGGTTCTCCTTCTGAACTGGCCTTCAAACCAATCTAAGCCCCTTGTACACACGGTCGGACATTCCGACGGAAAATGTCCGATCGGACCGTGTTGTCGGATAATCCGACCGTGTGTGGGCTCCATCGGACTGTTTCCATCGGAATATCCGACCGACAAAGTTTGAGAGCTGGGCTATAACATTTTCCCACAACATGATCCCATCGTGTGTAGAGAATTCCGATCGGACAAAGTGCCACGCATGCTCAGATAAAATTCCTAGACCAAAGCTATTGGCTACTAGCCTGAACGTAGTCCCATCGTAACGAAGTAACGTCATCACGTTACGTACGATCGGATTTTCCGACAACTTTGTCCGACCGTGTGTATGCAACACAAGTTTCGGACAAAATCCGTCGGACAAAATCCGACAGATTTTATTGTTGGAATGTCCGACCCGTGTGTACAAGGGCTAAGGGGCTTCAGTATTTTTGGATTCACCAGCCTGGAGCCAGGTAGGCTTTCTAGTAACTTTGGCTTCACTTAATTTATACTTGTTCCCGGTCCATAACTCAGAATTCCCTGAAACCAAAGCCAACAGCTCGGCAGGCAGGTATGTACTGGCCATTGGAACTACAGGGAGTTTCCCGGTGGGCCGATGGCTCAGTGGGCCAGTTTCAGTGACAAAGTAATGGCTGCGCGGCTCGCCCCTCAACTTCACGCAGTGATGTGAGAAAGATGAGAAAAATACAGAGGAGAATAAGTGAAATAATAAAAGAGGTTAGTGAGGGCTCCTTATGTTATGCTACTTATGTTTTTTTTTGCACAATTGCGTATAGTTTTATATACTGTTTTTGTGCTTGTTTGCAAAATTACAGTGGGCCGGTCTGGATGAAGTCCAGGGCCAAATTTTTGTCCCAGTCCAGCCCTGTCGGCAGGTATCATTTTATGAAGGAGGCAAACAATAGAAGCTCTGCATTTCTCTCAGTGAAGAACAATTGCATCAATATTAGAATCTGCAACCAATCTAATTCCAGAAAATATAGATGAAAGATGTCAACCAACCCCCCCCCCCCCCCCCCCCACCGTGTGTCTGAGCATTGGACGTCCATGCCCAGTCTTCATAATATGTCTCTATCAACAACACGTTCTTTATTCTATAAACTTTATTCCATAATGAGCCCTGTGAGGATAAATTAAGGGAAAGCAATCCTCGTCGTCGTCAATCTCTCTAATGACTTTTTGGGAAGAATTCACATTGCATTTAGGACATTTGTAGAGCATTCCCAATTGTGGCCTCATCTGTCAGGGCTCCACGGTGTCAATGTACGAGCAACTTCATAAAGAAGGTTAAATAGCTGATGCTCAGTTATACTTGTTGGCATGTCATGAAAAAAAAAAAATTTGAGGTAGCAAATTAGTTCTGAACACATTTCCCTGGGAGAAAATCAGGAGGAAAATGGACAACGCAGTGTGTGGCAGCTTCGAAAGCTGAAAATTGGCCTGGGCAGGAAGCGGTGAAAGTGTCCGGTATTGAAGTGGTTAAATAAAGCTTTTACACTTTTGGGTACCCAACCGGTCTAGGGTTACTACATGCAACACGGGTCCCTTGTGAGCAGTGCCGGGACAAGGTCACCCAGCGCCCAGGGCAAAGATGCCAAACTGCGCCCCCCCCCCCTTTCCCTTAGGCCCCTTTTACACCGGGGTGGTTTTCAGGCGTTACAGCGCTAAAAATAGCGCCTGTGTAGCGCCTGAAAAAAACAGCCCCTTTCTCACACTGGAGCGGTGCGCTAGCAGGATGGTGAAAAAAGTCCTACTAGCCGCATCTTTGGAGCGGTGAAGGAGCCGTGTATTCACCGCTCTTAAACCGCTCCTACCCATTGAAATCAATGGGACAGCGTGGGTATACCCTTTTTCGTCCGTTAAAACCACTCCGCTAGCGCCCGCAGACCGCCGCTAAAACGACGGTAAAGCGCCGCTAAAAATAGAGGCGCTTCACCGCCGACGGCCGCACCGCCCCAGTGTGAAAGGGGCCTTAGGGTTAGGGTCAGGGTGCCACCTACCCCTGCAATAGACCATAGCGCCAGCGGCGGCCGCCCCCCTCCTGCCCACCCCTTGTCCCAGCCCTGCTTGTGAGTGCATTTCCTTAATTTGCTTTTATCATATTCAATTGGTATTTTTAACATACTACACCATTCGACCCTTCTTGCGCTGCTTTTCTGTTTTGTGTTCAGTTTGTTCCATGCCCACCTTTAAAAAAAACTCAAATTACTCCTGTGTGCAGCCTGGAAAAATAAAAAAAGTTTCCCCCCCCCCCCCCCCCCCAATAATTCAGCTTAATTTGAAAGCTCTCAAGAACCCTCCAGAACTTTCAGCGCGGTGAATTCACTTGCACGTTCGGAATGCTAAATGCGAAAACCATTATATGTCGAAAAAAAAAAACGTTGAAATGTTATCTGCCTCCGAAGAATAGAACAATTGTATTGACCTTGCTGAAAATTAAACTGGAATAAAAAGCTTTTAATTTGTAATTTGCAGCCTTTAAAGAGCAGCTACATTAAGAACAATGCCATGACTATATTCCGCCGGCCCCATTAAAATACCGGCACGGCCGAGGCTTTCATTTCTGTTATGTTAGGAATAGGAATGAGCAGTTAGATAGACCATTGCTCGATAAAACCAACATATAGGTCTGGAATGCCGTATTGTAATGTTGAATTCTTGTTCAGTGACAACAGCTGCAAGTTAGCATCAGTCAAAGAATGAAAAAAGAAAAAAAAAAAAAAACCCTTAGGCATGTATAATAAGGCCGTGCAAATAGCAGCAGTGATGTGCAAAGTGCATTGAGACCGGCCATAGACAGGAAGGTTATATGGTGAAGGACGAGTGAAGGGGGATCCACAAAGCGTTGTCAAGGAACTGCCACATTCCTTTTTCCCCCCGACTAAGATGGCAAGCTGAAAAGGCGCACATAGCAAACGCTCAACTCCGGGATCAGCAAATATTGTTTAAATCCGTTGATGATGTACAATATCTCACAAAAGTAAGTACACCCCTCACATTTTTGTAGAATATTTTCTGCTATCTTTTCATGTGACAACACTGAAGAAATGACACGTGTCTACAATGTAAACTAGTGAGTGTACAGCTTGTATAACAGTGTTAATGTTGCTGTCCCCTCAAAATAACTCAACACACAGCCATTAATGTCTAAACCGCTGCCAACAAAAGTGAGTACGCCCCTAAGTGAAAATATCCAAATTAGGCCCAAAGTGTCAATATTTTGTGTGGCCACCATTATTTTCCAGCACTGCCTTAACCCTCTTGGGCATGGAGGTCACCAGAGCTTCACAGCTCACCACTGGAGTCCTCTTCCACTCCTCCAGGACGACATCACTGAGCTGGTGGATGTTGGAGACCTTGCGCTCCTCCACCTTCCATTTTGAAGATGCCCCACAGATGCCCAATAGGGTTTAGGTCTGGAGACATGCTTGGCCAGTCCATCACCTTTACCCTCAGCTTCTTTAGAAAGGCAGTGGCTGTCTTGGAGGTGTGTTTTGGATCATTATCATGTTGGAATACTGCCCTGCGGTCCAGTCTCTGAAGGGAGGGGATCATGCTCTGCTTCAGTATGTCACAGTACATGTTGGCATTTATGGTTCCCTCAATGATCTGTAGCCCCCCAGTGCCGGCAGCACTCCCACAGCCCCAGACCATGACACTCCCACCACCATGCTTGACTGTAGGCAAGACACACTTGTCTTTGTCCTCCTCATCTGGTTGCCCCCACACACGCTTGTCACCATCTGACACCAAATATGTTTATCTTGCTCTCATCAGACCACAGGTTCCAGTAATCCATGTCCTTAGTCTGCTTGTCTTCAGAAAACTGTTTGCAGGCTTTCTTGTGCATCATCTTTAAAAGAGTCTTCCTTCTGGGATGACAGCCATGCAGACCAATTTGACATTTGGTGCACTGAAAGTGGATTTGCATCCTTTTTTGGGTATTGAGAAGTTCATTTATGGTCCTTATTCCTGGAGAGAGCTGTGGGCGGGGTGCAGAAGTCTCCACCCACTACAGGCTGCCTGCAGAAAATGACAAGAAGGGGCGGAGATAAGACAATTTCTACCTCAGTTTAGGCCGATACGTATTCTTCTACATATTTTTGGTAAAATAAATCGCAATAAACGTATATTGGTTGGTTTGCGCAAAAGTTATGGCATCTACAAAATAGGGGATAGTTTTATGGCATTTTTATTATTATTTTTTTTTTATTAGTAATGGTGGCGATCTACAATTTTTATCATGACTGCGACATTATGGCGGACACATCGGACACTTTTGACTCTTTTTTTTGACCATTGTCATTTATACAGCGATCAGAGCTATAAAAATGCACTGATCACTGTGTAAATGACACTGGCAAGGAAAGGGGTTAAACATTAGGGGGCGGTGAAGGGGTTAAGTGTGTCCTAGGGAGTGATTCTAACTGTGCTCACATGACAGCGATCACTGCTCTCGATGACAGGGAGCAGTAGATCTTTGTCATGTCACTAGGCAGAACGAGGGAAATGCCTTGTTTACAAAGGCATCTCCCTGTTCTTCAGCTCCGTGACACGATCGCGGGAACCCCGGCGGACATCGAGTCCATGGGACCTGCGGTCACGGAGCATGCAGCGGGCGTGTGCGCCCACAATGCTGCATCTTAAAGGGGACGTACCTGTACGCTCATTTGCCCAGCCGTGCCATTGTGTCGACGTATATTGTCTTGCGCTGATCGGCATGGGGTTGAATGCATGTAATGGCAAGGGGTGCTGGAGAGTCTATTGTTCTTGGAGGGGGTATTTTTTTTTTGCATGGCGAAGGTCTGTTATTTTTTCTGGGGTGGGGGTTGGGCTTGTGCTGCTGGTGGGGTCAGTTGTCGCAGAATGGAATTTACTGTTTGGGGGAGGGGTCTAATGTTGCTGGCTGTTGGGGGATAAATTGTTTATGGGGGGCATCTATTTTTGCGTGGCAGTCTATTGTTGCTGTGGAGGTCTGTTGTTGCTCGTGGGGGGAATTATTATTGTTGGTTGGGCTTATGTTGCTGGAGGGGAGGGGGGGGGGGGGTCAATTGTTGCTGGAAGGGATCTACTGTTGAGGGAGTAGTCTATTGTTGCTGGCTGCTGGAGAGTATTATGGTGTTGGGCTAATGCTGGCAAATCTGTTGTTGCTACCAGGATCTATTGTTGGGGGTCCATTGTTGCTGGGGGGGGTCTATTGTTGGGGGTTCATTGTTGCTGGGAGATCTATTGTTGTTGGGGGTCCATTGTTGCCGGGGGATCTATTGTTGTTGGTGTCCATTGTTGCTGGGGGATCTATTGTTGTTGGGGGTCCATTGTTGCCGGGGGATATATTGTTGTTGGGGTCCATTGTTGCTGGGGGATCTATTATTGTTGGGAGTCCATTGTTGTCGGGGGATCTATTGTTGTTGGGGGTCCATTGTTGCTGGGAATCACCAAGGTGTCACCACCAAATGATACTTGGTTCCGTTGTCTCTAAAAGGGGTGGTACTAGGAGATGGGTAAGGGGTGGAACCAAGTAATGGTAGATAGGGGGGTGGAGTACAGCTGCACGATTATGACTAAAATTAGAATCACAATTTTTTTTGCTTAGAATAAAGATCACGATTCTCGCGGCGTAACGTCGTCTTTCACATTATATACAAAAAAAGTGGCTAACCTTACTGTTTAGTTTATTTTTATTTTTTTAATTCATTAAAGTTTTTTTTTTATTTTCAAATACAGTGTGACATAAAATAATGCAATAACCACCTTTTTATTTATTTTTTATTCTCTAGGGTCTCTGCTAATATATATATATAGATATATATATATATATTTATTAGCAGAGACCCTAGAGAATAAAAAAAAAATAAAAAAAAAAATATATATATATATATATATATATATATATAAATATAAAATCTTTGGGGGTTCTAAGTAATTTTCTAGCAAAAAATTATGATTTTAACTTGAAACCAACACGTATCAGATAAAAGGTTTAAGTCGTTAAACTTCCCTCATTTACAGACTCAAGTTCATTCCTTTGATCCAAAGAACAAAACGTTACAATGTTTATAGTTAGCTCAGGGCTGAGAAATGTTGTGAAACTTGGCAGACTGCCTGCTTTTTTTTTTTTTTTTTTTTTGACAGCTGTTGGCTTAAGCAGAGAACTCTGCATAGAATCGTGAAAATGCTTTCTTAAGATCACGAGGGGGGGGAAAACAATTGCGATCTCATTTCTTAACGATTAATCGTGCAGGTTTAGGGTGGAGTCAAAAGTGACTCAGAAATGGGGGAGTCCCTGCACCTATTCTCTGAGAATAAAAGCCCTGATTAAAGGAATCTAAACAAAAATAACAGACCTACTGGCTGGATCACCAGGTGAAAACAAAAAAAAAGGAAAAAAAAAGTATAATAAAATGGAAATTAAGAATCGGTAAGTTGCAATTATACAATTTTGCTTTTGGGTTTAAAGAGGAAGTACACACTGCCTCTTTTTTTTTTTTTTTGGTCACCTGCAAAGTAAAGGCACGATGTGCTAGTATGCATCACATGCTAGCACATTATGTGGAACTTACCTGAAAAATGAAGCCCTCGTCGTCCCTGCTGGAGGCCGCATCCATCTTCGGTCGTCTTCCTTCCGGGTCCACGGACTCCGGCTGACGTCACGCTGGAGCCGCTGGTCACGGCACGGGGCTCTGAAGGGCATGGCACGAGCGGCCATTTCTTCAGTGCGCACGCGCAGATGGCGTTAAGGGCGTAGTATACAGTGAATATGTCCTAAATGGTGAAAGTTTAGGAGATATTGACAGTACCTACAGGTAAGCCTTACTATAGGGGTACTTATAGGTACAGACATTAGCGGGAAGTTTACTTCCTCTTTAATTCTGCCTTAAGACTCCTGTATCATCACCTGTAATCTGGGCACCTGCCTGTAGGTGAGACACGTCTGTCATGCCAATTTAATCCAATGAAATATTACAGGCAACGATTGTGGCAGGCCAAATATTTAGAAGAAAAGTATCAGGAAAGATTTTGAGGATCGTTTTTTTTTCCAGCCATTACTATTGTCGGGGCCGCAGCTGTGCGAGTGTTAAAACGATTGCGCTCTTGGTGTTTGGATCGGTTGTGGTTTCGGAATAAGGATAAATAATCAATGATCGCGTCCTGCAGCTATGTCTCACGAAAGAAACATCTGGAGATGGTCGCTTGTAAAATGTTACTCTGGCAAATCGCCACCCAGGTATAAGCCGCCCCCGGGGGGGGGGGGGGGGCATTGTATCGTTTTATTACTTTCCGCATATCTGCAGAGCTGGATTACATCTCAAGGACGTTAATGGTGCCTTTCTGTAGGTAAGGCCAGATGGAAGATCGGAGCTGTGTAATAAGAACATGTGGGGTTCATATATATATTTGTAGGTGCTTTAGTATATATTATTATTATTTTTATTAATATTATTGTTATTATTATTTTTATTATTATATTATTATTATTATTATTATTAGTATTATTATACAGGATTTATATAGGGGCAACAGTTTGCGCAGCGCTTCACAACGTTATTATTATTATCATCAATTACTTGAATGGGGTGTTGTTTGGCTTATTATTAGTATTATTTTTTTCTATGTTGTATTTTTCAAGTTGCGCGCAGGAGCCGCTGGTCACGGCACACGGGCCGCCATTTCTTCAGAGCGCATTCTTTAGTTGTACGTTTTTATATATTTTGCTCATAGTGGACGAAATATCTAGGGACAGACTTTTTTTTTTGTTGTTGATATAATGATAGAGGTTTAGGGTTTGATTTACTAAAAGCAAACTCGCAGTTGTTCCAGAGCTTACTAAATGGGGTAAAGCTTCACTTTGCAAAGAGTAACCAATCACATGCATAAAATATAAAAAAAAACAAAAACAAAAAAAAAATAACAGCATTTTTGTTTGCACATGATTGGATGAGGGAAGCAGAGCTTCTGCTCATTTACTAAGCTCTGGAGCAACTGCATTTGCAGAGTTCATCGTCTATTTACCTTAGTACATCAACCCCTTTGTTTTTTTTGTTTTTTTTTTTGTTTGTTTTTTGTGTGTTAGATATAGTATTTAGTGTTATAGCATGATTTTTTATTTACTTTTTAGTTTTAATTTGTAGTATTTAATGTTATAGCATTATTATTATTATTATTATTAGTTATAGTATTTAGAGTTATCACATTTTTTGTTTAAATATAGTATTTAGAGCTATGGTGTTATATATATATTTATGTTCTGTTAGTTGAGTTTGTTTTATCTTTAGTATTTAAAGCTAAAACAAAGTGCAAAGTGCCTAATTACCTTAGTAAATCAACCCCTTAGGGTTATTTATTTATTTTTAGTTTTTAGTTTTAGCTGTAGTATTTAATGTTATAACATTATTATTATTATTATTATTATTATTATTATTATTATTATTATTTTTATTATTGTTATTATTTGTATTAGTTATAATATTTAGAGTTATCACTTTTTTCTAGCTATGCTGGGAATTCGGTGTACTCTCCTCCAATGATCAGACTTGTCCTGACACACCCCCTGTGCACACCCTGTCACTGGGAAGCTCAGTGTGTTGCTGTTTCTCCCTCCCTGAGCTCGTATGCAGCTGAGAACGGAGGGAATGTGATCAATTATAATAAAGGGAAAAAAGAAATTTAGAACGTTTATTTTTATTTTTTTTTGTTTTCTTTTGGTTTTTATATCATGACCTGGCCATTTTATAGATAGGCAACTCATATCCTCATTTTGATTAGTGGTTCCAAATTAATAACTACCCCAGTAGGGAACAGACACGAAAGATACACTCTGCATCTTTCCAAATAACTGTTCTGTTTTATTATGAAGGTTTTTATACACATGATTACGTAGGAATCACATTAATATTACAATTGTACGTTTATGGTAACAAGGGGCGTAACATAGGCAGGCTTATTCTAATCAGAACTCGAAAGAATGCAAAACATGTACTGAAAACATTATTAGTGCCGTGCAATGTGCAATACTTACAAAATAGAACACAATTATATACAGAACTTACAGATTTCCATTACAATCTATACAAAAATGTTTTGCCTTTCATTTCTATTTTAAACTAAATGGCTTGTTTTACAAGGTAATCATTGTCAACCGCTTTAAGTGTTATAGCATTTTTTTTATTTATTTTTTTAAGTTTTAGATATAGTATTTGGAGTTACAGCATTTTCTTCTTTAGATTTAGATAAAGTATTTAGCATTATAGCCTTATTTTTATTTTTATTTTTTTCTATTAGATATACATAGTATTTGGAGTTCTAGCATTATTTTTATTTTTTTCGTTTAAATATATTATTTGAAGTTATAGTGTTATTTATTTATTTTGTTCATTTTAAATATAATATTTAGAGTTATACAATTATTATATAGCATTATAATTCACTATAGTATTAATTATTACGTTAGGGCATTTATCTGCTTTTTATATCTGCCTGCGCCCTCACTGGAGAGATTCGCCCTCTGGATGTCACCCAGACAGAAAGTGATGGGAATTTCCAGTTGTCATCTGAATGTTTCGAAGGTGGGCACATGTTCTGGTGACCAGCTGTCCAAAGGGATTTCCCTTTCCCTTGGAGAGATTTGTTTTCCCTTTCTGTCATATCTCAAAGAAGCAAAAAAATAAATAAAAAATAAATAAAAGTTTTTACAAAACATAAAAAAATAAAGTTTGGCTTTAACTTTCCTGGAGGTTGCAGAGAATACATGATTTGTCATAATAAATGCCCCTTGTTGCTTTACTTTTATAAATTAGCCACCGCGGGGTTGATTTATTAACAACTTAAGGACCGGGCCTATTTTTCAAACTTGTTTACAAGTTACATTTTTTTTTTTTTTTTTTTTTTATAGAAAATTACTTAGAACCCCCAAACATTATATATATATATATATATATATATATATATATATATATATTATATATATATATATTTTCTAACACCCTAGAGAATAAAATGGCGGTCGTTCCAATACTTTCTGTCATGCCGTATTTGCGCACTTTTTTTTTGAAAAAAAAAAATTTTTTTATTTAAAAAAAAATAAACAAAGTTAGATTTTTTTTTTTTTATAGTGTGAAAGATAATGTTATGCCGAGTAAATTGATACCCAACATGTCACGCTTCAAAATTGCGTCCCGCTCCAGGAATGGCGACAAACATTTACTCTTAAAAATCTCCTTAGGCAACGTTTAAAAAATTCTACAGGTTGCATGTTTTGAGTTATAGAGGAGGTCTAGGGCAAGAATTATTGCTCTCGCTCCATTGAGTGCGGTGCTGTTTTCATATGCGGGCGCGACTTACATATGCGTTCGCTTCTGCATGTGAGCTCGGCGGGGCGGGGCGCATTAAAACTTTTTTTTTTTCCAATTTATTTTACTTTTTATTTTTATACTGTTCTTTTTAAAAAAAAAAAAAAAATATTGTGTCACTTTTATTCCTATTACTCACTAAACACCCCTTGTAACAGAAAAAAAAAGCATAACAAGACCTCAGATCCCATATTTACACTAAAATGCAAAAAAATTAAAAAAAAATAAAAATCGTTTGGGGAAAAAAAAAAATGTAAAAAAAGTCCCTTTAACTAATTCAGCCCCGGAAGAATTTACCCCCTTAATGACCAGAGCAGTTTTTGCGATTCGGCACTGCTCCGCTTTAACTGACAATTGCGCGGTTGTGCGCTGTTGCATCCAAACAAAATTGATGTCCTTTTTTCTCCCACAAATAGAGCTTTATTTTGGTGGTATTTGATCACCTCTGTGTTTTTTATTTTTTGCGATATAAACAAAAAAAGACGGACAAATAAAAAAAATATATATATTATATTTAAAACAATATTTATTACTTTTTGCTATAATATAAAAATATATATAAAAAAACTAATTTCTTCCTCAGTTTAAGCCAATATGTATTCTTCTACATATTTTTGGTAAAAAAAAAAATCACAATATGTGTATATTGATTGGTTTGCGCAAAAGTTATAGTGTCTACAAAATAGGGGATAGATTTATGACATTTTTATTATCATTTTTTTTATTAGTAATGGCGGCCATCTGCGTCATTGCGGCGGACAGATCGGACACTTTGACACTATTTTGGGACCTTTATACAGCGATCAGATCTAAAAATAGCCACTGATTACTGTATAAATGTCCCTGTCAGAAACGGGGTTAAACACTAGGTGGCGATCAAGGGGTTAAGTGTGTTTTCTCACTGTGTTCTAACTGTAGGGGGGATGGGCTCACTAGAACATGACAGACATCACTGTTCTCGATCACAGGGAGCAGTGATCCCTGTCATGTCACTAGGCAGAACAGGTAAATGCCTTGTTTACATAGGCATCTCCCTGTTCTGCCCCTCTGTGGCACGATCATGGGACACCAGCAGACATCCAGTCTGCGAGACCCGCGGACATGCTCTCGATGTGCGTGGTGGGCATGCGCGCCACTAGCGTTGTGCGCGCGCCCGCTAGCCTGCAATGAAGGAGGGACATATGGGTACACCCATATGAACAGCTGTCCCATTCTGCCAACGTACATCGTCGTGCAGCGGTTGGCAAGCGTCTAAGAGCTAGTGATGTTTTGATGTCGCTTCTGCCCTGCAATGGTTTGGAGCTGGGTGGGGGCCATCTTTCCCTCACTCGGCAGCCAGCCAAAGCAGGGGAGAGGATTCGATCGCCTCTGCCGGCAGCTCCGCTAAGCGGTGAAGGGCACCAAAGCGAGGTGGGAGATGATAAACGTGATCTTGTGGCGAATCCGCCACTGAGACCACTTTTTCTGAAAGAGGACCGCCCACTGAAGAAGTGTACACTCCTTTTTATTCATCCTTCTTTATTCATCTTCTTCCTTCGTTTTCTTTATTCTTACTTTGTCTTTTTTATTCTTTTTCTTCTTCTTCTTCTTCTTTCTTTTTTCTTCTTCCATCTTTCTTCTTCCTTCTTTTTATTCATCCTTCTTTATTCTTTCTACCTTCTTTATTCATCTTCTTTTTTCATCATCTTTATTCTTTAGTTGTCTTCTTTTTTTTTTTTTCCTTCTTTTTTTCTTCTTCCTTGTTTCTACTTCTTCTTCTTCTTCTTTCTACTTCTTCTTTTTTCTTCCTCCTCCTCCACCATCTTTTTTTTCTTTTCACCTTCTTCCTTTTTCCTTCTTTCTTCTTCTTTCTTCTTCCATCTTTCTTTTTTCCTTCTTTATTCATTGTCTTTACTAATCTTCTTTCTTTTTCATATTCTTCTTCTTTTTTTTCCTTCTTTGTCATTTTTCCTGCCTCCGCCATTCTTTCTACTTCTCCCTTCTTTGTCTTCTTTCTTCCTTCCTTCTTTGTCCTCTTCCTTCTTCTTTATTCTTTCTTTCTTTATCATCTTTTTTCTTCTTCTTTCTTTGTGCGTCTTTCTTCCTCCTTCTGCCATTTTCATTCTACCTTCGCCCTTCATTCTTCTGTTTTCATCTTCTTTATTCTTCAGCTTCTTTTTTCCTTCTTTCTTCTTCCATCATTGTTGTCTGTCTTCTTTTTTCCTTCTTTCATCATCTTTTTTTCTTCTTCTACTTTGCAAGCAGAAGCAACATACAGTATCCCCACTCATTTCTTGACATAGGAGGAGTACAGGCTGTCCAACATCTACAGAAGGGTGAGAACATGAGACTATTGCTCTTGTCGGTGGTGTCATCTCTGTAAACATACTATAGCCTTCTGTGGATGTCGGACAGCCGGCACCCGTCCTTCATCAAGAACTCAATGGCAGCACATTGCTTCTACTTTGAATCCATTATTTACCTGCAATGAAAAAGGAAAACAGTTGCTTCTTTCTACTTCTTCTTCTTCTCTTTCTTCTTCTCTTTCTTCTTTTTCTTCTTTCTTCTCTTTCTTCTCTTTCTTCTTTTTCTTCTTTCTTCTCTTTCTTCGCTTTCTTCTTTTTCTTCTCTTTCTTCTTCCTCTCTCTTCGTTTTCTTCCTCCTCCTCTTCCTTCTTTGTCTTCTTTTCTCCTTCTTCCTTTTTTTCTTCTTCCATCTTTCTTCCTTTATTCATATTCTTTCTTTTTCATCATCTTCTTCTTCTTCTTCTTCTTCTTCTTCTTCTTCTTCTTCTTTTTCATTCTTTGTCTTTTTTCTGCCTCCTCCATTCTTTCTTCCTTCTTCATCTTCTTTATTCTTTCTTTCTTCTTTATCATCTTTTTTTCTTCTTCTTTCTTCTTCCTCCTTCTACCATTTTCATTCTACCTTTGCCCTTCTTTCTTCTGTTTTCGTCTACTTCCTTCTTCAGCCTCGTTTTTCCTTCTTTCTTCTTCCTTTGTTGTCGTCTTTCTTCTTTTTTCCTTCTTCTCTGTCCTACATCTACAAAAGGGTGAGAATATGAGACTATTGCTCTTGTCGGTGGTGTCACCTCTGTAAGCATCCTGTAGCCTTCTGTGGATGTTGAACAGCCGACACCCGTCCTTCATCAAGAACTCAATGACAGCACATTGCTTCTGCTTGGAATCCATTATTTACCTGCAATGAAATAGGAAAAGAGTTGCTTTAACAACATGCAAACCCTAAACAAACTGTAAATTACTAAAGAAGTTATGCCCATTTTTGCATGGCTTTTGGCACAGTCTTCATATAACTTTGGTACTAGGGAGGGGGCTGCAAGGAACCAAAATGCATAAAAAATCTGTCCAGATCCCCATATCCAAACAGCCAATGGAAGGTGATTTCTTTCAACATGGAAAGTTCAGAAATTGAATTTTGCCCACCACATTTGAAACCACAAGAGGGTTATTCCGAATAACAACACTTAGCCCCTGTACACACAGTCGGAGATTTCCACAACCAAATCCATCGGATTTTGCCCGTCGGATTTTGCCCGTCGGATTTTGCCCGTCGGATTTTGTCCGTCGGATCTTGTCCGAAACTGTTGCATACACACGGTCGGACAAAGTTGGCGAAAAATCCGATCTTTCAGAACGTGATGACGTAATTTCGTTACGATGGGACTACATTCAGGCTAGTAGCCAATAGCTTTGATGTAGGAATTTGATCTGAGCATGCGTGGCACTTTGTCCGATCAAAATTCTCTACACATGATCGGAGTATGTCCGACCGGCCCAGTTGGTCGGGAAATATTTCCAACATGTTGGAAAATTGGGTCCGACGGATATTCCGACGGAATCAGTCCGATGCATACCACACACAGTCGGATTATCCGACGACACGGACCGATAGGACACATTCCGACGGATTCTCCGACCGTGTGTACAAGGGCTTAGATTTAGGTTTTGTGTCTGTATTCCAATATTTGGGGTGGGTATTGATTTTCACCACTCTTGGAATGTTGCCTAATGCCGCGTACACATGATCGAATTGTCCGGCAAACTTAGTCCGGCAAACAATCTGGCGGATAGTTCGGCGGACTTTCTACCGAACGGACTTGGCCACACACGGACACTTAGGCCGCGTACACACGGGCGGATTGTCTGCCCAACTTAGTCTGCTGAACCGTGTTTCAGCGGACAATCCGCTCGTGTGTGGGCTTCAGCTGACTTTTTCAGCGGACAATCTGACGGACTTAGTCTTTCGGAATTTCCGTAATTTTGTCCGTCCAAACTTGGTTTTGTCCGTCCAAACTTGGTTTTAGCGGACAGTCCGCTCGTGTGTAGGCAAGTTGGACGGACTAAGTATGGCGCATGCTCAGAAAGGATTTACACGGCCGAAGGTTGCATTGCAGTGTATTGGACGTCGTTTTTCTAGTCCCGTCGTACGTGCTGTACACGTCATCGCGCAAGCTTTCAGCGGACTGTCTGTTCATCGTGTGTGGTCAAGTCCTTTCATTCAAAATTTGGACGGACTGTCTGTCAGATTGTCTGACGAACTTAGTTGGGCAGACAATCCGCCCGTGTGTACGCGGCCACAGAAAGTCAGTCGTTTGCTAGCGCGATGATGTACAGCACGTACGACGGGACTAGGAAAAGGAAGTTCAATAGCCAGTAGCCAATAGCTTCCTTCTCGTACTTGCTTCTGAGCATTTGTCATTCTAAAGGCCCGTACACACGGTCGGACTTTTTGACAACAAACATGCAAATTAGCTGTTTTGGAGCAACATCCGACTGTGTGTACGCTCCATCGGACAAACTTTTTCTGTTTTCATCAGACTTTTGTTGGCTGTGCGAACGGACAAACTTTCTGGCAACAAAAGTCCGATGGAGCAAAGTCCGACCGTGTGTACGCAAAAGCATCGGACTTTTGTACAAGGTACAAACACGCATGCTCAGAACCTATGCAAACGATCAGACTACAATACAGAAGTTGACCAAAGGTGGCGCTGGAGTCATTGAACGTCCTCTTTTGAAGTGGCGTCCGTAGGTTGTGACGTCACCACGTTCGTGTTTGTTGTCAAAAAGTCCGACCGTGTGTATGCAATACAAACTTGTGGACCACGCCCTTTGTACAAAAGTCCACGGAAAAGTTTGTACAAGTCCGACCGTGTATATGAGGCTTTAGTCCGCCGGACTAGCATACTCACGAACGTATTGTCCGCTGAAACCCAAGTCCGGCGGAAAGATTGGAGTGCAAAAATACTTTCTAAGTCCGCCGGACTTTACGCTGAGAAAGTCCGCTAAAGCCCACACACGATCGGATTGTCCGGTGAAATGCGTTTCGGCGGACTAAGTACGCCGGACAATTCGATCGTGTGTACGCGGCATTAAATCCACTCCTACATAGGGAATTGTAGATCTCTATCCCAGTCGAACAAGTCAACTCATGATCGAGAGGACCCGCTTCATCTTTGTAAAGTGGAGAAGTTATTGAATGACCCCCAGTAAGGTAATGTTCTGCAGGCGAAATCTCTCCATCTTTCCTCTTTTTTCCCCCCAGGGATGAATTTCAAATTGCAGAATATTTTTGGCCTGGAATATTATCACTTAGCTGCAGTACATCAGGGATCTGTGAAATTAAAATGTGGCTTATATTGCCAAAAATGAATTTCCTCAGTGTAACATAAAAGCTTGTAATAGGAAAAAAAAAAAAAAAAAACACGTCCAACAAATCATTTTGCAGTAAGCCCAATGCACTGGAGGAGCTTCTAATGAGTACAAGAGAGTTTTCCATTAAGAAGTTGGGTGGCCCAGCTCCAACTTTGTCCCACTGATATGTAGATTTAATAAAACAATATAGTAATAATTAACAGAGAGTGTTATCCTTTCAATTTAAGATGTCTGATATCTTGAAATTTTAGAGTGAACCAATCAGGGATGAGCATTTACAAGAAATTGAATTTCCACTCTTAAAGAAAACCTGAGCACTTCTCATGCAGGTCAAGGCAACAGGCACACTTTAAGGGATAGAATGAAAGTACCCCCAAAAATTGGACTTTAACGGCAACAGAGTACAATATAATATAATTTATTCTATAACAGTACACATAAATTCAATATTCAAACCAATAAAAAACAATGGTGTAGATGGTGATGATTCCCATAAAGTGTCCAGACGGCCCGACGCGTTTCGTCGGGGGCAAGTTTCAGGGAGGGGATCACACCATAGCGGTCACCGTAGAAATTTCACTGCTGAAGCAACGGCGGCACTTAAATTGAAGACAAACAACCCCGGTGTCCAAAGGACAATGATGTTAAAGGTGGGTCCCCAGGTACACTTGAAGAGGCACTTCAACTTTTTCCATTTACAGTTGTGCTCAAAAGTTTGCCTCCCCTGGCAGAAATCATACAATTTTGGCATTGATATTGAAAAATGTGACTGTTCAAAACTGTCTTTTATTTAAAGGGCAAGTTCACCTTTACAGAAAAATCTGTAAGGTGAACTTACACAGGACCCCCCCCCCCAGTTCCGATGACCTGCAGCATGACGATCTCCTGTTCTGAGCCCCGGTACAGCTGCCTCATGGCCCTGGAGCTTAGAATTCCCCCGGAGCTTAATCTCTTAAATGTGCCCCATCAGGAGGGAAGTTTAGGAGCATTTTAATTGGTCTGCGCCATCACATGGCTGGCGCCGACCAATCAGAACCCGCGTAGCCTATCCTCTCAGCGGGGAAGAAGAAGAGAGAAAGCTGAGGGGATTTCTAAGTGCCGGAGCTGTGAGGCGGCTATACCGGGGCTCAGAACGGGAGATCACCGCTTTACAGGTCAGCTGGACTGTGGGGGGCGGGGTGAGGGGAGGGGTCCTGTGTAAGGTCAACTTGCAGATTTTTCTATCAAGGTGAACTTACCCTTTAAATAAAAGACAGTTTAAGGATAGTGATGCTATGAACCCATTTATTATGGTTATTATATAATAATGATTACAGAAATCCCCCAAATGGCTCTGATGAAAAGTTTCCACCCCCTGGAATGTTTGGCCTTGGTACAGACACACAAGGTGACACACGCACTCAGGTTAAAATGGCAATTAAAGGTTAATTTCCCACATCTGTGGATATTTAAATTACAAGTCGTGTGTGTGTGTATAAATAGTCAATACGTTTGTTAGCTCTCACGTGGCTGCACTGAGAAGGCTAGATACTGAGACATGGGGAGCAGAAGAAGAACTGTCAAAAGACCTGCATGACAAGGTAATGGAACTTTATAAAGATGAAAACTGATATAAAAAGGTATCCAAAGCCTTGAAAATGCCAGTCAGTACTGTTCAATCACTTATTAAGAAGTGGGAAATTCAGGGATCTCTTGAAACCAAGCCAAGGTCAGGTAGACCAAAAAAGTTTGCAGGCACAACTGCCAGAAGAATTGTTTGGGATACAAAGAAAAAACTCACAGGTATCCTCAGGAGAAATACAGGCTGCTCTGAAAAAAGACAGTTTGGTTGTTTTAACCGCTTCAGCCCCAGAAGAATTTACCCCCCTTCCTGACCAGAGCACTTTTTGCAATTCGGGCACTGCGTCGCTTTAACTGACAATTGCGCGGTCGAGCGACGTGGCTCCCAAACAAAAATGGACGTCCTTTTTTTCCCACAAATAGAGCTTTCTTTTGGTGGTATTTGATCACCCCTACGATTTTTATTTTTTGCGCTATAAACAAAAAAAAGAGCGACAATTTTGAAAAAAATGCATTATTTTTTACATTTTGCTATAATAAATATCCCCCAAAAATATATAAAAAAACATTTTCTTCCTCAGTTTAGGCCGATACGTATTCTTCTACATATTTTGGTTAAAAAAAAAAAAACGTAATGAGCGTTTATTGATATAGCGTTTACAAAATAGGGGATATATTTATGGCATTTTTATTCATTTTATTTTATTTTTACTGGTAATGGCGGCGATCAGCGATTTTTATGATGACTGCGACGTTATGGAGGACACATCGGACATTTTTTACACATTTTTGGGACCATTGTCATTTATACAGCAATCAGTGCTATACAAATGCAGTGATTCCTGTGTAAATGACACTGGCAGTGAAGGGGTTAACCACTAGGAAGCAGTGTAGGGGTTAAGTGTGCCCTGGGGAGTGTTTCTAACTGTGGGGGGGGGGGGGGGTGTGGCTACGCGTGACATGTCACTGAACTCTGCTCCCAATCACAGGGAGCAGAGATCAGTGACACTGTCACTAGGCAGAACGGGGAGATGCTTGTTTACATTAGCATCTCCCTGTTCTTGCTCCCCGTGAGACGATCATAGGTATCCCCGCGGCGATCGAGTCCGCGGGACTCATGACCCGACTCAAGGAACTTGCGGCACCTGTGCCCACTGGCCGCCTCTTAAAGGGCAACGTACAGGTACGTTAGTTTGCCTGTACGAGCTCTTCTGCTGACGTATATCGGTGTGAGGCGGTCGGCAAGCGGTTAAAGGGGCATCAATATGACAATACTTGAACAAAAATGAGCTGCATGGTCGAGATGCCAGAAAGAAGCCTTTAGTGCGCCAATGGCAATATACAATTTACAATATGCCTGACAACACCTAGATGCATGTCACCAGGCTTTTTTTTTGTGACATTGGTGCAGTAAAGACTTCTTTCTGGCAACTTGATTGTTCAGCTCTTTTTTTATACAAGTTTCGTCTTATTGTGTTATTTAAAACAACCACATCGTCTTTTTCCAGAGCAGCCTGTATTCCTCCTGTGGGGTTTTCTTTGAATCCTGAACAGTTCCTCTGGTAGTTTTGGCTGCAAACTTTCTTAGTCTACTTAACCCTAGCTATCAAGAGATCCCCAGATTTTCCACTTAATAATACCTTGTTATGCAGGTCTTTTTACAGTTCTTTTATGCTCCCCCATGGCTCAGTATATAGCATGTTCAGTGCATCCTTCTGAGAGCTGACAAACTCATTGACTATTTATACACAGACACTAAAACTAAAAGGGAAATGAACCTTTAATTGCTGCTTTAACCTGTTTCTGTCAACTTCTGTGTACCAAACATTCCAGGGGATGGAAACGTTTCATCGGGGCAATTTGGGGGATTTCTATTACAGGCACTCCCCGAGTTACGAACAGGTTAGGGACTGCCTGTTTGTTCTTAAATCGGATTTGTTCGTAATTCGGACGCGCATAATGGTGTTTTCTGATGTTTTCCGCTTTTTTCCGATGTGCCCCGCAGTCGTGCGACGCTGTACACAAATAAAATTGATGTCCTTTTTTACCACAAATAGAGCTTTCTGTTGGTGGTATTTAATCACCTCTGCGATTTTTATTTTTTGTGTTATAAACAAAAAAAAGACCGACAATTTTTGAAAAAAAAATATATATTTTTTGTATTATTTGTTATTATAATGCATATCCAATTACATTTTTTTTTTTTTTTAAATGAATGTATTCATCAGTTTAGACCAATATCTATCCTTCTATATATTTTTGGTAAAAAAATAAATAAAATCACAATAAGTGTATATTGATTGCTTTGCACAAAAGTTATAGCGTCTACAAAATAGGGCATATATTTATTATTATTATTATTATTATTATTATTATTATTTATTTATTTATTTATTTATTACTAGTGATGGCGGTGATAAGCGTTTTTTTTTAGCGGGACTGCGACATTGCAGTATAAAGATCGGACACTTTTGACACTTTTTTTGGGACTAGTGACATTATTACAGCGATCAGAGCTAAACATATCCACTGATTACTGTATAAATGACACTGGCAGGGAAGGGGAAAAAATAATAATTTCATTTGTAAGTAACTATTCAATGCTTTATACCATTACTGACAGCTAAAGTGTAAACAAAACAGTTGCGGTAGATATTGGTAACTGGTATCAGTGAGTGCTAAAAAAAAAAAAAAGTATCGCTAATCTTACTCGTAAAAAAAAAAAATAAATTGGTGCATCTCTCGTCATGTCTATTTCCATGTTTTTCTTTTGTATCTTTTTTCAATGATGCCAATTTTTGTTTCTCTCCTGCCTTCTCCACTTAATTGTAATTTTCCTGATGATGTTTGAATTTTTTTTTTATAAACGTTTATAAACTATTAATATTTGAAACTTTTTTTTGTTTGCCTTGTTTATTACTTGTAGACTTTTTACATATATGATTATGTACACGTTTGAAAAAAGCTCAAAATATATATATATATATATATAAAAAGTTATTTCAATTGTAAATAACTTTTCAATGCTTTGTACCATATCTTTTTCAATGATGGTAATTTTTGTTTTTCTCTCTTGCCTTCTCCATTTAATTATTTTCCTGATGATTTTTTTTTTAATAAACTATTTTATGAACTATTTTTAAATTAAAACTTTGTATCTTTTTCAGTGATGACAATTTTTGTTTTTCTCTCTTACCTTCTCCATTTAATTATTACTGTATTTTCCTGATTTTTTATTTTATTTTATAAACTATTTTTTCTCTCTTGCCTTCTCCATTTAATTATTTTCCTGATGATTTTTTATTTTTTTTTAATAAACTATTTTATGAACTATTTTTAAATTAAAACTTTGTATCTTTTTCAGTGATGAAAATTTCTTGTTTTTCTCTCTTACCTTCTCCATTTAATTATTACTGTATTTTCCTGATTTTTTATTTTATAAACTATTTTTTTAAACTATTAATAATTAAAACTTTTTTTTTCTTTGTTTGATGATATGTTTTTACCTTTAACATATATTTACACGTTTGAAAAAAAGAGCAAAATATATAAAAAAATAAATTAAAAAAAGTTATTTCATTTGTAAATAACTTTTCAATGCTTTGTACCATATCTTTTTTAATGATGGTAATTTTTGTTTTTCTTTCTTGCCTTCTCCATTAATATAAAAAAAAAAAAAAAAAACATCAGGAAAATAATTAAATGGAGAAGGCAAGAAAGAAAAACAAAAATTACCATCATTAAAAAAAATATGGTACAAAGCATTAAAAAGTTATTTACAAATAAAATAACTTTTATTTATTTATTTTTATTTTTATATTTTACGCTTTTTTCAAACGTGTAAATATATATTAAAGGTAAAAACATATTACAAAAACAAAGAAAAAAAGTTTTAATCATTAATAGTTTAGAAAATAGTTTATAAAATAAAATAAAAAATCAGGAAATTATAATTAAATGGAGAAGGCAAGAGAGAAAAAGAAAAATTGTCATCACTGAAAAAGATACAAAGTTTTAATTTAAAACTAGTTCATAAAATAGTTTATAAAAAAAAACATCAGGACAATAATTAAACTATTTTATGAACTATTTTTAAAGGTAAGAAGGTAAGAGAGAAAAACAAAAAATGTCATCACTGAAAAAGATACAAAGTTTTAATTTAAAAATAGTTCATAAAATAGTTTAATTATTTTCCTGATGTTTTTTTTTATAAACTATTTTATGAACTATTTTTAAATTAAAACTTTGTATCTTTTTCAGTGATGACATTTTTTGTTTTTCTCTTTTACCTTCTCCATTTAATTATTACTGTATTTACCTGATTTTTTATTTTATAAACTATTTTTTAAACTATTAATAATTAAAACTTTTTTTTCTTTGTTTGTTGATATGTTTTTACCTTTAACATATATTTACACGTTTGAAAAAAGAGCAAAATATATAAAAAAATAAATAAAAAAAAAGTTATTTCATTTGTAAATAACTTTTCAATGCTTTGTACCATATCTTTTTTAATGATGGTAATTTTTGTTTTTCTTTCTTGCCTTTTCCATTTAATTATTTTCCTGATGTTTTTTTTTTTTTTTTATAAACTATTTTATGAACTATTTTTAAATTAAAACTTTGTATCTTTTTCAGTGATGACAATTTTTCTTTTTCTCTCTTGCCTTTTCCATTTAATTATTATTTTTCCTGATTTTTTTATTTTATAAACTATTTTCTAAACTATTAATAATTAAAACTTTTTTTTTCTTTGTTTTTGTAATATGTTTTTACCTTTAATATATATTTACACGTTTGAAAAAAGCATAAAATATAAAAAAAAAAAAAAAAAAAGTTATTTAATTTGTAAATAACTTTTCAGTGCTTTGTACCATATCTTTTTCAATGATGGTAATTTTTGTTTTTCTCTCTTGCCTTCTCCAGTTAATTATTATTTTCCTGATTTTTTATTACTAATTTGCATGAATAGAACCACACCACAAAAAAGTTATCATGTAAGAGGAACACAACTTTTTGGGCATTATTCATCATTCTATTGTAATTCTTTCTTTTAACCACTCCCGGACCAGCTGGCGAAAGTTTAACTGCGGCAGGTTGGCTCGGCTGGGCAAAAGCGACGTTACCTTGCGTCACTTTTCCTTTTGGCCACTAGGGGCGCGCACGCTTCCGGAGGTGCGTGTGCCCGGAGCAGATGAGAGTGCCTGGCGGGCGCGATGACCGCCGGGCACCCACGAAGGCTCATGAGTCCGCGAACGCTCGAGAGCGAGAACCGGGATCTGTGTGTGTAAACACACAAATCCCGGTTCTCTTAGGGGAGAGCAGAGAGATCGTGTGTTCCTACTAAGTAGGAACACACAATCTCTCTCCTCCTAGACAGTCCCATCCCCCCTACAGTTAGAACACACCTAGGGAACACAGTTAACCCCTTGATTTCCCCCTAGTGTAAACCCCTTCTCTGCCAGTGACAATTATACAGTAATCGGTGCATTTTTATAGCACTGATCGCTGTATAAATGTCAATGGTCCCAAAATATTGTCAAAAGTGTCCGCCATAACGTTGCAGCCATGATAAAAAAACGCAGATTGCTGCCATTACTAATAAAATAAAATAAAAATATTAAAAATGCCATAAATATATCCCCTATTTTGCCATGATAACTTTTGTGTAAACCATTCAATATACGTTTATTGCAATTTTTTTTTTTTTTTACCAAAAATATCTAGAAGAATACATATGGGCCTAAACAGAGAAAGAATTTATTTTTCTATATATTTTTTGGGGATATTTATAAATATTGCTTTTTTTTTTTTTTTTTCAAAATTGACGCTCTTTTTTTTTTTTTTTCAAATATCGGCCTAACTTGAGGAAATTATTATTATTATTATTTTTTTTAAATGTGGGATATTTAATGTGTTTTTTTTTTTTTTTTAAATTGTCACTCTTCTTTTGTTTATAGCGCAAAAAATAAAAACCGCGGAGGGGATCAAATACCACCAAAAGAAAGCTCTGTTTGTGGGGGAAAAAAAAAAATGACATCAATTTTGTTTGGGTACAACGTCGCACGAGCGCGCAATCGTCAATTAAAGCGACGCAGTGCCGAATCGCAAAAAAAAAAGCTGCTCTGGTCGGCGCAGTGGGGTAGTGGTTAGCACTCTCACCTAGCAGTAAGAAGGGTGGCTGGTTCAAATCCCAACCACGGCACTACCTGCCTGGAGTTTGCATGTTCTTCCTGTGCCTACGTGGGTTTCCTCCGGGTACTCCGGTTTCCTCCCACACTCCAAAGACATGCTGGTAGGTTAATTGGCTTCTGTCCAAAATTGGCCCCTAGTATATGAATGGGGTCCTTGGATTGTGGGCTCCTTGAGGGTAGGGATGGATGTGAGTGTGCAATGTACAGGGATAGGGACCATTGTAGACACTCACTTGGGTTGAGCTGGATGGACTGGTGTCTTTATTCAACCTTACTATGTAACTATGGTCGGGAAGGGGGCTGAAGTGGTTAGAGCGACACAGTGCTGTATCGCAAAAAATAAATAAAAAAAAATGGCATGGTCATTGAGCAGCTAAATCTTCCGGAGCTGAAGTGGTTTTAATAAAAAAATAAATAAATAAATAAATAAATAAATAAAATAAAAATCCCAAGATCCTTGAAAAGAATAAATCGCAATCAATAGATTGCTTCATATGTTTCCCCGGCTAACCCTCGCTCGGCTCCCAGCTGCTTTTGTGCATAAATATTTTGGGTCGGCACTGCTCTGCATTGAATTAGAGGGATTAGAAGATTTTTTTTCTGAATATTTATGGGCATCTGCATTGGGAGGGAGCGCGGAACACCTTGTGCGCAGCTTCATCAGAAGCACCTCGAGAGCTTTTTATGCGCTCTCGGGAACAATTCCTCATGTTAATTTATGTGGCAGACACAAGGCTACAAGATGCAGGGCATCAGACGCAATTTCAATCAAAATAGCCTTTAAACGGGATTCTAGGGGGTGAGGGGGATGCAGAGCGTTGCGATAAGTTCCCATCTGTTTTCCGCAGCATCGCACGAAGATGATTTAAGTATTAAATGGAGGAGAAGGCGCAATGTCAAGGGTGGCGAGATTTCAATATTAAATGACTTTGGAGGTTTGTTACCCTGTATACCCCTTCGCCCCCCCCCCAATCAGCTGCCACCGCCCCGGTCAGATTGTTGCTTTGTACAAATCAAAAGCCATCGCCTCTGCTATTCACATGTATTGTCCCAAGAAATGGAAATAGAAGAAGGACTCCAACCACTTCCCGCCCAAGGCCGTCATATGACATCCTGGACTTTCAGTGGGAATATCTGAATGATGCCTGCAGCCACAGGCATCATTCGGATATCCCTTTCAGTGGGAATATCTCAATAATGCCAGCAGCCACAGGCATCATTCAGATATCCTTTCAGTGGGAATATCTGAATGATGCCAGCAGCCACAGGCATCATTCGGATATCCTTTCAGTGGGAATATCTGAATGATGCCAGCAGCCACAGGCATCATTCGGATATCCTTTCAGTGGGAATATCTGAATGATGCCTGCAGCCACAGGCATCATTCGGATATCCTTTCAGTGGGAATATCTCAATGATGCCAGCAGCCATCATTCGGATATCCTTTCAGTGGGAATATCTGAATGATGCCTGCAGCCACAGGCATCATTCGGATATCCTTTCAGTGGGAATATCTGAATGATGCCAGCAGCCACAGGCATCATTCGGATATCCTTTCAGTGGGAATATCTGAATGATGCCAGCAGCCACAGGCATCATTCGGATATCCCTTTCAGTGGGAATATCTGAATGATGCCAGCAGCCACAGGCATCATTCGGATATCCTTTCAGTGGGATTATCTGAATGAAGCCTGCAGCCACAGGCATCATTCGGATATCCTTTCAGTGGAAATATCTGAATGATGCCAGCAGCCACAGGCATCATTCGGATATCCTTTCAGTGGAAATATCTGAATGATGCCTGCAGCCACAGGCATCATTCGGATATCCTTTCAGTGGAAATATCTGAATGATGCCTGCAGCCACAGGCATCATTCGAATATCCTTTCAGTGGAAATATCTGAATGATGCCAGCAGCCACAGGCATCATTCGGATATCCCTTTCAGTGGGAATATTTGAATGATGCCTGCAGCCACAGGCATCATTCGGATATCCTTCAAAGGCCATCAGCTCTGCTATTCACATGTATTGTCCCAAGAAATGGAAATAGAAGAAGGACTCCAACCACTTCCCGCCCAAGGCCGTCATATGACGTCCTGGACTTTTAGTGGGAATATCTGAATGATGCCTGCAGCCACAGGCATCATTCGGATTTCCTTTCAGTGGGAATATCTCAATGATGCCAGCAGCCACAGGCATCATTCGGATATCCCTTCAGTGGGAATATATGAATGATGCCAGCAGCCACAGGCATCATTCGGATATCCTTTCAGTGGGAATATCTGAATGATGCCTGCAGCCACAGGCATCATTCGGATATCCTTTCAGTGGGAATATCTGAATGATGCCTGCAGCCACAGGCATCATTCGGAAATCCTTTCAGTGGGAATATCTCAATGATGCCTGCAGCCGCAGGCATCATTCAGATATCCTTTCAGTGGGAATATCTCAATGATGCCAGCAGCCGCAGGCATCATTCGGATATCCTTTCAGTGGGAATATCTCAATGATGCCAACAGCCGCAGGCATCATTCGGATATCCCTTCAGTGGGAATATCTCAATGATGCCTGCAGCCGCAGGCATCATTCGGATATCCTTTCAGTGGGAATATCTCAATGATGCCAGCAGCCGCAGGCATCATTCGGATATCCTTTCAGTGGGAATATCTCAATGATGCCAGCAGCCACAGGCATCATTCGGATATCCTTTCAGTGGGAATATCTCAATGATGCCTGCAGCCACAGGCATCATTCAGATATCCTTGTTTTCAGCTGGCGATTCTGTGCACCATAAGAATGATCATAGCAGTTTTTACGCCGCTTGATCGTTCCGTTGACGTCCCGCCCTCCCCCCTCCCGCCACCATCCGGTGCTTCTTCGGGCTCTCCCGTGCCATCGGGGACCCGGAGAAAGAATCGTGCGGTGCCGGATGATGATGATAGAGATTTCCGGTGACCGGATGGTCACCAGTCATCTCTATGAGGTCACGCCCGGGTTCCCGGAAGTAAACAAAGTCGCGATCGCGCCTGTCAGCATGGGATCGGTGACATTTTTTTTTTCACGAACTCATGCTTTACAGCCTGGAGGAGAGATGTGGGGGTCTTACTGATCCTGTATCTCTCTATAAAGAGGACCTGTCATGAATAATTCCTATTACAAGGGACGTTTACATTCCTTGTAATGCCCCGTACACACGAGCGGACTTTTCGACATCCAAACTCCGACGGACTGAGTCCGGCGGACTATCCGATCGTGTGTGGGCTGCAACGGACTTTAGCGAAGCTAAAGTCTGACGGACTTTAGAAATGAAGCATGCTTTAAATTTTCCCGACGGAACTCCGCCGGACCCGGTCCCCTTTGAAAAATCCGCTCGTGTGTGTGCTACTCCGACGGACTAAAACCGACGCTAGGGCAGCTATTGGCTACTGTCTAGGAACTTCCTACGTCGAATCCAGTCGTACGTCATCACGTTCGACTCCGTCGGAGTTTGGTGTGATGGTGTGTGGTCAAGTCCGTTCGGTCGAAAAGTCCGCCAGAACTCCGTCGGAACTCCGGCGGAACTCCTTTGGAGGTCTGTCAGACTTAATCCCTCTCGTGTGTACGGGGCATAATAGGAATAAAAGTGATCCAAAAAAAAAAAAAAATTGTAAAAAGAAAAAAAAGAAAGTAAAATAAAAAAATAAATAAAAAAATTAGCTTTTTAAAACGTCCCCGTCCCCGGTAGCTCGCGCTCAGAAGCGAACACACACGTTAGTCCCGCCCACATATGTAAACGCCATTCAAACTACACATGTGAGGTATCGCCACGTGCGTTAGAGCGCAAGCAACTATTCTAGCTCTAGACCTCCTCTGTAACTCTCAATATGTAACCTGTAAAAAAAATTAAAGCGTCGCCTATGGAGATTTTTAAGTACTGAAGTTTGGCGTCATTCCATGAGTGTGCGCAATTTTAAAGCGTGACATGTTAGGTATCTATTTACCCGGCGTAACATCATCTTTCACATTATATTTAAAAAAATGGGCTAACTTTACTGTTTTGTTATTTTTTAAATCATGAAATGTTTTTTTTTCCCCAAAAAAGTCTGTTTGAAAAATTGTTGCGCAAATACTGTGCGAGATAAAAAGTTGCAATGACCGCCATTTTATTCCCTAGGGTGCTAAAAAAAATAAAATATATATAATGTTTGGGGGGTTCTAAGTAATTTCCTAGCAAACAAATTATGATTTTTACGTGTAGGAGAGGAGTGCCAGAATAGGCCCGGTATTGAAGTGGCTAAACGCGCTCCCAGATGAACGGACCCAACACAATGGAAATCATTATTTATTGTTACACAAAAAGATAAAATAATATTCACATTAGACAGGAATTTTAAAGGGGTTGTAAACCCTCGAGGTTTTTCACCTTAGTACATTCTATGCATTAAATTGAAAAACCTCCTGTCATGCAGCAGCCCCCCTAAAGCCCCTCTTTTACTTACCTGAGCCCCGTAATTCAGCCGGCTCTGGCCGGTGTCTCGCGTCCTGATTGGATAGATTGACAGCAGTGCAGCCGTTGGCTCGCGCCGCTGTCAATCAAATCCAATTACATGGAGTTGGGGGTGGGGGTTTCAGGGGTTGGCCCCTTAGTTCCAGTGAAGGGAACTCTTAAAGCGTCAGCATACCAAGACATTTTGGATAATTTCATGTTCCCAACTTTCATTAATTTGGATATTTCCAAATGAACAAATTTGTCGAAAATTCGTTAAATAACAAATTGGGAACGAAACAAATTGCACGTCTAATAATCTGTATGGTCATACACATGTGTGGGTTTACGTAACTACAATGCTGGCATATTTCCGTGTACAGCTTCATAAAGCCATTCATTACTGTGGGGGGCCCTACGCAGCAGCCGTATCTCCCGCGCTGGAAAATATGCGGCTATGGCCCATGAGCTTGTGTGCATTGGGATTTAAGAGGAGCTTCGGTCAGGTTTAAAAAAAGAGAAAAGAAAAATGAGCAGCTACAAATACTGTCTTTACCAGGACCTGTTCTTCACCGGTCTTCAGGTCCCCGGCGTCACCATGTTGACTGTGGGAAGCCGGCTGCAAGTCCCTCTGGCTTCACAGCCGACTCCCCCCTGCCCATGTGCAAGCTGTCCCCACCGCCCATGTGCAAGCTGTCCCCACCACCCATGTGCAAGATGGTCCTGCAGCCTCCTGGGATCTGTGACTCGTCCCAGGAGGTTGCACGCAGGGAGAAGGTGGGATGATCTTCCATCTGGATCGCCCAGACAATTCCAGCAGAAGTGGGAGCGGGTACCTGCTAAAACTGGGTACCCACTTACCTCCCCCCCCCCAACAAAAAGTTTACAATAGGGAGGAAGAGCAGAAAAGTAGGATAAGCAGAACTTCCCTTTTTAGGTGACATACCGCTTTAAGGCAGTACTTAAAGTGCTTATAAAGTCTTCTCTTTGTTACTTTTAAATTAAAAAAAAAAAAAAACATGTCATAGTTACCTGCTCTCTGTAGTGGTCTTGCACAGAGCAGCCCAGATCCTCTGGCTCGCAGTCTCTGCTTTAATTCATCCCAAAGGTGCTCTATTGGGTTGAGCTTAGGACTCTGTGCAGGCCAGCCAAGTTCCTCCACCCCAAACTCGCTCATCCATGTCTTTATGGACCTTGCTTGGTGTACTGGTGCGCAGTCATGTTGGAACAGGAAGGGGCCGTACCCAAACTGTTCCCACAAAGTTGGGGAACATTAAATTGTCCAAAATGTCTTGGTATGTTGATGCCTCAGGAGTTCTCTTCACTGGAACTAAGGGGCCAAACCCAACCCCTGAAAAACAACCCCACACCATAATCCCCCCACCAGGTTCCCACTAAGTTGGGAGAATTAAAATGTCTTGGTATGCTGACGCCTTAAAGTGGTTGTAAACCCTTACAAACCACTTTGACCTACAGGTAAACCTAGATTAAGGCTTACCTGTAGGTCCAAGAAATATCGCGCAGGCGCACTGAGCGCGCCGCAGTTAACGGCGATATGCCGCGAGTGGCGGCTCCCGTGCGCATGCGCGGGAGTGACGTCATCGCGGCTCGGATGAATGACAGCGCCGGAGCAGCGAGACCCACCGAGAAGATGGAGGCTCCGTACACAAGGGGACAGCGGTGACTTCGCTGGCTCCTGTGTCAGGTAAGTGACACATAATGGACTACTATGCGATGCGATGCGATGCATAGT
Organism: Lithobates pipiens; assembly: GCF_037356315.1. NCBI lineage: Eukaryota > Metazoa > Chordata > Amphibia > Anura > Ranidae > Lithobates > Lithobates pipiens. Next base: position 335,104,303 of record NW_027507784.1, read on the forward strand.
AGTCCATTATGCTTTACCTTTGCAGGGAATCAAAGGGGTAGTAAAACCATCAGGGTTTACTTCCTCTTTAAGTGTTCCCTTCAGTGGAACTAAGGGACCAAGCCCAACCCCTGAAAAACAACCCTCACACCATAATCCCCCATCCACCAAATTATTTGGACCAATGCACAAAGCAAGTTTGGGGTGGGGGAACTTGACTGGACTGCACAGAGTTCTGACCTCAACCTGATAAAACACCTTTGGGATGAATTGGAGTGGAGACTGTGATCCAGGTCTTCCCGTCCAACATCAGTGCCTGACCTCACAAATGCTCTTCTGGAAGAATGATCAAACATTCCCATAGACACACTCCTAAACCTTGTGGACGGCCTTCCCAGAAGAGTTGAAGCTGTTATAGCTGCAAAGGGCGGGCCAACTCAATATTGAACCCTACGGATTAAGACTGGGATGTCATTAAAGTTCATGTGCGTGTAAAGGCAGGTGTCCCAATACTTTGGACAATATATTGTATATTTCATTTGGGTATAGTGTTGCATGGCCAAGCAATTGGCAGTTAAAGTAGAACAGTGCTGAATAGCAAAACGTGTCCAACGTATGGGGTTCTAAAGCAGGGGTCTCCAAAATTTCTAACCAAAGGGCCAGTTTACGGTCCTTAAGACTTTGGGGGGGGGGGGGCAGACAAGGGCCATAGTGAGCAGAATATGTCCAGGTGTCCAGTGGGAGTAAATAATATCATATCTTTGGTGTCAGTGGGAGGACTAGTACCCCATCGTCGGTGGCAATGGAATGAATTGATGGTGTCAGTTGGAGGGATAGTTCCCCACCATTGGTGTCAATGGAATGAATTGAGGGTGTCAGTTGGAGGAATAGTGCCCCATTGTTGGTGTCAATGGAAAGAATTGTGCCCCATCATGGCTGTCAATGGAATGAATTGATGATGCCGGTTGGAGAAATAGTGCCCCATCGTTGGTGTCAATGGAAAGAATTGTGCCCCATCATGGTTGTCAATGGGATTAATTCATAATGTCAGTTGGAGGAATAGTGCCCTATTGTTGGTGTCAATGGAAAGAATTGTGCCCCATCATGGCTGTCAGTGGAATGAATTGATGATGCCGGTTGGAGAAATAGTGCCCCATCGTTGGTGTCAATGGAAAGAATTGTGCCCCATCATGGCTGTCAATGGAATGAATTGATGATGCCGGTTGGAGAAATAGTGCCCCATTGTTGGTGTCAATGGAAAGAATTGTGCCCCATCATGGTTAGCAATGGAATGAATTGATAGTGTCAGTTGGAGGGATAGTTCCCCACCATTGGTGTCAATGGAATGAATTGATGGTGTCAATTGGAGGAATAGTGCCTCATTGTTGGTGTCAGCGGAAAGAATTGTGCCCCATCGTTGGTGTCAATAGAATGACTTGATGGTGTCAGTTGGAGGAATAGTGCCCCATCGTTGGTGTCAGTGGAAAGAATTGTGCCCCATCATGGTTGTCAATGGAATGAATTGATGGTGTCAGTTGGAGGAATAGTGCCCCATCGTTGGTGTCAGTGGAAAGAATTGTGCCCCATCATGGTTGTCAATGGAATGAATTGATGGTGTCAGTTGGAGGAATAGTGCCCCATCGTTGGTGTCAATGGAATGACTTGATGGTGTCAGTTGGAGGAATAGTGCCCCATCATTGGTGTCAATGGAAAGAATTGTGCCCCATCATGGTTGTCAATGGAATGAATTCATAATGTCAGTTGGAGGAATAGTGCCCCATTGTTGGTGTCAATGGAAAGAATAGTGCCCCATCATGGCTGTCAATGGAATGAATTGATGGTGTCAGTTGGCGGAATAGTGCCCCATCGTTGGTGTCAATAGAATGACTTGATGGTGTCAGTTGGAGGAATAGTGCCCCATTTTTGGTGTCAATGGAAAGAATAGTGCTCCATCATGGTTGTCAATGGAATGAATTGATGGTGTCAGTTGGAGGAATAGTGCCCCATCGTTGGTGTCAATGGAATGACTTGATGGTGTCAGTTGGAGGATAGTGCCCCATCATTGGTGTCAATGGAAAGAATAGTGCCCCATCATGGTTGTCAATGGAATGAATTGATGGTGTCAGTTGGCGGAATAGTGCCCCATCGTTGGTGTCAATAGAATGACTTGATGGTGTCAGTTGGAGGAATAGTGCCCCATTGTTGGTGTCAATGGAAATAATAGTGCCCCATTGTTGGTGTCAATGGAAAGAATAGTGCCCCATCATGGTTGTCAATAGAATGACTTGATGGTGTCAGTTGGCGGAATAGTGCCCCATCGTTGGTGTCAATAGAATGACTTGATGGTGTCAGTTTGGAGGAATAGTGCCCCATTGTTGGTGTCAATGGAAAGAATAGTGCCCAATTGTTGGTGTCAATGGAAAGAATAGTGCCCCATCATTGGTGTCAATGGAAAGAATAGTGCCCCATCATGGTTGTCAATAGAATGACTTGATGGTGTCAGTTGGCGGAATAGTGCCCCATTGGTGTCAGCAACAAGAATTATGCCGCATTGCAGTTGGATGGAATGGTGCCCCAACGGCCGGATTATGGCAAGCAAAGGGCCACAGTTTGGAGATCCCTGATCTAAAGCAACAAGAGAAAAAAAATTAAAAATAAAATAAAGTGCGATAAGCTAAGACATTGATCAAAGAAAAGTCCTGAATAAATTCGGATGTCACCTTTAATAAAATAAGAGAGCTGTTAGTCTGCTAATCTTATGTTGTTTCTCCGGATTCTCTTATACCCTAAACTACAATCACAGTAAATGTCATTAATATCCATTAACCAGCGGGGTGCCGTCACGGCTCGGAGAACGGGTCCCTTTGAACTCGCTTGTTCTGATTACGTTTTAAATTTGCAAAAAAAAAAAAAAAAAAAAAAAAAAAAAACGTGTTATATTTTTTTCCTCGCTTCTTATTTCTTATTCAGGACGTCTTATTACATTAGGTTGTCACGTCTGAAAATGAAAACATGACAGCCATTGACCTTGAAAGTAATAGGATTTACACGTCTGAAGTCTGCCATCTGTTTAAGGTACATAGCCGTCAAAAGACGAAACGTTTTTACGCTTAAAACTGACTCGGGAGACGAAGCCTACTTCCTGAATGGCTCCGCTGATCATTCGAACATTCGTCTTGTGCAGTTGGCTGTCTCGTTCGCCAAATCCCTCTAGTTACCTGTACAGTCATCCAAGACAATGCAAGCCAAGGCGTCAGTTGACGGGGCGCATAACGTGCGCAATAAGCCCCCCCCCTCCCCCCCACAGGGCATTACTTGTCAAATGTTTCAATCAAGACAAATTTCTTTTGTAATCAAAAAAGTTGAATTGCACGGGTCAGATTGATTTACTGCATATGCTGTACTTTCTTGTCATATTATTAATTTTTGTGGCATATTTAACCACTTCAATTCCCGGGCACTTTTACCCCCTTCCTGCCCAGGCCAATTTTCAGCGTTCAGCGCTGTCGCACTTTAAATGACAATTGCGCGGTCATGCCACGCTGTACCCAAATACAATTTTTATCATTTTTTTTTTTTCTCACAAATAGAGCTTTCTTTTGGTGGTATTTAACCTCTTGCTGATCAGCTCACACAGATATACTGCGACAGGTCGGCTCTCGGATAGCGCCCGCGCGCTCTCGATGTCCGCCGGCGATCCACGATCACGACGGGGAGAGGCAGAATGGGGGACTGCCTATGTAAACAAGGCGATTCCCCGTTCTGCCAGATGACGTGACCGAGATTTACTGTCCCCAGTGATCGGGAACAGCGATCTCTGTCATGTCTCAGTGAGCCCACCCCCGCCTACAGTTAGAACACAACCAAGGAACACACTTAACCCCTTGATCGCCCCTTAGCGTTAACCCCTTCCATGCCAGTGACATTTTTTTTTTATTGATTACTGCATTTTTATAGCACTGATAATGTCACTGGTCCCCAAAAAAGTGTAATTTATGGTCAGATTTGTCCGCCGCAATGTCGCAGTCCCGCTAAAAATCGCAGATCGCCGCCATTACCAGCAAAAACAATAAAAAAAAAATAGAAGTCCCTAAATCTATCCCATAGTGTGTAGACGCGATACCTTTTGCGCAAACTAATCAATATACGATTCTAGCGATTTTTTTTTTTTTACCAAAAATATGTAGAAAAGGATATATATCGGCCGAAACCGATGAATATTTTTTTTTGGATATGTATTATAGCAAAAAGTAAAAAAATAAATAAAATAAAAGTAAATTTTATATATATCTATATCTATATCTATATATCTATATATCTATATATATATATATATATATATATATATCTATATCTATATATCTATATATATATATATATATATATATATATATATATATATATATATATATATATATATATATATAATGTTTTTTTTTTTAAATGTTGGTCTTTTATTGTGTTTTATATATATATATATATATATATATATATATATATATATATATATATATATACACAGTGCCTTGCGAAAGTTTTCGGCCCCCTTGAACTTTTCAACCTTTTGCCACATTTCAGGCTTCAAACATAAAGATATAAATTTTTATTTTTTGTGAAGAATCACCAACAAGTGGGACACAATTGTGAAGTGGAACGAAATCTATTGGATTTTTGAAACTTTTTTAACTAATAAAAAAATGAAAAGTGGAGCGTGCAAAATGATTCGGCCCCCTTGCGTTAATACTTTGTAGAGCCACCTTTTGCTGCGATTACAGCTGCAAGTCGCTTGGGGTATGTCTCTATCAGTTTTGCACATCGAGAGACTGAAATTCTTCCCATTCTTCCTTGCAAAACAGCTGGAGCTCAGTGAGGTTGGGTGGAGAGCATTTGTGAACAGCAGTTTTCAGCTCTTTCCACAGATTCTCGATTGGATTCAGGTCTGGACTTTGACTTGGCCATTCTAACACCTGGATACGTTTATTTGTGAACCATTCCTTTGTAGATTTTGCTGTATGTTTGGGATCATTGTCTTGTTGGAAGATAAATTTCCGTCCCAGTTTCAGGTCTTTTGCAGACTCCAACAGGTTTTCATCCAGAATGGTCCTGTATTTGGCTGCATCCATCTTCCCCTCAATTTTAACCATCTTCCCTGTCCCTGCTGAAGAAAAGCAGGCCCAAACCATGATGCTACCACCACCATGTGTGACAGTGGGGATGGTGTGTTGAGGGTGATGAGCTGTGTTGCTTTTACGCCAAACATATCGTTTTGCATTGTGGGCAGAAAGTTGGATTTTGGTTTCATCTGACCAGAGCACCTTCTTCCACATGTTTGGTGTGTCTCCCAGGTGGCTTGTGGAAAACTTTAGACGAGACTTTTTATGGATATCTTTGAGAAATGGCTTTCTTCTTGCCACTCTTCCATAAAGGCCAGATTTGTGCAGTGTACGACTGATTGTTGTCCTATGGACAGACTCTCCCACCTCAGCTGTAGTTCTCTGCAGTTCATCCAGAGTGATCATGGGCCTCTTGGCTGCATCTCTGATCAGTCTTCTCCTTGTCTGAGCTGAAAGTTTAGAGGGACGGCCAGGTCTTGGTAGATTTGCAGTGGTCTGATACTCCTTCCATTTCAAAATGATCACTTGCACAGTGCTCTTTGGGATGTTTAAAGCTTGGGAAATCTTTTTGTATCCAAATCCGGCTTTAAACTTCTCCACAACAGTATTACGGACCTGCCTGGTGTGTTCCTTGGTCTTCATGATGCTCTCTGCGCCTTCAACAGAACCCTGAGACTATCACAGAGCAGGTGCATTTATACAGAGACTTGATTACACACAGGTGGATTCTATTTATCACCATCAGTCATTTAGGACAACATTGGATCATTCAGAGATCCTCGCTGAACTTCTGGAGTGAGTTTGCTGCACTGAAAGTAAAGGGGCCGAATAATTTTGCATGCACCACTTTTCAGTTTTTTATTTGCTAAAAAAGTTTAAATTATCCAATAGATTTCGTTCCACTTCACAATTGTGTCCCACTTGTTGGTGATTCTTCACAAAAAATAAAATTTTATATCTTTATGTTTGAAGCCTGAAATGTGGCAAAAGGTTGAAAAGTTCAAGGGGGCCGAATACTTTCGCAATGCACTGTATATATATATATATATTTTAAATGTTGGTCTTTTATTGTTTATAGCGCAAAAAATAAAAACTGCAGAGGTGGTCAAATACCACCAAAAGAAATCTCTATTTGTGGGTAAAAGTGGACGTCAATTTTGTTTGGCTACAGCGTTGGATGACCGCGCAATTGTCAGTTAAAGCGATGCAGTGCCATATCACAAAAAAATGGCCTGGTCATTAAGGGGGCAAATCCTTTTTGGGGCTGAAGTAGTTAATCACCACTGGGTTTTTTTTGTTTTGTTTTTTTTTGCTAAAAAGACCGAAACATTTGAAAACATTTTGCTTTGTTTCTGTTATAAAATTTTACAAATAATCTTTCTTCCTGCATTTAGGTCAAATTGTATTCTGCTACATTTCTTTGGTGAAAATAACCCAAATCAGTGTTAATTATTTAGTCTGTAGGGAAGTTTATAGAGTCCACAAACTATGGGATATATACCTGAAAATTGATCAATCCGGATGTACTGATCTAATTTCTTGAGGCCCGAAAATGTCAGGACAGTAGAAATACCCCCCCCCCCCCCATATTACCCCTTTTTGAAAATGAGAAAGTCCAAGGTGTTTAGTAAGAGGAATGGTGGGTTTCTTGAAGTTGTAATTTTTTTGTCATAATCTTTTGGAAAATTAAGAAATTACATTTTTATTTTTTAAGGTGTATATATATATATATATATATATAAATCGATCAATCCTGATCTCATTTCTTGAGGCCTGAAAATGCCAGGATAGTACAAATATCCCCCAAATGACCCCTTTTTTTTTTAATGTAGACAGTCCAAGGTATTTAGTAAGAGGCATGGTGAGTTTTTTGAAGTTGTAATTTTATTTTTTTTGTCACAATTTTTTGGAAAATGAAGAAATGAAAAAAATAATAATAATAAAAAATTACATGCTGTCACCAGTGCAGTACAGTGTTTTCATATAACTGGTGTGGTGGAGATCGGGGACACTGACTGGTGACAGTTTAAAAAAAAAAGTTTATTCACTTTTTTTTATTACATTTTGTTTTGTTTTTTTAACACATTATGATTGCTTATACCAGTAATGTTCATTGGTATAAGCAACCATTTTTCCTGAATGAAACTGGTTCATTCAACGTCTTTTGTTGTGATTAGCTGTGATTGGCCAAAGCTAATCTTATGGTACAGATGAGCTGGGATTGGCCCTGTCTGTACTATGTGATCACTTTGACCAATCACAGCTAACAACACAATTTTATACAATAGATGGCATGAATGAAAACCATCCATTGTGTACAACGGTCATGTGATCTGCTGTGATTGGTCACAGGGAACCCTACAGTGTTGGGACGATGGCCTTCCTTTCTGATTACTAGATGTGCCTGCAACGCTGTTCTGCCTATCAGCCACCCTCTTCTTCAGAAGCTGTTCCAGGAACGTTGCCTATCAAAGTGCCCTCCCAAGTTCAAAGACTGTGCCAAACTACTGCCAACGTTAAGAGCTCTAAGCCCTTGTACACACGGTCGGACATTCCGGCAACAAAATCTGTCATGTTTTTTTCCGACGGATTTTGTCCAAAACTGGTGCTGCATACACACGGTCGGACAAAGTTGCCGGAAAATCAGTTCGTAACGTGATGACGTTATTTCGTTATGACGGGACTACGTTCAGGCTAGTAGCCAATAGTTTTGGTCTAGGAATTTGATCTGAGCATGCGTGGCACTTTGTCCGATCGGAATTCTCTACAAACGATCGGACAAAGTCCAATTGGATCATGTCGAAGGAAAATTTTTATATCCAGCTCTCAAACTTTGTTGGTCGGACATTCCGATGGAAAAAGTCAGATGAAACCCACACACGGTCGGATTATCCGACAACACGGTCCGATCGGACATTTTCCGTCGGAATGTCCGACCGTGTGTACAACGGGCTAAGAGATACCCGGGTTGCCTGTAATATTAAGGCTCCATTACCATGGTGTCTAGAACTGTAAGTGAGCACCTTGCCGCTGCCCTCCACATTGTTACTTTTGCTTTACTAAATAATAATTGTGCCACCTTCCATGGACTGTGTGAACTTCTACTACATCTTGGGTACCAATCAACTGGCTCTGCCTACGGGTGGGTTCTGTACACCAAATGATTCCCATGGTTTCCTGGGTTAACAATGCAAACAAAAGGAGCTGAGATTTAAGCTCCAGTGTTCATCAGCAGATGGTCGGAGTGGGGCCTCAGATGGTTATTACTTAATTCAATCTTATTTTATTGAGATATAAAAGCAAGATAGGAGGGGAAAAAAAAAGTACAGAATATTCCAACATATTCGTTTTACATTGTTACATAAACATAAAAAAAGAAACCACAAAGAAATCCACTATACTACAGTGGTGTCGAACTATCACGAGGTTAAAGTGTTTGTTTTGAGCTTCGATTTAGGTAGTATGGTAGAAGAGCCTGTAGTCCTACAATGATTAGTCTAAGTTAAAGTGGGTGTGTGCGCACCACTATCCTCTCAGCGAGTGTTGCCCACTCATTACAGGTAGTCTAGGGCTATTGTTCTCATTCTGGTAATGTTCACTCTGGGGGGGGGGGGGAGCTCTGTATGTGCCACCATTCTGGTCTAATGAGACTGGAGGTCATAACTTAAGTAATCGGGTATTACTGCAACTTGTATAGGGGAGGGAAGAAAGGGGGAAGAGAGTGAGGAAAGAGGGGTCAGGACAGTAACGAGCTTAGGGATCAAAAGGTATACATTCCACCCTGATCACAGAGGTGTATCGGTAGAGTCCTCTGTGGCCCATGAGATAAACTCTGAGGAATATCGAAACATCGACCATGAGGTCCAGGTCTTAGAGAATTGTTCCTCCCTACCCGTTTCCTGCGACAACATTCTTTCCAAACTATTAATTCGGTCCACTTCAATTGCCCAATCCCCCAGGGAAGGCATGCTCGTCGACTTCCAATGTCTGGGCAACACCGTTCTAGCAGCCGCCAAAAAGTGACGCAGAACGTCTTTTTTGACTGACTTAAGCGGTCCCGGGAGCAGAGATAGCAGAGCCACCTCAGGAGAGGGTGCGATGGAGGTCGCCATGAGTTTGCAGTACAAGTCAAGGATCTTTTGCCAGAACTTCCTCACAGGGGGGCATGCCCACCAAATGTGAAGTAAGGTTCCCTTAGATGACAAGCAACGCCAGAAAGTATCCGGAAGTGTCGAGTTTATTCGGTGCAAAGTCGAAGGGCATCTGTACCAGCGGGTCAACAGCTTGAACCCCTTTTCTTGAGAATTGGAGGCTGTGGACATTTTGTGGGTCAGTATGAAGCACTTTTGCCCGTCTACAGCTGAGATGGAGTGGCCCAGGTCTTCCTCCCATGCCTGTGTGTATGGGGGAAGGTCAGGATTATAAGCCACATGTAAAAGGGAATATAATTGAGAGATTACATGTGTAGGAGGGGTGGCCTGGAGCAGCATGCCCTCCAAGTCCGTTAAGTCAGCGAGTACATTAGGTAACGATGGGAAAGTGCGAATGAAGGAAATCACCTGTTGTCTCTGCAGCCAGTGCGTAGAGGCATGAGAAGATGGGTCAGAGGGAACGTCATGAGTCAGAGAGGGTTCTGAACTTAGGACTTGGGCAAGTCGCCTGTGGTCCTCCTTACACCAAGGTCCAAAACTCGCTCCCTGTAGGGCCGGTGGAAAAGCCGGAGTTCCAAACAGTGGAGTCATGGGTCCCTTCATGGGAGATAGGGTCTTGGAGGAATTCATTCGAGTCCAGATTTGTATGGTTTGTCGGGTGAGGTCGCTCAGTGGTACCTCTCCTTTCAGGAATTCAGTAGGTGTCCACAGCAACGCACAGAGATCTATTGGGTTAATATGGCTCTCTATTTGTGCACACAATTTGGAAGAGGAATGATGGAACCAGTTAATTATACGCGTGAGCACAGCTGCTCTATAATATAAGGAGGCATCCGGGGCTCCTGCTCCGCCACAAATCTTGGGGAGTGATAAGGTCTCGTAGCGTATCCGGGGATGAGCCCCTCCCCAAATAAAGGAGGAGAATAGTTGGTGAAGCTTCTTAAAAAACCAGGAGGGTATGGAAATGGGAATTGTTTGGAACAAATAGAGAAACCGAGGGATTACGTCCATTTTCAGGGCATTTACTCTGCCTAGCCACGATAGGCATTTCTTTGCGTAGTTTGAGAGATCCGTCTTGGTTCTAAGCAGCAGGGGTGCATAATCCAAAGAGAAAAGATGGGACCTTTCCGTGGGTATTTGGATTCCGAGGTAGTGGATGGAGGTAGAGCCTGTTTTAAATGGGTACCTAGCGGATATCTGGCGGACGACCTCTTGGGACAGTGAGATGTTCAGGATTTCTGATTTAGTATGGTTTACTTTGAAATTGCTCAGCATGCCAAACCTCGTGAATTCCTGCATTATATGTGATAAAGATAGGTGGGGTTGGGTTACAAACAATAGCAAGTCATCCGCGAAGAGCACCAGCTTAGAATGAGTGGGGCCTATCGATACACCTGAGATGTTGGGGTTATTGCGTAAGGCTATTGCTAGGTGTTCCATGACAAGGACATATAGAAGGGGAGATAAAAGACAGCCCTGTTGTGTCCCATTTTTAATGGCAAATGCAGGTGACAGTGAACCATTTACCCGAATTCTAGCGAAAGGTGAGGAGTAAAGGGCCATAATTCGGGATAGCATTTTGGGACCCAGGCCTATCTGTTGCAGAGACATCCGAAGGAATTGCCAGTCAACCCGGTCGAATGCCTTTTCGGCGTCGACCGTCAAAAGGCATAGAGGGATTTCGTGGGTGCGGGCATAGTTGGTAAGAAGCAGGGTTTTCAGGGTGTTATCCCTTGCCTCGTGGCCACTTACAAAACCCACCTGGTCCAGATGTATAAGGCGGGGGAGTAGCGGTTGCATTCTAGTAGCTAATATTTTGGCATATATTTTCAGGTCCACTCCAATTAATGATATGGGCCTATAATTTGCACACAAGGTAGGGTGTTTGTCTGGTTTGGGGATAATGGTAATGTGGGCTTCAAGCGTTTGTGGAGGAAACGCTGAGCCTTCTGATAGAGACTTAAACACCTTAGTCATAAAGGGGGTCAGTAGAGGAGCAAATGTTTTGTAGAATTTAGGGGTAAAACCGTCGGGTCCTGGGCTTTTACCGGAAGGGGTGGCAGCTATCGCTCCCACTACCTCATCCGCTGTGATTACTTTCTCTAGCTCTTCTGCAGTATCGCCATCTAATATAGGGAGCTCAGTTTCCTCGATATAGGACTGTGCATCGGGCGCAGGGGTGTGGGATGGGCTAGATGGGATGCCGGTCAGTAGGTTGTACAGTGTTTGATAGAAATCTCTGAATGTTTGTGATATCTTGGAGGGCTCATTAAGCATTTCTCCAGAAGGGGCCCGAATATGAGGTATAAATGTGGAAGACGTGTTTGGATGGAGGGTGCGGGCCAACGGCCTACCGCATTCAGATGGTTATTACTTATAAACTCGCCGACCACTTTATTAGGTCCACCTTGCTAGTATCGGGTTGGACCCCCTTTTGCCTTAATTATTTATGGCATAGATTCAACAAGGTGTTGGAAACGTTCCTCAGAGATTTTGCTCCATAGTGACATGATGGCATCACACAGTTGCTGCAGATTTGTCGGCTGCACACCCATGATGCCAATCTCTTGTTCCACCACATCCAAAAAGTGCTCTGTTGGATTGAGATGTGGTGAGTGTGGAGGCCATTGGAGGACAGTGACCTCATTGTCCAGTGGTGAGATGATTGGAGCTTTGTGACATGGGGCATTATCCTGCTGGAAGGAGCCATCAGAAGATGGGGACACTGTAGTCATAAAGGGATGGACATGGTCAGCATCCCAAAGTGTGCCCAAGAAAATATCCCCCACACCATTACACCACCAGCCTGAACCGGTGATGCAAGGCAGGAAGGATCCATGCTTTCATGTTGCTTTTTACGCCAAATTCTGACCCTACCATCTGAATGTCGCAGCTGAATTAGAATTAGAAGAAAAGAGGTTTAACCTTAAACTACGTAGAGGGTTCTTTACTGTAAGAGCGACAATGATGTGGAATTCTCTTCCACAGGCGGTGGTCTCAGCGGGGGGAGCATTGATATTTTCAAAAAATTATTAGATAAGCACCTGAACAACCGCAACATACAGGAATATACAATGTAATACTGACATATAATCACACACATAGGTTGGACTTGATGGACTTGTGTCTTTTTTCAACCTCACCTACTATGTAACTATGTAACTATGAAATTCAGTTGATTGAAATGCCCTAAGGTGGCAATCAAACACCTTGAATATAAATGTGCCACATCCTACATAATCTGAAAATATTGTCATTGGGAAAAAATGGACTTTGTAGAGTACGTATAAAAATAATAACACATTTTTTAATAGTTCACATAAAATACATATACAACACATGAATTGTAAAACAAAATATGGGGCACACTAGTTTTGCGGAGGAAATACTAAATATGATCCTTCCTGTGGGGGCAATGCTAGACATGTCAAGAAAATGCCCACGCTGAGATGTATGTATTCCTCTTAAGTGTTCCCCAAGTCCTTAAGATTAAAAGAATTGCTCGCCCTACGCGTTTTCGCGACCTGAAATGTCGCTTCTTCAGGAGTTTCAATGTTTCTAGTTAGAAGAACATACTTTAATTAGAATACAATATAAATGTTGAGGTACACAGGTGCATCTTGCGCATGGGCATCTTGCGCATGGGCAGTACCCGTCTGTACCCATGGGCAGTAAGTACACTGTCTGCAAGTGGAGATTCCTCCATCCATCGGTTTGGTGTCACCATTTGGTCTGCATTGGCTTGTTGTTATTTTGTTGCCTATTGAGGGAATTTTACGAAAAATACTATAGTTACTCTGTGCACCCCCCACATCCCAACAGATGTGCTGACTTGTTGGCTGCTGCTCAGTTGCAGGGCCTGTGGTCTTCACCTCCTCCCTTGGAGGGGGCCTCTCTGCGGTTGTGATTCCTGAGTATAGGTGAGCGTTGAAACTTTCTGTTAAAGCACCGTCTTTTTTGGTGAGTTCATGTATACTGTATATGCATATGCACCTGTGTACCTCAACATTTATATTGTATTCGAATTAAAGTATGTTTTTCTAACTAGAAACATTGAACCTCCTGAAGAAGCGACATTTCAGGTCGCGAAACGTGTAGGGCGAGCAATTCTTTTAATCTTAAGGACTTTGGGAACACTCAAGGGGAGTACATACATCTCAGCGTGGGCATTTTCTTGAAACGTCTAGCATTGCCCCCACAGGAAGTTTCATATTTAGTATTTCCTCCGCAAAACTAGTGTGCCCCATATTTTGTTTTACAAATCATGTGTTTTTATATGTATGTATTTTTTGTGAAGTATCCAAAAAATTTTTGTTATTTTTATGCGTGCCTACAAAGTCCATTTTTCCCAATTACAATATTCTATGCCCTTGTACGCACGGTCGGACATTCTGCCAACCAAATCCATTGGATTTTGTCCGACTGATTTTGTCCGACGGATTGTGTCCGAAACTGTTGCATACACACGGTCGGACCAAGTTGTCGGAAAATCCGATCGTTCAGAACGTGATGACGTTATTTCGTTACGACGGGACTACGTTCAGGCTAGTAGCCAATAGCTTTGGTGTAGGAATTTGATCTGAGCATGCGTGGCACTTTGTCCGATCGGAATTCTCTACACATGATCGGAGTATGTCCGATCGGACCAGTTTGTCGGAAAATATTTCCAACAAGTTGGAAAATTGGGTCCGACGGATATTCCGACGGAAACAGTCCGATGCAGACCACACACAGTCGGATTATCCGAGAAAACGGTCCGATAGGACACATTCCGTCGGAATCTCTGACAGTGTGTACAAGGGCTGACACTGGTCAAAGTTGCCTTATAGTAAATACAATCTTCATGACTAGCATTACCTGAAGTTGATGTATTTGTTTACTCCTATCACGTTCTGCCAACAGGTCTTTTCAGGGAACACAAACGCGGATGGTGTGGTGAACCACAGATTTCCGAATTCTATAAAGGCCAGATTCCTCAGATTTGTGCCGCTGGAGTGGAATACCAATGGGAGGATCGGGATGAGAGTGGAAGTCTACGGGTGTTCATATAGTAAGTAGGTCCATTTTCAATGATGCATATCTTATTGTCAAAGTCTTTGTTGAAAAAAGTCCTGGTGTCCTCCCGAGAGATCCTGCGCTGTTCCCCTTGCACCAACGCAGTTTCTAGGGTAAGAAGTATAGGCGATCCATCGTACACCCTTTTTGATCACAATAGCAAAAAGCTGCAGCCCCCTCTTTTGGAAGCAGGCACGGGCTCCACCCAGAGCCATCTGGTTGAAGAGAGTGGCTGAAATTAACGAGACGGAGGACTTGGTGGCCACTGAGAGGGGCCTCCGGGATAAATTTCTTAAGTAGTGGTTCTGTTGGCACACATTTGTTTACTCTGATGCACACACGGCCTTGCTGAATTAAAGGAACCTAAATGGAGATTGTACCGATCATCATCTTGGATCTGCTGGGGTGGTGGTCTGACTGGATCCCCCCTCCCCCCCCCTTTTTTTTTCTCCCCTAACCTGTTTTGTTTCTTTCTTTTTCCTGGATTACAAAAAAAGAAAAGAAAAAAAACCTTGCAGGGTACAGAGACTCTTTAGTGCCGGGTCTTCCAGAATGTTACCTTCCTGACCCATGCATTGTTTAAGCTCTCACTTGTTATTCAGTGTTGCGACTTTTTAACTGATGATATATTTTGACATGCGTTTCGTTGGTCTCTGTATTTTCTGTGAGTTACCTTAAAATAAAGTATTGAAAAAAAAGAAAAAAAAAAAGAAAAGAAAAAAGTCCCGGCGAACCAATAGCTGCTTGCCGAGGCATTAGTCACATGGTCTATGCCAGCGAGCCAGAGGTGGTTCTAGGCTTTGTGAGGCCTTAGGCAAAACTCGGACTGGCTCTCCTTTCAGCTTGCAGTGCCATGCAGGGCCATCTTTAACCACTTGCTTACTGGGCACTTAAACACCCCTCCTGCCCAGACCAATTTTCAGCTTTCGGTGCTCTCACAATTTGAATGACAATTACTCAGTCATGCAACACTGTACCCAAATGAATTTTTTGTCCTTTTTTTCCCACAAATAGAGCTTTCTTTTGGTGGTATTTGATCACCTCTGGGGTTTTTATTTTTTGCGCTATAAATGAAAAAAGACCGAAAATTTTGAAAAAAAACGCATATTTCTTTGTTTCTGTGACAGAATTATGCAAATTATTAATTTTTCTTCATAAGTTTTGGCCACAATTTATACTGCTACATATCTTTGGTAAAAATAACCCAAATTAGTGGATAATATTTGGTCTTTGTGAAAGTTAGAGAGTTTACAAGGTGTGGTGCGAATCGCACAAAATTGATCACATCTGATGTATTGGTGGTCTATCTCGCTTCTTGTGACCCGAACAAGTCAGGAAAGTACAAATACCCCCCAAATGACCCCTTTTTGGAAAGTAGACATTCCAAGGTATTTAGTAAGAGGCATAGTGAGCTTTTTGATGTTGTCATTTTTTTCCCACAATTCTTTGCAAAATTAAGATTTTTCATTTTTTTTCTCCACAAAATTGTCATTGTAATAGGTTATTTCTCTCACATGGCATGTGTATACCACAAATGACACCCCAAAAAAATTCTGCTACTCCTCCTGAGTATTACAATACCACATGTGTGTGACTTTTTCACAGCCTGGCCACATAGAGAGGCCCAACATGCAGGTAGCGCCATCATGTGTTCTAGGAACATAAATTACACATCTAACTTGTTGACTATTTATTACGCTTTTGAAGCACCAGGACAATGACACGTGACACTGATGACAGATGGCACTGATACGTGGCAATGATGACACTTATATGTGGCACTGATGACACGTGGCACTGATGACAGATGGCACTAATATGTGGCACTGATGACAGATGGCACTAATATGTGGCACTGATGACACATGGCACTTATACGTGGCACTGATGACACGTGGCACTAATACGTGGGACTGAAGACACGTGGCACTAATACGTGGCACTGATGACAGATGGCACTAATACGTGGCACTAATACGTGCCACCGATGACAGATGGCACTAATACATGGCACCGATGACGCGTGACACTGATGACAGATAGCACTGATAAGTGGCATTGATGACACGTGACACTGACAACAGATGGCACGTGACACTGACAGGTGGCACTGATGACAAATGGCACTGATACGTGGCACTGATGACAGATGGCACTAATACGTGGCACTGATGACAGATGGAACTATGTGGCACTGATGACACGTGGCACTGATGACAGATGGCACTTATACGTGGCACTGATGACATATGGCACTGGGGACAAATGGCACTGGGGCAGGTGGCACTGGGGGCAGGTGGGACTGGGGGCAGGTAGCACTGGGGGCAGGTAGCACTGGGATGGATGGCACTGGGGGCAGGTAGCACTGGGGTGGATGGCACTGGGGTGGATGGCACTGGGGCGGTTTGGCACTGGGGCAGATGGCACTGCTGGGGGAGGATGGCACTGCTGGGGGAGGATGGCACTTTTTACTTTACTTTTTTACTTTTTTTTTTTTTCAGCTCAAGGCAGAACGGCTGCCGCTGCAGCCGTTCATCTCTCCCCTCTCACACTGTCTGTGTGAGGAGGGAGAGCGGCGCTGAGAGATGATCTCATATATTTACATATGAGATCATCTCCCATTGGATACGCTGATCACGCTGTAAACGGCCGCTATGATTGGCCGTTTACAGCGATCTGTGTTTGCCTGTCCCCGGGGGACACAGAACTTCCGCGATGCGTGCCCGCGGCGGAGCGCATTGCGGAAGTAAACATTAGAACGTCCAGGGACGGCCTCCCGGACCAACGCGCCTGCTCTACGGCCGTCATTCGGCTATAGGGCGGGCGCAAGGTGGTTAATATAGATTGGACCCCGGCCCCCCCCCCCCATGCAATTTTGCTCTCCACCTGCTCTGAGACATACAATAAATAGCAGCTATACTTAAAATCAGTTTACTGTATCAGATCAGGCAGCAATTGCGATTGGTTGCCAGTGGTTAGAGCATATCATTACTGCTTAATGACTGGTTGCTAGAGGTTACAGCACACATTACGGCTCACTGATTAGTTGCTAGAGGTTACAGCAAAGGATTTCTGCTTGTTAATTGGTTGCTAGAGATTACTGTTAAGTAATACTGGTCACTGATTGGTTTCTAGAGGTTACAGTACATCATCTCCTCACTGCAGGGGAGCATGATACACATATGAATGCCACCTTTATTTACATATCAATGCTGCATGCATCTATTTACTTAGTAATGCTGCCAATATTTACATATGAATGCCGGTTATTTACATGTAAACACAGGGTCTGCAGGTGAGTCATTTGTACACAACAATAGGGCAGAGCTGGGCAGCATTAGTACCATCACTTCACACTTAGATATCAGGATACAGTGCAGGACTAAAACTTCAAGGGACAAGGGAATTTACACTGGGATAGTTGGCAAGTATGAGGCAGCTGCTTTGGGCCCCACAACATGAATATGCCGTTCAGTTTTGGGCACCAGTTCTCAAAAAGGATATCGGGGAACTGGAGAAAGTGCAGAGAAGGGCAACCAAACTGATAAGAGGCATGGAGGAACTCAGCTATGAGGAGAGATTAGAGGAACTAAATTTATTCACTCTTGAGAAGAGGAGATTAAGGGGGGATATGATCAACATGTTCAAATACATTAGGGGTCCATATAGTGAACTTGGTGTTGAGTTGTTCTCTGTACGGTCAACCCAGAGGACACGGGGGCACTCTTTACGTCTAGAGGAAAAGAGATTTCATCTTCAAGTACGGAAAGGTTTCTTCACAGTTAGAGCTGTGAAAATGTGGAATAGACTCCCGCCAGAGGTGGTTCTGGCCAGTTCAGTAGACTGCTTTAAGAAAGGCTTGGATACTTTCCTGATGGTACATAATATAACTAGGAACTAACATAGGTAAAGTTGATCCAGGGAAAATCCGATCGCCTATTGGGGGATCAGGAAGGATTTTTTTTCCCCTGCTGTAGCAAATTGGAGCATGCTCTGCTGGGTTTTTTTTTCGCCTTCCTCTGGATCAATTGTGGGCATAAAATTGGGTATCTGGATTGTACGATTATTTTTTATTTTATTTATTTGTTTTTAAGGTTGAACTGGATGGACTTGTGTCTTTTTTCAACCTGACTAACTATGTAACTATGTAACTATGTAACAATGACAGGGCCCAGGGCAGCTTCCCCTTTTGCCCTGCCTTAAAGACGGCCCTGGTGCCATGGGGCTACCCGGTAGCGGATTGCGGCACATCAACCTTGCAGTCGTTGCATCTTTGGCCCTGGCCAGGCTTGTCAGTAGCAGGGTGCCACCACGTTCCATAAGCGAGGTCAGGAGCTGTCGCCTCAGATGAGGACCGGGAGTGGCGCGGCACTTGCACACTGCCTCCTGCAAGTCCTTTACTGCACAGCCTGGGTGTCGGGAGATCAGAAGGAGTGCATCCTCATCCTCCTCCTCAGCACCCTCCGACCTCTGTTTGCCAGTTCCCCCACCCTGTACCGAGGGGACAGCTTCCACCATTTCTTTCCAGGGCATACTGGGGTAATATGTTAAATTAGGCTGCCGTGAGACCCCTCTGGGCCTAATTAACCACTTGCCGACCGCCGCACGACGATGTACGTCGACAGAATGGCACGGGCAGGCATATGGGCGTACCTGTACGTCCCTGCCTTCCCGCGGGTGGGGGGCCCGATCGGGCCCCCCCCGGTGCCTGCGGCCGTTGGTATTCGTTCGGGAGCGATCCGGGATGAGGGGGGCGGCCATTCATTCATGGCCACCCCCTCGCGATCGCTCCCGACGAATGGAAATCCTTCGTGACATCACTTCCTCTCCTGTAATGTAAACACAGGAGAGGAAGTGATGTAATCTCTCCTCCGTGTCGGTATTTTTCGTTTCGGCACCGAGGAGAGAGGATCGGTGAGTTGCACCAACACGACACTTCACAGTAGAACATGCCAGGCACACTCACACCCCCCCTTTACCCCCCGATCACCCCCCCCCAATTACCCCTGCCCCCCCCCCCCAGTCACAGTGACACCAATGCATTATTTTTTTTTTTTTGCATTGGTGTCATTTGTGACTGTAATAACTGTTAGGGCAGTTAGGGTTAGCCCCCTTTAGTTCTAATGTACCCCCCTAACCCCCCCCAATAAAGGTTTAACCCCGTGATCACCCCCCGTCGCCAGTGTCACTAAGGCTGGGTTCACATTGCAGCGGTTTATGAGAACGGATGTGATTCGCACCGCACTGCAGTGCAAATCACATCCGATCTCTGTGCGATTCGAGTTCAGCCATACAGATAGTATGGCTGAATTTGCGTTGCACCCGCCACACCCGCCGCACCCGCCGCAAACTCGCACGGGACCCTTTTTTTGGTCCGCAGCAGAATCGGATCGCATGGGTGTTCACACCATGCGATCCGAGTTTGCAGATCGCACTGCGATATGCGAACTGATCTGGGGGTGTCATTAACATTTCACTGACACTCCCAGCAGTTCGCATAGGGCAGTGTGAACTGCCGCCGGGAGGCATGCGATGCGGGAACCCGCCGCGGATTCGTGGCATTCCCGCATCGCTCCAGTGTGAACCCAGCCTAATAAGCGATCGTTTTTATGATCGATGTATTAGTGTCACAGGTGACGCTAGTTAGGCAGGTAGGTATTTAGGTTCGCCGCAGCTTTTTATAGCGCCAGGGACCCCCATATACTACCGCATAAAGCCCCCTGATTGCCCCCTAGTTAACCCTTTCACCAGTGATCACCATATAACGGTTACAGGTGACGCTGGTTGGTTAGTTATTTTTTTATAGTTTCAGGGCACCCGCCATTTATTACCTAGTCTCACTAGTGTACCCCTAAATTTAGGGGTGTCTACTTTCCAAAATGGGGTCATTTGGGGGGGGGTTGTGCCATCTTGGCATTTTATGGCCTTCAAAACTGTAACGCCCTTAGAAAGCCTGAAGGCGGTGCTTGGTTTTCGGGGCCCCGTACGCGGCTAGGCTCCCAAAAAGTCCCACATATGTGGTATCCCCGTACTCAGAAGAAGCAGCAGAATTTATTTTGGGGTGTCATTTCACATATGCCCATGGCATGCGTGAGCAATATATCATTTAGTGACAACTTTGTGAAAATAAAATAAAATAAATAAAAGTTTGTAATTTTCCCGCAACTTGTGGCAAAATATAAAATATTCCATGGACTCAACATGCCTCTCAGCAAATAGCTTGGGGTGTCTACTTTCTAAAATGGGGTCATTTGTGGGGGTTTTGTGCCATCTTGGCATTTTATGGCCTTCAAAACTGTAATAGGTAGTGAGGAGTGAAGTCAAATATTTACGCCCTTAGAAAACCTGAAGGCGGTTCTTGGCTTTCGGGGCCCCGTACGCGGCTAGGCTCCCAAAAAATCCCACACATGTGGTATCCCCGTACTCAGGAGAAGCAGCAGAATTTATTTTGGGGTGTCATTTCACATATGCCCATGGCATGCGTGAGCAATATATCATTTAGTGACAACTTTGTGAAAAAAAAATAAAAAAAAATTAAAGTTTGTAATATTCCCGCAACTTGTGGCAAAATATAAAATATTCCATGGACTCAACATGCCTCTCAGCAAATAGCTTGGGGTGTCTACTTTCTACAATGGGGTCATTTGTGGGGATTTTGTGCCATCTTGGCATTTTATGGCCTTCAAAACTGTAATAGGTAGTGAGAAGTGAAATCAAAAATTTACGGCCTTAGAAAGCCTGAAGGCGGTGCTTGGTTTTCGGGCCCCGTACGCGGCTAGGCTCCCAAAAAGTCCCACATATGTGGTATCCCCGTACTCAGGAGAAGCAGCAGAATTTATTTTGGGGTGTCATTTCACATATGCCCATAGCATGTGTGAGCAATATATCATTTAGTGACAACTTTGTGTAAAAAAAAAAAAAAAAAAAAAAATTTTTGTCATTATTCAATCGCTTGAGGCAAAAAAATAAAATATTCAATGGGCTCAACATGCCACTTATTAATTTCCTTAGGGGGTCTACTTTCCAAAATGGGGTCATTTGGGGGGGGGGTTTGTACTGCCCTGCCATTTTAGCACCTCAAGAAATGAGATAGGCAGTCGTAAACTAAAAGCTGCATAAATTCCAGAAAACGTACCTTAGTTTGTAGATGTGACAACTTTTGCGCAAACCAATAAATATACAGTTATTGACTTTTTTTTTACCAAAGACATGTGGCTGAATACATTTTGGCCTAAATGTATGACTAAAATTGAGTTTATTGGATTTTTCTAATAACAAAAAGTAGAAAATATCATTTTTTTTCAAAATTTGCGGTCTTTTTACGTTTATATCGCAAAAAATAAAAATCGCAGAGTCAGTCAAATACCTTTAAAAGAAAGCTCTATTTGTGGGAAGAAAAGGACGCAAATTTCATTTGGGTACAACATTGCATGACCGCGCAATTACCAGTTAAAGCAGCGCAGTGCCAAAGTGTAAAAAGACCTCTGGTCATTTACCAGCAAAATGGTCCGGTCTGAAAGTGGTTAAAGATCTGTCTCTGCAGAGAGCTGTAGATCACTGTCCAAGTATTGCTGCTAATTGGTCAGATCCGCTTTAGATTTATTTATAAGACACTTGTGCAGTGACCACCTGATCGTTGCCTCGCCATGTGACATTTCTTAAATAGCTATGGAGTGGGGCCTTCCAGCAACATAACCCCTGCGACGTGGGCGGCCCAGCATGCACCAGTCGATGACGTCATAGGGGGTGGCACCACCATGTGACATCATCAGGTGGCCCCCGCCCCATAGCTATTTAAGAAATGTCACACGGCGGGGCAGGTAGACCGCAGGAGTGTTCGTCGCAAGTTTTTTTTAAATTTTGTTTGGGTCCGGTGTTGGCACTAGGCAGCATGATTGACGATGAATCTACATGGGGGGGGGGGGGGGGGGGGCATTTTTTTTTTTTTTACAAGAACTTGTCTTTATTCACTTTTACACTTTTTTAGTGAATGGGTGGGGGGAACCCGATACTCATTCACATGGGGGCAGGATCTAGGGCTTCCAGATTCTGACCCCCACATCAACATGGGAACAAGGTGCTTTGGGGTGGAGAGGAGCATGTTGAGGGCATGCGGCCTGGTATGGTTCAGGTGTGGGGGGGGGGGGGTACGCTCACTCATTCTCAACCTTTCCCGATCTGCCGGGCTGCATGCTCGGATAAGGGTCTGGTATGGATTTTGGAGAGGACCCCACTCCATTTTTTTTTTTTTTTTTATTTTGGCATGGGGATTCCCTCCAAATCCATGTCATTTTTTTTCCCGAATATTTTCTTTTTTTTTTTACATTCAGTTGATGAATCATCAGGTGTTAAGGACACGGCAGCAGGTTTCCCGGCCTGCTCCCTAGCAACCAGCTATACACAGTGTGTTAAAGTGGAAAAACAAATAAACCGCAAAACGTATCAAAAGTGCAACACTTGCATTTCTGGTGCGGCTCCATTGAAGTCTATTACATGCAAAACACAATCTGCTGTGGGAAAAAAAGTCCCTGGCCCTTTCCAAAAATGCACCGGCTGAAAAACGCATAGATGTGAACGCGTACCATAACTGACCATGTTAAATAGACTGTAGCGCGTTTCTGCAAACTGCAAAACGCACAAAAAAAAAAAAACACATAGGTGTGAAGGTAGGGTGGAGAATAAAATGGTGGTAGTTTCATCTATTTTTCAGGGATTTCTTCTCACTTGCTGGTTATGGGGCATGCAGTGAAGGTAAATCTTCTCAATGGGACACAGGGGGCAAACGGGTAATACCTCTCCCTTACTCTATCCAAAATGAAAAAACAAAAAGCGTTCCCTATAGTTCTACTTTAACTTCTGCAAACTGTAGATGTAAATCCAACCAGTAAAATGATATGCTTTAACCGCTCCCCCGGCCACCCACCGCAGTTATACTGCGACAAGGTGGCTGCATAGCGCGAATCATCGTACCCGTACATCGGGCCATGCATGTGATATAACGGGCGGCCGCGGGTCCAGAAGACTTGATGTTTGCCGGCGACCCTGCGACTGCGGTATACAGAGGCAGAATGGGGATCTGCCTATGTAAGTAAGGCAGATCCCCGTTCTGACAGGAGACATGATGGAGATCTGCTGTTCCCAATGATCGGGAACAGTGATCTCTGTCATGTCCCTGACAGCCCACCCCCCCTACAGTTAGAACACACCCAGGGAACACAGTTAACCCCTTGGTCGCCCCCTAGTGTTAACCCCTTCCCTGCCAGTGCCATTTTACACCGGCTATGTCTCACACATAGAAAAATGCAGAGCGGCTCGTGGAGACAGCGTGTGACGTCAGCGAATGGAGGAGAAACACAACGCGTTTCAGAGCATGCACGAAGTCCGTGGGGCACATGCGCGCTCCTTTCTCAAGTGTAGGAATTGGGAAAAGACGGAGAGGCGGCACTTAAATACTAGACATTAATAAACAATGCAGCTGGATACATAATGGATACATGGTGGAGCATATACAAAACAAGGAAGATATCAATGAAGATGCTAATAATAATTGAGCTACATATTCTGCTTGAAAAAAAAATCGGAAATGATGTGAATAAAACAATAAAATAAAGTCAGCATAAATATGTGCCCTACATACAGGATAACCTGTATCGAAGAAAACCTGCACAATGCTGATCTAAAAAGATAATTGATCAAGCTGCCATTGTTAAAATGATAAAATGAAAAAATAATCAATGAAAATTATAATAAATTGCCGGGAGGGCGTCCCTGGACGTCCTCCTGTTTACATTTACATTCCCCCATACGCCACCCACCAGATCATGCTAAATGGCCAATCACAGAGGCCATTTAGAACTCGATCCGGGTGTCCAATGAGAGATGATCTCATATGTAAACAAATGAGATCATCTCTCATTGCCGGCTCTCCCTCCTCACACAGAGACAGCGTGTGAGGAGGGCGAGCTTCTGTGCTGCAGTGCGAGTGAAAAAAATCAGTTACACTAACATAACACAGTGCTATCTGTCCCCAGTGCTACCTATCAGTGCCATCTGTCCCCATCACCATCTGTCCCCAGTGCCACCTGTCAATGCCATCTGTCCTCAGTGCCACCTGTAAGTGCCATCTGTCCCCAGTGCCACCTATCGGTGCCACCTGCCTCCAGTGCCACCTGCCCCCAGTGGCACCTTTCCCCAGTGCCACCTGTCAGTGTCACATGTCATCATTCCCATGTATCAGTGCCATCTGTCATCAGTGCCACCTGTCAGTGTCACGTGCCATCTGCTATCAGTGTCATGTGTCATCAGTGCCACGTATCAGTGCCATCTGTCATCAATGCCACATATTAGTGCCATCTGTCATCAGTGCCACATATTAGTGCCATCTGTCATCAGTGCTACGTGCCATCAGTGCCACGTGTCATCAGTGCCACATATTAGTGCCATCTGTCATCAGTGCCACATGTCATCAGTGCCACATATTAGTGCCATCTGTCATCAGTGCCACATATTAGTGCCATTTGTCATCAGTGCCACATATTAGTGCCATCTGTTATCTGTTTTATGTCGGAAAAAGCTCTGATGGTTTTCCCATCAGAATTCCGGCGGAATTCCACTCAAACTGTGTTGCCTACACACGGTCACACCAAATTCCGACTGCCAAGAACGCAGTGACGTAAAACACTGCAACGGGACTAGAAAAAGGAAGTTCAATACCCAGTAGCCAATAGCATCCATCTTGCAGTTGAATCTGAGCATGCGTGAGTTTTTGCCCCAGAGGACGGCTGTTTAGTTGAAATGCGTCGGGTGGACCCCCTTACAGGCATCGCTACTTTCTGACTATGTTATTACGATTGAACCAAATGTGAGTGTAATTTTATTATTATTTTTTAATAAATTGGATGTTAAAACGGTATCACGCTATGCTAGTTTTCTACTTCCATGGTCTTTGATACCTGAGCCCCCTATTTTCGTGGGATGAGCACTATAGGAGGATCGCTACGGATGATTTCATGACCTGAAGACTTGCGGGAGATTACATACTAGATCTACGATTATCTGGTTTGCTAACCTACAGGCCCATATGACTCGAGAGGCGTAAGCCTTCCTCTGAGTCCACGTCATTTGGTAAGCCTCCTCTCCCCTTCTTTATCACGGTGGTGGTGGTATTATTCTACACATAAGAAGTTGAATTTCACCTTTTTTCCCGTCACCTCAAGTTTGGAATTGTGATTGATATTACACATTTCAAGGACTGTTAGACGTTCACTTGATGGACTGTATATGTTAATTTAATTTTATTTACCTTAATCTTTTGTGTGCATGAGGTTCATGCACTCTTCCACCTGGGAGTAAGATCTCTTAATATACAACGGAATTTACACATAATTTCTTTTTTTTGAAGTGTATGTAATTTTCTTTGCTTGAATTAGTGCCTTACTGGTTCATGTGGTTTGTTGCCACCTAAGCGCCACATTTTTTTGTTTTAATTTTTGTATGTTACTGTGTAGTCTTCAGTAGTGTTGGCAGCTGGGTAGAACACATCTTTTCACAGCGCAGTATTTTTTTACACCTTTATTCCTTCACTCAAACTGTGTCGCCTACACACGGTCACACCAAATTCCGACTGCCAAGAACGCGGTGACGTAAAACACTGCAACGGGACTAGAAAAAGGAAGTTCAATACCCAGTAGCCAATAGCATCCATCTTGCAGTTGAATCTGAGCATGCGTGAGTTTTTGCGCATCGGAATTGCATACACACAATTGGAATTTCCGATAGAAAGTTTTTCCATCGGGAAAATTGAGAACATGCGATCAAATTTTTTGCTGGCGGGAATTCGGCCAGATAAATTCCCGATGGAGCGTACACACGGTCGCATTTTCCGATGAAAAGCTCTCATCGGTCTTTTGCTGGCCGAAATTCCGATCGTGCGTCAGGCAAAAAAAGCTGTAGCTGTCCAAACCCGCCTACCTTTATGTGAAAAAGTAATTGCTCCCTAAACCTAATAACTGGACAACTGCAAACAAGAGTTTTTTGCGCAACAAACTGGCAACATAACTGGCAGTGAGTCTTTCACGTCGCTGCGGAGCAATTTTGGCCCGTTCTTCTTTGCAGAATTGTTTTAAATCAGTCACATTGGAGGGTTTTCCAGCATGAACGACCTGTGTAAGGTCGTAATACAGCATCTCAACTGGATTTAAGTCCGGGCTTTGACTAGGCCACTCCAGAACCTACATTTTACTTTGTTTGAACCATTTGGAAGGTGGTCTTGCTGTTTGTGTTTCGGATCATTGACCTGCTGCATAGCCCAAGTGCACTTGAACTTGAGGTCACGGAACTGTTGGCCGGAACATTCTCCTTTAGGATTTTCTGGTAGAGCTCAGAATTCATGGTTCCATCAGTTATGGTAAGTCGTTATGCAAAGCAGCCCCAGACCATCACCCTACTACCACCACCATGTCTGACTAGAGTTGCCACCTTTTCTTCAAGTCCAACTCGAACACTTTAGCAGCGCACAGTAAAGTATAATAATTTTTTTTTATAGTAAAAACTATACAAATATTTTGAAATTAAATAACATTTCTAATCATATAAAGTTAATCACACAAGTCCCCCTTTACATCAGAGTCCACAGAATTCCCCTTTTACATCCGAACTTGCAGAGTTCCATTTCACTGTAAGGGGGAACTCTGCAGACTCTGATGTAAGGGGGAACTCTGCAGACTCTGATGTAAGGGGGAACTCTGCAGACTCTAATGTAAGGGAGAACTCTGCAGACTCTGATGTAAGGGGGAACTCTGCAGACTCTAATGTAAGGGAGAACTCTGCAGACTTTGATGTAAGGGGGAACTCTGGGGACTCTGATGTAAGGGATGTTCTGGGAACCTGGACTTATGGGGGAACACTGTGGCCTCTGGTGTAAAGGGGGAACTCTGATCTAAGGGGTGCTCTGAGAATTTGCCTTACTGCACTCAGAGGCAGGAGAGAGAAGGGGGGAGACTTCAGTCACAGATGGGGATGGATGGTGAGCTCACTCAGCCCTTGGCAGTCAGCACCTCTCATCCAGATGTATCTGAGGCTGCTAGAATTCAAATTTCTGGCCCCAACTTTCCTTTTCTGAGGCACAGAGCTGGGGATTAGAGTGTGGGCAGATCAAGCACTCTCTCCTCTCCAGTCTGAGTGTGCGAGTGTACGTGGGGGTACTGTTAGTGCTGGCTTTGGGCAGTGTGAAAGAGAGCAAAACAGACACTGTTGGCTTAGACAACTGCAGCCAGCAACCCTGATGGTAAGCCATAATCCAGTCTGAATAATGTGTCCGGGTTTCAGGTGGTCAGAAACCTGGACGCATGATTCCAAACCCGAACTGTCCGGGTGAATTCCGGACAGGTGGCAACCCTATGTCTGACTGTTGGTGTGATGTTCTTGTTATGAAATGCTGTATTCGTTTTCTGAAAGATGGAAATTGTCCTGGGCAGGAAGGGGGTGGAAATGCCCGGTATTGAAGTGTTTAAATCAGGATATAATTAAAAAATACAGAAATAAAGTAACCATGAAAGCACTTTACATTCCTTTTAATGCCGTGACACTGAGAATCATTTTTTATTTTTTCCACTTTCTAGCATGGCATATAAATCAGAATTCACGGAGATATAAATATTTATATGTATCTTTCAGGATGTTTTGTGTTGGTTCGGTCGACGTCTCTAGTCTTGATGTAAGTCAGATTTGCAGGCGGTCGCTCACTGATGTACATCAAGCTGCCACATAATGATGCATAAATGAAATGTATTTTCTTTTAGTTAATGCATCAGTGTCATTCCTGATGGTAGGATCAATGGGATGTGAAGCAGGTGGAAGTATCACCATGTGTACAGGGGATCGCTATGCGGGTTCATCGTGTCTCCGCTTATCCACATCACACGGGAAAGATTCCCACATTAGTGGGTAGGATGTCGAATTTTTCGCCTTTGATGCTTAAAAAAAAATGTGCAAAGATGACACTGCGGCACTAAACTCCATTATTATTTATATTTTATAGACAAAACCGGAGTAGTTTTACTGACGTCTAACCCCATTGTAAGAAGATTAAAGGGAAACCATAATGTACATGAGATGAGAACACATTAGAAGTTGTTTTTTCTCTTCACTTGTTAACCTGTTGCCTACCGGCGCACGCAGATATACGTCGGAACAACCGACGCACGCGGATATACGTCGGCACAACCGGCGCACGCGGATATACGTCGGCACAACAGGCGCACGCGGATATACGTCGGCACAACCGGCGCGCGCGGATATACGTTGGCACAACCGGCGCACGCGGATATACGTCGGCACAACAGGCGCACGCGGATATACGTCGGCACAACCGGCGCACACGGATATACGTCGGCACAACAGGCGCACGCGGATATACGCCGGCACAACCGGCGCACGCGGATATACGTCGGCACAACCGGCGCACACGGATATACGTCGGCACAACAGGCACACATGGATATACGCCGGCACAACAGGCGCACGCGAATATGCGTCGGCACAACCGGCGCACGCCGATATGCGTCGGCACAACCGGCGCACGCCGATATTCGACGGCCCAATGGCAGCGGTGGGCAAATTAGCCTACCTGTACGTCCCCTTTAAGAGGCGGGGATAGCAGGTGCGCGCTGCCGCGTACAGCGCGACCGTGCCCCGCCGGTCTGCCCGGCGAACGTGTCACAGAGAGGAAGAACCTGGAGATGCCTTTGTAAACAAGGCATTTCCCCGTTCTGCCTAGTGTCCTGACAGAGATCACTGCTCCCTGTCATTGGGAGCAGTGATCGCTGTCATGTGACTGGAAGCCCACCACCACCCTCACAGTTAGAATCACTCCCTAAGACACACTTAACCCCTTGATCGTGTCACGGAGCAGAAGAACCTGGAGATGCCTTTGCAAACAAGGCACTTGCCCGTTCTGCCTAGTGATATGACAAAGATCACCGCTCCCTGTCATCGGGAATGGTGATCGCTGTCATGTGACTGGAAGCACACTCCCCCAGTTAGAATCACTCCCTAGGACACGCTTAACCCCTTGATCGTGTCACGGAGCGGAAGAACCTGGAGAATGTCTTTGTAAACAAGGCATTTCCTCGTTCTGCCTAGTGACATGACAAAGATCACCGCTCTCTGTCATCAGGAACGGTGATCACTGTCATGCCCTAGGTAGCCCCCCCCCCCCCACCCACAGTTAGAATCACTCCCTAGGACGCACTTAACCCCTTGCTCGCCCCCTAGTGTTTAACCCCTTCCTTGCCAATGCAATTTACACAGTAATCATGGCATTTTTATAGCACGAATCACTGTATAAATGACAATGGTCCCAAAATAGCGTCAAAAGTGTCCGATGTGTCCGCCATAATGTCGCAAGTCACAATAAACATCGCAGATCGCTGTGATTACTAATTAAAAATAAATAAACAATAAAAATGGCATAAATCTATCCCCTATTTTGTAGACATTATAACTTGCGTGTAAACCAATCAATATACGCTTATTGTGTTTTTTTTTAACCAAAAATATGTAGAAGAATACGTATCGTCCAAAACTGAGGAAAAACTTTTTTTTTTATATTTTTGGGGGATATTTATTATAGCAAAAAGTAAAAAAAAAATGTGTTTTTTTTTTTCAAAATTGTCGCTCTTTTTTTGTTTATAGCGCAAAAAATTAAAAACAGAGGAGATCAAAAAGCACCAAAAGAAAGCTCTATTTGTAGGCAAAAAAGGACGTCAATTTTGTTTGGTTGCAACGCAATTGTCAGTCCCTAACAGCCAAATTTGAAAATCCCAATACCTATAATTGAATATTAACCACTTCCCGACCAGCGCACGACGATGTACGTCGACAGAATGGCACGGGCAGGCATATTGGCGTACAGGTACGTCCAATATTCAATGCCGCCCTGCCATCGGGAGCGTGCCGCCGGCGGCGCGCTCCCGCGCTGGTCGGGACCCCCGTGAGTCCGGTCGCGGGACCCGCGGACTCGATCGCCGCGGGCATCCCCGCGATCGTCTCACGGAGCGGCCGAATGGAGGAAATGCCGAGTAAACAGCATTTCTCCATTCTGCCTAGCAACTAGTGACGCTGATCTCTGCTCCATGTGATTGGAGCAGAGATCAGTGTTCACTAAATGAAAGCCCAACCCCCCCACAGTTAGTAACACACCCCTAGGAACACTTAATCCCTACACTGCCACCCACTGGTTAACCCTTTCACTGCCAGTGTCATTTACACAGGAATCACTGCATTTATATAGCAGTGATTACTCTATAAATTACAATGGTCCCAAAAATGTGTCAAAAATGTCCGATGGGTCCCCCACAATGTCGCAGTCACAATAAAAATCGCTGATTGCCGCCATTACTAGTAAAAAAAAAAAAAAAATATTAATAAAAATGCTATAAAACTATCCCTATTTTGTAAATGCTATAACTTTTGCGCAAACCAATCAATAATCGCTTATTGCGATTTTTTTTACCAAAAATATGTAGAAGAATACGTATCGGCCTAAACTGAGGGAAAAAAATGTTTTTTTATATATTTTTGGGGGATATTTATTATTTTTGTTTATAGCGCAAAAAATAAAAACCGCAGGGGTGATCAAATACCACCAAAAGAAAGCTCTATTTGTGGGGAAAAAAAGACGTCAATTTTGTTTGGGAGCCACGTCGCACGACCGCGCAATTGTCAGTTAAAGCGACGCAGTGCCGAATCGCAAAAAGTGGTCTGGTCTTTGACCAGCAAATTGGTCCGGTCTGCAAGTGGTTAAGCTATTATTTCAGATTTTCAAATTTTCGGGTTTTTGGATTTAGGAAATTCTAATTTACGAATTTATGAATTTATGGATTTATGAATTTTCTAATATTCAAATTTACAAATATTCAGAAAAATTAGTTAAACTGGTTTTCGTTAATTCGGATGTTTGCGAATTAACACATTTGTCTAAATATATATAGGTATATAAGTATATCTATATATACTGCAATATCTGGGAATTTTTAAAGTGGTTATAAAGCCTTACAATATCTTTAACTAATCTTCAGGATTAACCACTTGCCTAATAGCCGCTGTCATTATACTGTCGGCTCTCCTGCGCAAACCGCCGTACATGTACGTCAGTCTTTGCATAGGAGATAGCGTGTTTGCCCGCTGCACGCCGCCGTCGGAGCGTGTCCGTGGGTCCAGCGGACTCGATGTCCGCCGGCGACCCTCGACCGCGGTGTACAGAGGCAGAACGGGGCACTGCTTATGTAAACAAGGCGATTCCCCCATTCTGCCAGATGATATGTCAGAGATCTTCTGTTCCCAGCGATCTCTGTCATGCCCTTGGTAGCCCACCCTCCCCTACAGTTAGAACACACCCAGGGAACACACTTAACCCCCTTGATTGCCCCCTAGTGTTCATTTTTTATAGCACTGATCAATGTAATAATGTCACTGGTCCCCAAAAAAGTGTCATTTGGGGTCAGATTTGTCTGCCACAATGTCGCAGTCCTGCAAAAAATTTACAGATCGCTGCCATTACCAGTAAAAACAATAAAAAAAAATAAAAATAAAAGTCCATAAATCTATCCCATAGTTTGTAGATATGATAACTTTTGCACACACCAATTAATATACGTCCATTGGGATTTTTTTTTTTTTTTACCAAAAATATGTAGAAGAATATACATCGGCCTAAACTGATGAATATTTTTTTTTATTTCTTTTTTTGGATATGTATTATAGCAGAAAGTAAAAAAAAAAATAATAATTTTTTTTCAAAATTGTTGGCATTTTTCTGTTTTTAGTGCAAAAAATAAAAACCGCAGAGGTGATCAAATACCACCCAAGGAAAGCTCTATTTGTGGCAAAAAAAGGACATACATTTTGTTTGGGTACAGCGTTGTACAGCTGCGCAATTGCCTGTTAAAACAACGCAGTGCCGAATCGCAAAAAATGGCCTGGTCATTAAGGGGTCAAATCCTTCCGGGGCTGAAGTGGTTAAAATTATTTTTTAACCACTTAAGGACCGCCTCACACCGATATACGTCGGCAGAATGGCACGGCTGGGCACAAGCATGTACAGGTACGTTGCCCTTTAAGAGCCCAGGTGTGGGTCGCGCGCGCCGACGCACTCGCGACCCGGTCCTGAGCTCCATGACCATGGCCGTGGGACCCGCGGACACGATCGCTGCCGGTTTACCGCAATCGGGTCACAGAGCTGAAGACCGGGGAGAGGTAAGTGTAAACAAACCTCTCCCAGTGCTTCCTAGTGAGCCTGTCACTGATCGTCTGGTACCTGTCATAGGGAACGACGACCAGTGACGTCACACGCCAAGCCACGCCCCCCTACAATAAAAAAAACACACATTAGGTCACACTAAACCCCTACACTGCCCCCTAGTGGTTAACCTCTTCACTGCCAGTGACATTTTTAAAGTAATCAGTGCATTTTTAATCGCACTGATCGCTGTATTAATGCCAATGGTCCCAAAAATGTGTCAAAATTGTCCGGCGTGTCCGCCATAATGTCACAGTCACAATAAAAATCGCTGATCGCCGCCATTACTAGTAAAAAAAAAAAAAAAATATGAATAAAAATGCCATAAACTATCCCCTATTTTGTAGACGCTATAACTTTTGCGCAAACCAATCAAAAAAACGCTTTTACCAAAAATATGTAGAAGAATACGTATCGGCCTAAACTGAGGAAAAAATATATATATATATATATATATATATATATATATATATATATATATATATATATATATATATATATATATATATATTTTGGGTATATTTATTATAGCAAAAAGTAAAAAATATAGATTTTTTTTCAAAAAAAAAAGAAAAATATGAATAAAAATGCCATAAAACTATCCCCTATTTTATAGACGCTATAACTCTATAACTTTTGTGCAAACCAATCAAAAAAACGCTTTTACCAAAAATATGTAGAAGAATACATATAGGCCTAAACTGAGGAAAAAAAAAAAAATATATATATATATATATATATATATATATATATATATATATATATTTTGGATATATTTATTATAGCAAAAAGTAAAAAATATAGATTTTTTTTCAAAATTGTCGCCCTATTTTTGTTTATAGCGCAAAAAAAAAAAAAAAACGCAGAGGTGATCAAATACCACCAAAAGAAAGATCTATTTGTGGGGAAAAAAAAGGACATCAATTTTGTTTGGGAGCAACATTGCACAATCGCGCAATTGTCAGTTAAAGCGACGCAGTGCCGAATCGCAAAAAGGGCTCTGGTCCTTTAGCTGCAAAATGGTCCGGGCCTTCAGCGGTTAAGTGATTCCTGCAATGTAAAAATGAGAACACGTCCACAGAAACAAAGGATGCCAAAGAAAATGTTTCCGTCACACCTTACCGCCCTCATAGACGTTGGCAGAGAGAAGATTATGCGTCACCGGGATGGTACCTTTATCATTTTTTTTTTTTTTTTATCTAAAGCTGAGACTGATGGAGCTTCTCGTCTTTCTCGGCAACGTTCGCTTGCTGGGAATAATGTGAACTGGCTTCTTTGAAATGTATGCTGAGAACTCATTTCCATCCGCCGCACCCTACGTCACGAAGACAGGTTTTACATTGAAATGTATGTTCAGTTGTAGCGCTCGTTTACCTATAATCAAAAAAAGACTCCATTTCGGGCTTTTTGACAACAAACATGCAAATTAGCTGTTTTAACCACTTAAGCCCCGGACCATTTTCCAGCTAAAGGACCAAGCCCCCTTTTTTTGCGATTCGGCACTGCGTCGCTTTTAACTGACATTTGCGCGGTCGTGCGACGTGTCCCAAACAAAATTGGCATCCTTTTTTTTTCCACAAATAGAGCTTTCTTTTGGCGGTATTTGATCACCCCTGCGGTTTTTATTTTTTGCGCTATAAACGAAAAAAGAGCGACAATTTTGAAAAAAAAAACGCATTATTTTTTACATTTTGCTATAATAAATATCCCCCAAAAATATAAAAAAACATTTTTTTCCTCAGTTTAGGTCGATACGTATTCTTCTACATATTTTTGGTGAAAAAAATCGCAATAAGCGTTTATTGATTGGTTTGCGCAAAAGTTATAGTGTCTACAATATAGGGGATAGTTTTATGCATTTTTATTAATATTTTTTTTTTTTACTAGTAATGGCGGGGATCAGCAATTTTTATTGTGACTGCGACATTATGGCGGACACGTCGGATAATTTTGACACATTTTTGGGACCATTGGCATTAATACAGCAATCAGTGCAATTAAAAATGCACTGATTCCTGTAAAAATGTCACTGGCAGTGAAGGGGTTAACCACTAGGGGGCAGTGTAGGGGTTAAGTGTGTGTGTTTTTTTTAACTGTAGGGGGGCGTGGCTTTGCTTCTGACGTCACTGATCGTCTTTCCCTATAAAAGGGAAGAGACGATCATTGACAGCCTCAGTAAGAAGCACGAGGAGAGGTTTGTTTACACTTACCTCTCCTCGTTCTTCAGCACTGTGATCCGATCGCGGGACACCGGCGGCGATCGGGTCCGCGGGTCCCGCGGCCACGGTTACGGAGCTCAGGACCGGGTCACGAGTGCGCCGCCAGCGGAGCAATCATGACCCACGGCTGAGCACTTAAAGAGCAACGTACAGGTATGTGATTGTGCCCAGCCGTGCCATTCTGCCGAAGTACATCGGCGTGAGGCGGTCCTTAAGCGGTTAAGGCAACATCCGACCAGGTGTGCGCTCCATCGGACAAACTTTTTCGGTTTTCATCGGACTTTTGTTGGCTGTGCGAACGGACAAACTTTCTGGCAACAAAAGTCCGATGGAGCAAAGTCTGATCGTGTGTACAGAAAACCATAGGACTTTTGTACAAAGAACAAACAGGCATGCTCAGAACCAATGCAAAAGATCAGAGAACAATACAGAAGTTGACCAAAGGTCCAAAGAGCATAAAAACCACATGATTTGGTGAAAGTTGGCTGAAAAAGTCCTACCGTGTGTATGCAATACAAGTTCACTGCCAACGCCCTTTGTACAAAAGTCCACGGGAAAGTTTGTACAAAGTCTGATCGCGTGTATGAGGCTTTACTGAGTGTTATTTTTTTACCCTGACCAAGCCACAACTTATTCAAATATTTTTTTGCTTTGCCTTTCTCAACCTTTTCAACGCAGAGGAACCCTTGAAATAACTTTTCCCCCTCAGGGAACCCCTGCTAAACATTACCATATCTACAACCCATGATACATTCATGTGATGGTCGGTGGGAAGAATGCTTTGTACAAACTTTCCCGTGGACTTTTGTCAAAAGGACGTTGGCCGTAAGTTTGTATTGCATACACACAATCAGACTTTTTAGGCAACAAACGCGAACGTAGTGATGTTTCAATGTACTGACGACTAGTGATGGCCGAACGGTTCGCCCGGCGGTCGTTTCGCGGCGAATTTCCGACTTTCGCCGTCCGCGGGTTCGAACGCCTTTTTCCGTCGTTCGCCCCGGCGGACTTACGTGTTTAATGTATACAAGAACTTTAACCTTTCGTGACACGTTTATCATGTGTTACAGGACAACCAATTGAGACATGACAGCTCATGGACACTTGGACATTCCCCCTAACCTATAAATACACCCGATCCGGTGGCCATTTTACATTCTTTCTTCTGTCACTGTAGGGAAAGGATCCTGTGTGGAGTAGGGACAGAGAAAACGCTAGCTATTTGGTACACAAAAGTTCTTTTCAGGACTGGTATAGGTGTTAGGTCAGCAGCCTGAGTTTCTTTTGTCAGTTTAGATAAAGGGACAGAGCGCTGTATGCTGCTATTTTAGGGACAGCTCAGCCAGATTAGTCTTTCTTCATCATCATCATCATCATCATCATTAGCTGTTACTATCAGGTCCACAAAAGAGCTGTTCCAGCTAATCGTTCCAGCCTACTCTTTTTTGCCAATTTGTATAGGGACAGGCAGGAAGCAGTGTGTCAGGCAGTGAGGATAATTTTAAAGACTTGCTGTTACTATTAGTTCCACAAAGGTTCTTTTCAGGACTGGTATCAGTGGTACGGTAATAGGCTTGTACACGTATAATATTCTTTCTTCCAAATATAGAAAGAATATTATACTTGACTGCTGCCCTTCTGCTGCAGTCTGCTAATCATTCACAACTCACTTGTTCCACAAAAGTTCTTATAAGGACTGGTAACTTGGTCTGTCTAGGGTGCTACGGTACATAGGCTTGGGTGCGGTACAGTCTGCTGTTCTGTAAGGACCGCTATCGGTCCACAATAGATAGGGTTGCCGTGCACTACTGCTGACCGCTGCCCTATACTGCAGCAGTCCTTCAGCGGTATAGGGACTGACGCACAGTCTGCTAAACACTAATACACAACCTGCTTGGTCCACAAAAGTTCTTATAAGGACTGGTAACTTGGTATAGGGTGCTACGGTACATAGGCCTGAGTGCGTTACAGTCTGCTGTTCTGTAAGGACCGCTATCGGTCCACAATACATAGGGTTGACGTGCACTACTGCTGACCGCTGCCCTATACTGCAGCAGTCCTTCAGCGGTATAGGGACTGACGCACAGTCTGCTAAACACTAACACACAACCTGCTTGGTCCACAAAAGTTCTTATAAGGACTGGTAACTTGGTATAGGGTGCTACGGTACATAGGCCTGAGTGCGTTACAGTCTGCTGTTCTGTAAGGACCGCTATCGGTCCACAATACATAGGGTTGCCGTGCACTACTGCTGACCGCTGCCCTATACTGCAGCAGTCCTTCATTGGTATAGGGACTGACGTACAGTCTGCTAATCACTAACACACAACCTGCTTGGTCCACAAAAGTTCTTATAAGGACTGGTAACTTGGTATAGGGTGCTACGGTACATAGGCCTGAGTGCGTTACAGTCTGCTGTTCTGTAAGGACCGCTATCGGTCCACAATACATAGGGTTGCCGTGCACTACTGCTGACCGCTGCCCTATACTGCAGCAGTCCTTCAGCGGTATAGGGACTGACGCACAGTCTGCTAAACACTAACACACAACCTGCTTGGTCCACAAAAGTTCTTATAAGGACTGGTAACTTGGTATAGGGTGCTACGGTACATAGGCCTGAGTGCAGTACAGTCTGCTGTTCTGTAAGGACCGCTATCGGTCCACAATACATAGGGTTGCCGTGCACTACTGCTGACCGCTGCCCTATACTGCAGCAGTCCTTCAGCGGTATAGGGACTGACGCACAGTCTGCTAAACACTAACACACAACCTGCTTGGTCCACAAAAGTTCTTATAAGGACTGGTAACTTGGTATAGGGTGCTACGGTACATAGGCCTGAGTGCGTTACAGTCTGCTGTTCTGTAAGGACCGCTATCGGTCCACAATACATAGGGTTGACGTGCACTACTGCTGACCGCTGCCCTATACTGCAGCAGTCCTTCATTGGTATAGGGACTGACGTACAGTCTGCTAATCACTAACACACAACCTGCTTGGTCCACAAAAGTTCTTATAAGGACTGGTAACTTGGTATAGGGTGCTACGGTACATAGGCCTGAGTGCAGTACAGTCTGCTGTTCTGTAAGGACCGCTATCGGTCCACAATACATAGGGTTGCCGTGCACTACTGCTGACCGCTGCCCTATACTGCAGCAGTCCTTCATTGGTATAGGGACTGACGTACAGTCTGCTAATCACTAACACACAACCTGCTTGGTCCACAAAAGTTTTTATAAGGACTGGTAACTTGGTATAGGGTGCTACGGTACATAGGCCTGAGTGCAGTACAGTCTGCTGTTCTGTAAGGACCGCTATCGGTCCACAATACATAGGGTTGACGTGCACTACTGCTGACCGCTGCCCTATACTGCAGCAGTCCTTCATTGGTATAGGGACTGACGTACAGTCTGCTAATCACTAACACACAACCTGCTTGGTCCACAAAAGTTCTTATAAGGACTGGTAACTTGGTATAGGGTGCTACGGTACATAGGCCTGAGTGCAGTACAGTCTGCTGTTCTGTAAGGACCGCTATCGGTCCACAATACATAGGGTTGCCGTGCACTACTGCTGACCGCTGCCCTATACTGCAGCAGTCCTTCATTGGTATAGGGACTGACGTACAGTCTGCTAATCACTAACACACAACCTGCTTGGTCCACAAAAGTTTTTATAAGGACTGGTAACTTGGTATAGGGTGCTACGGTACATAGGCCTGAGTGCAGTACAGTCTGCTGTTCTGTAAGGACCGCTATCGGTCCACAATACATAGGGTTGACGTGCACTACTGCTGACCGCTGCCCTATACTGCAGCAGTCCTTCAGCGGTATAGGGACTAAGAGTTTTGTCACAGGGTGATTTAAAAAATGACAGGCAGAGGAAGAGGCAGGCCCTTCCGCAGGGGTGGTAGGGGTAGGGCAGGAGCAACAGCCTTGAGCCAAAGTGGGAAGTTGCAGAAGGTGCGTTCAATTACTTTAAAGGATGCACCAGACTTGGTTGAGTGGCTCGCTCAGCCTTACTCTTCTGCACCCTCCTCATCCTCTCGATCTGCACCCTCTTCTTCACTCTCTGCTATGTGCACCCCCAAAGACACTACCACCAACAACACCACCACCACCACATACCTTCCGCTTGAGTGCAAATGGGGGCCTTCATGCTCCAGTGTTTTAATAGGGACCCCCGTATAAAAAGCATGAGGGTCAAGGACCAGTACTGGGTGGCAACGTACTTAGATCCCCGGTACAAACACAAAATGGCGGAAATGTTACCGCCGTCGCAGAGGGCTGTCAGAATGCAGCACTTCCAGGCCTTGCTTCGAGAAATGCTGCATTCTGCTTTTGCGTGCGCTGGCAGAGGAGCAATTCCCACTCCCAGAGAAGGATTTGCGGGTACCAATCCAACAGCGCCTGCAAGAAGAGGCCGGTTTGAAGATGTGTTGGTGACTTCGGATATGAGGTCATTCTTTCAGCCGACCCATCGACAGGTGTCATCCGGATCCAGCATCAGGGAACGCCTAGACCGTCAGGTGTCCGACTACATTGGGTTAACGGCCGATGTGGACGCTCTGAGGAGTGATGAACCCCTAGACTACTGGGTGGGCAGGCTTGACCTCTGGCCAGAGCTTGCCCAATTTGCAATCGAACTGTTGGCTTGCCCCTCATCCAGTGTCCTGTCCGAAAGGACGTTCAGCGCAGCAGGGGGGATTGTGACCGATAAGCGTACTCGCCTAGCTCACGACAGTGTTAACTACCTCACATTTCTAAAAATGAATGAGGCATGGATCTCGGAGGAATTCAACACATGTGATCAGTAGACCATGTATATGTCTATAAACAATTTTTGGAATCAAGCACACAGACCTTCTTAATTCATTTGGCTCACTTCCCTGACCCAAAAAAGCACACCGTACTATATGCCCCTACCCTCCTCTTTGAAGAGGTTGAGCGGTGTCATATTTCTACTGGGGCTGCTTATTATGAGGGGTTCCCACCATCCCTGTGCTGTGCTGACTTCCTCCTGGGTGTTCTTATTATGAGGGGCTCCCACCATCCCTGTGCTGTGCTGACTTCCTCCTGGGTGTTCTTATTATGAGGGGCTCCCACCATCCCTGTGCTGTGCTGACTTCCTCCTGGGGGTTCTTATTATGAGGGGCTCCCACCATCCCTGTGCTGTGCTGACTTCCTCCTGGGGGTTCTTATTATGAGGGGATCACACCATCCCTGTGCTGTGCTGACTTCCTCCTGGGGCTGCTTACGGTGCTGCTGTCAGCGCTGTATGTCACGGAGCTGCTGTCAGCGCTGTATGTCACGGAGCTGCTGTCAGCGCTGTATGTCACGGAGCTGCTGTCAGCGCTGTATGTCACGGAGCTGCTGTCAGCGCTGTATGTCACGGAGCTGCTGTCAGCGCTGTATGTCACGGAGCTGCTGTCAGCGCTGTATGTCACGGAGCTGCTGTCAGCGCTGTATGTCACGGTGCTGCTGTCAGCGCTGTATGTCACGGAGCTGCTGTCAGCGCTGTATGTCACGGAGCTGCTGTCAGTGCTGTATGTCACGGAGCTGCTGTCAGCGCTGTATGTCACGGAGCTGCTGTCAGCGCTGTATGTCACGGAGCTGCTGTCAGCGCTGTATGTCACGGTGCTGCTGTCAGCGCTGTATGTCACGGAGCTGCTGTCAGCGCTGTATGTCACGGAGCTGCTGTCAGTGCTGTATGTCACGGAGCTGCTGTCAGCGCTGTATGTCACGGAGCTGCTGTCAGCGCTGTATGTCACGGAGCTGCTGTCAGCGCTGTATGTCACGGTGCTGCTGTCAGCGCTGTATGTCACGGAGCTGCTGTCAGCGCTGTATGTCACGGAGCTGCTGTCAGCGCTGTATGTCACGGAGCTGCTGTCAGCGCTGTATGTCACGGAGCTGCTGTCAGCGCTGTATGTCACGGAGCTGCTGTCAGCGCTGTATGTCACGGAGCTGCTGTCAGCGCTGTATGTCACGGTGCTGATGTCAGTGCTCTGTATTACGGTGCTGCTGTCAGTGCTCTGTATCTCCTGCACCCTCTTGTTTGCCTACCCTGGTCCCTGACCTTCCCTCTCCTCCATTGCCTTCATTAGCTCCATAGTCCTGAATTGTCAGAACAATTTCCCAAATAAAAAAAAAATGCTTGTAGTTATCGATCCCAAATTCACCTCATACATGTATTATGCTATTGTCCAGGTGGTGGGACTACGTGCTACCCCCTAATAATTACCCCGTGGCCGCAAATTCGACCTAAAGGTTTGCGAAATTCGCCTCCCATTGAAGTCAATGGAGCCCGCGGCGAACGGTCGTTTTCGCGAACGTTTGTGCCCGTTCGCGTTTCGCGTTCGCGAAACGTCCCGTCGGAAGTTCGTCCATCACTACTGACGACACTTCAAAAGAGGACGTTCAATTATTCCAGCGCCACCTTTGGTCAACTTATGTATTGTTGTCTGATCTTTTGTATTGGTTCTGAGCATTCTTGTTTGTACTTTGTACAAAAGTCCTATGGTTTTGTGTACACACAATCGGACTTTGTTCCATCGGACTTATGTTGTCAAAAAGTTTGTCCGTTCACACAGCCAACAACAGTCAGATGAAAACTGAAAAAGTTTGTCAGGTGGAGCATACGCACGGTCGGATGTTGCCTCAAAACAGCTAATTTGCATGTTTGTTGTCAAAAAGTCAGATCGTGTGTACGGGCCTTTACACTTGTGATCATTGGGAAGAATTACCCCCTAAAGGCCCATACACACGATCAGACTTTTTGACAACAAACATGCAAATTAGCTGTTTTGGAGCAACATCCGACCGTGTGTACGCTCCATCGGGCAAACTTTTTTGGTTTTCATCTGACTTTTGTTGGCTGTGCGAACGGACAAACTTTCTGGCAACAAAAGTCTGATGGAGCAAAGTCTGATCGTGTGTACAGAAAACCATAGGACTTTCATACAAAGTACAAACACGCATGCTCAGAACCAGTGCAAAAGATCAGACAACAATACAGAAGTTGACCAAAGGTGGCGGTAAAGAGCAGAAAAAACACATGATTTGGTGAAAGTTGGCTGAAAAAGTCCTGCCGTGTGTATGCAATACAAGTTCAGAGCCGACACCCTTTGTACAAAAATCCAAGGGAAAGTTTGTACAAAGTCCTATCGTGTGTATGAGGCTTAACAGATAGATAAAAAGATCAGTGGTGTCAGGGGGAACTTATCTGAGAGGCAGAGATTTCTCATTGCTCAAGGAACCCACTAGAAACCTCTGGAGGAAGCCTTATGCCGCGTACACACGACCGGACTTTCCGGCAGACTAGGTCAGACGGTCTTCCCGACAGACTTTCAGCAGACTTCCGACGGACTTTCCGAACGAACGGACTTGGACACACAAATCACACCAAAGTCCGACGGATTCGACCGTGATGACGTACGACTGGAAGTTCATAGCCAGTAGCCAATAGCTGCCCTAGCATCGGTTTTCACCGTCGGACTAACATACAGACAAACTGATTTTTTGTCTGGACTCGAGTCCGTCGGCAAGATTTGAAACATGTTTTAAATCTAAAGTCCGTCTGATTTTTCCACAGCAAAGGTCCAATGAAGCCCACACATGATCGAATTGTCAGACGGATTCATTCCATCGGACCTTTGCTGTCAAAAAGTCTGGCCGTGTGTACACGGCATAAGGTTCCATGGAATCTTGGCTGAGAAACCTTAAATCTACAACTCATGATACATTAGTGTGATTGTCGGTGGGAAGAATGCCCCTTACACTTGTAGTCCTTGGGAAGAATTACCCCTTTACAGATAGCTAAAAATATCAATGGTATCAGTGGGAACTTATCTGAGAGGCAAACATTTCTCATTTCTCTCAAGGAACCCCTAGGAACCTATGGAGGAACCCAAGGGTTCCATGGAACCTTTGTTGAAAAACCCTATATCTACAACTCATGATACATTAGTGTGGTGGTCGGTGGGAAGAATGCTTCTTATCCTTGTGGTCATTGGAAAGATTTACCTCCTTATAGACAGCTAAAAAAAACTTTTCTCATTGTTCAAGAAACCCTTAGGAACCTATGGAGGAACCCTAGGGTTCCATGGAACCTTGGTTTAGAAACCCTATATCTACAACCCATGATACATTAGTGTGATGGTTGGTGGGAAGAATACTCCTTACACCTGTGGTAATTGGGAAGAAATACCCCCTTACAGATAGCTAAAAAATCAAATTTCTCAGCGGAAACTTATCTGAGAGGTTGAAATTGCTCATTGGTCAAGGAACCCCTAGCAACCATTGGAGGAACCCAATGAAAAACGGTGGCTTAGAGGGTGACTATAACTTTTTAGCATTGCATGTTTTATTGAAGGTCATTTTTGATGAGCCTTCCACATTTTTTACTTGCTTGGTATCATATCTGGATGACAGTATGTGAGAAAGTAGTTTTCCTTTTCTTACTACATGGCTACATTGATATGGAGATATGTTTAGACTTCCTGGAGCCCCACTTTCATGGCCCAGGGTTATCCTTCTTTGGCCACCGGGATAGTACAGATCCAATACTGTATCATGCTTAAAAAGGGCAGTTTAACTTTAGTCCTGCAAGTTTATTTCAGGCTGGCTTTCTTGTCACGCCATTGCAGTACCATGGTAGCGCCATCGTTTTGCCTTTCTGCCAGGCAATCGTTTCTACAGTCTTCAGCTTCCTATTGCCAAACATTGGCGGCATGTCGCACAGGTTAGCCCTAATGGTTCCATAGGCATCTGTGTTGTTTTTCATAAGAAACTCATAAAGTTCAGGAGAGGTATAAAAGTTGTCGGTTGTTACGCAATAGCCCTGATTCACCATTATTTTCCAGCATGGCCTTAACCCTCTTGGGCATGGAGTTCACCAGAGCTTCACAGGTTGGCACTGGAGTTTTCTTCCCCTCCTCCATGACAACATCACAGAGCTGGTGGATGTTAGAGATCTTGCGCTCCTCCACCTTCTCTTTGAGGATGCCCCCCAGATGCTCAATAGGGTTTAGGTCTGGAGCCATGCTGGGCCAGTCCATCACCTTTAACATCAGCTTCTTTAGCAAGGCAGTGGTCATCTTGGAGGTGTGTTTGGGGTCGTTATGTTGGAATACTGCCCTGCAGCCCAGCCTTTGAAGGGAGGGGTTCATGCTCTGCTTCAGTATGTCACAGTACATGTTGGCATTCATGGTTCCCTCAATAAACTGTAGCTCCCCAGTGAGGGCAGCACGTTTGCAGCCCCAGACCATGACACTCCCACCACCATGCTTGACTGTAGGCAAGACACACTTGTCTTTGTACTTCTCACCTGGTTGCCCCCACACACTCCTGACACCATCTGAACCAAATAAGTTTATCTTTGTCTCATCAGACCACAGCACATGGTTCCAGTAATCCATGTCCTCAGTCTGCTTGTCTTCCGCAAACTGTTTGCAGGCTTTCTTGTGCATCATCTTTAGAAGAGGCT
This sequence comes from Lithobates pipiens, assembly GCF_037356315.1. Classification (NCBI taxonomy): domain Eukaryota; kingdom Metazoa; phylum Chordata; class Amphibia; order Anura; family Ranidae; genus Lithobates; species Lithobates pipiens. Next base: position 335,148,600 of record NW_027507784.1, read on the forward strand.
TCCTTCTGGGAAGACAGCCATGCAGACCAATTTCAGGGTCTTGGCAATCTTCTTATAGCCTAGGCCATCTTTATGTAGAGCAACAATTCTTTTTCTCAGATCCTCAGAGAGTTCTTTGCCATGAGGTGCCATGTTGAACTTCCAGTGACCAGTATGAGAGAGTGAGAGCGATAACACCAAATTTAACACACCTGCTCCCCATTCACACCTGAGACCTTGTAATACTAACAAGTAACATGACACCGGGGAGAGAAAATGGCTAATTGGGCCCAATTTGAACATTTTCACTTAGGGGTGTACTCACTTTTGTTGCCAGTGGTTTAGACATTAATGGCTGTGTGAGTTATTTTGAGGTTACAGGAAATTTACACTGTTATACAAGCTGTACACTCACTACTTTACATTGTAGACAAGTGTCATTTCTTCAGTGTTGTCACATGAAAATATAGAATAAGATATTTACAAAAATGTGAGGGGTGTACTCACTCTTGTGAGATACTGTATATACATGCACACACACAACTTCAACTTAGTAACATAGTTTGACTGTTCCTCACCCAGTTTTTAAACCTCCTACACAGCTATCTCTGAATTAATGATCGTGTTTTAACCTACACATGAAATTGATGATCGTTAGCACCTGCTTGGTATAGTTACTCATAATCCTGACTAGGGATGAGCTTCGAGTTCGAGTCAAACTCATGTTCGACTCGAAACATTGCCTGTTCGCCTGTTCAGCGAACAGTGAACAATTTGGGGTGTTCACGGCAAGTTCGAAAAGCCGGAACACTCTGTACAAGTCTATGGGAGAAATCTAAAGTGCTCATTTTAAAGGCTAATATGCAAGTTACTGTCCTAAAAAGTGTTTGGGGACCCGGGTCCTGCCCCAGGGGACATGGATCAATGCAAAAAAAAAGTTTTAAAAACGGCTGTTTTTTCAGGAGCAGTGATTTTAATAATGATTAAAGTGAAACAATAAAAGTGTAATATTCCTTTAAATTTCATACCTGGGGGGTGTCTATAGTATGCCTGTGAAGGGGCGCATGTATTACGGGAGCCGACAATTCATTCATTGATAAAAAAAAAGCGTGGGGTTCCCCCAAAATAAATTACCAGGCCCTTCAACGGATGATCATCTTTCTGGGGTCCAGCGATGGCTGATCTGATCCAGCGATGGGTGATTTCTCAGTCCAGCGCAGTCCATCCATGCATCCTCTGTCTCCACTGTCGGAGACACTGCGGGATGCCGGTGCCTGACGTTTCTTATATTAGGAGGGCGGGGCCACCCGTCACCTGACCCCGCCCCCTCTGACGCTAGTGGGGGAAACCGGGCTTTCCCAATGACGTATGGGTGACCCCTCCCCCTCTGGTTTCCGTTACATCAGAGGGGGCGGGGTCACCCATACGTCATTGGGGAAGCCTGGCTTTCCTCACTAGCGTCAGAGGGGGGGGGCGGGGTCAGGTGACGGGTGGCCCCGCCCTCCGCATATAACAAACGTCAGGCCGCCGGGATCCCCGCAGTGTCTCCTCCGTGGAAACAGAAGATGGATGGATGCGCTGCGCTGGATAAGATCAGCCATCGTTGGACCCCGGAGAGATGATCATCCGTCGCTGGATAGCAAGAGTGGATTACCACCGCTGGAATCTTTTTTTTATTTTTGAAACAGGAATTTTTCAAAAGTGTGTTTGTCTTATTTAACTATTTTTTACACTTTCTTTGTGAAATGGTAGGGGTACTTTTGTACCCCCTTACCATTTCAAACAGGGGGGTCGGGATCTGGGGGTCCCCTTGTTAAAGGGGGCTTCCAGATTCTGATAAGCCTCCCGCCGGCAGACCCCCACAACCACCGGCCAGGGTTGTGGGGATGAGGCCCTTGTCCTCATCAACATGGGGACATGGTGCTTTGAGGGGGTCACAGACCCCCAAAGCATCCTCCCAATGTTGAGAGCATGTGGCCTGGTACAGTTCAGGAGGGGGGGGCGCTCTCTCGTCCCCCCCTATTTTCCTGCAGCCTGCCAGGTTGCGTGCTCGGATAAAGGGTCTGGTATGGATTTCTAGGGGGACCCCACGTCAATTTTTTTTTAAATTTGACGCGGGGTTCCCCTTAATATCCATACCAGACCTGAAGGTCTGCAGAAATGACACTTTGTGCAGGGACAGTTCTAAGCACGGGAAACATGCGCCCCCTTCACAGGCATACTATAGACAACCCAGGTACAAAATTTAAAGGAATATTACACTTTTATTGTTTCACTTTAATCATTATTAAAATCACTGCTCCCGAAAAAACTGTCTTTTAAAAAAAAATTTTTGCATTGATCCATGTCCCCTGGGGCAGGACCCAGGTCCCCAAACACTTTTTAGGACAGTAACTTGCATATTAGCCTTTAAAATTAGCACTTTAGATTTTTAACGTTCGAGTCCCATAGACTTTAATAGGGTTCTAAAGTTCACACAAAGTTTAGGTCTGTTTGCAGGTTCTGGTGTGAACTGAACCGGGGGGTGTTCGGCTCATCCTTAAAGTGGTTGTATGGTCATTTTTTTAACTTTTACCTACAGGAAAGCCTATAATAAGGCTTACCTGTAGGTAAAAAAAATATCTCCTAAACCTGTACGGTTTAGGAGATATTCCCCTCGGTATGCGCCGCTGACTGCAGCGGCGCATGCGCACAAGGGGGTTCTCTCCGTGAAAATCCGGCAGCGCTCGTGCGGCCGGACTGAAATCTCCCGCGCGCATGCGCGGGAGTGACGATATCGCGGCTCCGGCCACTCACAGCGCCGGAGCCGCGATACCCGGAAGAGACGCAGAGGGAGCATGTCGGCTCCCTCGGCGTGGATCGGGCCAGATGTCGGGGCCTCGTTCTAAGGTAAGTATTTCATAATGAGCTAGTATGCGGTGCATACTAGCTCATTATGCCTTTTGCTTTGCAGGTTTAAAAAAAAAAAAAAACATTGCGGGTTTACTACCGCTTTAATCCTGACCTAAACCTACAAAATCCCTGATTACAACAGTGTGCAAGTGTAAGCCCTTTTTGACGGATTTTGTCCATCGGATTTTGTCCGAAACTGTTGCATACACACGGTCGGACAAAGTTGTTGGAAACAGAATGTGATGACGTTATTTCGTTACGACGGGACTACGTTCAGGCTAGTAGCCAATAGCTTTGGTGTAGGAATTTGATCTGAGCATGCGTGGCACTTTGTCTGATCGGAATTCTCTACACATGATCGGAGTATGTCCGGTCGGAGCATTTTGTCGGAAAATTTTACCAACAAGTTGGCTTAGCCCTTGTACACACGGTCGGAGATTCCAACGGAATGTGTCCTATCGGACCGTTTTGACGGATATTCCGACTGTGTGTGGTCTGCATCAGACTGTTTCCGTCGGAGTATCCGACGGACCAAGTTTTCCAACTTGTTGGTAAAATTTTCCGACAAAATGCTCCGATCGGACATACTCCGATCATGTGTAGAGAATTCCGATCGGAACAAAGTGCCACGCATGCTGAGATCAAATTCCAACATCAAAGCTATTGGCTACTAGCCTGAACGTAGTCCCATCATAAGGAAATAACGTCATCACCATCATCTGAACGATCGGATTTTCCGACAACTTGGTCCAACCGTGTGTATGCAACAGTTTCGGACAAAATCTGTCGGACAAAACCCATCGGACAAAATCCGACGGATTTGGTTGTCGGAATTTCCGACCGTGTGTACAAGGGCTTACTCTTTAGCATTTTTTCACACCTGCCTAAAACTTTTTGCACAGTACTAAGGTGTGTACATCTATCTATCTATATACACTGTATATACAGACATAAACTGTAATGCTTGCCGGAGACGTAAGACAACGCACTCACATACAATCTCTGATGGAGGGAAGGACTTCAGTTTGGAGTGTGAAGATTTGCACCGACCTAAACAACATATAATAACATATGGCGGAATCAGTTGCGGCAGCCGACCAAGTCTGCTCATTTTTCTAAACTCGTAACTTATGAGAGGCCAACATATGCCACCTTGTACACACCTGTTGTGCCGAGCCTTCAAGTGGCCCTTTAAGGCTGTTTCCACAGATGGACCTCTGCGGAACTTGTGCTGTTAATGAATTATCATCATTCTCTTTCACAAGGAAAATCTGTTTGCTTTCAGGAGCTTCAGAAAATAAATTACTAATGACGGCAGTTTTGTTTGTTTGTTTTGTTTTATTGTTTTTGCGTGAATGTCATATATATATATATATATATTTATATACACTATAATACCAAAAGTATTGGGACACCTGCCTATACAAGCACATGTACTTTGAGCCCACGTACACACGGTCGGAGATTTTGCCAACCAAATCCGTCGGATTTTGCCCGTCGGATTTTGTCCGAAACTGTTGCATACACACGGTCGGGCCAAGTTGGCGAAAAATCCGATCTTTCAGAACGTGATGACGTAATTTCGTTACGATGGGACTACATTCAGGCTAGTAGCCAATAGCTTTGATGTAGGAATTTGATCTGAGCATGCGTGGCACTTTTTCCGATCAAAATTCTCTACACATGATCGGAGTATGTCCGATCGGCCCAGTTGGTTGGGAAATATTTCCAACATGTTGGAAAATTGGGTCGGACGGAGATTCGGACGGAATCAGTCCGATGCATACCACACACAGTCGGATTATCTGACGACACGGTCCGATAAGACTCATTCCGACAGATTCTCCGACCGTGTGTACAAGGGCTAACAGCATCCCAGTCCTATGCCCTGTACGCACGGCCGGACATTCCGACCACAAAATCCATCGGATTTTAGCCCAAACTTGTCTTGCATACACACGGTCGCACAAAGTTGTTCGGAAAATCCGATCGTTCTGAACGCGGTGACGTAGATCAGTGGTCATCAACCCTGTCCTCAGGGCCCACTAACAGGCCAGGTTTGCAAGATAACTGAAATACATCACAGGTGATATCATTTGCTGCTCAGTGATTGCCGTATTCTAGTCTGTATCTCCCCCAAGGTAATCCATAAAACCTGGCCTGTTAGTGGGCCCTGAGGACTGGGTTGATGACCACTGACGTAGAACACGTACGACGGGACTATAAAGAGGGCCAGTAGCCAATAGCTTTAGTTTCGTAATCAATTCTGAGCGTGCGTGGCACTTTGTCCGTCGGAATTGTCTACACACGAGTTTAAAACGATCGGATCTTGTTGTGGGGAAAATTTAAGATCCAGCTCTCAAACTTTGTGTGTCGGAAATTGCGGCAGGAAAAAGTCAGATGGAGCCCACACACGATCGGATTTTCCGACAACACAGTCCGATCGCACATTTTCCGTCGGGCATTAGTCCTGGGAAGGCCGTCCACAAGGTTTAGGAGTGTGTCTATGGGAATGTTTGACCGTTCTCCCAGAAGCATATTTGAGAGGTCGGGCACTGATGTGGATGAGAAGGCCTGGCTCGCAGTCTCGGCTCTAATTCATCCCAAAGGTGTTCTATCGGGTTGAGGTCAGGAATCTGTGCAGGTCAGTTCCTCCACCCCAAACTCCCTCATCCATGTCTTTATGGACATTGCCTTGTGCATTTTGGACCAGGAAGGGGCCATTCCCAAACTGTTCCAATGAAGTTGGGAGCATGAAATTGTCCAAAATGTCTTGGTATGCTGACGCCTGAAGAGTTCCCTTCACTGGAACTAAGGGGCCAAGCCCAACCCCTGAAAAACAACCCCCCACACCATAATCCCCCCTCCACACAATGATTTGGACCAGTGCACAAAGCAAGGTCCATAAACACATGGATGAGTGAGTTTGGGGTGGAGGAACTTGACTGGCCAGCACAGAGTCCTGACCTCAACCCGACAGTGCACTAAGCAAGGTCTCTAACATCTACTCTGTCCAAAACAAAAAAAAAAAAAAAAAATAGAAAAAAAAAGTTTTGCCTTTTAGATATACTTTATCTGCTTCCGCTATCCGCCCACCATAGATATACTGCGGCAGGTCGGCAGCTATCTACCGGATCACGTGCCTAGTACGCGATCCGCATGCTAGGGTAGAGAGCGCACCTATGCGCCCGCGCCGCCCTGGCTATGCTGCGATTGGCTGCACACAGTAACACATGTTGGCCACACATTTAACCCCTTGATCACCCCTGATGTTAACCCCTTCCCTGACAGCATCATCAACACAATGGGGATTCATATTTTTAGCACTGATCACTGTATTGGTGTCACTTGTCCCCCAAAAACCTGTCAAAAGTGTGACTTAGTGCCCAATGTGTCCACCGCAATATTGCGGTCCCGCTATAAGGCGCTGATTGCCACCATTACTAGTAAAAAATAAATAACAAATTCCATAAATATATCCCATAGTTTGTAGACGCTATAACTTTTGTGCAAATCAATCAATATAGGCTTATTGTTTTGTTTTGTTTTTACCAAAAATCTGTAGCAGAATGCATTTTGGCCTACATTGATGAATACTTTAGATTTTTTACATTTTTTATTGGATATGTTTTATAGCAGAAAGTAAAAAAATATATATATTTTTTCAAAATTGTTGGTCTTTTTTTGTTTATAGAGCAAAAAAAAAAAAAATACAGAGGTGATCAAATACCACCAAAAGAAAGCTCTATTTGTTGGAAAAAAAAAAGACATTTTATTTGGGTACATCATAGTTACACAGAAGGTGAGGTTGAAAAAGACACAAGTCCATCAAGTCCAACCTACAGTAGGTGCCGCCGATATTGTGTTTCCAGCGCGATACTGTCGTGCTGGTTTCCGGCGACAGGCTTCTCTAACCAGCGTGATCCCGTTGCGCTGGTTCCTGCGCCCCCCCCCACCCCAAAGCACCTTGTCCCCATGTTGATGAGGACAAGGGCCTCTTCCCGACAACCTTGGCCTTCGGTTGTGGGGGTCTGCGGGCAGGGGCTTATCGGAATCCGGAAGCCCCCTTTAAGAAGGGGGCCCCCAGATACCGGCCCCCCACCATATGTGAATGAGTATTGGGGTACCATGTACCCCTACCCATTCACCTGGTGAAAAGAATACAGTAAATAAAACACAACACAAGATTTCAAAATACTTTATTGCATAGCTCCGGTGGTCTTCCGTCTTGGGGGGGGTCTTCTCGCCGGACTCCGCTATCTTCTGCTCTTTTACTAGCTCTTTTACTAGTGGAGGAGCCGGCTTTCTTCTTCGCCACCGCCTGGGGGTCTTCTTCCGACTTCGGGGGTCTTGTCCCCCTCTTCGGTTCTTCTTGCCGGGCCACCTCTCCTTCTTCCACCTCTTTTACTAGCAGTGGCCCGGTCTTCTGCCGCCGCCGCCTTCTGTTCTTCTGTTCTTCTTCTTCTTCCTCTTTGAGATGTTGACTCAATGCTCTCTCTGTCCGCAATGCCAGGGACGCGGTGTGTGGCGACTTATATAGGGACAATGGGGCGGGGTCACCGGTTGATGTCACATGGTGACCACGCCCGCTTATGATGTCACAGTCCCGAAGAAAAAAGTCTGATCGGATTTTGTTGTCGTAAAATTTTAGATCCAGCTCTCAAACTTTTTCCGACGGAAAAAGTTTGATAGAGCCCGCACACGATCGGATTTTCCGACAATGTGATCGGACTTTTTCCATCAGAATTTACAACCGTGTGTACAGGGCATAAAGGCCAGTGTTAATTTTGAAGTCAAATTTCAATTTAGTTTTAGTCTTATGCCCTGTACACACAAGGTCCGATCGGATTATGTTGTCGAAAGAATCCGATTGTGTGTGGGCTCTATCGGACTTTTTCCGTCGGAAATCCCAATGGAAAAAGTTTGAGAGCTGTATCTAAAATTCTCCGACAACAAAATCCGATTGGATCTTTTCTGATTGTTTGTGGAGAATTCCAACCGACAAAGTGCCACGCATGCTCAGATTAAATTACGAGACCAAAGCTATTGGCTACTGGCCTCTACGTAGTCCCGTCATACGCAATGAACGTCACCTCGTTTCCAAACGATCGGATTTTCCGACAACTTTGTCCGACCGTGTGTATGCAAGACAAGAAGCCGAAAGGCTCCACTTCCTGATTCCCATACCCAAGATGGCGGCGGCAGCACCCGAGAGACGATCGAGAGATCGGCTTCGGGGTGCCGACATCGCGGGCGCGCTGGACGGGTAAGTGTCACTATTTTAAAAGTCAGCAGCTGCAGTATTTGTAGCTGCTGGCTTTTAAAAAAAAAAAAACGGTGGACTCCCGCTTTAAGAACAAGAGCCCCCCTTTACATCAGAGTCCACAGAGTTCCCCTTTTACATCTGAACTCGCAGAGTTCCCTTTCACTCTTAGCCCCTGTACACACGGTCGGAGATTTCGACAACCAAATCCGTCGGATTTTCTCCGTCGGATTTTCTCCGTCGGATCTTGTCTGAAACTGTTGCATACACACGGTCGGACTAAGTTGTCGAAAAATCCGATCTTTCAGAACGTGATGACGTAATTTCGTTATGATGGGACTACGTTCAGGCTAGTAGCCAATAGCTTTGATGTAGGAATTTGATCTGAGCATGCGTGGCACTTGGTCCGATCAAAATTCTCTACACATGATCGGAGTATGTCCGACCGGCCCAGTTGGTCGGGAAATATTTCCAACATGTTGGAAAATTGGGTCCGACGGATATTCCGATGGAATCAGTCCGATGCATCCCACACACAGTCGGATTATCCGACGACATTGTCCGATAGGACACATTCTGACGGATTCTCCGACCGTGTGTACAGGGGCTTAGAGGGGACTCTGCAGACTCTGATGTAAGGGAGAACTCTAACATAAGGGATGCTCTAGGAACCCTGATTTAAGGAGGGACCCTGAGAACTCTGATGTACGGAGAAGACTCTGATGTAAAGGGGAAACACTGTGGCCTCTGGTGTAAAGGGGAAATCTGATGTAAGGGGTGCTCTGAGAACCCTGATTTGCCTTAGTGTACTTACTCAGAGGCAGGAGAAAGAAGGGGGGGAGACTTCAGTCACAGACAGGGATGGATGGTGAGCTCACTCACCACCTCTCATCCAGATGTATCTGAGGCTGCTGGACTTCAAATTTCCGGCCCCGACTTACTTGCCTATTCTGGGGCTCAGCACCAGGGATTGGAGTGTGGGCAGACACTCCTGTGTGTGTGTTGGGGGGGGGGGGGGGGTGGCTGTTAGTGATGGCTTTGGGCAGTGTTAAAGAGTGTAAGAGTGTAGACAACTGCATGCAGCAACCCTGCTGGGAGGCCATAGTCCAGTTTAAATAATGTGTCCGGGTTTCAGGAAGTCTGAAACCCGAACGCATGATTCCAAACCTGAACTGTCCAGGTGAATCCTGGAAAGGTGGCAACCCTAGTGACAACAATGCCCCTCCTTTAGTACATGGCGGTATGTGAGCATCCTCGGACAGGAAGTGCGCTACTGGTATGGATAAGCTGCATTGTAGTACATTTGTGTTCTTGGCTTTCCATAAACACATTGGCATGTAGTTCAGATAACCGGGATGTAGCGCTTTCAAATGGCGGATTCAGAGCCTTGTGTTCTGCTCTCCTTTCCTCGGAGTACTTAAAAGGCCGAAGCAGTTCCTGCTAAAGCGCGTCAGGCAATCAGCTGAAGCACATCCCGTTTTGATATGAAGATTGCTTACGTTGTCTGATTGGTGGGAAGAAGACCTTGTTAGGTCGAAATGCGTCTGTAAAGGCGGACCGGTTGTCTCTTATATTTTGCCGAGATGGGAATTAAAAGTGACATGTTAAGCTATCCAGACGGATGTGCTGATCCACCGTTTTTTTTTTCTGGATTTAAGTCATCTGATGTAGAAGGACAAGGAAGGAGCTGCTACTGAGCTGATTGTTCTTTTTAGCAAATGTCTGTTGAGTGCAAAGGAAAACAAATACAGAAAAAAAATAGGGATTTGTTTATGAAAACTGCAACATGGAGTCAACTAAAAGAGTGATCCTCAGCGATGGTTAGATAAATATCAGGGCTGCTTGAGGAGGAGTCTCTGGGTTGATAAGGGAATATCTACACCCATCAGCTATAACTTTATGACTGCCCACCTAATATTGAGTAGGTCCCCCCTTTTTGCCACCAAAACAGCCCTGGCCCAATGAGGCATGGACTCCACCAGTGCCGGGGCAAGGGGTGGGCAGATGGTACAGGGGCCCTGGGCGCAGTTGTATACTGCAGGGATGGGGGCGCCGACCATTCTGACTATATGCCTGACAGGAGGAGTGACAGCGGCATCACTTCTTCTGTCAGCCAAGCTCTGGGAGCTGCGAAGAGAGCAGTAGGGAGCAGGGGCGGACTGACCATTGGGCCACTCGGGCACTGCCCGAGGGCCCCGTGCCACTAGGGGGCCCCATCAAGGTTGCCAGCCTCAGTAAGTAAAAGTATGTAAAAATCTGTGTTTTTTCTTACATCTGTCTCTGAAATGTCCCTTACCGACATCCTTTTGTGTGTCTGTGTATACTGTGTGATTGTATACTGTGTGTGTGTGTGTTTGTGTATACTGTGTGTGTTTGTGTATACTGTGTGTGTGTGTTTGTGTATACTGTGTGGCCCCATAATGTCTAATTGCTTGGGGGCCCCATAATCCCCTATTGCCCGGGGGCCCCATGAGTTGTCAGTCCACCCCTGGTAGGAAGCCAGGAAGCTGCGCTCTCTATCTACCAGAGGGGTCTCCCACCATGCACAGCATTAGTTCTTGCGATGACTCCACTGTTAATAAAAATCCTCCTATTGCCAAGCGGATGACTGCTGGGGGTAGGATCCCCTAAGCTTGCATATAATGGGAGGGGCAGTTTGGCATCTTTTCCCTGGGGGCTGGATGACCTTGTGCTGGCGCTAGACTCCACTAGACCTCTGAAGGCGTGCTGTGGTATCTGGCACCAAGCCGCCAGTAGCAGATCCTTTAATGCCGCGTACACACGATCGGAATTCTAGTCGGAAAAAGCTCTGATGGTTTTCCCGACGGAATTATGCTCAAGCTGTCTTGCCTGCACACGGTCATACCAAATTCCGATCGTTTAAAACGCAGTGACTTACAACACGTACGACGGGACTAGAAAAAGGAAGTTCAATAGCCAGTAGCCAATAGCTTCCGTCTCGTAGTTGAATCCGAGCATGCGTGATTTTTGGCGTGTCGGAATTGCATACACACAATTGGAATTGGAAGTTTTTCCGTCAGGAAAATTGAGAACATGCTATCAATTTTTGGCTGGCAGAAATTCGGACAGCTAAAGTCCGATGGAGCATACACACGGTCGCATTTTCCGATGTCTCATGTCTTTTTCTGGCCGGAATTCCGATCGTGTGTACGCGGCGTAAGTCCTCCAAGTTGTGAAGTAGGGCCTCAATGGATCAGCAGCATTCAGACTGAAGAGGGGAGGAGCCTTAGGAGAGGCAGGCCAATGAGAGGGGGGTTGCAATAGTCAAGGCGAGAGATAACGAGGGAGTGAATGAAGAGCTTGGTGGTTTCATTTGTTAAAAAGTATTTTAGAGATGTTACGGCGGTGAAGTCTACAAGCTTTCAACAGCATTTGGATATGGAACTGAAAGGTCAGGTCAGAGTCTAGGATTACAGCGAGTACCCTGGCATGTGGGGAGGGCTTGATGGTTGCATTATTGATTTTGATGGAAAAGTCATGGAGGAGTGGCACGGGCAGGGGGGGGGGAATATTACCAGCTCGGTTTTACAGAGATTTCGTTTAACCACTTACAGACCGGACCATTTTGCTGGTCAAAGACCAGACCACTTTTTGTGATTCGGCACTGCGTCGCTTTAACTGACAATTGCGCGGTCGTGCGACGTGGCTCCCAAACAAAATTGACGTCCTTTTTTTCCCACAAATAGAGCTTTCTTTTGGTGGTATTTGATCACCCCTGCGGTTTTTATTTTTTGCGCTATAAACAAAAATAGAGCGACAATTTTGAAAAAAACGCATTCTTTTTTACTTTTTGTTATAATAAATATCCCCCAAAAATATATAAAAAACATTTTTTTTCCCTCAGTTTAGGCCGATACGTATTCTTCTACATATTTTTGGTAAAAAAAATTGCAATAAGCGATTATTGATTGGTTTGCGCAAAAGTTATAGCATTTACAAAATAGGGATAGTTTTATTGCATTTTTATTAATAATTTTTTTTTTTTTTTTTTTTTTACTAGTAATGGCAGCGATCAGCGATTTTTATTGTGAGTGCGACATTGTGGCGGACACATCGGACATTTTTGACACATTTTTGGGACCATTGTCATTCATACAGTAATCACTGCTATATAAATGCAGTGATTCCTGTGTAAATGACACTGGCAGTGAAGGGGTTAACCAGTGGGTAGCAGTGTAGGGGTTAAGTGTTCCTAGGGATGTGTTACTAACTGTGGGGGGGTTGGGCTTTCATTTAGTGAACACTGATCTCTGCTCCAATCACATGGAGCAGAGATCAGCGTCACTAGTTGCTAGGCAGAATGGAGAAATGCTGTTTACACGGCATTTCCTCCATTCAGCCGTCCCATGAGACGATCGTGGGCATGCCCGCGGCGATCGAGTCCGCGGGACCCATGACCGGACTCACGGGGGTCCTGACCATCACGCGAGCGTGCCGCCGCTGGCACGCTCGCGATGGCAGGGCGGCATTGAAGATTGGACGTACCGGTACGCCAATATGCCTGCCCGTGCCATTCTGCCGACGTACATCGGCGTGCACCGGACGGGAACCGGTTAAGGAAGTGGTGCGACATCCATGCTGACATGTCAGTTGGTAAGTTAGTAATACGAGAGGAGACTGATGGGGTGAGGAGTAGACAGATAGATGTGGGTGTCTTTGGTGTATAGATGGTATTGGAAGCCGTGGGCAGCTATCAAGTGACTGAGGGAGGAGGTGTAGATAGAGAAGAGAAGGGGCCTGAGAACAGAGCCTTGGGGGACCCCCACAGAAAGGGGCAATGGAGAGGAGAAGACATTCCGCGTACACACGATCGGAAATTCCACCAGCAAAACTCAGATGAGAGCTTTTTGTCGGAAAATACGACTGTGTGTATGCTCCATGTCCATGTTCTCTATTTTTCGGTCGGGAAAAGTTTCTCGTGCATCGTGAAGGCCAAGAAACACACCAGACAGGTCAGGGATAAAGTTGTGGAGAAGTATAAATCAGGGTTAGGTTATACAAAAATTTTCCAAGTTTTGAACATCTCACGGAGTTCTGTTCAATCCATCATCCAAAAATGGAAAGAGTATGGGACAACTGCAAACCTACCAAGACATGGCGTCCACCTAAACTGACCGGCCGGGCAAGGAGAGCATTCATCAGAGAAGCAGCCAAGAGGTCCATGGTAACTCTGGAGGAGCTGCAGAGATCCACAGCTCAGGTGGGAGAATCTGTCCACAGGACAACTATTATGCCGCGTACACACGATCGGAAATTCCGCCAGAAAAACTCAGATGTGAGCTTTTGGTCTGAAAATACGACCGCGTGTACGCTCCATCAGAATTTTGCTGGTGGAATTCCAGCCAGCAAAAGATTGAGAGCATGTTCTCAATTTTTCGGTCGGATAAAGTTCAGATCGTCTGTACCAATTCCAACACGCAAAATTCCTACGCATGCTCAGAAACAATGCGACGCATGCTCGGAAGCATTGAACTTCATTTTCTCGGCTCGTCGTAGGTGTTGTACGTCACCGCGTTCTTGACGGTCGAAAGTTAAGAGAACTTTTGTGTGACCATGTGTATGCAAGGCAAGTTTTTTTCCGATGGAAAATCTGCTCTTGTGTAGGGGGCAACAGAGTTGTAGGTAACACTGAAGGAGCACTGTGATAGGTAGGAGGAGAACCAGGATAGAGCAGAATCTTGGAGGCCAAGGGAACAGACATTATTGAGAAGGAGCGGGTGGTCAACAGTATCAAAGGCCGCAATGAGGTCAAGCAGTAGGAGTATGGAATATGGGCTGTTGGTTTTAGCAGTTATTATTGAGTTTTAGTAGGGCAGCTTCTATGGAGTGCTGAGAGCAAAATCCAGACTGTAAGGGGTCAAGAAGGTTATTTTCACTGAGGTAGGAGCTAAAACGGTTGTAGACTAATGCCGGCCATACACGGTTCGAATTTCGAAAGAATTTTCTTTCGAAAATCGTATCTAAGAATTTTCGGATGAATTTCGCACCATTAGTGGGGGCTGCAGCAACAGCCGATTTTTGTGCGGAAATAAAATTTGAGGAATCGGACATGTTGGACATTTTTTGAAAAACAAACGATTTTCTAATCAATGATGGGAGAATCGTGCGAGAAATGTAATAAGAAAAGAAAATGTACGGAGATAAAAGAAAATTTACGGAGATGAAAGAAAATTTACGGAGAGAAAAGAAGATTCCCGGCCAAGAAAATTCTTTTCTGTAGCAACATGAGGTGAAATTGAAGGCTTGGTTGGCCGAATTTCGAAAATCAATGGTGGTGCCATCGGATCACAAAATTTTTTTTTTTCTGATTTTGAAAAGAAAATCCGTTCGAAATTCGACCGTGTATGGCCTGCATTAGCGTTCTAGATGTATGGGAACCGTTACCTTTTAGAAATAACCCATTCAGTTTAAAGTAAGAATGAAATACAGAGCATTTGTGTGTATATATATATATATATATATATATATATATATATATATATATATATATATATATATATATATACTGTATGTATATGAAAACATTATACATATCTTTTTTTCTTTTTTAGAATTTATCACATTATTATTATTATTATTATTATTATTCAGGGTTTATACAGCGCCAACAATTTGCGCAGAGCTTTAGAATAAAAAGGGAAACAATACAGAGACAATACAATTCAATACAAAAGGGTTAGGAGGGCCCTGCTCCTGTGAGCTTGCAATCTAAGCCCTTGTACACACGGTCGGAGATTCCGACAACCAAATCCGTCGGATTTTGTCCGTCGGATTATGTCCGACGGATTTTGTCCGAAACTGTTGCATACACACGGTCGGACAAAGTTGTCGGAAAATCCGATGGTTCAGAACGTGATGACATAATTCCGTTACGACGGGACTACGTTCAGGCTAGTAGCCAATAGCTTTGGTGTAGGAATTTGATCTGAGCATGAGTGGCACTTTGTCCGATCGGAATTCTCTACACATGATCGGAGCAGCATTTTGTCGGAAAATATTTCCGGCAAGTTGGAAAAGTTGGTCCGTCGGATATTCCGACGGAAACAGTCCGATGCATACCACACACAGTCGGAATATCCGACAAAACGCTCCGATCGGACACATTCCGTCGGAATCTCCGACCGTGTGTACAAGGGCTAATAGGGAGAGGCTAGTGGAACAAAAGGTAAGGACTTGGAAGGATGACCTAATGGGAGAAATAGAAGATTTGGTTTTTAGCTAAAAGCAGGTTAGTCCTCCGTGAAGAGATGAGTCTTCAGGAATCACATTAAAGGTAAACAGAGCAGGAGATATCCAGAAGAATTGGGGTAGTGAGTTTCAGAAGATGGGAGAGGCTCTGGAGAAGTCCTGGAGAGGAGCACAGGAGGAGGAAGCAATTGAGCTAGAGAGCAGGAGGTCTTGGGAGGAGTGGAGAGGACGGTTTGGGTGATATTATTTGGAGAGAAGATTGGTGACGTAGCTCGGGGCAGAGTTGTAAATGGCTTTGCATGTTATTAGTATTTAGAATTTTTATATTCGTTCAGCAATTGGAAGCCAGTGTAGGGATTGGCAGAGAGGGGTGGAGGACACTGAGTGGTTGGTAAGGTGGATGAGTCTTGGAGCAGCATTCATGATAGACTGAAGAGGGGATAGCCTATGGAGAGGTAGGTCTATGGGGAGGGAGTTACAAAAGTCAAGGTGAAAGATAACAAAGGAAAGAAATGAGTAGCTTGGTGGTTTCAGTGGTTAAAAGGGGGCATATTTTGGAGATGTTACGGAGGTGTAGTCTACAAGATGTGGACAGCAATTGGATTTGGGGCTGAAAGGACAGATCAGAGTCTAGGATTACACCTAGTACCCTGGCATGAGGGGAGTAGGGTTGCCACATCATCCCTTTAATCCAGGACACACATGACATGAATTTCACAGGTTCTGAGGCTGATTTAATGCAGATGAGGCACCAAGGGAGTTTAATTACCACCTTAATCTGCCACAGAACCTGTGTAATTCATGTGTGTCCTGGACTAAAGGGATTATGTGGCAACCCTAGCATAGTTGCCAACATTGTAAAAACAAAAATTGGGACACTTTTTTGGCAGTGGGCGGAGTCGTGGTATAATTAGGGGGCGGGGCATGCATTTATAGGTGTGGCATATGAAAGGTAAAAATGCGGTGCACGCAGCGCCGAAATATGGGCGTGGTTTACGTAAAATAGTGGGCGTGGCTTACATGGGGTGTGGTTAGAGTCTGAGATGAATGCGGGATGGAGAGGGAAAGGAGGGGGATGGAGAGGGAAAAGGGGGGGGGGAGAGGGAAAGGAGGGACAGCAGCCCCCCGATCCTACACCACAATAGCAATATGTGTTTGCCAGAGTTTGACAATCAGCAGATAAAGATACTCCAAATACCTGGTGTTGACGCTTCAATCATCCCGGCGCCATGATTGTTATGGTGTCAGGATGATTGAAGCGCATTATTTCTATTATTACATTGTAATATGAAATGAAATCATTCAACTCACCATAATGCAGAATCAGTGGGAGCCATGAGCGCGTCACTAGCCATGTTGCCTGCCACCAGATGCCATCAGGTGTCCCAAGCGGAGTCTGTCCTTACATCAGGTGCCCCATCAGAGGAACCTTCCTCACATCTGTGTCCATCAGCGGAGCCCCTCCTTACATCTGGTGCCCCCCCACATCCACAGACCGCCCCCCCCCACATCCTGCACAGACCTGCCCCCACATACTCCACAGACCGGCCCCCACATCTCCAGACTGGCCCCCGACATACCACTGGCCCCCAACATCCACAGACTGGCCCCCCACATCCACAGACTGGCCCCCAACATACCACTGGCCCCCGACATACCAATGGCCCCGACATCCACAGACTGGCCCCCGACATACCACTGGCCCCCCACCTCCACAGACTGGCCCCCGACATACCACTGGCCCCCCACATCCACAGACTGGCCCCCGACATACCACTGGCCCCGACATCCACAGACTGGCCCCCGACATACCACTGGCCCCGACATCCACAGACTGGCCCCCGACATACCACTGGCCCCGACATCCACAGACTGGCCCCCACATCCACAGACTGGCCCCCAACATCCACAGACTGGCCCCCGACATCCGCAGACTGGCCCACAACATCCACAGACTGGCCCCGACATACCACTGGCCCCCGACATCCATTCACAGACTGGCCCCCGACATCCACATACCATGACTGGCCCCGACATCCGACTGGCCCCCGCCCCGACATCCACAGTGACAGACTGGCCCCCGACATGCCGCCGTTGCCGCGTGGAAACATTTAACTATGGCCCTGCCCACTGCACTTTACACTGACACACACACACTGGCAGCGGGGGTGGGCGGCGCCACAGGTGTAGACCAACTTCTGGTCTTCTTAAAAATGGCGGCCGGTGGAGACATTGACCTCTAGCGGCCGGCGGCAAAAAAATGGGAAATTCAATTTCCCGGGACATTTCTCGGGACAAAATTAATTCAGGACAAATGTCCTAATCCCGGGAACGTCCCGGGAAATTCGGGACAGTTGGCAACTATGCCCTAGAGGGGAGAGACTGATGGTTGTATTATTGTTCTTGATGGAGAATTCAGGGAAGGGGGCATGGGCCGGAGGGAATATTATGAGCTCCGTTTTCTCTGTTCTCAGCTGCATAAGAGGCTTATAGAGGTTGGAGTGGAGAAACAGCAGTACACAGATCTTCCCAGTGAATGAATGCGCAGGGGGAAGAGCACAATTCAGCACAAGTCTTGGCCATTGCAGCACAGACAGAAAATTTACCACACTGGGATGGATGTGCTTCCTTACCTAACATGGTGTAGCGCTAGCTCCTGAAGAGCATGCGCTATGTGTTTTTGAAATTTAAAGTTACACCTAAACTGCACTTTGGTTTGGGTTTAATTACTCCAAATTTCGACCTCAGCATCAGTTTGACTAGACTATAGGATGTTCTGCCTGGCCACAGAGGGTGCTGTCACTTCTGGCAGGCATGGAAACACAGTCTGGTTGGGTGCTTTAAGGTTACTTTCTCTCGGAGCCAGCCCAGTGGGAGTGTCACTCTTGCTGTGCTTTCTGGGCGAGGGTACTTAAAAAGCGGATGTCATGTGTTTCGGGGTTCCGCTCCAGAAGTATGTTCTGACTGCATGGTCCTGGTCCTCCTGACCAGCCCCCAGGACGCCTATGGCCTGGGGTGCGGATCCACCCGACTTTACGTCTCGGGGCTGGCTAGCCTGAGGCAAGGAAACTGAGGAAAGGATTTGGAGGTGGTCCGGTGCCGTCTCAGGTTGTGGAGAGGCCCAGCAACTTCAAAGTTATCCAGGGGATGACTCTTCAGGAGAAGGCCACGCAAGGGTTGGCTTCTCAGCAAGAGCCTGGTAAAGCTGAAGGACCCAAGTGAATCCAATCTCGTGTGGTATCGCCGGATCGGCTGCAAGATACTGGTACCACACGATCGTTCTACAAGTTTTCCAGTTTCCTTATACGTGTTCTATAACAAAGTCTGTGGCAGAGACTTGTTCCTGACTCAAGCACCCTGTTGGCTGCTAGGCCTGGTGAGAGAAGGGCTATCCAATTAGGGTGAAGATCAAGCTGTGAATGGCTATTCTCTGGATTTATTCAAAGTAAGAGAGTTCTTTTATACCGACTTTGACATTAAGAGTACCTGGACTTTTCACCTAAACCCTCTGATCCTATACTGAGAGACTGTTGTTAACCAGTGCTGGTCGGGACCCCCCGTGAGTCCGATCCCGGGTCCCGCGGACTCGATCGCTGCGGGCATACCCACGATCGTCTCACGGCCCGGCCGAATGAAGAAATGCCATTGTCAACACCATTCTGCCTAGCAACTAGTGTTGCTGATCTCTGCTCCATGTGATTGGAGCAGAGATCAGTGTTCACTAAATGAAAGCCCAGCCCCCAACAGTTAGTAACACACCCCTAGGAACACTTAACCCCTACACTGCCACCCACTGGTTAACCCCTTCACTGCCAGTGTCATTTACACAGGAATCACTGCATTTGTATAGCAGTGATTACTGTATGAATGACAATGGTCCCAAAAATGTGTCAAAATGTCCGATGGGTCCCCCACAATGTCACAGTCACAATAAAAATCGCTGATCGGCGCCATTACTAGTAAAAAAAAAAAATTATTAATAAAAATGCCATAAAACTATCCCCTATTTTGTAAACGCTATAACTTTTGCGCAAACCAATCAATAATCGCTTATTGTGTTTTTTTTTACCATAAATATGTAGAAGAATATGTATCGGCCTAAACTGAGGGAAAAAAATGTTTTTTCTATATTTTTGGGGGATATTTATTATAACAAAAAGTAAAAAAATAATGCGTTTTTTTCAAAATTGTCGCTCTGTTTATAGCGCAAAAAATAAAAACCGCAGAGGTGATCAAATACCACCAAAAGAAAGCTCTATTTGTGGGAAAAAAAGGACGTCAATTTTGTTTGGGAGCCACGTCGCACGACCGCGCAATTGTCAGTTAAAGTGACGCAGTGCCTGGTCTTTGACCAGCAAAATGGTCCGGTCTGTAAGTGGTTAACTACGTTTTGCAAATAAAAATCCCTTTAAGCGGATCCGTCATCAGTCTCTGTAGTTCTTGGACCATCTACCACAGGAAACCCCTAGATGGAAAGCGAGGTAAAGAAGGTAACAGTAAGCCCAATAAAATCAGCCGCTCCTTCGGGTGTCAGTGCTACATGGTCAGTTTTGAAATAGCGGATAACACAGAAGGATAGAAGGAATAGAAAGAATAGGATAGCACAGTGATAGCAAACCTTGGCACCCCAGATGTTTTGGAACTACATTTTCCATGATGCTCTCCTACACTGCAGAGTGTATAAGCATCATGGAAAACGTAGTTCCAAAACATCTGGGGTGCCAAGGTTCACCACCACTGGCATAACAGGTGGATCCGGCAGGATCACCAGGTATTTCACACAAAAGAAGCATTGCAAAGAGAACAAGATCGTTTTTAACACAAGTACATGGATCAACAGACACCTATCCAGGGGCGGATCCAGGGGGGGGGGGCAACGGGGCAATTGCACCCGCCGAGAACATATTAAAGACTGAGGCTGAGTGTACCTGTGATGCCTGCTGATACCCCCCCCCCCCTTCCAGTGTACAGTATCTGTGTATGCCCTCCTGAATTCCACCTCCCCCAGTGTTTCTGTGTATGCCCTCCTGAATCCACCCATCTCCAGTGTTTCAGTGTATGCCCTCCTGAATTATCCCCCCACCCCCCCCATGTATCAGTGTATTCCCCCTGATCCCCCCCAGTGTATGCCATCCCGACCCCCCCAGCGTGTGCCCTACTGTTCCCTGTACACCACCCTACATCCTACTGGCCTCTGTACACTACCCTGCATCCTACTGACCTCTGTGCACCACCCTACATCCTACTGACCTCTGTGTACCACCCTACATACTACTAACCTCTGTACACCACCCTACACACTACTGACCTCTGTACACCACCCTACACACTACTGACCTCTGTACACCACCCTACACGCTACTGACCTCTGTACACCACCCTACACGCTACTGACCTCTGTACACCACCCTACACGCTACTGACCTCTGTACACCACCCTACACGCTACTGACCTCTGTACACCACCCTACACACTACTGACCTCTGTACACCACCCTACACACTACTGACCTCTGTACACCACCCTACACACTACTGACCTCTGTACACCACCCTACATCCTACTGACCTCTGTACACCACCCTACACACTACTGACCTCTGTACACCACCCTACATACTACTGACCTCTGTACACCACCCTACACACTACTGACCTCTGTACACCACCCTACATACTACTGACCTCTGTACACCACCCTACACACTACTGACCTCTGTACACCACCCTACACGCTACTGACCTCTGTACACCACCCTACACACTACTGACCTCTGTACACCACCCTACATCCTACTGACCTCTGTACACCACCCTACACACTACTGACCTCTGTACACCACCCTACATACTACTGACCTCTGTACACCACCCTACACACTACTGACCTCTGTACATCACCCTACACACTACTAACCTCTGTACACCACCCTACATACTACTGACCTCTGTACACTGTATTACACTTTATTATACATTAAATTCAGTTTCGTATCCAACACCTTATTTTCTGGCAGTGCCCCTCCCGAGACTAGACTCTGGATCCGCCCCTGCACCTATCAGAAATATGAAATGTTGAGGTAACATATTCTTTACTAATAAGAAGTGATTCTTCTTATTTCACAAATATCGCCAAGTTATCCCTAACTCTACAAACTTGGAAACCTTTTTGCTTCAGTAAGGTAAAGTACTTTTGTGATGGGTTGCCAGTATCTTATGGGCCGGCCACTATGCTCGCTGCTGAACTTTAGAACTTGTATAGCAGTTTAAACTCCCTGGGGTTTAATAGTATGATTTATTTAGAAATATGAAGCCATCTCCTCCACCATCACTGCACTGTGCCACCGGCAAACATAACTGGCAAGGGCACATAATGTAATTCCAATGAGTCATACGTTAAAGGAATCACCAGGGGGATTCGATTCAGGGAAAGTAGACAACATTGTCCGTAATGATACTACTTGTGTTGATGCCAATAGCAAGAGATATTATCATTGACCTTGCTTGTTTGCTTACACGAGCGCCTGTCAATTGCCTCTTTGTCTCCTCTCTAGAATCTGATGTGGCGGACTTTGATGGCAGAAGCTCGCTCCTCTACAGGTTCAATCAGAAACTGATGACCACATATAAAGATGTCATCTCCCTGAAGTTCAAGAGCATGCAGAGTGATGGAGTATTATTTCACGGTGAAGGACAGCGAGGGGATTATATAACGCTGGAGCTACAGAAAGGGAGATTGTCTCTCTCCATTAACCTCGGTACGCATTTTTCTCAATTAATTTGTTTGTGAAAATTACTAC
The DNA here is from genome assembly GCF_037356315.1 of Lithobates pipiens. Classification (NCBI taxonomy): domain Eukaryota; kingdom Metazoa; phylum Chordata; class Amphibia; order Anura; family Ranidae; genus Lithobates; species Lithobates pipiens. Next base: position 335,170,743 of record NW_027507784.1, read on the forward strand.
TCCAGTTTTTTTTTTTTTTTTTTTTTTTTATTAACGTTCATCATCAGTACAATGAATTTAAATGAGACATTCCAAAAACAGATCCTTTAAATATGATAGTCATCTTGTTTAGTGATGAATAGGAAAGCTCAAAAAGGTGGGATTAGGCAATTTGTGGCCTGACTTTTACAGGGGAAAGATACACTATATTACCAAAAGTATTGGGACAACTGCCTTTACACGCACATGATCTTTAATGACATCCCAGTCTTAGCCCACGTACACACGGTCGGAGATTTTGCCAACCAAATCCGTCGGATTTTGCCCGTCGGATTTAGTCCGACGGATTGTGTCCGAAACTGTTGCATACACACGGTTGGGCCAAGTTGGCGAAAAATCCGATCTTTCAGAACGTGATGACGTAATTTCGTTACGATGGGACTACGTTCAGGCTAGTAGCCAATAGCTTTGATGTAGGAATTTGATCTGAGCATGCGTGGCACTTGGTCCGATGAAAATGCTCTACACATGATCGGATTAGGTCCGTCCGGCCCAGTTGGTCGGGAAATATTTCCAACATGTTGGAAAATTGGGTCGGACGGAGATTCGGACGGAATCAGTCCGATGCATACCACACACAGTCAGATTATCTGACGACACGGTCCGATAAGACTCATTCCGACAGATTCTCCGACCGTGTGTACAAGGGCTTAGCCCTTGTACACACGGTCGGAGATTCCGACGGACCATTTTGTTGGATATTCCGACTGTGTGTGGTCTCCATCGGACTGTTTCCGTCTGAGTATCCGACGGACCAAGTTTTCCAACTTGTTGGTAAAATTTTCCAACAAAATGCTCCGATCGGACATACTCCGATCATGTGTAGAGAATTCCGATCGGACAAAGTGCCACGCATGCTCAGATCAAATTCCTACACCAAAGCTATTGGCTACTAGCGTGAACGTAGTCCCGTCGTAACGAAATAACGTCATCACGTTCTGAACGATTGGATTTTCCGACAACTTCGTCCGACCGTGTGTATACAACAGTTTCGGACAAAATCCGTCGGACGAAATCCGACTGATTTGGTTGTCGGAATCTCCGACCGTGTGTACAAGGGCTAAGCCCCCGTACACACGGTCGGAAATTCCAATGGCAAAGGTCCGATCGGATTATATTGTTTCGGAAAACCCGGTCATGTGTGGGCTCTATCGGACTTTTTCGGTTGGAAATTCTGCCGGAAAAAAATGCGAGAGCGGGATCTCTAATTTTCTGTCAACAAAATCCGATCTGACTTTTTACGATCGTTTGTAGAGAATTCCGATCGGACAAAGTGCCACGCATGCTCAGATCAAATTATGAGACCCATGCTATATGCAACACCAGTTTCGGCCAAAATCCGTTGGAAAAAATCAGACAGATTTTGTTGTTGGAATGTCCTACCGTGTGTACGGGGCATTAGTCTGTTAGGTTCAATATTGAGTTGGCCCACCCTTTGCAGCTGTAACAGCTGCAACTCTTCTGGGAAGGCCGTCCACAAGGTTTAGGAGTGTGTCTATGGGAATGTTTGACCATTCTTCCAGAAAAGCATCTGTGAGGTCAGGCACTAATGTTGAACAATGTCTTGCAGTCTCCGCTCTAATTCATCCCAAAGGTGTTCTTTTGGGTTGAGGTCAGGACTCTGTACAGGTCAGTCAAGTTCCCTCGCCCCCCAAACTCGCTCACCCATGTCTTTATGGACCTTGTTTTGTGCACTGGTGGGCAGTCATGCTGGAACTGGAAGGGGCCATCCCCAAACTGTTCCAATGAAGTTGGGAGCATGAAATTGTCCAAAATGTCTTTGTATGCCGATGCCTTAAGAGTTCCCTTCACTGGAACTAAGGGACGAAGCCCAACCCCTGAAAAACAGCCTCACACCATAATCGTCCCTCCACCAGATGATTTGGACCAGTGCACAAAGCAAGGTCCATAAAGACATGGATGAGTGAGTTTGGGGTGCAGGAACTTGACTGGCCTGCACAGAGTCTTGACCTCAACCTGATAGAACACCTTTGGGATGAATTAGAGCGTAGACTGCTAGCCAGGCCTTCTCGTTCAACATCAGCGCCTGACTTCACAAATGGGCTTCTGGAAGAACGGTCAAAAATTCCCATAGACACACTCCTAAACCTTGTGGACGGCCTTCCCAGAAGAGTTGAAGCTGTTATAGCTGCAAAGGGTGGAGCCAACTCAATATTGAACCCTACGGACTAAGACCGGGATGCCATTAAAGTCCATGTGTGTGTAAAAGCAGGCTTCCCAATACTTTTGGTAATATAACGTATGCATATAATTCCATTTTGTTGGTTTTCAACACCAAGAGCCCAAAAATGCGGTAATTACCGCTTAATCAAACAAACACCACATTCTGTATTTAAGTTTTCCATCATCTTCTTTATGGCATTATGACCACTGTGATGTTTTAACACCAAGAATAAGCAGAGAGCAAAAGCTTAAAAAGGAGCCTGGAGTTTATTCAGCAGCATCCATCTCACAGAACTGACCACAGCTCCCCGCCACCAGATCACGTGACCAAAACTGTTACCTGTTTCCTAACATGCATAAGGAACTAGGCATAACAATTGAACTTGAATTATAACATAAAGCATACACATCATTACAACCACAATCCAGTTGTGCAGCAAACTCATGGATTGTGACTCGTCTGTCTACGCAAATAAATCTGTGCACTCAATGAAGATACGTGTCAGTGGCCGCAGTTAATGGTCTTCCACTGCGTGGTTTGTCTTCATTGCTGGTTTCCCCTTCTTTAATCTCCCCTATCCATCATCCACCTGTATGCATTTCCCTTATCAATGTTGTCATCTCTGTATACATTCTGTAGCCTTTTGTGGATGTCAGACAGCCTGCACCCCTCTGTCTTTTTTCTTCTTTTTCTTCTTCTTCTTTCTTTTTTCTTCTTCCATCTTTCTTCTTCCTTCTTTTTATTCATCCTTCTTTATTCTTTCTACCTTCTTTATTCATGTTCTTTTTTCATCTTCTTTATTCTTTAGTTGTCTTCTTCTTTTTTTATTTTTTCCTTCTTTTTTTTCTTCTTCCTTGTTTCTACTTCTTCTTCTTTCTACTTCTTTTTTCTTTTTCTACTTCTTCTCCTTCTTCTCCTCCTTCTTCTTCCTCTTCTTCTTATTTTTCTTCCTCCTCCTCGACCATCTTTTTTTTCTTTTCACCTTCTTCCTTTTTCCTTCTTTCTCCTTCTTTCTTCTTCCATCTTTCTTCCTTCTTTATTCATTGTCTTTACTAATCTTCTTTCTTTTTCATATTCTTCTTCTTTTTTTTCCTTTTTTGTCATTTTTCCTGCCTCTGCCATTCTTTCTACTTCTCCCTTCTTTGTCTTCTTTCTTCCTTCCTTCTTTGTCTTCTTCATTCTTCTTTATTCTTTCTTTCTTTATCATCTTTTTTCTTCTTCTTTTCTTTGAGCGTCTTTCTTCTTCTTCCTCCTTCTGCCATTTTCATTCTACCTTCGCCCTTCATTCTTCTGTTTTCATCTTCTTCCTTCTTCAGCCTCTTTTTTCCTTCTTTCTTCTTCCATCATTGTTGTCTGTCTTCTTTTTTCCTTCTTTCATCATCTTTTTTCTTCTTCTACTTTGCAAGCAGAAGCAACATACAGTATCACCACTCATTTCTTGACAAAGGAGGAGTACAGGCTGTCCAACATCTACAGAAGGGTGAGAACATGAGACTATTGCTCTTGTCGGTGGTGTCATCTCTGTAAACATGCTGTAGTCTTCTGTGGATGTTGAACAGCCGACACCCGTCCTTCATCAAGAACTCAATGGCAGCATGTTGCTTCTGGATGGAATCCATTATTTACCTGCCATGAAAAAAAAAAAAAAAAAGATTTACTAAAGAGCAGTGGTCTCCAAACTGCAGCCCAGGGACCAGATGTGGCCCTTTGCTTGTTTTTATCTGGTCTTTGGGGCACAATTCCTCCCAATGACACCAACGATGGGGCACAATGACATCAATAATGGGATGCAAACTCTTCAGTAGGGATGAGCCCATGGTTCAAGTCGAACATAAGTTCGACTCAAACATCGGATGTTCGTTTGTTTTAAAATTAACCGAACATATGGTGCGTTCGTGGAAAAATTGAGCTCCGCGGAATGCCCCATAATGCTCTGCGAGATCACAGTGCATCGTGTATGATGATTGGCCAAAGCATGCACCTGACCTGCATGCTTTGGCCAATCATAGCGCACTCTGCTGAGAGAGCCATAATTGGCCAAGGGCAGGGTGCCTTTGGCCAATCATGGCTCAGGGGGACTAAGTCCACACCCCACACAATATAAGGATACCTGCACGGCGGCCCTGTGTAGTGTTGTTGGCATGGACAGAGAGATAGCTTGAATTATATTAAGCAGGCAGGTTAATACACTGCCTGCATTGACTGAAATATATATATATGTATATATATATATATATATATATATATATATATATATATATATACTCTGCCTTTAGCATATACTATATATATTCAGTGTTTACTTGATATTCAGTCAATGCAGGCAGTGTATTAAAATATATATATATATATATATATATATATATATATATATATATATATATATATATATATATAGTATATAAATGCACTGCCTGAATATCGAGTAAACAGTGCATATATATAGTCTATGCTAAATGCAGAATAAATTATATATATTATATATATATATATATATATATATATATATATACACACACTCTGCATCCAGTGCACCTTATATCTACAGTGCATTCTGTGGTGTACAGTTGCTAATGCAGTGCAGGCAATGTACACAGTATCTAATACAGTGTAGTACGATGTTACAAAACAAAAAATACATCATGTCCGGTAGACCGCCAAGGAGAGGTAGACACTCACTGGCCACTAAAAGATGGCAAGGAGCCTCTGTGGCTACAGTCAACAGTGGTGGTCATGGACATGGTGCATCATCTGCAGGTGGCCGTGGGGCACGCTTGTCCTTTTTTTTTCTGCTGCTGGCCAAGTTATTGAGCCACAACATGTAGAAAAGTTGGTGGAGTGGGCAACAAAGCCATCCTCATCCTCCTCATCCTCTGTCACCCAGGCTCAGAGTAGTCTGCCTTCTAATGCAGCTGCCAAATCGATTTCACCAACTCTTTGTCCACAGTCACTCCTTCTGTAGCCCAACCATCATGCACGGAGGAGTCCCCAGAATTATTCAACCACAATGTCAGTTATATGCTGCTGGAGGATGCGCAGCAATTTTAAGGCTCTGGTGTTGGTTCCCAAGTTGAGGAAGGGAGTAACGTGAGCCTAGAGAGAGGGGGTGCCACAGAAGGACAAGAAACTGGCAGTCATATTTCACAGCAGGGCCCATTCCTACACCCAACAAGAGTATTTGTAAGGGGTTACAGTGTTGTGGCACCACCACCACCGCCCAAGGCCTAATTTTTCTGCCCCTGTTTAACAGGGGCATGTAATTACAGTTCTTGATATAATATTTCACAGCAGGGCCGGTTCCTGCCCCCAACAAAAGTAACTGTGAGGGTTTACAGTGTTCTGGTAACACCAACACCTAAGGCCCAATTTTCTGCAGGGTATATAGGGCAGGCTGTATAGTATATATACTGCTGTTCAGAATATATAGTGCCTGGGGGCCTAGGGGACCCCCACGTTATTTTTCAAAAAAATTGGATGCAGGGTTCCCCTTAATATCCATACCAGACCTCAAGGGCCTGGTATGGGTTTTTTTTTTTGGGGGGGGGGAGCACCCATGGCATTTTTTTTTTGGTATTTTTATCTATATTGCCGGGATCCGACAATACATTACAGCAGCAAGCAGTTTTAACAAATTACATTTTGGGGCACTGTTATAAACACTGGAAAGATGCTCTACTTTACAGGCATACTAAGGACATCCCCCAGGCACAATATTTATAGGAATATTTCATTTTTATTGTTTCACTTTAAGCATTATTAAAATCACTGGTCCCGAAAAAAACAGCTGTTTAAAAAAAAAAAAAATTGCATTGATATATGTCCCCTGAGCCAGGACTCGGGTCCCCAAACACTTTTTTTATGGCAATAACTTGCATATAAGCCTGTAAAAATGAGCACTTTTGTTTTTTCACGTTTAACCACTTCCCGACCAGCGCACGATGTACGTCGACAGAATGGCACGGGCAGGCATATTGGCGTACATGTACGTCCAATATTCGTTGCCGCCGTGCCATCGCGCTGGTCGGGACCCCCGTGAGTCCGGTCGCGGGACCCGCGGACTCGATCGCCGCGAGCATCCCCGCGATCGTCTCACGGAGCGGCCGAATGGAGGAAATGCTGTATAAACAACATTTTTCCATTCTGCCTAGCAACTAGTGACGCTGATCTCTGCTCCATGTGATTGGAGCAGAGATCAGTGTACACTAAATGAAAGCCCAACCCCCCCACAGTTAGTAACACACCCCTAGGAACACTTAACCCCTACACTGCCACCCACTGGTTAACCCCTTCACTGCCAGTGCCATTTACACAGGAATCACTGCATTTATATAGCAGTGATTACTGTATAAATGACAATGGTCCCAAAAATGTGTCAAAAATGTCCGATGGGTCCCCCACAATGTCGCAGTCACAATAAAAATCGCAGATCGCCGCCATTACTAGTAAAAAAAAAAATAATAAAAAATTATTAATAAAAATGCTATAAAACTATCCCTATTTTGTAAACGCTATAACTTTTGCGCAAACCAATCAATAATCGCTTATTGCGATTTTTTTTTTACCAAAAATATGTAGAAGAATTCGTATCGGCCTAAACTAAGGGAAAAAAATGTTTTTTTATATATTTTTGGGGGATATTTATTATTACAAAAAGTAAAAAATAATGCGTTTTTTTCAAAATTATCGCTCTATTTTTGTTTATAGCGCAAAAAATAAAAACCGCAGGGGAGATCAAATACCACCAAAAGAAAGCTCTATTTGTGGGAAAAAAAGGACGTTAATTTTGTTTGGGAGCCACGTCGCACGACCGCGCAATTGTCAGTTAAAGCGACGCAGTGCCGAATCGCAAAAAGTGGTCTGGTCTTTGACCAGCAAATTGGTCCGGTCTGAAAGTGGTTAAGTCCCATAGACTTTAACGGTGTTCGTGTGTTCAAACAAATTTCTTTTGCCTGTTCGCGTGTTCTGCTGCGAGGGGGGGGGGGGGGGGTTTGGGTCATCCCTACTCTTCAGGACACTAAGCTGGCCCTTTGTTTAGAGAGTTTGGAGACCCCTGTATAGCGGAAGAGTTACTCCCCTTTTTACAATACATTTCATAAATCCCTGGTATTGTGAAAGATGGTTCGGTGAACTAAAAAGCAGATCTTCCCCTCTTTAGTGTTGTCTACCTCGCTTTAAATTATGGAAATGAGAGTAAGCTTATTTCCTCGGCATGACAACAGTGCTTTTCTCTTTATGTTCCCTTTTCCAACATTAATGTTTTGTGGTTTGAAAATCTCTGTGGGTGAAAATTGCAGCTACGACAAGTTAAAAGTCATTTTCGACATACGCAACACTTTACTGCAGCTGTCCTATTTTCCGATATCAGCCACAAATTGTTATTTCTTTTCTATTTTCCTATCTGGGTTTTCCTCTTTCATCAAAGTACGCATCAAATAGAAGTTTATGAATCAGAGCTAGAATCTATCAGCAAACAATGAACAACAGCTAAACCTTCTAGAAAAAAAAAAGAAGGAAAATGTATCCGTAGCTGGAAAACAACACGCTTCTTCTTTTTTTTTTTCTTGTGAGTAAATTGATCTGTGAGAATGAAAAACCAAAATGGATCTGACCAATTCACACACTGCGGAAATGAACGACTATAGAAAAATGTTAACAGATTGATTCATATAACTTTGTGTTTTTAAAACTTTTAAAATGAACCTGTACTGTGGAAGCTGTATCCAAGAAAAGTCCAGTAGAAAACTAAGGACTAGTCATCTTTTCCCCATAGTACGGACTGGGGCTTATTGACCAAACTGGAGAGTGCACAATCGTATGCTGCTATCAGGGCCGTCTTTAAGGCAGGGCAAAAGGGGCAGCTGCCCTGGGCCCTGTCATTGTTGTGGGGCCCAAAGCAGCTGCCTAATACTTGCCAACTATCCCAGTTTACATTCCCTTGTTCCTTGAAGTTTTAGTCCTGTGCTGCTACTAATGCTGCCCAGCTCTGCCCTATTGTTGTGTACAGATGACTCACCTGCAGACCTGTGTTTAAGAGGAAAAAATGGCATTCATATGTAAATAGCAGTGACATGCATATGTAAATAGCTGAGGCCAACTGCATTGATATGTAAATAAAGTCAGCATTCATAGGTATATCTTGCCCCCCTGCAGTGAGGAGAAGATGTGCTGTAACCTATAGCAACCAGTGAGCAGTATTACTGTACAGCAATCTCTAGCAGCCAATCAACAAGCAGAAATGTGCTGTAACCTCTAGCAACTAATCAGTGAGCCTTAAGGAGTGCTGTAACCTCTAGCCACCAGTCAGTAAGCAGTAATGATATGCTGTAACCTCTGGCAACCAATCACAATCGCTGCCTGATCTGATACAGTAAAATGATTTTAAGTCTAGCTGCTATTTATTGTATGTCTCAGAGAAGGTGGAGAGTGAAATTACATGGGGGGAGGGGGGCCCTAAGAAAATTTTTGCCCAGGGTCCAATCAATATTAAAGACGGCCCTGGCCGCTCTGCATAGAAACCAGCCAGTTTTCCAGGTTTTTTTTTTTGGTCAAAGATTAATTCAACCAGCTGTAGTTAGAAGCTGATTGGCTACCATTCACAGCTGCACCAGATTTTGCACGCTACAGTTTTAGTGAATCAAACCCACTATGTCTTGTTCTACACCAGTGGTCATCAGCCCCGTCCTCAGGGCCCTCTAACAGGCCGGGTTTGCAAGATAGCTGAAATACATCACAGGTGATATCATCTGCTGCTCAATGATTGCCGTATTCTAGTCTGCATCTCCCCAAAGTAATACATAAAATCTGGCCTGTTAGTGGGCCCTGAGGACAGGGTTGATGACCACTGTTCTACACTGTGCCCGTATGTGGAGGAGCTATGAGCCATGTATCTCCTGGACCTAATAAGCTTTACATGTGGTCAGTCAGGCCCAATGGTTCGCTTCCTTCTACAACTTTTAATGAAACTTACCTGAAATGGTCCAGCACCAGTGTCCATCATTCTGAAATCTAAAAGTCAGCCACAGAAGTGGGAGCCGGTATCTGAGAAAACTAGATGCCCACTCCCCCTCCCCCCCCCAAAGAAAAAGGTGGGGGGGACCTAAATTTAAGTTTCTTCTTTAGAGTGAAGTTCTGCTTTAAGTGTCTCAATGTACCAATTTCTGGTCACAGTATGGCCATGTTCCAGAAAACCAAGAAGAATGATTCCCATGTCATCCCATTAACGGTCACAATGACTTTCTGTGCTGATCAATGGCTCTTGAACTTCTTAGGCCTCGAGGAAGAGGTGTGAGACCTTTGCATGGACTGAGGACTGGAGTTAAGAAACACGGCCCTAACCTACCACAGTGCCTCCCAGGTCCTATAGAGTACCCAACCTCCTATAATTTTCTGCAGTGCTTCACAGCCCAACCACAATGCCCTCAGCAGGGCCAGGACAAGGGGTGGGCAAGAGGGGAAATTTTCCTGGGTGCAGTTGTTTAATGCAGGGATGAGGGTGCCTTCCTTCTGTTAAAAGGCTGATGGGGGAGTGCCAGCGGCAGTGATTTTAACAAGCGAATGACTGTTGGACGTAGGATCACCTAAACTTGCACATCACAAACAGGGAAAGGGGGCTGCAGATTGGCATCTTTGCCCTTGGCGCTGGATGTCCTTGTCTCAGCACTGCCCCCCCCCCCTAGTTCTCCTAAACACCCACCTCCCTCCTGAGGACCCTCCACCTGGGCCTCCAGCCAGCTGCAGATCACCTAACTTACCACACTGCCTCCCAACTCTAATAGTGCCTCCAACACCCTACAATTGCCTGCAGTGTCTCTTAACCCCCTAATAATGTCCCCAGCCCCCTGAGAACCTCCAGCTCCCACTGTGCCCCCAAAGCTCCCACAGTGGCACACAGACTGACACAGTGCCCCTCCCAGCCTTCTGCAAAACCTCCTGACCTCTGGAGAAACCCCAGCCCCTCAGAAACCTCTTTCTATACAGCCATGGCTACCAAGTCTGTTGCAGAGTCCCCTAAACCCCTCCAGAACCCCTCACAGTAATGTAACACCCAGCCCCAATGCATTCCAATACTTTTATTGTGTGATTATAAACAGTTTTTTTTTTTATTGTTATTTCCTGTTGGGACCTGGAAGGTTTTGGATAAAGGTTGAGGAGCCCTGCCTTAGATGATCTCACATTGCCCGTTTTTCCCTTCCAGGTGACGCCAAGCTGCGTTTCGGTAACACTCACACAGTGGTGAGTTTGGGAAGCCTCTTGGATGATCAGCATTGGCATTCTGTTTTAATAGACCGATTCAACAAACAAGTGAACTTCACAGTGGACAAATACACCCAACATTTCCGCACTAAGGGCGAGTCCGATGACTTAGACATCGATTACGAGGTGCGTTTTTCTGTGTTATCTAAACAAAAAACTGGTATTGGACCTGTGGTAAAATGTGTTGGTTTGTGGTAAAGTGAAAATTGTTTAGTAAATACGGGAAAAGCTGTATTTTTTTTAACTAAACTGTTGTGCTGCAGCAGTCGCTAAAATGCCTTGAACTGGCCGTACACTGGAGATCACATGGTCTGGCACATCCTCACTGGCACAGTACACCAATCGATAGTTCTCACACAGGTCTGGACCACCAGTATGCTCAAAGTATTTTAAACCCTTCTGCAGCACAATAGTACAGGAAAATAAATAAATGCATAAATAAGAAACTAAAAATAAAGAAATACATACGTTATAAATAATAGTACAATAATTATTATACATAATTATATATATATATATATATATATATATATATATATATATATATATATATATATATATATATATATATATATATGTGTGTGTCTATCTATATATATGTGTGTTTTTATATATATGTGTTTATATATATATATATATATATATATATATATATATATATATATATATATATATATAGCAAAGTTCTTTAAAATAACCTTACCATTTTTTTTGTGTACTGATATTTTAATACTACTTTAAAACTTTTTTCACCGAAGAACAACGGACAGATCAAAGTCAAGTGGCAGGCAGTGCATTTATGGGTATAGGGTGACTATATTGCCCTATAGGGTTTTTCCTGAAGCACTAGTGTAGCCGCCATGATGTGTGTGTTCCCAGCCAGGCAGCCTTGAAGTCCCCTATTATGAGCCGCTCCTCTTAAAAAGGGCTTTTATTGACAGTATATTTAGTGCATTGTATTATGTGTATTATTAGTATTAATATTTTTGTTAATAATAATATTAATAGTATGATTGTTATTTATTTTATTTATTATCTCCTTATCCAGTGCATTACATCATATTAGAAATATTAGAATATATCTATTAGTTTATATATATATATATATATATTGATATATATATATATCACTCTCTCTCTCTCTCTCTCTCTCTCTCTCTCTCTCTCTCTCTCTCTGCCTCTATATATATATCAATATATAATTCTATATAATTAATTATAATTAATTATATAGAATTATATATTGATATATATATATATAGAGGCAGAGAGAGAGTGATATCTATATCAATATACATACATATATACATATATATATATATATATATATATATATATATATATATATATATATATAGTATATTTATAATTATTAATAATTTTTGATCATAACAATTATTGATAACTAATAAGTAATAATTATATAATAATTTTAATACATCATGCTTCACACCAAGCAATCTACCTGTCTTGCGCCTAAAATCCGCGGAGAGGTCAAAGTCAAGTGGCAGGCTTAATGCCAGCTCTTGATGTGTCTTGGTTCTGGAAATGAACCATGGCCCATGCAGGTCTCACACTATAATTTTATACCCCGGGTAGTGTCGGTAAGCAGATTTGCAGTGCAGTCTGGTGTCATTAGTATTTTGTTTGTAGTGATAAATTCCTAATTAAGTCCCGCGCCATCCCCAGCCCACTAAAGATTATAGCTGCAGTTTAAGTTCTATCTCTGGGCCTTTGATGGGCGATAAAATAGAAGGGAAATATCTGCTGTGATTGCTATGTATTAGGCAATTAGAATTATGACATAACAGGGAAAATTGTGCAGCGAGCGTGCAGCTCAGAAATGGGTTTAATTAGTAAATATGGCCGGTTCTTTTTTAGAAATATGGGTTCTTAGCAATGAATTTGACAGAGGAGTATCTATCATACCATTCCAAAGAGAAGCATTTCAGAATTGATATATTTATATTACCAGCTATTTGCTTTGCAGCATTAAGTAATGTCTTTGTACAAAAAATGGACACTTATTCTTAAAAGTGAACTCTCCAGGAGAAATACTTGGAATAAATTTATTTTCGAAAAAAATCAAAATAAAATTGGACTTTATTGGCACTGAACATTAAAAAAAAAAAAATACATTCATGTGGATTCATATTATAGTAACCCTATGTTGATAATTAAAATGTGCAAATACCACATAACTGCAGCCCTGTGTCCACTTTCCACATATACACTCACCGGCCACATTATTTGGTCCCCCTTGCTACTACCGGGTTGGACCCCCTTTTGCCTGCATTCTTTGTGGCATAGATACAACAAGGTGTTGGTAGTGACATGATAACATCACACAGTTGCTGCAGATTTCTCTGCTGCCAGGGGCGGACTGACCATTCGGCCACTCGGGCACTGCCCGAGGGCCCCAGGCCACTAGGGTCCCCATCAGGGTTGCCAGCCTCAGTAAAACCAGGGACAGTATGTAAAAATCTGTGTTTTCTTTACATCTGTCTCTGAAATGTCCTTTACCGACATCTTTTTGGTCTAAAAATCCTGAGATTATAGCTGCCCCGCCTCTCCAGTACCTTCTCAGCCAATAGAAACATGTCTGTGTATACTGTGTGTACATGTATGTATATACTGTGTGATTGTATACTGTGTGGTCCCATTATCTCTGATTGCCTGGGGGCCCCATAATCTCCTAATGCCCAGGGGCCCCATCAGTTGTCAGTCCGCCCCTGTCTGCTGCACATCCATAATGCTGATCTCCCATTCCACAACATCCCAAAGGTGCTCTATTGGATGAGATGTGGTGAGTGTGGAGGCCATTGGAGGACAGGGACCTCATTGTCCAGTGGTGAGATGATTGGAGCTTTGTGACATGGTGCATTATCCTGCTGGAAGGAGCCATCAGAAGATGGGGACACTGTAGTCATAAAGGGATGGACATGGTCAGCAACAATACGCAGGTAGGCTGTGGTGATTAATCGATGCTCAATTGGTACTAAGGGGTCCAAAGTGTGCCAAGAAAATATCCCCCCCACACCATTGCACCACCACCACCAGCCTTGATAACCATTGATACAAAGCAGGATGGATCCATGCGCCAAATTCTGACCATCTGAATGTCGCAGCTGAAATCAACTTATCAGACCAGGCAACGTTTTTCCAATCTTCTATTGTCCAATTTTGGTGACCCTGTGCGAATTGTAGCCTCGGCTTCCTGTTCGTAACCCACTGGAGGGCGGCCTTCCCTGTTGTGAGCAGCCTTACCTGACCCAATAAGCTCCCCGAATCTGATTGTCCTCTTGCTACGTACATCCAAGTCCCAGCACTTCTTGGATTAAAAAAATAAAAATAAATCAGGAGATATCCATAACTATTTACTACCAAATGAAAGCCCAATTAGAAAAAAAAAAAAAAACGCGCGGTATAATCCACCTGAATGCAGAAAGTAGTTGAGATGATATGTACGGTTTTACTAACACGTGTCAAAGTTGCAAAATTGTGCACAGGCATTAATATTTGTTTTAACTCTAAGCCCTTGTACACACGGTCGGAGATTCCGACTGTGTGTGGTCTCCATCGGACTGTTTCCATTGGAGTATCCGACGGACCAAGTTTTCCAACTTGTTGGTAAAATTTCCGTCAAAATGCTCCGATCGGACATACTCCGATCATGTGTAGAGAATTCCGATCGGAGAAAGTGCCACGCATGCTCAGATCAAATTCCTACACCAAAGCTATTGGCTACTAGCCTGAACGTAGTCCCGTCATAACGAAATAACGTCATCACGTCGGATTTTCCGACAACTTTGTCCGACCGTGTGTATGCAACAGTTTCGGACAAAATCCATCGGACAAAATCCGACGGATTTGGTTGTCGGAATCTCCGACCGTGTGTACAAGGGCTTAGGTGTGAAGGGGTTAAAAACGAATGAAATTGCGTTTTTCGGTTTGTGTTGCTCAGATGCAGTGCAGTTCCGCTTTAAGCAGAAAATATTTTCTTACTTTTTTTTTTTTTTTTCTTCCTAGCAATAAAAAATAAAAACTTGATTGCCCTTAACGTATAAATCTGTCTAACATTTGGCGGAGGAGCGGCTTCAGCCTGTAATACCGGCTAGCATTTCACAATTCTCCGCGCAATAAAGAACATAAGATGTTTGAAAGTTTATAGCGCATTAAACTAATCGCGACGCCACCAACTCATCCGAACCGTATTTGGGAGGGGGGTTGACTTTTTACAAGCAGCGTAAACCGGCATAAAATCAGAGAGTTTTCTTTTTTGTATTGACGATGACCTTTGCATATTTCGTTGGCGTGAAAAGAATGGTTGTCTGGGTTTTTTTTTTTTTTCATGTCTTATTTTTAACCTGCAGGCAATTATAACCAGTGAAGGAGAAAATGGTGATTGTGTAGATGTAAATGCATTCATGGTGTAAAGTGGATACCCAGTCAAATGTAAAAAATAAAATTAAATTAAAATTAAAAAAAAAAACAGCAGTAGTTATGCAGTTTCACTGACAAATGCCCCATACACACAGTTGGAAGTTCAGGCGGAAAAAGTCAGATCGGATTATGTTGTCGGAAAATCCGATCGTGTGTGAGCTCCATCGGCCAATTTCCGACGGAAAAAGTTTGAGAGCTGGATCTAAAATTTTCCGACAACAAAATCCGATCTGACTTTTTCTGAACGTGTGTAGAGAATTCCGACGCACAAAGTGCCACGCATGCTCAAAAATAATTTGGAGACGAAAGCTATTGGCTACTGGCCTCTACATAGTCCCGTCGTACTTGATTTACGTCACCTCGTTTCGAACGATCAGATTTTCCGACAACTTTCTGCAACTGTGTGCATGCAAGACAAGTTTCGGCCAAAATCCGTCGGAAAAAAATCGGATTTTGTGGTCGGAATGTCCGACCGCGTGTATGGTGCATTAGTGTTACGCCATGTACATACGATCGGACTTTCCGACAACAAAACCATGGATTCTTGCTCGAAGGATGTTGGCTCCAACTTGTCTTGCATACAAACGGTCACACAAATGTTGGCCAACAATTACGAACGTGGGAACGTACAAGACGTACGTGATATCTCCATTACGAATGCTGGTTATACAAGCGCTTCCGGCTCGTCCTTGATTCCGAGCATGCGTGGACTTTTGTGCGACGGACTCGTGTACACACGATCGGAAAGTCCGACAACAAGCAATTGTTGGCAGAAAATTTGAGAACCTGCTAGACAACATTTGTTGGTGGAAAGTCCGACAACAAATGTCCGATAGAGCATACACACGGTTGGACTTACCGCCAACAAGCTCACATCCAACATTTCCCGTCAGAAAATCCGATCGTGTGTACGTGGCATAACATTTAACTTAATTTCTACAAAGATGCGTTCATAAATGTCTTAGTATTCTAAGGGTTTAGCCACTTTAGCCCCAGAAGATTTTACCCCCTTCCTGACCAGAGCATTTTTTGCAATTCGGCACTGCGTCGCTCTAGCTGACAATTACAGCGGTCGTGCAACGCTGTACCCAAACGAAATTGACGTCTTTTTTCCCCCACAAATTGAGCTTTCTTTTGGTGGTATTTGATCACCTCTGCGGTTTTTATTTTTGACGCTATAAACAAAAAAAAGAGCGTTAATTTTGAAAAAAAAAGCAATATTAATATTTTTTACTATTTGCTATAATAGATATCCCCCAAATATATATAAAAAAAACTATTGCGCAGTATTGGCAGAGTATTGCACAGTATTGCACAGTATTGCACAGTATTGGCGAGTATTGAAATTTCTGTCCTTTTTTTCATACAAATAGAGCTTTCTTTTTGTGATATTTAATCACTGCTGGGTTTTTTATTTTTTGCGCTATGAATCAAAAAAGACGGAAAAATTTGATAAATTAATTAAAAAAAAAATAGTTTTTTCTGTTAAAATGTATTGCCGAGTATTGGGGAGTATTGGCAGAGTATTGGGGAGTATTGGCAGAATATTGGGGAGTATTGGCAGAGTATTGGGGTGTATTGGCGGAGTATTGGCAGAGTATTGGCAGAGTATTGCAGGGTATTGGCGAGTATTGCAGGGTATTGGCAGAGTATTGCAGGGTATTGGTGAGTATTGGCAGAGTATTTCAGGGTATTGACGAGTATTGGCAGAGTATTGCAGGGTATTGGCGAGTATTGCAGGGTATTGGCGAGTATTGCAGGGTATTGGCAGAATATTGCAGGGTATTGGCGAGTATTGGCAGAGTATTGCAGGGTATTGGCGAGTATTGCAGGGTATTGGCGAGTAATGCAGGGTATTGGCGAGTATTGCAGGGTATTGGCGAGTATTGCAGGGTATTGGCAGAGTATTGCAGGGTATTGGCGGAGTATCGGCAGAGTATTGCAGGGTATTGACGAGTATTGCAGGTTATTGGCGAGTATTGCAGGGTATTGGCGAGTATTGCACAGTATTGCACAGTATTGCACAGTATTGCACAGTATTGGCAGAGTATTGCACAGTATTGCACAGTATTGGCAGAGTATTGCACAGTACTGGAAGAGTATTGCATATTATTGCAGAGTATTGCACAGTATGGGCACAGAGCAGCACTGTGGGCACTACAGATCCAGCCCACAGTGCTGCTAAAAACTATCTCTCCCCCTCTCCCCTCACACTGTACAGATCGGTACAGAGAGGGGAGGGAGAAACCGGCATCATGACATGACGCCAGTTTGTTTAAAAGTGACCGTTCCGTCATTTGACAGAGCGATCACATGGTAAACAGAATAAGTCGACCGCACTGTAGCCGTCTTTTGGCTATGTAGTTAAAAGCAGTATACTCACTATCTTCCCATTGTCATATTTTTCAAAAAAGTGAAAGTGGTCTTAAACAGTCTAATGGTCTTCACCCCTCCTCTTCCATCATATTCTCAGAGTCAACCCCACCAAAACCATACCTTCCTAAACTTCTTGGGAGCCCCTGTAGCTTCATAGGTCATTTTATACATCAGCACATCAGCATTTATTATTTTTATCCACATCCCCAGCGTCAACTGTTCATCATGTATACAGCGTCTGGCAATGCGCTTCCTCACACGAAAGATTAGGATCCTAAGGAACAGTTTTGTGTATGCATTCATCTCCTCTTAATTGAAAACTCCAAGGAGGCATCGTAGAGGAGAGCAAATGTTAGGCAGATCAAACTGGTCCAAAAAATAAAGTCACCTGCGATTATAATGGTCTCACTTTTTCGCATTCCCAGACCATATGTAGGAAAGTGCCCTCCGCTCCCTTGCATTTATGGCAGACAGCTGATTCCCTCCTTTGCATGCGGTAAAGTCTAGCTAACTGTTGGTGAAGGTAACGGAACTGGATCATTTTATCCATAGAGGAGGCAACAGACACCAAATATGTGCCCAGTACCTCCTGTCACAGTTCTTCCGACAACTCCGGGACAATCGCCGCCCATCGCGCCATGGGCCTAAAAAGTTGTAGTCATTATACCCGGGCCCACTGCCCCTTAGTATCTAGAGATTCACTTAGCTCAGCCTTTCTCAACTTTTTCAACACAGAGGAACTCTTGAAATAGTTCTCCAGTCTCCAGAGGCAGAAATGGCCCAATGCTGAAGGAACCCCTAGCAACCTCTGGAGGAACCCTGGTTGAGAATCACTGACTTAGCTGGATCCGGATCAATCAGAACCTTCTCCAAGATGTAAGTATTTTATGACATATCTAGCCCAGGTGCTGCGCCCATCCGTTAATTTTACCCCACAGGGGGCTATTTGGAGATAGCCACAAGGGATCGTCTTTCCTCCGTTGAGAGCACAAGTGAAACACTTTCCCTGGAAGTGCCATAACCGATCCCATCTTCTTCCTCGGGATCCCTTTCCTGGACAACATATTTTGTAGAGTTTCCTGTGAGGTGGCAACTGCTGCTTCTAGCAGGGTAGTGGCATTAGGAGTTGGTGGAAAATGGCGCCAGTACAGGCACTGCGCTACTTTAACCGTTAATTGCGCGTTCATGCAACACTGTACCAAAACTAAACGTATAAATTAAATTTTTTCTTTTTTTCTTTTTTTTTAACAATCAGAATGTTCCTTTATTCAACCAAGGCATGGTACAAAGGAACAATTTGGACAATATCAAGAAGTACATTATTCCGTTCCCGCTGAGCATACGCAGATGTGCGTACTCGGCTTTCGGGGGTTATACCAGGATGATGCCCACAGCTGCAGGCATCATCCCGGCACCATTGTTTAGAGCGGCCAATCGGCTATCCAGGGATAACAACCGATGTGGCTAAAAGCCACTCAGCTGCTATCCCGGAGGAGCGGGAGGGGACTCCCCCCCCCCCCCCCTCACCACCTCCCGTCGCTCTTCCCGGGCCTCCCAGTAGCACGGTAGGCCTGATTGACAATTTGCCGCTTCTGGCGACTAGGGACAGAGTGGAACGAAGCTGGAAACGTCTTTCTTTCCAGCCTCCTGATTGTAAACACGGAAGCGACGTCACAACGTCACTTCCTGTTTACTCGGCAGCCAATGGCGCCGGTTTTTAAAAAAATATACAGTATTCAGAATCGCCGAAAAAGGCGATCTGAATACTTTGAAGTGAAAATTCTTTTAGACTCCCGACCCCTCCATAAAGAGGACCTGTCACCACCTATTACTGTCACAAGGGATGTTTACATTCCTTGCGACAGCAATAAAAGTGATAATTTTTTTTTTTTTTAAACACAACTTAATAATATAAAATAAATAATTAAAAAAATTTAAAGCGCCCCCCCCCCCCCCTCATCCCCGCGAGATCGCGCAGAAAATAAAACGCATACGGAAGTTGCGCGCGCATATGTAAGCAGTGTTCAAATCACACATGTGGGGTATCACCGCGATCGTCAGAGCGAGAGCAATAATTCTAGCACTAGAACTCCTCTTTAACTCTAACCTGGTAACCGTAAAAAAAAAAATTAAGCGTCGCCTATGAAGATTTTTAGGTACCGTAGTTTGTCGTGATTCCACGAGTGCGTGACATGTTTGGTATCTATATACTCTGCATAACATCATCTTTCACATTTTACAAAGAAATTGGGCTAACTTTACTGTTTCGTTTTTTAACCACTTGAGACCCGCGCTATAGCTGAATGACGGCTACAGCGCGGATCTCCTTTGCCGGGACGACGTCTATTGACGTCGTCACGTGCACGAGCGGCCTGCGCGGCGCGCTCTATGATCGGCGAGTCTATGAGACTCGCCTGATCACCGATCCGAGCAAGGGGTCGATCCCGACCCCTTATCACGTGATCAGCTGTCAGCCAATGACAGCTGATCATGTGATATAACGGAGTCGGTAATCGGCTATTATTCCTCCTCGCGCTGCCCCCTGCCAGTGCCCACCTGCCCCCTCATCACTAAACATCATTAAAAAATAAGTGCCCTCCGTCAGTGCCACCCAGCAGTGCCCATAGTGCCACCCAGCAGTGCCCACAGTGCCACCCAGCAGTGCCCACAGTGCCACCCAGCAGTGCCCACAATCTGCCTCAACAAAGGTGCTGCACCCCAGTGCCACATATCCGTGGCCATCAGTGTCATCTATCAGTGCCCAGCAGTGCCGCCCATCAGTGCCCAGCAGTGCCACCTATCAGAGCCACCTATCAGTGCCACCTATCAGTGCCCATCAGTCCCATCTATCAGTGGTACCTATCAGTGCCCCTTAGTGCCACCCATCCGTGCCACCCATCTGTGCCACCCATCCGTGCCATCTTATCTGTGCCCATCTTTGCCCATCAGTGCCGCCTTATCTGTGCCGCCTTATCTGTGCCTATTAGTGCCGCCATAACTATGCCTATCAGTGCCCACCAGTGCAGCCTATCAGTGCCCACCAATGCAGCCTATCAGTGCCCACCAATGCAGCCTATCAGTGCCCACCAGTGCAGTCTATCAGTGCCGCCTCATTAGCGCACTTCAATGAAGGAGAAAAATGACCTGTTTGCAAAATTTTATAACAAACTATTAAACATGATTTTTTATTTTTATTTTTTTTGCATCTTTTTTTGTTTGGCCGCGTACACACGGGCGGACTGTTCGCCCAACTTTGTCCGCTGAACAGTGTTTGGGCGGACAGTCCGCTCGTGTGTGGGCTTTCAGCGGACAGTTTCAGCGGACAGTTGGACGGACAAGGTTTTTCGGAAATTCCGTAAAACTGTCCGCTGAAACAAGGTTCACGAACAGTCCGCTCGTGTGTAGGCTTGTTCGTCAAACAAAGTTGCGCGCATGCTCAGAAAGGATTTTCACGCCGAAAGCTATAATGCAGTGTATAGGACGTCGTATTTTTCGTCCCGTCGTACGCGCCGTTCACGTCATCGCGCACGGTTTCAGCAAACTGTTCGTCCGTCGTGTGTAGCCATGTCCGTCCATGCTAAGTTTGAGCGGACTGTTTGCCGAAACTGTTGGACGGACAAAGTTGGGCGAACAGTCCGCGCGTGTGTACGCGGCCTTTGTTTAGCAAAAAATAAAACTCCGAGCTGTAATTAAATACCACCAAAAGAAAGCTCTATTTGTGGGAAAAAAATGATAAAAATTTAATTTGGGTACAGTGTTGTATGCCCGCGCAATTGTCATTCAAAGTGTATCAGCGCTGAAAGCTGAAAATTGGTCTGGGCAGGAGGGGGGTTTAAGTGCCCAGTAAGTAAGTGGTTAAACATCCACGAAAGTGTCCCTTTTTCCAAAAAGTTGCGTTTAAAACACTGCTGCACGAATACTGTGTGGCATAAAATATTGCAACAATCGCCATTTTATTCTCTAGATTCTCTGCTAAAATATATATATATATATATATATATATATATATATATATAATGTTTGGGGGCTAGAAGTAATTTTCTAGCAAAAAATATGGATTTTAATTTGTAAACACCAAATGTCAGAAATTGGCTTAGTCATGAAAGGGTTATACACTGACAGTTCTAAAGAGAGCAAAAAGCTGATACCTGAATAGTTCTAACACGATGGGTAAACCTCAAACGGAGAATAACCATTAATAAAAGGAAGGAAAATAGAACACCAATCCCACTGTCCAATCAAGACCCAACAGAGACAACGAAGAGGTGAAGCAGCCACTCCCATACTAAATGCAAAGCACAAGAAAGGAAGTGCCCAAGCCTAAGCCGTCCATGGCTGCCACACCTTGTCGAATTTCATGGGGCAATTCCTGTTAACCACTTGCCGACCAGCTGCCACAATTGTACAGCGGCAGAATGGCACGACTGAGCGAAACTATGTTATGTTACGTTATGTTACGTTATGTTATGATTGTGTGTACGAGGCTTAAGTGACACTTTTTGGGGACCAGTGACACCAATACAGTGATCAGTGCTAAACATATGCACTGTCACTGTACTAATGACACTGGCAGGGAAGGGGTTAACATCAGGGGCGATCAAAGGGTTAAATGCGTTCCCTGGGAGTGCTTTCTAACTGTGGGGGAGGTGCTTTGCCTGGGGGAAGACAGAGCTCTGTGTTCCTGCTTAGCAGAAACACAGAATCTCCATCTTACCCTTTGACAGAACGGCGATTAGACATGTGCATAGCGAAAAAAATAAAACATTTTTGTTTCATTAATCTAGTTATTTTGTGTCGTTAAATTAATTTGATTCTTTCAATTTGTATTCAGGATTCGTATTTGGGATGCGTATTCGTAATTCCCGAATTCTGAATTGTTCGAATTTTATTTGAATTTACAGGGTTTATTTTTAAATTTTAAACATTCAAATTGATAAATTTTGAATTGGTCAAACCGAAAACTTTAGATTTTTTTCGCTTCCAATGTGTCAACGTGAACAAACATAAGAAACATTTTCATCAAATGATTACAATAACTCTTTAAATCACCTACGGCTTAACTAAGGCTGGGTTCACACTATCTTCACATGCGGCTCACAGCAGGGGGTCCGGTGTGTCCTCGTTCACCATTTCAGGTTCCGATTTCAGCCCGAAATCCACAAATTCGCACCGGAGCTGCAGCGGAGATATGTGATCCGGCTCCATAGAGAGCCGGTCAAAATCTCCTGCTATTGCGAAATGAATGCAGAAACCCACATCCAATTTGCAATAGTGTGAACCCAGCCTCAAACAGCATTATTTGAAAATGGTACTCCAATAACACACACAGTCTTTGATTTCAGCAATATGTATACAGTTAGAATTTGACTGAAGTTCGCTGTAAAATTCTATTCGAATTTCCGTTTGAATTTCCGAATGAAAATTTGTTCCGAATATTAATTCGGAATGAAACGAACCGCACATGTCTAATAGCATTCTGCCTTGTTTACATAGGCAGACCGATGTTCTGCCTCTCTCAGAATCGATTGCGGGATTGGCTCCCGAGCGGGTTTCCGGCGGCGAGCATGCACGCCCCAGACCGGGAACTAGAAGCCACGTACAGGTAAGTGATTTTGCCCAGGAGGGGCGCCCTGCCACAGTATACATCCGGAAGGGGTTAAAGCATTTTATATAGACAGCACTTGTGCTGTGTTATTTGGCCCTCTGTATCACCTGAAGTACCTGGTTGATCCTGCCTGGTTTTGCCTCCCCCCATAAACTGACCACGTTTATCATGGCTGCTGAGCCCTGACACCGTGGTCAGTCTACGTGCCTCCATCATCCGCAGCTCTCCTCTGTCCTCCTCTCCCCCTCCCTCCCTGCCTGTCAGCTCCCATTGCTCCCCAGCCTTCCCCTCCTGCAGGTAAAAATAACTGAGCATGTATGCTACAATGCCCTCTGTTATAGTAACTGGTGTGCCCCAGTGTATGTTTTTTTTTTTTTTTTTAAATAAGCCACCTTATTTTAGATTGCCGTCGGGCGCTCACGTGACTGGCCGCCTCTTTTCTCTTCTACTCTCCTCGCGACTGATGTCAGCGGGGGTTTCTTGGCCCTGCCCGCTGTAGCTGTCAGACCTGGAGAGGACAGAGGCGGCGGTCACCTGAGAGCCGAACGGCACTTTGAAATAAGGTAAATGAGGGCCTATTTTTTTTCAATAATACACTGGAACACATCAGTTACTATAATGCCCCATACACACGGTCGGAAATTCAGACGGAAAAAGTCAGATCGGATTATGTTGTCGGAAAATCCAATCTTGCGCAGGCTCTATCGGACTTTTCCTGTCAGAATTTCTGACGGAAAAAGTTTGAGAGCTGGATCTAAAATTTTCAGACAACAAAGTCCGATCAGACTTTTTCCAATCGTGTGTAGAGAATTCCGACGCACGAAGTGCCACACCATGCTCAGAAAAAATTTGGAGACGAAAGCTATTGGCTACCGGCCTCTACGTAGTCCTATCGTACTTGTTTTATGCCACGTCGTTCTGAACGATCGGATTTTCTGACAACTTTGTGCGACCGTGTGTATGCAAGACGAGTTTTGGCCAAAATCCGTTGGAAAAAATCTGACGGATTTTGTGGTCGGAATGTCCGACCGTGTGTATGGGGCATTGCAAAGGGGATTGTAGCATACACGCTCAGTGGCTTAACAACCACTTTAAGCTTTCCTGAAATGGGCAGGTGTGCACTGCCTAAGCTGCAGTGCTGAATAACAACAAGTCGATGGTGAAGGCTCCAAGGTGTCAGGAATCAGCAGCACAGATGGCCAAACCTTCATATCTACACTCAGGAAACTGTCTACTCTTTAAATGAGATTTATTTACAGTGAGACAAAATCCATCCAAACACCATCAAACATGAAGCTACAAGTGAACCAGAATCCCAGTGACAAACATCTAACAATCTGACTAAGCCTAGGTTCACACATACAGTGCCTTGAAAAAGTATTCACATCCCTTGAAATTTTCCACATTTTGTCATGTTACAACCAAAAACATAAATGTATTTTATTGGAATTTTATGTGAAAGACCAACATAAAGTGGCACATAATTGTGAAGTTGAAGGAAAATTATAAATGGTTTTCAAATGTAATAAATATGTGAAAAGTGTGTGTGTGTGTGTTTGTGGGGGGGGGGGGGGGGTCATTTGTATTCAGCCCCCTTTACTCTGATACCCCTAACTAAAATCTAGTGGAACCAATTGCCTTCAGAAGTCGCCCAATTAGTAAATAGAGTCCACCTGAGTGTAATTTAATCTCAGTATAAATACAGCTGTTCTGTGAATCCCTCAGAGGTTTGTTAGAGAACCTTAGTGAATGGACAGCATCGTGAAGGCCAAGGAACACACCAGACAGGTCAGGGACAAAGTTGTGTAGAAGTTTAAAGCAGGTTTAACGCAGGGTTAGGTTGTAAAAATATATCCTAGGCTTTGAACATCTCACAGAGCTCTGTTCAATCCATAATCGGAAAATGGAAAGAGTATGGTACAACTACAAACCTACCAAGACATGGTCGTCCACCTAAACTGACCAGCCGGGCAAGGAGAGCATTCATCAGAGAAGCAGCCAGGAGGTCCATGGTAACTCTGGAGGAGCTGCAGAGATCCACAGCTCAGGTGGGAGAATCTGTCCACAGGACAACTATTAGGCCGCGTACACACGCGCGGACTGTTGGCCCAACTTTGTCCGTCCAACAGTTTGAGCGAACAGTCCGCTCAAACTTAGCATGGACGGACATGGCCACACACGACGGACGAACAGTTTGCTGAAACCGTGCGCGATGACGTGAACGGCACGTACGACGGGACGAAAAATACGACGTCCTATACACTGCAATGCAACCTTCCGACGTGGAAATCCTTTCTGAGCATGCGCGAGACTTAGTTGGCCGAACAAGCCTACACACGAGCGAACAGTCCGCTGAAACCTTGTTTCAGCGGACAGTTTTTCGGAATTTCCGTAAGACCTTGTTCGGCCAACTGTCCGCTGAAACTGTCCGCTGAAGCCCCACACACGAGCGGACTGTCCGCCCAAACACTGTTCAGCGGACAAGGTTGGGCGAACAGTCCGCGCGTGTGTACGCGGCCTTAGTCGTCTCTCCACAAATCTGGTCTTTATGGAAGAGTGACAAGAAGAAAGACATTGGTGGAAGAAAGTCATAAGAAGTCCTGTTTGCAGTTTGTGAGAAGCCATGTGGGGGACACAGCAAACATGTGGAAGAAGGTGCTCTGGTCAGATGAGACCAAAATTGAACTTTCTAGCCTAAAAGCAAAACACTATGTGTGGCGGAAAACTAACACTGCACATCACCCTGAACACACCATCCCCACCGTGAAACATGGTGGTGGCAGCATCATGTTGTGGGGATGCTTTTCTTCACCAGGGACAGGGAAGCTGGTCAGAGTTGATGGGAAGATGGATGGAGCCAAATACAGGTCAACCTTAGAAGAAAACCCGTTATGCCCCGTACACACGAGAGGGATTAAGTCTGACAGACCTCCAAAGGAGTTCCAACGGAGTTCCGACGGAGTTCTGGCGGACTTTTCGACCGAACGGACTTGACCACACACCATCACACCAAACTCCGACGGAGTCGAACGTGATGACGTACGACTGGATTCGACGTAGGAAGTTCATAGACAGTAGCCAATAGCTGCCCTAGCGTCGGTTTTAGTCCGTCGGAGTAGCACACACACGAGCGAATTTTTCGAAGGGGACCGGGTCCGGCGGAGTTCCGTCGGGAAAATTTGAAGCATGCTTCATTTCTAAAGTCCGTCAGACTTTTGCGAAGCTAAAGTCCGTTGCAGCCCACACACGATCGGATAGTCTGACGGACTCGGTCTGACGGACTTTGGATGTTGAAAAGTCCGCTCGTGTGTACGGGGCTTTAGAGTCTACAAAAGACTTGAGACTGGGGCGGAGGTTCACCTTCCAGCAGGAGAACAACCCTAAACAGCCAGAGCTAAAATGGGATGGTTTAGTTTTGAGCATATTCATGTAGTAGAATGGCCCAGTCACAGTCCAGACCTCAATCCAATTAAGAATATGTGGCAAGATTTGAAAATGGCTGTTCACAGACGCTCTCCATCCAATCTGAGAGAGCTTGAGATATTTTGCAAAAGAAGAATGGGCAGAAACGTCTCTCTCTAGATGTGCAAAGCTGGTAGAGACATCCCCAAAAAGACTTGCAGCTGTAATTGCAGAGAAAGGGGGTTCTACAAAGTATTGACTCGGGGGGGGGGGGGGGGGCTGTACAAATGTCCCCCACACTTTTCATATATTTATTTGTATCATTTATCATTTTCCTTCCACATCACAATTATGTGCCACTTTGTGTTGGTCTATCACATAAAATCCCCATAAAATACATTTTTGTTTTTGGTTGTAACATGAGAAAATGTGAAACGTTTCACAGGGTATGAATACTTTTTAAAGGCACTGTATGTGGTGCAGGAAATGCAGTGATCCCTGTGCGTTTCACTCACCGCATTGCAGTCCCACTGTGTTTTAGATCCACTGCTGGTGTCAGTACAAAGTTAACAACACTCCAAACGGATCACAAACGCAGTGCAATTTTGCCTGCATCGGATTGCATAGTACAAAACAACAATGTGATACGGTTTGCGGTGCGGCTCCAAAAAAAGGTGCCTGCACTTCTTTGGTGCAATGTAGTGCGATTTGAGCCCATTCACAATGAATGGGCTCAAATTGCACCACACTGCATTGCATGTGAATTGCACAGGAATGCGGTTCCATAGTGTGAAGGGACTGAGTGACCAAAAGCCTAAGGCCGCGTACACACGCGGGGACTGTTCGCTCAACTTTGTCCGCTGAACAGTGTTTCGGCGGACAGTCCGCTCGTGTGTGGGCTTCAGCGGACAGTTTCAGCGGACAGTCTGACGAACAAAGTTTTTCGGAAATTCCGAAAAACTGTCCGCTGAAACTTGGTTTGAGCGGACAGTCCGCCCGTGTGTAGGCTTGTTCGTCAAACTAAGTCTCGCGCATGCTCAGAAAGAATTTACACGCCGAAGGTTGCATTGCAGTGTATAGGACGTCGTTTTCTAGTCCCGTCGTACGTGCCGTTCACGTCATCACGCACGGTTTCAGCGGACTGTTCGTTCGTCGTGTGTGGGCAAGTCCGTCCATGCTAATTTTGAGCGGACTGTCCGCTGAAACTGTTTGACGAACAAAGTTGAGCGAACAGTCCCCGCGTGTGTACGCGGCCTAACAAATAAACTATATATACCATATGTACAAAATAGGAAACAAAATAGGAAACGCAGATGAACAAGGTGAAGATGCAGGAAGCAGATGGGAAGGGGAAACCAGGACTGGGATCAGCCTCAAAGGGGAGCAGTTAAGAGGCAGCATGGGTGCAGGGCAGGAGCAAGATCAGGGTCAGGATCAGAATAAATGACGTAACAAATTTGGCAGCAAAGCAAATCACTGGAGCGAGAGGCACAAGTAGGGGAGGGTAGAAATACCCTCCCAGCAGCCAGCATCAGGTGGAAACTTATTACTGGGATCTGCTGGATGGATTACACCCGCTGGTGGACATTGGAATTACAAACCTCCACCCAGGGAACCACAGAGCTACCAGCAGGTGATCCAGGTGATGAGAAAGGGTGACCATTACACAGTGGTTCTAAACCTTTCCTGTTGTACACCACAAAATATAATTTTTTTTAATTTTTTTAATAATTTTTTTTTTTTTTCTGCCTCATTTTCTATTGCTGGTTCTAACTTTCCCGACACAAAAATAAAAAGCTTTAGCCAGAATTCCATCTTAATATAAATTCCTAAGGTTGATTTATTTTTACACGCAGGCTGGGCTATTCATTTTAAACAAATGTTTTTTGGCTCGGTGACAGTTATTTTTCTTAAGAAGTAAATCTTCTCCATAATCTGATTTACGATCGAATCTCTTATTTTATTTTATTATTATTATTATTATTTTTTTTTTTTTTTAAATGTGGCATTAAGCGAAGGAATGAGCCAAGTTTTGATTTTTTTCTTTTCCAAAGTTCAGCTTTGGAGGAATTCCAGTCCCCGGGAAGCCCGGCACGTTTCTGAAGAGGAATTTTCACGGCTGCATCGAGAACCTGTACTACAACGGAGTGAACGTTATCGATCTGGCCAAAAGACGCAAACCTCAGATCTACATTGTGGTAAGAGAGACGTTTGCCTGTTTTGCGATGATTGTGTAATTTGCTCTCCACTTCCTGCGAAAGTCTTTTTATCCGCTTGAGTTAGTGTGCATTGTGAGGGATCAGTTTAGCGTTGACCTGAAAGTAATTCTTGATAGGATTTCGCTGGGGCAATTTCTATCACAATGCTTAAAGCGGAAATAAAGTATCTTTTTTTTAATGTATTTTGTTTTTTAATTATGCAAATGATTTGAAAATGCCAGTTAAAAAGACAGCATGCATGCACTTGTTGGTTTTTTGCTTTATCCGTATTTTATATCATCCATACGCCATCTTGTAGAGTCGGCTCTAACTACTTTCTCAGTAGGACATGAAAAAGGTGGTGCTACCGTGCCATGAATATTAAAGCTGAACTAAATTCTCTCTCTCCATCAACTTGAACTATTTTTAATCCGTTTTTATTAAAAAGCTTATATTGCATTTATAGTTAGAGGATCAAAAGCCAGCAAAATACAAACAAGCAGACGCGGCCGCGGACCTTGCCAATCGGCTCGCGCGTAATGACGTCACAGATGTGGCTCCACCCAACGCGTTTCCCCATAATAGGTTCGAGACTCCTTTCCCAGTCGATGCCTATTATGGGGAGACGCATCGGGTGGAGCCACATCTGTGATGTCATTAAGCATGAGTCAACTGGTGAGGTCTGTGGGCACGGCCGCTGACTTTTGATCATCTAGCTGTGAGTTCAATATAAGCTGTTTAATAAAACGCGATTTTAACCACTTCCAGAACCACCCACCGCCATTATACGCTGGCGCGTTGACGTTGAATACCGTTGTTATGGCAGCAGATAGCTGGTATTTTTAAAAACAGCGGGCAGTCTGCTTTCGGATTAAAGTGGTCTCTGTGGTGGATTTGCCGCAAGATCACTTTTATTGGCGGTGGGAGAGGTGACCACCCCCCTTCCCGACGCGTTTAGGTCATCTCCGCCGCTTACCAAAGCCCTCGGTAGCGGCGGAGACGATTGGGTCCTTTGCCCTGTGAGGTATGGAGTCGAGTGAGAGAATGATGGCCCCCCCCGCTCTACTCCATATCATTGGATGTCGGAAGTGACATCAAACATCACTTCCGCCTAATGGTCTTAAAGAGGTGTTTCCGTTATAAAAAAAATAAAATAAAAGCCAGCAGCTACAAATACCGCAGCTGCTGACTTTTAATAATCGGACACTTACCTGTCCCAGGGTCCAGCGATTCGGGGGATTAAAGCCCCGTCTCCCCCGCTGCTTGGCAGCGCCAGCATTGTAACTGTGGGCACCCAGCTGTGGCTTCACAGCCGGGCACCCACTGTGCGGCCGTGATTGGCCGCTCAATCGTGACAGGTGACAGGTCCCAGATGATTGACAAGAGAGAAGGGGCAGAGCTGAGTCCTTCTTGCGCCAAAGGGAAGTGACGTCAGGAGCTCAGGCACTGAAGGAGGCAGCCTACGAGGGACCCCCTAACAACAGCCATTTAGAGGTGAGTAGATGCATTTTTTTTCTGGTGGAACACCACTTTAAAGGGGATTTCTTTTTTTATTATTGAAAAAAATATATATTTTTTATTTTTTATTGCATTTAAGTGTAAATGTGACAGCTGAGCTCTTTTTTTTACCCCAGATCTCACATTAAAGAGGTTCTGTCATGCTTTTATATTTACATTCCTTGTAATAGGAATAAAAGTTATCTAAACATTTTTTTTTTTTTTTTAAAAGGAACACTGTGAAAATCAATATTTAAAAAAAAAATAAATATATATATATTTTTTTTAAAGCACCCCGCTCCGCCGTGCTCACGCGCAGAAGTGAGCGCATAAGTAAGTTCTGCCCGCATATGAAAACGTTGTTCAAACCGCACATGTGAGGAATCACCGCAATCGTCAGAGCCCAGAGCAATAATTCTAGCAAAAGACCTCCTCTCTAACTCAAAACTGGTAACCTGTAGAGATTTTTAAACTTTGGCCATGGAGATTTTTAGGTGTCAAAGTTTGTCGTCATTCCACGAGTGGGCACAATATAGAAGCGTAATGTGTTGGGTATCAATTTACTCGGCGTAACATTATCTTTCACAATATGAAAAAATAAATAAAAAAATTGGGCTTACTTTACTGTTGTCTTATTTTTTAATCCCAAAATCTTTTTTTTCCAAAAAATGTGTCAAAGTGTCTAATTTGTCCTCCACAATGTCGCAGTCCCGATAAAAATCTCAGATCGCCACCATTACTAGTAAAATAATAATAATAATAATAAAAATGCCATAAATCTATCCCCTATTTTGTAGGCGCTATAACTTTTGCGAAAACTAATTAATATACGCTTATTGCGATTTTTTTTTTCCACTAAAAATATGTAGAAGAATACATATCAGCCTAAACTGAGAAAAAAAAGTTTTATGTTTTTTTAAAAATTGGGATATTTATTATAGCAAAAAGTCAAAGATATTATGTTTTTTTTTCCAAAATTGTCGCTCTTCTTTTGTTTATAGCGCAAAAAATAAAAACCTCAGAGGTGATCAAATGCCACCAAAAGAAAGCTCTATTTGTGGGGAAAAAAAGGACGTCAATTTTGTTTGGGTGCAATGTCACACGACCGTGCAATTGTCATTTAAAGCGACGCAGTACTGTATCGCAAAAAATGGCCTGGTCATTGAGCAGCCAAATCTTCCGGGACTGAAAAGTGACAATGTAAAAAAAAGAAAATAAATAAAAAAAAAATGTTATTTTTTTTTTTTAAAGTGCCTCCGTCCCCGCGGGCTTGAGCAGCATGCGTAAGTCGCGCCCGCAAATGTAAACGGTGTTCAAATCACACATGTGAGGTATTGCCTCGATCGCCAGAGTGAGAGCAATAATTCTAGCAAAAGACCTCCTGTAACTCTAACCTGGTAACCATTAAACATTTTTTAAAGTGTTACCTGTGGAGATTTTTAGATACCGCAGTTTGTCGCCATTCCACGTGCATGCGCAATTTCAAAGCGTGACATGTTAGGTATCTATTTACTCGACGTAACATCATCTGTCATATTATAAAAAACAAAATAAAACTGGGCTAACTATTTAGTTATTTTTTTAAATTCGTGAAATACCGTGTGACATAAAATATTAAAGAGGAAGTAAACCCTGATGGGTTTACTTCCTCTTTGATTCCCTGCAAAGGTAAAGCATAATGGACTACTATGCATCGCATCGCATCGCATAGTAGTCCATTATGTGTCACTTACCTGACACAGGAGCCAGCGATGTCACCGCTGTCCCCTGTAGTCCGGAGCCTCCATCTTCTTGGTGGGTCTCGCTGCTCCGGCGCTGTCATTCGCCGGAGCTGCGATGACGTCACTCCTGCGCATACGCACGGGAGCCGCCACTCGCGGCATCTTGCCGCTAACTGCGGCGCGCTCAGTGCGCCGCAGACAGCGGTGCCTGTATTTCGTCAAATATCTCCTAAGCCTATACGGTTTTCTTGGACCTACAGGCAAGCCTTAATCTAGGCTTACCTGTAGGTCAAAGTTGGTTGTAAGGGTTTACAACCACTTTAAAGCGATCGCCACTTTATTTTCTAGGGTCTCTGCTAATATTTATAAATCTGCCATATATATATAGATAGATAGATAGATATATATATATATATATATATATATATATATATATATATATATATATATATATATATATATATATATATATATATATATATATGTATATGTATATGTATATGTATGTATATATATATATATATATATATATATATATATATATATATATATATATATATATATATATATATATATATATATATATATATATATATATATATGTATGTATATGTGTATATAGTTTTATATATATATATATATATATATATAAATCTGCCAAATATATATATACAGATTTTAACTTGTAAGCAGCAAATGTCAGCAATGGGCTTAGGCATGAAAGGGTTGTTTACACTAAAATCTTTCTCCTCTTATGTTTTGCCGTCGTTTTGTGTTACATCTTAATTAAAAATAAATGTCCCTTGTGCTGGTAATGGTGTTACGCATGATCAGTTGCTAAAAAAACTATAAACCTAAAGAGTGTAGACTGCAGGCGAGGGGCCGCTACCAGCGATTCCATGGCTGCAATCAAGCGGCACTTTGCGGTGTCATTACATATAACAACATTGGATGTATGCATTATTATCTCCATCCAGAGTCAGCCTGAGGTGTAATTAGTGACAAGAAAACATTCTGCGCAAAACGATAACCTTAATATCAGTGATATCGCACATCCAGCAGCTCGTAATCTCCACGCGGCTTGGTACGGCTGCTGAAAAAAAAACTCATGATGACAAATAAATGATTTGGTTATCAGGGAGAATGAGACGCCTTTATAGAGAGGCGGTTGCTAAAAGAATAAAGATTGTCCATTATTCAAAGTAAATATTCAATGAGCTTAGCAGTGGCGGCCGGTGCTCCATTTTTTTGGTGGGGGCAAACCCCCAACCACCAGCCCTAAGCCCGCCAGCCCCCGCACTTACCCCATCCCAGGCAGCTCCCCCTGGCTTCTCCTCTCAGCCAATCCGGTCGCTACTCCTCCAGACCCGCTTCCTGTCCTGATTGGTAGAACTCGTGTGCCCTGCATGGATATTAGGGGCGGGGCACATAGAGGTTAGTGGGGGCGGAACTTATGGACGGGCCGCCGCTGGAGCTTAATAAATAAAGGAATACACCTTTCAATACAAATAACCAATCGTGTTTTTTTTTTCTTTTAATTATCCTGCCGTGATTGGACATTCACATCCTCACGAAGACTAAAGGCCGTTTCGGTAGACATGTGCACTGCTGAAAAATGTTCATTTTCTTTTCTTTAGTTTTTATGTTTTGTTTTTATTTTTTTGTCTCATTCGTTATGATTGCAATTCATAAATTCGTAAATTCTAAAATTTGATAATACACAGAAAAAACAAATCTGTTATGATCGCAATTCGTAAATTTTAAAATACGTAAACTCGAAAATTTGAAAATACAAAAAAAAAATGAAAAAAAAAAAAAATCTGTTATGATTGCAATTCGTAGCTTCGAAATTTCGTAGATTCGATAATTCGTAAATTCTAAAATTCGTAAATTCTAAAATTTGAAAATACAAAGAGAAAGAAAAAAAAATCTGTTATGATCACAATTCATAGATTTTTTTTAAAATTCGTAAATTCGAAAAAAAAAAGAAAGACAAAAACAAAGACGAAAATTTGAAAATTCTAAATCGTGACTAACTAATTAATAATAACTAAATAATAAATTATAGGTATTGGAATTTCCTTTCAAAATTGGCTATTAGTGAACGTAAGGAATACAAATGTATCCAAAGTTACGACTTATCTGTAATGATGAATTTGTTACGTTCACTAACAGCCAAATTCTAAACAAATAGAACAGGACAAATTAATAATAAATAATGATTATAAAAAAGTTTTTTATTATTATTATCGTTGTGTATATGTATTATTATTAATTTGTTACATTCCATTTGTTTAGATACGGCATTCGTTATTTCAGATACTTCGTATCTTCGTAAATTCGTAGATTCGAAAATTTGAAAGTCTGAAAATATGAAAATCTGAATATTCGAAAATACGAAAAAAAAAAAGAAAGGAAATTCGAAAGAACGAAAAGAACAAAAATTCTAAATATTAACTAACTAATAATAACTAACTTTTAAATTATATGTATTGGAATTTTCTTTCAAATTTGGCTGTTAGTGAACGTAACGACTACAAACTTATCCAAAGTTACGACTTATCTGTAATAATGAAATAACTACGAATTATCCGAAAATAACGAATGTTGTATCTAAACAAATGGAACATAACAACTTAATAATA
Organism: Lithobates pipiens; assembly: GCF_037356315.1. Classification (NCBI taxonomy): domain Eukaryota; kingdom Metazoa; phylum Chordata; class Amphibia; order Anura; family Ranidae; genus Lithobates; species Lithobates pipiens. The sequence continues at coordinate 335,205,107 of NW_027507784.1, forward strand.
ATACATAACAATAATAATAATAAAAACTTTTTTATAATTATTATTTATTATTAATTTGTTCCGTTCCATTTGTTTAGAACTTGTCTGTTAGTGAACGTAATGAATACAAATTTATTTGAAGTTACGACTGATCTGTAATAATGAATTTGTTACGTTCACTAACAGCTAAATTCTAAACAAATGGAACAGAACAAATTAATAATAAATAATGAAAATAAAACGTTTTTATTATTATTTTTATTAATATTATTGTTATGTATTATTATCAATTTGTTACGTTCCATTTGTTTAGATGTGGCATTCGTTATTTCGGATAATTTGTATCTTCGGATAAATCCGTATTGGTTACATTCACTAACAGCCAAATTTGAAATGCCCACACCTATAATTTAATAGTTAGTTATTATTAGTTAGTTCATATTTTGTAAATTCGAAAATTTGAAAGTCTGAAAATACGAAAATCAGAAAATTCGAAAATACGAAAAAAAAAAGACAGACAATTTCGAAAGAATGAAAATTCTAAATATTAACTAACTAACTAATAATAACTAACTGTTAAATTATAGGTATTGGAATTTTCTTTGAAATTTGGCTGTTAGTGAACGTAACGAATGCAAATTCATCCGAAGTTACGACTGATCTGTAATAATGAATTTGTTACGTTCACTAACAGCCAAATTCCAAACAAATGGAACAAAACAAAATAATAATAAATAATGATTATAAAAAGTTTGTATTATTATTATTATTTTTAATTTGTTACATTCCATTTGTTTAGATGCGGCATTCGTTATTTCGGATAATTTGTATCTTCGGATAAATTCATATTTGTTACTTTCACTAACAGTCACTAACAGAATAAATTCAAATTTGAATAGAATAGATTAGAATAGAAATTAATAGAGTAGAAAAGATTATAAAATAAGAAAAGAATAGAATAGAAAAAAAAAACAATAGAATAGAACTGGGGTCTCCACCAAACTCCATACCAGACCCCTATCCGAGCACGCAGCCCGGCCGGTCAGGAAAGGGGGTGGGGACGAGCGAGCGCCCCCCCCCCCCTAGCCGTACCAGGCCGCGTGCCCTCAACATGGGGGGTGCCTTGGGAAAGGGGGGACCGTGCAGCCCCCCCACCCCAAAGCACCTTTTCCCCATGTTGATGAGGACAAGGGCCTCTTCCCGACAACCCTGGCCGTTGGTTGTCGGGGTCTGCGGGCGGGGGGCTTATCTGAATCAGGGAGCCCCCTTTATTAAGGGGCCCCCGGTTTCCCCCCCACCCCACCCTATGTGAATGAGTATGGGGTACAATGTACCCCTACCCATTCACCTGTGAAAAAAATGTACAAAAAAACACAACACACAAGGGTTAAAATAGTTTATTGCACAGCTCTGGGGGTCTTCCGTCTTCGGGGGTCTTCTCGCCGGACTCCTCCGCTATCTTCTGCTAGCTCTTTTGCTAGCGGAGGAGCCTGGCTTTCTTCTTCGTCGCCGGCCTCTTCTTCCGACTTCGGCGGGTCTTGTCCCCCTCTTCGGTTCTTCTTGCCGGGCCACCGCTTCCTCTTCCAGCTCTTTTACTAGCGGTGGCCCGGTCTTCTGTCGCCGTCACCGTCGCCGCCTTCCGTTCTTCTTCTTCTGGACTCTGGGACTGTGACATCGTAAGGGGGTGGGGTCACCATGTGACATCAACCGGTGACCCCGCCCCTTGTCCCTATATAAGTCGCTGCGCACCGCGCCCCTGGCATTGCGGCCGGAGAGAGCGTTGAGTCAACATCTCCAGAAGAAGAAAGGCGGCGGCGTCAGAAGACCGGGCCACCGCTAGTAAAAGAGCTGGAAGAAGAAGCGGTGGCCCGGCAAGAAGAACCGAAGAGGGGGACAAGACCCCCGAAGTCGGAAGAAGAGGGCCTGGTATTGGCGGGAATCCAATTTGGATCCCCGCACCAGTGCCAACCCGGCCAGCGATGCTTGTCGCTTATCGGGAAAGGAAAATAAACATTTTTCCTTTCCCGATGCGAGCCAGCTCGGCGCTGGCTGCCGCGACGGAGCTCGTAGGGTGTCAATCTCGCTGCTAGAAGCGGCGAGATTGACACAAAATCACGGTCACCTACTGTATACAATAGAATAGAATAAAATAGGAAAAAATATAGCCGTCTTCCGAAAATGAATTTGGAATATAATAAATTCAAATTTCGAATTCAAATTTGATTGGATTTTTTCGAATTTGGTCAAATTGAATTTATTTTTCACCGAATTCTGAGAATTCTAATCTAATTCGAAAACGAATAAAGGAAACAAAATCCGAAAACAAATTTAACAAATTTAACGAAAGAAATCTATTTAAATAACCAATCGAAACGAAACCCATTTTTTCATTCTGTACATGTCTACATTGGAAGGCGTGTAGTGTGAACTGTCCCTTAAAGGGCAACTAAACTCGCTCACTATGTCTAATCCTTTAGCGAAAATGTTTTTCTATATTTATTGTGTTTATCGCTCTTTGAAGGTTTGCTTAGAAAACAACGAATTCCCCCCTCATATTTGCCCCCCCAGGTAAATAATTTGTATGCTGTATACTATGTGCGCATTTGTTAAAAAATTTTTAGTGGCTTCCTGATTTATGGCCTTGGCCAAAATTATGTCATACCTCCCAGGATTATTCAGGGGGAGGGGCTTTCTCATCTAAGAACACCCTCCTGCCTGCATGCCTGAGCTAAGAGCAGATGGATTCCAGGAGTTAAATGCTAAACGAATCATCCGCCTTTACTCAAGATGGCTGAGTCTAGAAATGCTTGGGGTGGGGGGGGGCATTTCTCAACAAAATAAAGCATGGAGACGTGGATGGGTGGTTGCTCTGAATATTAAAAATGAATTAGCATTTTTGGTATGTGGTGCTCAGTTTGCTTCCACTTTAACCACTTAAGAACCTGGCCTATTTTTTAAACTTGGTGTTTACAAGTTAAAATCATTTATTTTTTGCTAGAAAATGACTTAGAACCCCCCAAACATTATATATATTTTTTTCAAACACCCTGGAGAATAAAATGGTTGCAATACTTTCTGTCACACCGTATCTGCACAGCCGTCTTACAAGTTAAATTTTTCTGGAAAAAACACACTTTTTTTAATTAAAAATAAGAAGCCAATTTTTTTTTTATACTGTGAAAAAGAATGTGACGCCGAGTAAATTGATACCCAACATGTCACAATTCAAAACTGCGCCCACTGGTGGAATGGCACTTTGGCACTTAAAAATTTCCATTGGCGACATTTCAAAATTTATACAGGTTACCAGTTTTGAGTTAAGCCTCGTACACACGATCGGATTTTCCAACGGGAATTGTTCGATGACAGGCTGTTGGCGGAAAATCTGACCGTGCGTGCGCTCCATCGGACTATTGTTGTCGGATTTTCCACAGACAAATGTTGGATGGCAGGTTTTAGAATTTTCAGCGGACGAATGTGTGTGCGGATTTTCCGAGTCCGTCGGAAAAAAGTCCAAATTACAAACACGCATGCTCGGAAGCAAGGAGGAGCCGGAAGTGGTCGGTCTTGTAAACTAGCGTTCGTAATGGAGAATTACCATTGGTGACGCGGCAAATTATGAAATCTGGAAATGCAGCGCACAATTCTCTTCTTCTTTAATGGGATAATAATGAAGCTGCTTTGCTGGTGATACTGATGGAGTTATTGCAAACTAGTTTTCAAAGGCTTTTTTTCTTCTAGTGATATCAAGAATAATATTATTATGCTTGTTATTTTTTTGTTGCAAGTTACCACAACACCATTATCCCGTCGTTTTAAAGATCAGAGATACAACTATGTTGGTGTCCCTTGTTAATTTTACATTGTATTTTTTTTTATGTAACTGCCGACTCCCAAACTGTCATTTGAAGTAAAACACATAGCCAAGTATTATTCTACACATTTTCTTTTATTGTGCATTAAAAAAATAAAATAAATAAAATTAGACATGCTATCTGCCAATAGAACTTAACCAAAAAGTGCATTCTATGCATCCAAAAATATAGAAAATATACCAAATCAAATCATTATTATTCAACCAAAAAATAAAATAAAAGCCTCATGCATGTGTCCTGCTTCTTAAAGCGGGGTTCCACCCTAAAGTGGAACTTCCACTCATCGGAACCCTCCCCCCTTCCGGTGTCACATTTGTCACCTTTCAGGGGGGAGGGGGGTGCAGATACCTGTCTAAGACAGGTATTTGCACCCACTTCCGGGCATAGACACCCACGGGAGTCTATGCTTCTTTCTGTCCCACCACACTGTCTGCTGAAACACACATGGGTCCCAGAGACAGCGCGGACCATTCCCATTGCGCTGCACGACTTGCGCATGTGCAGTAAGGAACCGGAAAGTGAAGCTGCAATGCTTCACTTCCTGATTCCCTCACCGAGAATGGGGGCAGCAGCAGCTGAGAGCTCGATTGGCCTCGGCTGCCGACATCGCTGGACCCTGGGACAGGTGAGTGTCCATTTTTTAAAAGTTAGCAGCTGTAGTATGCATTTAATATTTTTTTTGTAGGTGGAATCCCTCTTTAATATAGGGGGTCAGCAATGCCAAGAGTTGGTGAAAGCAGGGGTCCGTCATCCAGAGATAATTCTGAAAATCATCTGGATTATTCTTCTGGAGCTCCCACAGCAAAAGCATATGACATAACTAGTCATCATTAATAAAGCAAACAATTTTTGGCCCAAGAAATCCTCCTCCTCCTGTTCCTGGACTGGACTTGGGTCCAAGCAATAATTTCAGGGCCGATAATAAATAACACGTTATCTCTTCCAATTCCGCAACATGTCTGGTTTAAGAACGGCCGTTCAGAAACGAACTGAAAAGCGCAAAATTAAAAGCGTGAAATGAAAAGCGCGAATCAACACTCACCAAACTTCTACTAACATGAAACTAGCAGAAGGAGCCCAAAGGGTGGCACTAAAGAGCTGAAAAACCACATAGTGCGTCACTACGTTTGTGTTTGTTGGCCGACAATTCCTTGCCGTTTGTATGCATGACAAAATCCAGGCACACGCCTTCAGACAAAAGTCAGAGGTTTGGTCTGCGGAAAATCCGATCGTGTGTATGAGGCTTTACAGAGGAGGTCTAGTGTTAGAATTATTGCTCTCGCTCTAGCGATCGCGGTGATACCTCACATGTGTGGCTTGAACACCATTTACACATGTGGGCGCGACTTACGCGTGCGTTTTCGCTTCTGCGCGTGAGGCCGGCGGGACGGGGTACTTTCAAATTATTTTTTTCATTATTTATTTGACTTTGTATTTTTTAATTTTACACTGTCCGTTTAAAACCTTTTTATTTTATTTTTTTGGGTCACTTTTATTCCTATTACAAGGAATGTAAACATCCCATGTCATAGAAAAAAAAAAGGATGACAGGACCTCTTAAATGTGAGATCCGGGGTCAAAAAGACCTCAGATCTCGCATTTAGACGTAAATGCAATGACATTTTTTTTTTTTAAAAAGCCTTTTTTTTTCAATAAAAAAAAAAAAAAATCCTCTTAGGGTATTGACGTCGCTTCCGTCATCCTATGGTATGGAGCCGAGTGGGGGCCATTTTTACCCTCACTCGACTTCCAGCCTCAGAGGATCGTCTCCACCTCTACCGAGGGCTCCGGTAAGCAGCAGAGATGACCACAACGTGGCGGGAGAGGGGCACCTCTCCCGCTGCCGATAAAAGTGATCTTGTGGCGAATCCGCAGCTGAGACCACTTTTATCTGAAAGTATTTTTAGAAATACCGGGGTTATGGCAGCTATCTATATTTAGCATCAAAATACCGGTGTATACCGATTAGCGGACGGTCGGTAAGTGGTTAACAATGTTTCAGTACTTATGGCGTGCACCAACATTGTTGAATAACATGCTGTACCCGTCACATCTTGTTCTTGTCTTATTTATTTTTTTAAACACAATGGAAAAAGTCCATTACCATCAACTTAAAAGCAGCGGAATCCATTTATTGTCCATGCAGCTCCCTGTGTGCTCAGATAATGGCACTTTTATAAAAGAGAAAATATGTTAATGTATCTTTCATAAAAATACCACAAATCCCAAAATGAATACATTGATGTAAGCAGTTTGCACGTTCAATATGTAGCATATTTGTGTGTAGCATATTGTTTTCTTCGTTGTTGACAAAAGAATGCACTATAAAAAATAGAATTTTTGCATATTTATTGTGTTTACCGGTTTTCGAAGGTTTGCTTAGCAAACAGCGAATTCCCCCATAGTATTTGCCCCCCCATGTAATAATTTGTACGCTAAGCACTATTGTGCAAATTTGTTACATAGAGGTTGATTTACTAAAGGCAAATAGACTGTGCACTTTCCAAGAGCAGTTTTTCCAAACCCAGTGGCAGCTGTTTTTTTTTGCGCAAACGAACTGAAAAATTCTGAAAAATACTGAAACATAATCAGCAATTGCAGCCACTGTGCCCATCATATGCAGCCACTGTGCCCATCATATGCAGCCAACTGTGCCCATCATATGCAGCCAGTATCTCCATCACATGCAGCCAACAGTGCCATCAAATGCAGCCACTGTGCCCATCATATGCAGCCACTGTCCCCATTATATGCAGCCAATTGTGCCCAGCAAATGCAGCCAACTGTGCCCATCATATGCAGTCACTCTGCCCATCATATGCAGCCAACTGTGCCTTTCATATGCGGCCAACTGTGCTCATCGTATGCAGCCACTGTGCCCATCGTATGCAGCCAACTGTGCCCATCGTATGCAGCCAACTGTGCCCATCATATGCAGCCAACTGTGCCCATCATATGCAGCCACTGTCCCCATCATATGCAGCCACTGTCCCCATCATATGCAGCCAACTGTGCCCAGCAAATTCTGCCAACTGTGCCCAGCAAATTCCGCCAACTGTGCCCAGCAAATTCTGCCAACTGTGCCCAACATATGCTGCCAACTGTGCCCATCATATGCTGCCAACTGTTCCCATCATATTTAGCCACTCTGCCCTCATATACAGCCAACTGTGCCCATCATATGCAGCCAACTGTCCCCATCAGATGCAGCCAACTGTGCCCAAAATATACAGCCAACTGTCCCCATCATATGCAGCCACTGTCCCAATCATATGCAGCCACTGTGCCCATCATATGCAGCCACTGTCCCCATCATATGCAGCCAACAGTGCCATCAAATGCAGCCACTGTGCCCATCATATGCATCCAACTGTGCCCATCATATGCATCCAACTGTGCCCATAATATACTGCCACTGTGCCCATCATATGCATTCACTCTGCCCATCATATGCAGCCAACTGTGCCTATCATATGCAGCCACTGTGCCCATCATATGCAACCAACTGTGCCCAGAAAATGCAACCAACTGTGCCCAGAAAATGCAACCAACTGTTCCCATCATAAGCAGCCACTTCTCCCATCAAATGCTGCCAACTGTGCCCATCATATGCAGCCACTGTGCCCATCATATGAAGCCAATGTCCCCATCATATGCAGCCAATTGTGCCCAGCAAATGCAGCCAACTGTGCCCATCATATGCAGCCACTGTGCCCATCATATGCAGCCACTGTCCCAATCAAATGCAGCCACTGTCCCCATCATATGCAGCCACTGTCCCCATCATATGCAGCCAATTGTGCCCAGCAAATGCAGCCAACTGTGCCCATCATATGCAGCCAACTGTACCCATCAGATGCAGCCAGCTATGCCCATAATATGCAGCCAACTGTCCGCATCATATGCAGCCACTTTCCCCATCATATGCAGCCACTGTCCCCATCATATGCAGCCACTGTCCCCATCATATGCAGCCAACAGTGCCATCAAATGCAGCCACTGTGCCCATCATATGCAGCCACTGTCCCCATCATATGCAGCCACTGTCCCCATCATATGCAGCCAACTGTGCCCATCATATGCTGCCACTGTGTCCATCATATTCAGTCACTCTGCCCATCATATGCAGCCACTGTGCCCATCATATGCAGCCATTGTGCCCATCATATGCAGCCAACTGTGCCCAGAAAATGCAACCAACTGTGCCCATCATATGCATCCACTCTGTCCATCATATGCAGCCACTGTCCCCATCATATGCAGCCACTGTCCTCATCATATGCAGCCACCTGTGCCCAGAAAATGCAGCCACCTGTGCCCATCATAGGCAGCCACTCCTCCCATCAAATGCTGCCAACTGTGCCCATCATATGCAGCCACTGTGCCCATCAAATGCAGCCACTGTGCCCATCAAATGCAGCCACTGTCCCAATCAAATGCAGCCACTGTCCCCATCATATGCAGCTACTGTGCCCATCATATGCAGCCACTGTGCCCATCATATGCAGCCAACAGTGCCATCAAATGCAGCCACTGTGCCCATCATATGCAGCCAACTGTGCCCATCATATGCAGCCACTGTGCCCATCATATGCAGCCAAATGTGCCCATCAAATGCTGCCAACTGTGCCCATCTTAGGCAGCCACTGTCCCCATCATATTCAGCCATTGTCCTCATCATATGCAGCCACCTGTGCCCATAAAATGCAGCAAACTGTGCCCACCATAGGCAGCCACTCCTCCCATCAAATGCTGCCAACTGTGCCCATCATATGCAACCACTGTGCCCATCATATACAGCCACTGTGCCCATCATATGCAGCCAACTGTGCCCAGCAAATGCAGTCACTGTGCCCAGCAAATGCAGTCACTGTGCCCATCATATGCAGCCAACTGTGCCCATCATATGCAGCCAACTGTGCCCATCGTATGCAGCCAACTGTGCCCATCATATGCAGCCACTCTGCCCATCATATGCAGCCACTGTGCCCATCATAGGCAGCCACTGTCCCCATCATATGATGCCAACTGTGCCCATCATATTTAGCCACTCTGCCCTCATATACAGCCAACTGTGCCCATCATACAGTATGCAGCCAACTGTGCCCATCAGATGCAGCCAACTGTGCCCATAATATGCAGCCACTGTCCCCATCATATGCAGCCACTGTGCCCAGCAAATGCAGCCAACTGTGCCCAGCAAATGCATCCAACTGTGCCCATAATATGCAGCCACTGTGCCCAGAAAATTCAGCCACTGTGCCCATCATATGCAGACAACTGTGCCCATCATATGCAGCCACTGTCCCAATCAAATGCAGCCACTGTCCCCATCATATGCAGCCACTGTCCCCATCATATGCAGCCAATTGTGCCCAGCAAATGCAGCCAACTGTGCCCATCATATGCAGCCAACTGTACCCATCAGATGCAGCCAGCTATGCCCATAATATGCAGCCAACTGTCCGCATCATATGCAGCCACTTTCCCCATCATATGCAGCCACTGTCCCCATCATATGCAGCCAACAGTGCCATCAAATGCAGCCACTGTGCCCATCATATGCAGCCACTGTGCCCATCATATGCAGCCACTGTCCCCATCATATGCAGCCAACTGTGCCCATCATATGCTGCCACTGTGTCCATAATATTCAGTCACTCTGCCCATCATATGCAGCCACTGTGCCCATAATATGCAGCCACTGTGCCCATCATATGCAGCCAACTGTGCCCAGAAAATGCAACCAACTGTGCCCATCATATGCATCCACTCTGTCCATCATATGCTGCCAACTGTGCCCATCATATGCAGCCACTGTCCCCATCATATGCAGCCACTGTCCTCATCATATGCAGCCACCTGTGCCCAGAAAATGCAGCCACCTGTGCCCATCATAGGCAGCCACTCCTCCCATCAAATGCTGCCAACTGTGCCCATCATATGCAGCCACTGTGCCCATCAAATGCAGCCACTGTGCCCATCAAATGCAGCCACTGTCCCAATCAAATGCAGCCACTGTCCCCATCATATGCAGCTACTGTGCCCATCATATGCAGCCACTGTGCCCATCATATGCAGCCAACAGTGCCATCAAATGCAGCCACTGTGCCCATCATATGCAGCCAACTGTGCCCATCATATGCAGCCACTGTGCCCATCATATGCAGCCAAATGTGCCCAGAAAATGCAACCAATTGTGCCCATCTTAGGCATCCACTCTGTCCATCAAATGCTGCCAACTGTGCCCATCATATGCAGCCACTGTCCCCATCATATTCAGCCATTGTCCTTATCATATGCAGCCACCTGTGCCCATAAAATGCAGCAAACTGTGCCCACCATAGGCAGCCACTCCTCCCATCAAATGCTGCCAACTGTGCCCATCATATGCAACCACTGTGCCCATCATATACAGCCACTGTGCCCATCATATGCAGCCAACTGTGCCCAGCAAATGCAGTCACTGTGCCCAGCAAATGCAGTCACTGAGCCCATCATATGCAGCCAACTGTGCCCATCGTATGCAGCCAACTGTGCCCATCATATGCAGCCACTGTGCCCATCATAGGCAGCCACTGTCCCCATCATGTGATGCCAACTGTGCCCATCATATTTAGCCACTCTGCCCTCATATACAGCCAACTGTGCCCATCATACAGTGGTGTGAAAAAGTGTTTGCCCCCTTCCTCATTTCCTGTTCCTTTGCATGTTTGTCACACTTAAGTGTTTCGGAACATCAAACCAATTTAAACAATAGTCAAGGACAACACAAGTAAACACAAAATGCAATTTGTAAATGAAGGTGTTTATTATTAAAGGTGAAAAAAAATCCAAACCATCATGGCCCTGTGTGAAAAAGTGATTGCCCCCCTTGTTAAAACATACTATAACTGTGGTTGTCCACACCTGAGTTCAATTTCTCTAGCCACACCCAGGCCTGATTATTGCCACACCTGTTCACAATCAAGGCATCACTTAAATAGGAGCTGCTTGACACAGTAAGGTCCACCAGAAGATCCTTAAAAGCTACACATCATGCCGAGACCCAAAGAAATTCAGGAACAATTGAGAAAGAAAGTAATTGAGATCTATCAGTCTGGAAAGGGTTATAAAGCCATTTCCAAAGCTTTGGGAATCCAGCGAACCACAGTGAGAGCCATTATCCACAAATGGCGAAGACATGGAACAGTGGTGAACCTTCCCAGGAGTGGCCGGCCGCCCAAAATTACCCCAAGAGCGCAGCGACGACTCATCCAAGAGGTCCAAGGAACTGCAGGCCTCACTTGCCTCAGTTAAGGTCAGCGTTCATGCCTCCACCATCAGGAAAAGACTGGGCAAAAATGGCCTGCATGGCCACACCACTGTATGCAGCCAACTGTGCCCATCAAATGCAGCCAACTGTGCCCATAATATGCAGCCACTGTCCCCATCATATGCAGCCACTGTGCCCAGCAAATGCAGCCAACTGTGCCCATAATATGCAGCCACTGTGCCCAGCAAATTCAGCCCCTGTGCCCATCATATGCAGACAACTGTTCCCATCATATGCGGCCACTGTCCCCATCATATGCAGCCACTGTGCCCAGCAAATGCAGCCAACTGTGCCCAGCAAATGCATCCAACTGTGCCCATAATATGCAGCCACTGTGCCCAGCAACTTCAGCCACTGTGCCCATCATATGCAGACAACTGTGCCCATCATATGCAGACAACTGTGCCCATCATATGCAGCCACAGTGCCCAGCAAATGCAGCCAAATGTGCCCATAATATGCAGCCACTGTGCCCCACCGCACGCCCGCCCGCCCACTATCTGCCCGGCACTTACCCCACCATGGGATCGCTTCTGCCTTCAGCCAATCAGGTGACTGGTATTAGACCCGTGCCTCCTGTTTGGCGGAGATGCGGTTCAGTGTTAGAAAATATTAATTTGCTTTTCTATCATACCATACCATACCTATCATCTCTGTGCTCCAGGTCCACCTTTTTTTGAAGCCTATTAGAGCCATAGGCACTAATAGGCTTCAAAAACACCCCCCCCGGCCGCTGTAATTCAGGTGCTCGGCACCCGAAAAGGGGCTGGACACATGAATAGTGGGTGGCTACAGAGGCCGTGGATCTATCCATTTTACATAGAGAGTGTGGCTGGAGAGAGGGGGCAGCGCCCGTGCGCCCTTAATGGGCAATCATGTGCAAGCAAAAATGCAAGCAACAGCACTTGCAAAGTGCTCAGTCTAGTTGCCTTTTAGTAAATCCACCCCCTAGTGTCTTATAACCCTTCACTGCGTTCATTGAATTGTGAATGTGCAAATTAGCTAATTTTTACTGGGAACTGTGAGTTTTTATTAATTCACACTAAATGATTTCAGTGTGCAAATGTGCAAGATGCAATGATCCATAACCGCCATTCTGTCGAGTAGTGGTCGTTCAAGTAGACTTCTGAGGCCGGGTTCACCGCATCCAATTCGCAGTGGCAGGAGATTTTGACCGTAAAGACATGGATGAGCGAGTTTGGGGTGGTGGAACTTGCCTGGCCTGCCTCAACCCCACAGGGGTGTCAAACTGATGGCCCGCCAGCTGTTGCGGAACTGCAAGTCCAATCATGCCTCTGCAAACATCAGGTCAAACATTCCCATAGACGCACCCCTAAACCTTGTGGACGGCCTTCCCTGAAGAGTTGAAGCTGTTATAGCTGCAAAGGGCGGGACAATTCAATATTGAACCCTACGGACCAAAACCGGGATGCCATTACAGTTTATGTGCGTAAAAGCAGGTGTCCCAATACTTTTGGTAATATAGTGAATAAACCAGAAATCTTTATCATGAATGCTTTTCTGGCTGTTAAAATAAAATGTGGCTTATTAAATCTTCGCGTGTTCAATGTAAAAGGTTACGCTGTAGCAGAATCTGAACACGTCTACACGACGGGCCCGATCTACCCCCCCCCCCCCGAGTGTGGTTTTAAATTCCAGCGAGGGATCGTTCTGCCACACCAGACCACCACGCTGCTGAGAATCGCCTCGCCGCTAATTGGATGTTCTGGGAACGCCAACTGCTCAGATGTTTGACTGCGCGGAGCGGATAATCCCACCGCCCCCCTGGTGTAGGATCTTACTCTTTCTCAGGCATGAGTGAAAAATTGCGTATATTAACCACTTCAGCCACCGGACCATTTGGCTGGCTTAGGACCAGACCACTTTTTGCGATTCGGCACTCCGGCGCTTTAACTGACAATCGCGCGGTCGCGCGACGTGGCTCCTAAACAAAATTGACGTCCTTTTTTTCCCCACAAATAGAGCTTTCTTTTGGTGGTATTTGATCACCCCTGCGGTTTTTATTTTTTGCGCTATAAACAAACAAAGAGCGACAATTTTAGAAAAAAACGCAATATTATTTTACTTTTTGCTATAAAAAATAACCCCGAAAAATATCTAAAAAAATATTTTTTTCCCTCAGTTTAGGCCGTATACGTATTCTTCTACATGTTTTTGGTAAAAAAAAAAACGCAATAAGCGACTATTGATTGGTTTGCGCAAAGTTTATAGCGTTTACAAAATAGGGGATAGTTTTATGGCATTTTTATTAATATATATTTTTTTTTTTACAAGTAATGGCGGCGATCAGAGATTTTTATCGTGACTGCGACATTGTGTCGGACACATCGGACAATTTTGACACCTTTTTGGGACCATTGTCATTTATACAGTGATCAGTGCTATACAAATGCAGTGATTCCTGTGTAAATGACACTGGCAGTGAAGGGGTTAACCAGGGGGTGGCAGTGTAGGGGTTAAGTGTATCCTAGGGGCGTGTTACTAACTGGGGGGGTGGCTGTGTGTTAGTGAACGTTGATCTCTGCTCCAATCACAGGGAGCAGAGATCAGTGTCACTTGTTGCTAGGCAGAACGTTCAGCCTCCCCGTGAGACGATCGCGGGTATCCCCGCAGCGATCGAGTCCGTGAGACCTGCGACAGGACTCACGGAGGCCCCGACCATTTTTTTCCCCCTCAGTTTAGGCCGATACGTATTCTTCAAAGTATTTTTGTTTAAAAAAAAATCGCAATAAGCGATTATTGATTGGTTTGCGCAAAAGTTATAGCGTCTACAAAATAGGGGATCAGCGATTGTTTTTTTTTTATCGTGACTGCGACATTATGGTGGACACGTCGGACAATTCTGGCACGATTTTGGGACCATTCACATTTATACAGCGATCAGTGCAATTAAAAAAAAAAATTGATTGCTGTGTAAATGTGACTGGCAGTGAAGGGGTTGGTAGCGGTTACGTGTGTCCTAGGGAGTGATTCTAACTGTGGGGGGAGGGGCTATGTGTGACACGACACTGATCACCGCTCCCGATTACAGGGAACGATGATCAGTGTCCTAGGGTCTACAAACTACTGGATATATATATATTTTTTTTTTAAATAAGCTGCCCAGCAGATCGCCAGATCACGTGTGTGTTTGTGTGTGTATATATATATGTGATCTAACGCAGAAGTGCTGTGCTGTAGCAGTAAAATTGCTATAGGGTGGCCGTTAAGTGGTTAAAACATGTGACTAAAGCCTCATTTTGCAAAAGCTTTCAGGAGCGTCAAGCATTTGGCCCTTTTTTACCAATGATCATTTTTCCAATGATGGGGCACTATTTCTCCCATTTATACCATATATGGGGCACTATTCCTCCTACTGATACCAATGATGGGGCACTATTCCTCTCACTGACACCAATGATGGGGCACTATTCCTCCCACTGACACCAATGATGGGACACTATTCCTCCCACTGACACCAATGATGGGGCACTATTCCTCCCACTAACAGCAATGATGGGGCACTATTCCTCCCACTGACACCAATGATGGGGCACTATTCCTCCCACTGACACCAATGATGGGACACTATTCCTCCCACTGACACCAACGATGGGACACTATTCCTCTCACTGACACCAATGATGGGGCACTATTCCTCCCACTGACCCCAATGATGGGACACTATTCCTCCCACTGACACCAATGATGGGACACTATTCCTCCCACTGACACCAATGATGGGGCACTATTCCTCCCACTAACAGCAATGATGGGGCACTATTCCTCCCACTGACACCAATGATGGGGCACTATTCCTCTCACTGACACCAATGATGGGGCACTATTCCTCATACTGACACCAATGATGGGGCACTATTCCCCCACTAACACCAATAATGGGGCACTATTCCTCCCACTGACACCAATGATGAGGCACTATTCTTCCCACTGATACCAATGATGGGGCACTATTCCTCCCACTGACACCAATGATGGGGCACTATTCCTCCCACTGACACCGATGATGGGGCACTATTCCTCCCACTGACACCAATGATGGGGCACTATTCCTCCCACTGACACCGATGATGGGGCACTATTCCTCCCACTGACACCGATGATGGGGCACTATTCTTCCCACTGACACCAATGATGGGGCACTATTCCTTCCACTGACACCAATGATGGGGCACTATTCCTCCCACTGACACCAATGATGGGGCACTATTCATCCCACTGACACCAATGATGGGGGACTATTCTTCCCACTGACACCAATGATGGGGCACTATTCCTCCCACTGATATCAATGATGTAGCATTATTACTTGCATTGATACCAACAACGGGGCATTATTCCTCCCACTGACACCAATGATGAGGGGACTATACTCCCATTGATACCAACGATCGGGCACTATTACCCCCCCCCAATACCAATCATTGGCAGTGTCAAATTAATAGCACCATGGGCCACTGCAGCCCATACCAGCCTACATAAGGTGTCCCCATCACAGTGTTCTATACATCAGGTGTCCCCATCACAGTGTCCCCTTACAACAGGTGTCCCCATTAAAGTGTCCCCATACATCACATTTCCCCATCACAGAGTCCCCATACATCAGGTTCCCATACATCATAGTGTCCTCATCCATCAGAATTGTGCCTCCCCTCCCCCTTTTACTCACAAATTACAAATGCTGTTCCCACCTGCAATGAAGGAAGCTCCTCCTTCCTCTCGTACGCTGAGAATGAGGTGAGTTCTCAGTCTCGGCGCCGACTCTCTTCCACCCCCCTTGCAGGATGAAGGAGAAAACTGAATCCTCTCTACAGCAGAAGCCAGCCACTCCTTCTGACAGGAGTGACATTGCATTTACTCTTGTCAAAGAAGAGTGTCACGAGTTGGCAAATTGACAGTGCACCACCCCCCCAACACAGTGCCGGCCCCTTCCCTTGTCCTGGCCCTCATCATGGGCCCCCAATGCACCTAGAGCCCCTGTGTAGTGCCCAGGGGTGAACTGAAAACTCATGGGGCCCCCGGGCAATAGGAGATTATGGGGCCCCGGGCAATCAGAGATTATGGGGCCACACAGTATACAATCACACAGTATACACAGACATGTTTCTATTGGCTGAGAAGGTACTGGAGAGGTGGGGCAGCTATAATCTCGGGATTTTTAGACCAAAAGGATGCCGGTAAGGGACATTTCGGAGACAGATGTAAATAAAACACAGATTTTTACATACTGTCCCTGGTTTCACTGAGGCTGGCAACCCTGATGGGGCCCCCTAGTGGCCCGGGGACCCTCGGGCAGTGCCCGAGTGGCCGAATGGTCAGTCCGCCCCTGGTAGTGCCCATTCATTAAGATGGACCTGATCATGAGAAATTGTTTAATCCCACTGATGCCAGGACATTTTCTTCTCCCACTGGCCACAGTCTGGCCTCCATAAAGTTTGAAGGACAGTAAACTGGCCCTTTGTTTAGAAAGTTTGGAGACCCCCTGCCCCAGACAAAAATTATCAGTTGACCCGTGCAGTGTGGGCACAGTACCCACTGCATGGCAAAAACTTTTTTTGTGCCCGGAGATGGGCTTTCAATCACGGGTCTGCTTCTTTGAAGGAAAACACACCTTACGGTATACCCATCGGAACCAACTTCTACTTCTATCAGTCCAGCGCTATCATACTCACATATGGAAAAACAAGTCAAATGGCGCGTACACTCGCTCGGAAATTTCCGACAACAAATGTTCGATGTGAGCTTGTTGTCGGAAATTCCGACCGTGTGTAGGCTCCATCGGACATTTGTTGTCGGAAATTCCGACCGTGTGTAGGCTCCATCGGACATTTGTTGTCGGAAATTCCGACCGTGTGAAGGCTCCATCGGACATTTATATAGAAAGTGCAATGAGTGTGAATCACCTCACAAAGTGCAAATAGTGCAACTAAATAAATGCAATTAAATAAATACAATTCAGGTAATTGCTGCAATAATCAATGTGCTCATATAATATATATATGCCCAAAAAGAAAAATGCAAAATCAGAGGGCATAAACAATGTGCAAAAAACAATATTAAGAGACACAGTGAATCTGTAAATCATAAATGTTCATAAATTCCCGTTCGTGCAGATGCTTTGTGAGCTATAAACAAAGTCCATGCATAAAAGTGCCTTCCGCAGTGTATACTAATCCAGTGATTCAATTCAGTGCCAAGCCAGTGCACCACCTGTTTCACCAGCCTCTCACCTCCAATACTTGATACAGAAGCACAATTTAAAAGCCAGAGCTATTTCCTCCACAATCATCCAGTGGTTAGTATCCAGCTGACTTTTTCTTTCCCTGGTTCTCCACCTCTCACATAAGTAAAGAACAGAAGGACAAGGGGGCTCTCATGTGTAGTATCCAAATAAAGCGATTTTAATAACAAACAATAGTAACTTACAGTTCAGTAAATGACAACGAGTAGATATAGCAACAATCCGAACTTCCGGTCTCGGCCGCGACCGGAAGTAACAAGTGCAATACCACAGCTCCTTCCCTGACGCGTTGCGTCACGATCACATGACTTTTTCAAAGGGTGGCTGGTGAAACAGGTGGTGCACTGGCTTGGCACTGAATTGAATCACTGGATTAGTATACACTGCGGAAGGCACTTTTATGCATGGACTTTGTTTATAGCTCACAAAGCATCTGCACGAACGGGAATTTATGAACATTTATGATTTACAGATTCACTGTGTCTCTTAATATTGTTTTTTGCACATTGTTTATGCCCTCTGATTTTGCATTTTTCTTTTTGGGCATATATATATTATATGAGCACATTGATTATTGCAGCAATTACCTGAATTGTATTTATTTAATTGCATTTATTTAGTTGCACTATTTGCACTTTGTGAGGTGATTCACACTCATTGCACTTTCTATATATATTTTTCAGTTTACTATTGATTAGTTATTCTTTTATGGTGAGCGCCGCAATTTATTTATTATTTATTGTTTCACTAGTAGTGTGGAGATCACTATTCTTGCAGGCTGCTTCCACACTTTAATATGATTTAAAATTTTTTTTTTCTTTTTGGTTTGTTACACTTAGATTAGTAAGGTGAAGCGCACTAGTACCCTCTAATTATATCCATCGGACATTTGTTGTCGGAAATTCCGACCGTGTGAAGGCTCCATCGGACATTTGTTGTCGGAAATTCCGACCGTGTGAAGGCTCCATCGGACATTTGTTGTCGGAAATTCCGACCGTGTGTAGGCTCCATCGGACATTTGTTGTCGGAAATTCCGACCGTGTGTAGGCTCCATCGGACATTTGTTGTCGGAAATTCCGACCGTGTGAAGGCTCCATCGGACATTTGTTTTCGGAAATTCCGACCGTGTGAAGGCTCCATCGGACATTTGTTGTCGGAAATTCCGACCGTGTGTAGGCTCCATCGGACATTTGTTGTCGGAAATTCCGACCGTGTGTAGACTCCATCGGACATTTGTTGTCGGAAATTTCCGACAACAAAAATTTGAGAGCTGGTTCTCAAATTTTCCGACAGCGTCATTTCCGAGCGTGTGTAGACAATTTCCCGACGCATAAAAATTCCACGCCTGCTCGAGATCAAGCGGAAGGAGCCGCACTGGCTATTGAACTTCATTTTTCTCGGCTCGTCGTACATCTTGTACGTCACCGCGTTCTTGACGTTCGGAATTTCCGGCAACATTTGTGTGACCGTATGTATGCAAGACAAGTTTGAGCCAACATCCTTCAGAAATAAATCCAGGATTTTGTTGTCGGAATGTCCGATCGTGTGTACGCGGCAAAACTCTACGAATCACGTCAAAAATTATATGTGTGCGTAAACTTTGCAGAACTCGCTAACAATGTGTACTTACTGAATATATGATATGGTTTCCCTTTGGAAATATTTTTTTATGCAGAAGTGCCTCATCGGCGTCGCCCGTAGGCGTATATTACGATGTAAATCCTCAGACTTTTCATAAGCGTTGTCAGACTTCACATTTTGGGTTTATTTCAAAACTCTTTTACCTAGAGGTAATCGCCGTGCAAATCCACTAATAGATCAACGGGGGACTTTGCTATGAAAATACATATAATACACTTGGAGTTTCTCACCTCTCTTGGGTATCCTTTGCTGCATTTGTAAATTTCAGGGCTGGGCTGAGGAATTCTCTTTGTGGTTCATTAAAAGTTGCTCTAGTGAGATAGTTGGGCTTGACGTGACAACCTCCTGTAACTCTTTGTCTTCTCCAGGGGAATATCACGTTTTCCTGCTCTGAGCCCCACATCGTTCCCATCGCCTTCACCAGCCCCAGCAACAGCTACCTCCTCCTGCCCGGCACCCCGCAGATGGACGATCTGGCGGTCAGCTTCCAGTTCCGGACGTGGAACAGCGACGGTCTACTCTTGTCCTCCAAGCTGTCCGGTGATTCCGGAATGCTCCTGCTCCAGCTGTATTCTGGGAAGCTGCTGCTGATGATCCAGAAGGAGTTGGTCAACATACTTCCAATAACCGCAGGTAACGTTTTCAGAGAGTTGAATCTGACCCCCCGGCCTTCCCTTCAGTCTTGCACAGTTGTACCGACTCCTCTCCTGTACTGAAATGGCTTACTCTGCCACAAATCGGATAGATACCACCATATTTCCTGGCTGGAGGACATCCAGCGCAATGTAACCTTTCCTCCCTATATGTAAAAGTAGATGGACTATGTGGGTACCTCATCCCTGGATTTGTAGGATATTTAAAAAAAAAAAACAGATTGAACTGACTTTACCGGTACCAGTGAAGGACGCTTACAACATAATTCTACATATATTTCTTTATTACAACAAGTTAAAAA
This sequence comes from Lithobates pipiens, assembly GCF_037356315.1. Lineage (NCBI taxonomy): Eukaryota > Metazoa > Chordata > Amphibia > Anura > Ranidae > Lithobates > Lithobates pipiens. Next base: position 335,225,134 of record NW_027507784.1, read on the forward strand.
ATTGTTTAACACATTCTATATAAAATCAAGAACCATTGGCTCAGATCAATAATAAGAAGTTGATAGTTATTTCAATATATCTCTGTTACTACTGTGTCAGGGGGTCAACGCATTTCACACCCGTGCTTCCTCAGGACCTCAATTCATTGACTATACCTAGTGAAGGACACATACAACATAATTCTAAATATATGTCTTTATTACAAAAAGTTTAAAAAATGTTTAACACGTTCTATATAAAACCAAGAAGCATTGGCTCAGATCAATTAGATCAAGTTGATAATTATTGCAATATATCTCTTACTACTGTGTCATGAGGTTGATGAGTTTCACACCCGTGCTTCCTCAGGACCTCAATTCATTGACTATACCTAGTGAAGGACACATACGACCTAATTCTAAATATATGTCTTTATTACAAAAAGTTAAAAAAAATGTTTAACACATTCTATATAAAACCAAGAAGCATTGGCTCAGATCATTTAGATGAAGTTGATAATTATTGCAATATATCTCTTACTACTGTGTCAAGAGGTTGACGAGTTTCACACCCGTGCTTCCTCAGGACCTCAATTCATTGACTATACCTAGTGAAGGACACATACGACCTAATTCTAAATATATGTCTTTATTACAAAAAGTTAAAAAAAAGTTTAACACATTCTATATAAAACCAAGAAGCATTGGCTCAGATCAATTAGATCAAGTTGATAATTATTGCAATATATCTCTCTTACTACTGTGTCAAGAGGTCGACAAGTTTCACACCCGTGCTTCCTCAGGACCTCAATTCATTGACTATACCTAGTGAAGGACACATACGACCTAATTCTAAATATATGTCTTTATTACAAAAAGTAAAAAAATGTTTAACACATTCTATATAAAACCAAGAAGCATTGGCTCAGATCATTTAGATGAAGTTGATAATTATTGCAATATATCTCTTACTACTGTGTCAAGAGGTTGACGAGTTTCACACCCGTGCTTTCTCAGGACCTCAATTCATTGACTATACCTAGTGAAGGACACATACGACCTAATTCTAAATATATGTCTTTATTACAAAAAGTTAAAAAAATGTTTAACACATTCTATATAAAACCAAGAAGCATTGGCTCAGATCAATTAGATCAAGTTGATAATTATTGCAATATATCTCTCTTACTACTGTGTCAAGAGGTCGACAAGTTTCACACCCGTGCTTCCTCAGGACCTCAATTCATTGACTATACCTAGTGAAGGACACATACGACCTAATTCTAAATATATGTCTTTATTACAAAAAGTAAAAAAATGTTTAACACATTCTATATAAAACCAAGAAGCATTGGCTCAGATCATTTAGATGAAGTTGATAATTATTGCAATATATCTCTTACTACTGTGTCAAGAGGTTGACGAGTTTCACACCCGTGCTTTCTCAGGACCTCAATTCATTGACTATACCTAGTGAAGGACACATACGACCTAATTCTAAATATATGTCTTTATTACAAAAAGTTAAAAAAAATGTTTAACACATTCTATATAAAACCAAGAAGCATTGGCTCAGATCAATTAGATCAAGTTGATAATTATTGCAATATATCTCTCTTACTACTGTGTCAAGAGGTCGACAAGTTTCACACCCGTGCTTCCTCAGGACCTCAATTCATTGACTATACCTAGTGAAGGACACATATGACCTAATTCTAAATATATGTCTTTATTACAAAAAAGTTAAAAAATGTTTAACACATTCTATATAAAACCAAGAAGCATTGGCTCAGATCAATTAGATCAAGTTGATAATTATTGCAATATATCTCTCTTACTACTGTGTCAAGAGGTCAACGCATTTCACACCCGTGCTTCCTCAGGACCTCAATTCATTGACTATACCTAGTGAAGGACACATACGGCATAATTCTAAATATATGTCTTTATTACAAAAAGTTAAAAAAATGTTTAACACATTCTATATAAAACCAAGAAGCATTGGCTCAGATCATTTAGATGAAGTTGATAATTATTGCAATATATCTCTTACTACTGTGTCAAGAGGTTGACGAGTTTCACACCAGTGCTTCCTCAGGACCTCAATTCATTGACTATACCTAGTGAAGAAAACATACGACCTAATTCTAAATATATGTCTTTATTACAAAAAGTTAAAAAATGTTTAACACATTCTATATAAAACCAAGAAGCATTGGCTCAGATCATTTAGATCAAGTTGATAATTATTGCAATATATCTCTTACTACTGTGTCAAGAGGTTGACGAGTTTCACACCCGTGCTTCCTCAGGACCTCAATTCATTGACTATACCTAGTGAAGGACACATACGACCTAATTCTAAATATATGTCTTTATTACAAAAAGTTAAAAAAATGTTTAACACATTCTATATAAAACCAAGAAGCATTGGCTCAGATCAATTAGATCAAGTTGATAATTATTGCAATATATCTCTCTTACTACAGTGTCAAGAGGTCAACGCATTTCACACCCGTGCTTCCTCAGGACCTCAATTCATTGACTATACCTAGTGAAGGACACATACGACATAATTCTAAATATATGTCTTTATTACAAAAAGTTAAAAAAATGTTTAACACATTCTATATAAAACCAAGAAGCATTGGCTCAGATCAATTAGATCAAGTTGATAATTATTGCAATATATCTCTCTTACTACTGTGTCAAGAGGTCAACGAGTTTCACACCCGTGCTTCCCCAGGACCTGAATTCAATGACTATAAACAGAGATCATACAGAAAAGAGTCTTCCAGAGAATTATGTACCACGTGTCATCAAGGAGCCACCCAATATCTGATGTTGTGAAATCAAGAAATATAAAGAAATAGCCAGATAGTCTGAGGATATGATCCCAAAAATAAAGGAGAGGGAGAAAATTACCCTCCACTCGGGGTAATAGTCAGTTCATTCATCTAGCACCTCAATATTGTTCAAGATAGCGGTCAGTGATTATATTTGATCCCAGAAAGCTGGAGTCTTTTACATCGATATATTGAAGAGTAAGCAACAGCACAACACCATCCACCAAGTTTGATCCACTTGGTGGATGGTGTTGTGCTGTTGGCTGGAGTTTATAAAGATTTTTGGTTGATTAATCACTTCAGCCCCGGAAGGATTTACCCCCTTCCTGACCAGAGCACTTTTTGCGATACGGCACTGCATTGTTTTGACTGACGATTGCGCGGTCATGCAACGTTGCACCCAATCAAAATTGATGTAATTTTTTCCCCACAAATAGAGCTTTCTTTTGGTGGTATTTGATCACCTGTGCGGTTTTTATTTTTTGCGCTATAAACAAAAATTTCTTTTACTTTTTGCTATAATAAATATCCCCCAAAAATATATTAAAAAGACTATTTTGTTTCTCATTTTAGGTGATATGTATACTTCTACATATTTTTGGTAAAAAAAAAATCGCAATGAGCGTATATTGATTGGTTTGCGCAAAAGTTATAGCGTCTACAAAATAGGGGATAGATTATGGCATTTTATTTTATTTTTTTATTAGTAATGGCAGCGATCTCCGATTTTTATCATGACTGTGACATTATGGCGGACACATCGGACACTTTTGATACCATTTTGGGAAATTGTCATTTATACAGCGATCAGTGCTATAAAAATGCACTGATTACTGTGTAAATGTCACTGTCAGGGAAAGGGTTAAACACTAGGGGATGATCAAGGGTCTAAGTGTGTCCTAGGGAGTGATTCTAACTGTGGGGGGGGGGGGGGGAGGTGGACTACCACTGACTTGACAGTGATCACTGCTCCCGATGACCGGAGTAGATCTGTCATGTCACTAGGCAGAACGGGGAAACGCCTTGTTTACAAAGGCATCTCCCCATTCTTCTGCTCCGTGACACGATCACAGGCCCCCGGCAGACATCAAGTCTGCGGGCACGGTCACGGATTACGTAGCTGACACGCGCACACGCCCACAATGCCACGATTTAAAGGGGACATACCTGTATGCCCATTTGCCCAGCCGTGTCATTGTGCCAACGTACATTATCGTGTGCTGGTTGGCTAGTGGTTAAAGAATAAGACCAGAAGGTAGATGTTTGCTGTGTAGTAAAGTCAATTGGGTAATGGGTATACAGGCTCTGATATAAGTCAGCTAATGTTTACTCTTCCATGTATTAATGTAAAAGACTGCAGCTCTCTGGGATCAAATATCATCATTGAACGCTATCTTGAACAATATTGAGGTGCTAGATGAATGAACTGACTATTACCCCGAGTGGAGGGTGATTTTCTCCCTCCCCCTTTTTTGGGATCATATCCTCAGACTATCTGGCTATTTCTTTATATTTCTTGATTTTTACAACATCAGCTATTGGGTGGCTCCTTGATGACACGTGGCACATCATTCTCTGGAAGGTTCTTTTCTGTATGATCTCTGTTTATAGTCAATGAATTGAGGTCCTGAGGAAGCACGGGTGTGAAACTCGTCGACCTTTTGACATTGTAGTAAGAGAGATATATTGCAATAATTATCAACTTGATCTAATTGATCTGAGCCAATGCTTCTTGGTTTTATATAGAATGTGTTAAACAATTTTTTTACTTTTTGTAATAAAGACATATATTTAGAATTGTGTTGTACGTGTCCTTCACTAGGTATAGTCAATGAATTGAGGTCCTGAGGAAGCACGGGTGTGAAACTCGTCGACCTCTTGACACTGTAGTAAGAGAGATATATTGCAATGATTATCAACTTGATCTAATTGATCTGAGCCAATGCTTCTTGGTTTTATATAGAATGTGTTAAACAATTTTTTTACTTTTTGTAATAAAGACATATATTTAGAATTAGGTCGTATGTGTCCTTCACTAGGTATAGTCAATGAATTGAGGTCCTGAGGAAGCACGGGTGTGAAATGCGTTGACCCCCTGACACAGTAGTAACAGAGATATATTGAAATAACTATCAACTTCTTATTATTGATCTGAGCCAATGGTTCTTGGTTTTATATAGAATGCAATAAATACATTTTTTAACTTGTAGTAATAAATAAATATATTTCGAATTGTGTTGTACGTGTCCTTCACTGGGTACCGGTAAAGTCTGTTCAATCTGTCCTATTTTAAATATTCTACATTTCCTCCCTAGTTTGAATGTCCCAGGCCCCTTTTCCTTCAGTGGATTTTAGTTCTTTCTACAAAGGAGGTTCAGCATCACATGTGGGTGATACCTAGTAGGCTCCACATGCAAATAAAGCCTAGGAACGCCCACACCTCCAGAATGACATGCACCCATCAAGGCATTTTGATATTTCCTTAACTCCTCCCAAGAGCCAGCCTACTGCTTGCATCAGGAATCATAAGATGAGTACTAAGCAGGTCTGGAACAAGGGGGGGGGGGGGGGCAGGAGGGGAAGGTGCCCAGGGCGCAGTGGTGGTGGGGCAGTAGACCTTATCACACCCATGCTGCAGATCAGTGGATAGCGACCACCAGGCAGCTCTGCCAGTTAGTGCTGTCACACTGTGCTCCAGTATGCCCACTCTACACCCCCAATGAAAAACACCCCGGGCATTTTAAACTACCCTCCATTTGCTAGAAAGCAAGCAATTGGTCATGCATGTGCAGTTCACACTCCACGCCAGCCGGAGCAAGGGGGCAGAGTTGGTGCAGAGTGGTACTGGTACACCCCACTCTACGGCATGTATTGGGAGTGGGAGAGGGGCACAGTTCCTCATCCTTGCCCTGGGCTCTGAATCAGCCTGGTACTGGTACTAAGGCAGGGTGCCGTGATATGAGTATGTCTAGGGTCAGTGACAGAATGAGAAAGAAAGAAGGGGTTACTATGTCCTGTCATGCACCGTGGCTGATGGGAGGGGCCAGCAGGGTGCTGTACAAAGCTTCCTGATTACATCATAGTACCCTACTGGCGCCTCCCACCAGCCACGATCTGCCCATGTTCCGTATGGAAGCACAAAGACCCAGTGATGATGTTTACCAGGTCTAAAATAAGGTTTGTAAGGAAAACAGAGACTTTTTTTTAAAATGTCAATGATATGTTCATGAGGGGGTGGAGGAAGGAATCAGGGAAGGCAGAATAAACGTAAACGTTAGGTAGAACTAAACTATGCTGTAATAGAAATGTGCAGAACGGAAAAAAATGTGTTTTGTTGCGTTTCGATACGTTATTAACACAAATTTGTTTAGCTAAATTTGTATCATTCATTTAATTTGCTTTCGGAATTCGAAAAAGTTTTTGAATCGAATTTGAAAAGTTTTTGAATAGTTTTCGATTCAAATTGTTTTTTGAATTTGAATAGTTTTTCAATTTCCAAAAAGAATAAAATAAAGGAAAAGAATAGAATTTTTTTTTTTTTGTTTGTTCTATTCTATCCCTTTATTTTCTGTTCTATTGAATTCTCTTTGGAAATTTGAAAACTATTCAAATCCGAAAACTTTTCAAATTCAAATTTTAAAACTATTTGAAAAGTATTTGAAAACAATTCGAATTTGAATTTCGTCCGAATTATTTTTTCGTCGTTTTGGGTTTGTTTCAATTCGGTACTATTCTAATTAGAAAATCCGGGTGCATCCGAATTTCCGAATAACGAAAATTGCCCCGAATTTTAATTTGGAACTAAACAAACTGCACATGTCTATGCTCTAATATGTTAGTATGCACCACCTGCAGTAAGGATGTTTCTTTAATAAATAAGGTGAGTTCACATTTAAGATGCAGTTAGAGCCGGTTCACACAGCGGGCGATGCGAGGCGACACGACTCGCCTCGCCTCGCTCCCGCAAGTCGCCCCCGTTCTGTACAATGGAACCGTTCTGAGAGGAGCGACTCGAGTCGCTCCGACTCAGAAAAAAGGTTCCTGTACTACTTCTGGGCGACTTCGGGGGCGACTTGCATTGACTTCTATACAGAAGTCATCTGCAAGTCGCCGCCGAGGCCGCCGCAGGTCGCGGCGAGGCAAGTCGGAGACGCCTCGTCGCGCCTGCAGTGTGAACCGGCCCTTAGGGGCCAAGGAAATTAGAGCAAAAACAATTTGATTTTTCTTGAACCTAATTGGCTGAGTGTAGTAAGTGTCACCATATTCTGGAAATGTATTGCCTTAGGCATCTCCAGCTTGGGTTAACTGCAGCACATTTTTCTATTTTCTTTTTTTGCTAAGTGGGGGTTGGGGTTGATTTACTAAAGGCAAATCCACTTTGCACTACAAGTGCACTTGGAAGTAAAGTCGCCGTAGATCTGAGGGAGACACGCATGGACAATAAAAAAAAAATAGCATTTTAGCTTGTACATGATTGGATGATAAAATCAGCAGAGCTTCCCCTCATTTCAGATCTTCCCCTCAGATCTACAGCGACTGCACTTCCAAGTGCACCTGCAGTGCAAAGTTGATATTTGCCTTTAGTAAATCAACCCCCATGTCATACATCTACAAGGGTGCTGGAGGATGCTGGACAATCTCTCCAGACATATTGGGGTTGATTTACTAAAGGCAAATATTCTGCAGTTGCCTTCTGAAAGCATAGCTCCCAACCGTCCCGGATTTTGAGGGACTGTCCCAGATTTGGAAAAAAGTCCCAAAGTCCCTCTATCCTCCTCATTTGTCCCTCAATTTGGTCTGATCTATATAGCTGTATATAAAATGCATTATTTATCTATCAAAAAGTGTTTCCCAGCACTAAACCTTTGTAAATTGCTACATTTGTAAATTCCAAGAGCCAGTATAAAGGAATAGTAATGGTAAAAGTACTTTTGCACAGTTCTCCTTTAAGGGGACGTGTCAGGGGGTGTGTCCTATGCCTACATACTTTTGCTAATAGGTGTCCCTCGTATAGAATTGTATACAAAATTCGTTATTTGTCTTTCAAAAAGTGTTTCCCAGGTATAAACCTTTCATCCAATTTCTAAATTTCTGCATTTGTATTTGCATTTCAAAAGCCCATATAAAGGAATAGTAGTGTTATAAAAAAAAAAAGCACTTGTGGGTTTAACTAATATTTTTTTTTGTATAATTCTGCTTCAAAGGGGGCGTGGTGGGGGGTGTGTCTTATGCCTACATACTTTTGCTAATAGGTGTCCCGTGTTCCCATCTTAAAAAGTTTGGAGGTGGGTGAAAGTGCAGTTTCATTTGTTTCAATTGTTTTCGGAATTTGTTTTGTTTATTAGTTTTCTAATCGAATTCGAAAAGTTTTCGCATCAAATTTGTTTAGTTTATTTGTTTTCAAATTCGAATAGTATTCAGATTTGAATTCGACAAGTTTTCCAATTTCCAAAGAGAAATAAATAGAATAGAAACTAAAGGAATAGAATAGAAAAAATTAGCTTAGCGTTGCAGAGAATTTCACCTGCAAGGAAAATGAAAAAAAAAAACAAAAAAACAAATTTTTGCTTGCACGCAGTGGCGGCCGCTCATATATGACGCAAGGGCACCGCGCCCCCCCCCGATCCATGCGCCCAAACCCTAATCTCCATACAGGGTGCTGGATGCATGGATTTCAATGTTCTATGTTTTTTTTTTAAGCACATGATTACAGCCTGAGGCTCTAATTGGCTTCAAAAAGGGTGAACTCGGCATTGCACACTGAGCCCACCCGGTTGTGTGCCATTAGCAACTTAATATTGGCTAATATCTTCCTACTTCTCCTCCCGGCCAATCAGGAAGCAGGCCATGAGACCCGATTGGCTGGGAGTCCTAAGGCCCAATTGGCCGTGAGTCCTAAGTCCTGATTGGCTGGGAGGAGAAGCAACTGCCAGGACTTGGGAGGAGACATTGGGGGGGGGGGGGGGAAGCTGCCGAAGCCGTGACCTGGATGGGGTAAATGCGGAGTTAACAGGGGGCCTGATGAGCGAGCGAAGTAGAGATCAATCGATCGAGCGACAGGGGGGAAAGCGCTGACCGATTGAATGGTGGGGGGAGCTGCTGGCTGGGGCCCCCTCCCAAGAAAATTGAGCACCGGCCACCACTGCTTGCACATGATTGGATGATGAAAATCAGTAGAGCTTTTGACAGTGAGCTTTGTCAGTGTCCACCAGTTCTGCCAATCAGTGTCCACCAGTTCTGCCAATCAGTGCCCACAAGTTCTGCCAATCAGTTTCTACCAGTTCTGCCAATCAGTGTCCAGACAGTTCTGTCAGTCAGTGCCCACTATTGCTGCCAATCATTACCCATCAGTGCCGCCTACCAGTGCCCATCAGTGCCCACCAGTGCTGCCTATTAGTGCCGCCTATAAGTGCCCATCAGTGTTACCTATTAGTGCAGCCTCTAAGTGACCATCAGTGCAGCCTCACCAGCGCACAAACTTTTTTTTCCCAACATTTTATTTTATTTTTTTGTTTATTTAGCAAAAAATAAATAAAAATACCGCCAATCAAAAGCTCTATTTGTGTGAGGATAAAAATGTCATATGAGTACAGTGTAGCATGACCGAGCAATTGTCATTCAAAGTGTGAGAGCGCTGAAAGATGAGAAATGGTCTGGGCGGGGGGGGGGGGGGGGGGTAAATGTGCCCAGTAAGCAAGTGTTAAAGGTTGAATCTTTGGACAGTGTGCAAGTGATTAATAGCTAGAGGGGGTAAAAATCTACTTTGTGTGCATGAAATCCCTTTATAAACCTGGATAATTTAATTTAAAGGTAGCAGTGACATCATCACTGCGTTGTACATAGCCTGTGCAGAGAGCAAAGCTGTGGGAGGGGCCCAGCAGGCTGCTGACAAAAAACTACAGGAGGGGGCGGAGACAATACCAGTCACCCTACACAAGGAGAGAGAAAGCAGAGCTGTGGGAGGGGCCCGGCAAGCCCCACCCACTGTAAGCTGCTGGCAGAAAACTACAGGAGAGGCAGAGACAAGACCAGTCACCCTACACAAGGAGAGAGAGAGAGCAGGGCTCTGGGAGGGACCAGCAGGCTCCACCCACTGCAAGCTGCTGGCAGAAAATGACAGGAGTGGGCGGAGACAAGAACAGTCACTCTGCTAAAAGGAAAGAGAGCAGAGCTGTGTGTGTATGTGGGGGGGGGGGGGGCAGCAGGCCCCACCCACTGTAAGCTGCTGGCAGAAAACTACAGGAGAGGCGGAGACAAGATCAGTCACACTGATAAAAGAAGAGAGCAGAGCTGTGTGTGTGTGTGTACAGGAGAGGCGGGGACAAGACCAGTCACCCTGCACAAGGAGAGAGAAAGCAGAGCTGTGGGAGGGGCCCAGCAGACTCCACCAACTGTAAGCTGCTGGCAGAAAATTACAGGAGGGGGCGGAGACAAGACCAGTCACCCTGCACAAGAGCAGGGAGAGCAGAGCTGTGGGAGGGGCCCGGCAAGCCCCACCCACTGCAAGCTGCTGGCAGAAAACTACAGGAGTGGGCGGAGACAAGACCAGTCACCCTGCACAAGGGGAGAGAGGGCAGAGCTGTGGGAGGGGCCCAGCAGGCGCCACCCACTGCAACCTGCTGGCAGAAAATTACAGAATAATAATAATATAATAATACATTTTATTTATAGCGCACTTTCCATCAAAAGACCTCAAAGTGCTACATAGTTACAATAAAAACAAACAAATAACTCAATTAAAAAAAAAAAAACATTTGCTAAAAAGAAAAGTCTTCAACCCCTTTTTAAAACTTTCAGTAGACTGAGAAACCCTCAAACTATCAGGCAAAGCATTCCACAAACGTGGGGCAGCAGGGGGCGGAGACAAGACCAGTCACCCTGAACAAGGGGAGAGAGCAGCAGTCAGCATTTTTTATTGCAGGAAGCTACTGCAGAGGCAAAAAAAATCTAATCCTTCTTCACTCTATCCAAAACCAAAAAAAATAATAAAAATGTGTTGCTAGTATTAAAAGGTTGATGCTTTATACTAGCAAGTTATTCAGAAAGATTTGAAGTTTTAGGATCTCATGTAATTAAATAAATATTTTTTAGTCCGTAATAAGAGGGGAAGATATAAAGCTGGTGAAGTTTTGATGTTCCTCTACTTCTCTTGTTCCTCTGAGGTTTAGCCAAGCCTTGGAGGTTAAAAAGGCCGCCCACAAAAAGAACTTTTCAAAACCTCTGCGGGAGTGTTATTATCTGTGAACATTTGACATCGCTCTTGTAGATGGTGTCTTTTGTGAACAGTCTTTAATGTCCAAGTGTTATTATGGATATTGACAAACTCAAAGGGAGCTTAACATTAATTGCTTCTGTGGCCATAGGCTTAGAATCAAAACAAAATGCAGAAATTTGAAGTAGGACAACTCAGGTTTTTTTTTTTTTTTTTCCTTTCAAGAGACATGGGGAGAAATGTTCTGTTATTGCTAACAGACATTAGGCAGAACAATTTTCACACAATTATGTAACCACGCAACTGTAAAATCATCATATGGAACTTGTTGGACAAAAAGGAGTTTGAGTGCATTTCAAGGTCAATAGGTCAGTCTAGTCCAGCCATTCTCAACAAGGGTTCAATGGAACTCTAAGATTCCTTCAGAGGTTTCTCAGGGTTCCTTGAGCTGTGACCTCCTATTTGATGGTAGAATATGGCAGAATGGGGTTGAATATCTTGGCCGTGAAAGCACAGTCTACTGCAAACATTCTCAACTAGGATTCCACAAGAGGTTACTAGGGTTTCTTGAGCTTGCTAATTGACCTCCTATTTGATGGTAGAATATGGCAGAATGGGGTTGAATATGTTGGCCGTGAAAGCACAGTCTACTGCAAACATTCTCAACTAGGGTTCCACAAGAGGTTACTAGGGTTTCTTGAGTTTGCTAATTGACCTCCTATTTGATGGTAGAATATGGCAGAATGGGGTTGAATATCTTGGCTGTGAAAGCACAGTCTACTGCAAACATTCTCAACTAGGGTTCCACAAGAGGTTACTAGGGTTTCTTGAGCTTGCTAATTGACCTCCTATTTGATGGTAGAATATGGCAGAATGGGGTTAAATATGTTGGCCGTGAAAGCACAGTCTACTGCAAACATTCTCAACTAGGGTTCCACAAGAGGTTACTAGGGTTTCTTGAGCTTGCTAATTGACCTCCTATTTGATGGTAGAATATGGCAGAAGGGGGTTGAATATGTTGGCCGTGAAAGCACAGTCTACTGCAAACATTCTCAACTAGGGTTCCACAAGAGGTTACTAGGGTTTCTTGAGCTTGCTAATTGACCTCCTATTTGATGGTAGAATATGGCAGAATGGGGTTGAATATGTTGGCCGTGAAAGCACAGTCTACTGCAAACATTCTCAACTAGGGTTCCACAAGAGGTTACTAGGGTTTCTTGAGCTTGCTAATTGACCTCCCATTTGATGGTGCCTTGGCAGCGCCAGCTGCATGACACCAATCATCTTTTTAGTTGTCTGTACTGTAAGGGTGGACAAAAATGTTGACACCATCTGTAACTATGCAACTATAAAACCATCAGCAGAAACTTTTTGGACAAATGGAGTTTGGGCCCATTACAGGGCTACTGAGTTAATCTAGTCCAGGCAGTCTCAACCAGAGTCAAATTATGCTATACACGGCTGGACTTTTCGACAGCAAAGGTTCGACAGAACGGATCCGCCGGACAATTCGACCATGTGTGGGCTTCATCGGACCTTTGGTGTTGAAAAATCAGATGGACTTTAGATTTAGAACATGTTTCAAATCTTTCTGACCGACTCGAGTCCGGTCGAAAAATCTGTTCATCTGTATGCTAGTTCGATGGACGAAAAACCGACGTTAGGGCAGCTATTGGTTACTAGCTATGAACAGGATGCTTGCGAGCCTCACATGCCCACAAGCAAAATGAAAACGGACACCACTTCATTATCAAAGTTCATTTAACAGATGAAACCGGACATCGGGGGGACAAATTATACAGAAGACGTGAGAGTTACAATGGCATTGTAAATGCTTGTGACAGGCTTAAAAAAATATTGGTTGTAGTTGGAACTCCGCTTTAAGGACTGGGAATGTCGGGATAGCTACGCAGGTCTGGAAAGCCAAGAAATCTGAGATAATTAGCGGGTCCAGGGGGCTGGAGGGAATCTGGAAGTCTCTAGAGGGGAAAAAAACTTGAAGGGCTGGAAAATCCTTAGAGGACCAGGAGTTGGGCCCCTACATCAAGGCACTGGGATGAGAAAGAGCCTGAATCTGTGTACTTGCCTATCTTCAGTCCACTCTGGTCCAGTCATGACCCTGCACCTCTGTGTGAGGAAGCAATGAACTACGGCTGGGAATTACTGGAGCTGTGATGTCACCCATAGGCTCCCATAGCCCAGCCATTGTTAGCACCCTCCTGCAGCAGCCACTCTCTGCAAATGGAGAGCTGGAGATGCAGGACCATGTGAACTGACTTTTTTTTTACAGGTTGAGCTGGATAGGCAGAAAGAGGGGAAGGGAACACTTTTAAGAATACAGTTAGAGATTACAGTTAGCGTTTTCTTCCATTTTAATTAAACAGAATCCACTTTGAGAAAATGTGCCCAAACTTTATTTAAAAAATAATAATAATAAATGAATCAAAGCCCTAAGATGTTGTACTTAAAAAAAAAAACATAATTTGATGCTAAGAGATGCTGGTGAGTTAAAGTTAATTCCCTGCACTGTTGCCACTCCTTCTATCCTCAGCATCAGTCCATAATTGTACACTGGCTATGCTGACAGCTCTCTTGCAACCTGTTCTTGATTCCTATATACTTTATGTTAAAATCAATTACACCATTGGTTCAATTAACACCACTAGGTGTCACAAAGAGAGGTCGCAAGAGGAAAGGGCATCTGAATTTTAGCATGAGGTCCCATGAACTGAAGTTACACCCATGGTAACTCTGCTTGCTAGTGTAGCGCTACCCACTAGAGGGCTGCTGGAGTCCACCTGGCAGCCTTAAAACATGTCTCCAAGCAAGGGATTTACCATATCTATCGGCGTATAACACGCACAGGTGTATAACACGCACATTCATTTTAAGAGGGAAGTTTCAGGAAAAAACTGAAATTTTTGTATTGGCGTATAACACGCACACGCTATTTGCACCCGATTTTCATGGTGAAAAGGTGAGTGTTATAGGCCATTAAATACAGTAGGTTAGAAATAACACTGTCCTAATGAAAGCATGCTGGATATTGCATCTAGCAGCCTTCTTCCTTATAGGCTCTGGGGGTGTAGAGGTACTCACACTGTGCTTTGAATCCTGCTTCCCTGTATAAGACTGCTGTTCAGGCCTTCTGCTGTACAGGTCTTCCTACGCTAGACAGGGTGTCTCCTGGTTGAGACCGAGGGGTAGTGGGGATCCCTCTTTTCAGCTTCTCTCCTTTCTCAGCTCCAGCCTGGAGGCAGAGCCCCTCAGCCCGGGGTCCCCTCCCAAGCCTCATGACATCAGGTTCAGTATCCCATTTTCCACCTGACAACAAAAACTTCAACTGGCCAGGCTCTTCAATATTTATTTTATTGTCTGACCACCCTGCCAGGCTTCGTGCCTGGGGCTTGAACAAACTCCCATGAATATTCAGATTCTTTCCTCTGCACCTCCACCCACTAGCTTCTAGAGCAGCCCTTCTCAACCAGGGTTCCGCGGAACCTTGGGGATCCTCCAGAGGTTGATAAGGGTTCCTTGAGCTGTGGCTGATGAACCACCTTTGATGGTGCCTGCCTACAGAGTTAAAGGTTCAGCATCACTTAGCAAAGCCAGCATCATAACACCAAATATCTTTTTAGCTGTCTTTAAAGGTGGCATTCTGAGCACCACTTTAAGTGGGACATTATTCCTATTGGCCATCAGTATAAGGGGCATTGTTCCTATTGACCCCTGATAAATTGGTTTTAGTAAGGGTTCCTCGAGACCTGAAATTTATTTTTGGGGTTCCTCTAGGGTTAAAAGGTTGAGAAAGGCTGTTCTAGAAGTTTCCATGGACCTTCAGAACCAGGGGGAGGGGATAGAGGCCTGGTCTGCAGAGCCTTCCAGTCTAACCTCAATCTGAACCCACAGCAATTACTCAGACTCACGTAACTACTGTAATTCAGCATAAATTTACCTAATCTAACTGCGCACTAGAAGGTGCTACACTAGTGTCACTCACACTGTCCCACTCCCAACATGCAGTTTGATTCTTGCCATCATGCAGCTGCCTGGAGTGTACACTGCACTGAGCATGCACCACAGGGTTCCTCCAGAGGTTGCTAGGGGTTCCTTGAGCTGTGGCTGATGAACCACCTTTTTTGATGGTGCCTACAGAGTTCAAGGCTCAGCATCACTTAGCAAAGCCAGCAGCATGACACCAAATATCTTTTAAGCTGTCTTTAAGGGTGGCATTCTGAGCACCACTTTAAGTGGGACATTGTTCCTATTGGCAACCAGTATAAGGGGCATTGTTGCTATTGACCCCTGATAAACTGGTTTTAGTAAGGGTTCCTTGAGACTTGAAAATTATTTTTGGGGATCCTCTAGGGTTAAAAGGTTGAAAAAGGCTGTTCTAGAACTTTCCATGGACCTCCAGAACCAGGGGTATAGAGGCCTGGTCTGCAGAGCCTTCCATTTTATTTTATTTATTTTTTTCTTTAGGTTTCAAAGTAGATTTTATTGAGACAAAAGCAAAAGAGTAACATCAAATCTCTCACGCAGGGGAGTAATATACATAAAGTAACAAGACACCAGATTAGCAGTTCTGACATAAGGGTTTCCAAACATCAAACTGGACTTGAAGGATGAGTCTTAAGGTAGTGCAGACCCCGGACCCTCTTTGAAAGCCCAAGTAGGCAAAAAAAATGTCCATGGTCGCCCCGAGACCCCAACACCCCAACTGGGTTCAAACTGTGTTGGGGGGACGGAGCTGACCCATGTAAGAGAGCCTTCCATTCTAACCTCAATCTGAACCCACAGCAATTACTCAGACTCACTTAATAGATTCAGCATAAATTTACCTAACCTAACTGTACACTAGAGGGTGCTAAACTATTGTCACACTGTCCCACTCCCAACATGCAGTTTGATTCTTGCCATTATGCAGCTGCCTGGAGTGTACACGGCACTGAGCGCACCGCAGGGGAATGAATTCAAGAAATTAAATTAATAGGAGAGACAGGAACAAAAAAAATTCGGAAGAGTCATGCAAAGTCCAACCTCCTAGCAATTTGTTTTAGATTTTCGTTCCTGTTTAAGTTAAATGTCCCACTTTCAATTTAGGAAATCTTATTTCACAATATTTCTCCCATTTTATGTTTTAGCAGTTTGGCTAAAAATATTTAAGAATTTATGTAATTTTTTTATTTTATTTAACATTTTCAGTAGTCTCAGCATGATAAGCTAACAAATCAGGAAAAGGTCAGAGTAATCTGAGGATATTTAACTGAGAAAAAGATCACCGAAGGAAAAAGTATCACTGAAGAAATACCCAGGTAGCAGAAACCAAAGAGAAGCGGTTATCTGAGGACAGGCATAAGTGAGAATAAAGAGAATATGTTATCCACAAGCTCTTATTTCGAGGTGGACATGACACACACTGACCTTGCTCACCTCTTATGTCTTCTTTTCAAAAAAGGACTCTGTTTCTTTGACATGTTGCAGCTCCTTTTCCACATATATCAATTTTTTTTCTTTTAATTCATAAAAGTATGTTTCAGAAATAAATTTCTTCATTTTTCAGGTAATGGTTTAAATGATGGTTTATGGCACACGGTTGCAATTAACGCCAGAAGACATCGCGTCTCCCTAACGTTAGACAACGGGGCTACGACACCGGTCCACGTCACCATGCCGTTACAGATTTCCACAGGACACCGCTACTATTTTGGAGGTGAGTGGGATCTTATGCAATCCTAATATGTTAAAAACAAGCAATTCAATAAATTGATGGCATTTTCTAGATTTTATATGGGATCATATGTATAAAAAGCTAATACTTTACAAGGTCATCTAAACCAGACTACATTGGTGGCGTTTATACTGAGCCCTAAGAAAAGTCTTCCAGGGAACAGCGGTGCTTATCTTGAATTGAGAAATGAACCCATGGGGGTGTTACTAAAACTGGGGTGTATAGAATCCAATCAGCTTCCAGGTTTGAGCCCACATTCACATTAGGCCGATTCGGCATGCGATTTGACATCTCAAATCACATGCCAAATTGGCAGCTACTGCCGGAAATAGCACCGTCTGAATTAGTGGGAGTACTGACTTTGCGGCGCCGCACCGATTTTCAAGAGTAGTTCCTCTACTACTTTTGGCGACTTCGGGGGCGCTTTTGAATAGCCATCTCTGCATGAACTCGCACAGATGTCTGTCAAATCGGCCCTGAAGTCGGACTGCATTTCCGGTTTAAAATCATGCAGCTGAACTCGATTTCAAACCCGCCTGCAATGTGAACCTGGGCTTGTTATCAAAGCTTAATTGAACAAGCTGAATTTAGAAGCTGATTTGCCTCCATGCACAGCTGCACCAGATTCTAAGTGCTCCAGTTTTAGTAAATCCGACCCATTGCCATTAAAGAGGAACTTCAATCCCCACTCCTTTTATTTAAAGTCTCTGCTTACATCGTCCACAAAATGAAAGGTCTACCTCCTCCATTTATTGATTTTTATGGTAAAGCTTCTATATGTGGCGCAACCCCCGACTGGGCCACTGGATTTAACTGGTTCTCTCTCAAACAGCACAAGTACCACCATCCACCCAAGCAAGAGTCCATCCACTCTGGCTCCAAATAACAGTCTAAGGGTTGTCTTTTTTTGTAGTTTATTGTAGATAGAACTGGTAACAGGAGAGATGGCAGTCCTGCACGGGATACTTCCAAAGAAACACTCAGCAATAGTTATCGACAGCCCAAGGTCCCACAGCTGAAGACCAAGTGGCATGTCTTAAGGCATCTGGTTACTCAGAGCAAAGTGCAACATCGGTATCCAGTGCAGCATCCAGCACTCAATCTCAAGGATCAGCATAATGTCACTACTCACAAGTTCCCAGGACAGCTGCCTCTTTCCAGCTTCCTCCAGATACAACCCAGTGAAGGAGATTGCCCTTCTCAGGACCGGATCCCTTGTGTTGAAGTTCTGCAGTCAGCTCTGAGCAAAGTCCACTTGAGCCTTGGGTCCTAGCACCTCTGTAGCTTCCTTGAGCAGTGGTCCAGTCCATGGCCTGCCTGGCAGCAGGAGCTGCTGCAGCTCTGGAACCCTCCTGGGGAGAACAAACCCTGCTCTTCCATGTCTCGGACCATTTATCACACTCTGGCCCCCTCTGGAAACTTCTTCTCCAGGGATTGGCCAGAAGATGATGAATATTAAGGCTGGATGATTTAAATCTCCCACCCTATGCTCTGGAAGCTTCTTCCAGAGGCAGGAGGAAGCAATCAAATTCCCAGCCTGCGAGACACTGAACAGGCCAAAGTAAACAATCACTGCTTCTCTGATTACAAAGGGACCCAAAAGCTAAATTTGCACCTAGGCTAGGAGGGTGCTTCATATACATAGAGGAGGGGTGTAGGTGCCACTCATAATAGATACCCAATTTAGGAAAAACCACACACAAAGTATGTGGAGCACTGATATATATTGGATTGACTTTAAGCTGATTTGTAGTAACAGCAAAAAGCCAAGCCGTTCAGCTGTTACAAGGCAATCCAGTAATAAATCAGCCACAATATTTTACAATACAGTATGTGTTGCCCGAGGATGACTTAAGTTACTGGGGGTTGGGATGTCCCTTTGTATCACTAGATGCACTGTCCCTGTCCTATGAACCAACTACGCACTCCTATTCCATACACCGGAGTGTATAAAGTGCTGTGAGTCTTCCCTGAGCTATGCCTACTCAACAGGAACCTTTCCCTTCACTAAGCACCATCTTCCACAAATGGGTTCCTGCCCCTACCCTGCCACTTCTTTATTGAACACCCTAATGATGTGGGAAACCCATATTTAAAAGGTTCCCCAACAAAATGGCTGCCAACGTCTCTTGAGAGTTCTGCGTCCAGAGACAACTGATCTGCTTCCCTATCTTGAGACAGATGACTGAATCCCTAAGGGGCCAATTCCCTGATGAAACTCCTCTCCCCATGTAGTTATTATGGCACAATGCCATCTACAGATTGGAAAACGATTTGCCCCTGTCTACAATCGGATGAAAAGGTTGGGCATATCAACACTCTTGATGAGTGCATATGATATGTCTCTTAGCTCTATTAACCCCCACTGCCCCCGGAAGATTACGGAGGTGGGGTAGGCGTAGGATCTGCAGCCATCAGCACAAGGGATGGATTGCATTGACTGTAACGGTCTTCCCGATGGACTTTCGGCGGAGGTCCGACGGACTTTCTGAACAAAACGGACTTGGCCACACACGACTGGACCATTCGAAAGTCCACCTGTTTTGAACGTGATGATGTAAACGGGACTAAACAAGGAAGTTCAATAGCCAGTAGCCAATAGCTGCCCTTGCGTCGTATTTGGTCTATCGGACTAGCAGACAGGCTTTTCCCGATTTTTAGTCCGTCGGAATTGAGTCCATCGGATAGATTTGAAACATGTTTTATTTCTAGGTCCGTCTGACTTTTGGGAAAAAAAGTCCCCTGGAGACCACACACGATTGAATTGTCCGACGGATTCCGGTCCGCCGCACCAAGTCTCTCGATGTGCAAAACTGATAGAGACATACCCCAAGCGACTTGCAGCTGTAATCACAGCAAAAGGTGGCTCTACATAGTATTAACGCAAGGGGGGCCGAATCATTTTGCACGCCCCACTTTTCATTTTTTTTATTGGTTAAAAAGGTTTCAAAAATCCAATAGATTTCCTTCCACTTCACAATTGTGTCCCACTTGTTGGTGATTCTTCACAAAAAATAAAAATTTTATATCTTTATGTTTGAAGCCTGAAATGTGGCAAAAGGTTGAAAAGTACAAGGGGGCCGAATACTTTCGCAAGGCACTGTATGTGTGATGAACAGATAAAGGAACACAATAAGAATCCGGTTTGTTCATCGATTAAATACTGTGCTGAGTTCTGTTCTCATAACCTGAGTGTTTATAACAAAGCTTGTGTAATAAAAGAACATCAGGAATGCTGGGACCTTGGGGTCATCCATCAATAGCGCTCATAAAAAAGTAAACGCATTATGTGAAATTATGAATCTGATTGGACGCGGTGTCTGTCTCTTACCAAACAGGCTGTCCGGATCATCCAGCCACCTCATCCTGTATAAATCCAATCTCGTCATTTCAAGGATGTATGAGACTCATCTTTATTGATAATCAACCCAAGGACCTCATCTTGGTTCAGCGCGGCGTCCTGGGGAATTTCAGCGACCTGCTGATTGATATGTGCAGCATAAAAGACAGGTAATTTAATGATGTATTTGAAGTGAACATTATATCATCCCTCCAGGGTGCTCAGGGTCTTTCACTAGACATGATTCCAGGTAGACCGGAGTATCTTGGGGTGGCCCAAAGTGCCCAAAGATGTCCAAGTCATGTCCAAGTCATCTCAAATGGCAGGTGTTCATTCCATGGAGCAGTGGCTCTACACCAAAAATCTTATGAATTCCCCTAAATATCTAAATGTAAGTACACATACTGTATGAGATCTATGACCTCTGTGAAAATGGCTCTAGCTAGTAGTTGGTCGCATTTAAGTGGACTCGTTCTGTAATGACGAAGATGTTTCATTGCTTATCAACACTATTAAGTGTCAGGAACATATCCCGGCATTTATATCTACACAGGAAACTCAGTCTCCTTTATCCAATTACCATTGAACGTGTCAAGACAGATGTTGGTAGTCCAACCACATGACACTTTTTGACACTTGGACAATCAACATCTGCCTTGACAAATTCCATTTAGTTTGGATTGAGTTGCCTGCCTAAATATTTTCCCTTAAAGGGTTAGTTCACCTTTTCAAAAAAATTTGAAAAGGTAAACTAACACCCTCACCTCCCTCCCTCCATGTACTCACCTCCATGGGCAAGTCCCACCACCCACACAGCTGGTGGTATTTTAAACCCTTGCTTTTTTTTCTGTAGACTTCTGGGATGGATCAAAGCAATTATCTGTGCTGGAGCTAACCATTTAGAACTGCTCTGATGGGAGAATGCCCCTTACACTTGTGGCCATTAGGAAGAATTACCCCCTTATAGATACGTAAAAAAAATCAAAGGTGTCAGTGGGAACTTATCTGAGAGACAGAAATTGTTTATTTTCTCAATGAACCCCTAGTAACCTCTGGAGGAAGCCGATGGTTCCATGGAACCCTGGTTGAGAAACCATGTAAAAGATATTGGAGATTTCAGGAGTGGAAACACCTAGTGATGTAGTTTAGCTGGAAACTCAATTGCACAATTCTGTCTTCCTTGGTCCCAAGGGGAACATGCTGGTGGTTAATATTGGAGGCTATATGTTTTATATGCAGAGTGTAATAGAGTGGCATTATACGTATTATGACCTACTAGTAGTAAGGATCAAAGGGTGCCCCTCCCTCCTACTAGTAGTAAGATTATGGAAGGGCCAGTTCACACCAGATGCAGTTTCGTGCAGTTTTGTGTGCTTTTTTTCTGCACAAAATGCATGCACAGTGTTTTCCATGTATTCCAATGGCTCTACTTCACACCATGCAGTCAGTTTCTGGTTAGTTTCTGCACCGGAAACTGACTGCATGGTGTGAACTAGAGCCATTGGAATACATGGGAAACACTGTGCATGCATTTTTAGTGCAGAAAAAAAGCACACAGAACTGAACGGAACTGTGTCTGGTGTGAACTAGCACTAAGGGATGGAGAGGGGGTTTATACTTTGTATAAAGTGTTTTTAAAAAAAAAATGGAATTATGATCATGTATAGAGTGTAATAGAATTGTATTATGACCATGTCCAGGGGTGGGTCATGTTGGGGGTTGTAGTGTTCTATGTGTAGAGTGTAATTGAATTGTATTATGATGGTGCCCAGTGGTGGGTCATGTTGGGGGTGTAGTGTTCTATGTATAGAGTGTAATAGAATTGTATTATGATGGTGCCCAGTGGTGGATCATGTTGAGGATGTAGTCTTCTATGTATAGAGTGTAATAGAATTGTATTATGTTCATGCCCAGGGGTGGATCATGTTGGGGGTTGTAGTGTTCTATGTATAACTTGTAATAGAATTGTATTATGATGGTGCCCTGTGGTGGATCATGTCGAGGATGTAGTGTTCTATGTATAGAGTGTAATAGAATTGTATTATGTTCAGGCCCAGTGGTGGGTCATGTTGGGGATGTAATGTCTATGTATAGAGCATAATAGAATTGTATTATGACCATGTTCAGTGGTGGGTCATGTTAGGGGTTGTAGTGTTCTATGTATAGAGTGTAATAGAATTGTATTATGATGGTGGCTAGTGGTGGGTCATGTTTGGGATGTAATGTCTATGTATAAGGTGTAATAGAATTGTATTATGATCATGCCCAGTGGCAAGTCATGTTGGAGTTGTAATGTTCTATGTATAGAGTATACTAGAATGGTATTATGACCATGCCCACCACTGGGCATGGTCAAGTTGGGGGTGTAGTGTTCTAGTGTTCTATGTGTAGTGTTCTATGTATAGCATGTAATAGAATTGTATTATGATGGTGCCCTGTGGTGGATCATGTCGAGGATGTAGTGTTCTATGTATAGAGTGTAATAGAATTGTATTATGTTCAGGCCCAGTGATGGGTCATGTTGGGGATGTAATGTCTATGTATAGAGCATAATAGAATTGTATTATGACCATGTTCAGTGGTGGGTCATGTTGGGGGTTGTAGTGTTCTATGTATAGAGTGTAATAGAAATGTATTATGATGGTGGCCAGTGGTGGGTCATGTTTGGGATGTAATGTCTTTGTATAGAGTATAATAGAATTGTGTTATGACCATGTTCAGTGGTGGGTAATGTTGAGGGGAGTAGTTTTCTATGTATAGAGTGTAATTGAATTGTATTATGATGGTGCCCAGTGGTGGATCATGTTGAGGATGTAGTGTTCTATGTATAGAGTGTAATAGAATTGTATTATGTTCAGTGGTGGGTCATGTTGGGGGTTGTAGTTTTCTATGTATAGGGTGTAATATAATTGTATTATGTTCAGGCCCACTGGTGGGTCATGTTTGGGATGTAATGTCTTTGTATAGAGCATAATAGAATTGTATTATGACCATGTCCAGTGGTGGGTCATGTTGAGGGGTGTAGTTTTCTATGTATAGGGTGTAATAGAATTGTATTATGATCATGCCCAGTGGCAAGTCATGTTGGAGTTGTAATGTTCTATGTATAGAGTATACTAGAATGGTATTATGACCATGCCCACCACTGGGCATGGTCATGTTGGGGGTGTAGTGTTCTAGTGTTCTATGTGTAGTGTTCTATGTATAGCATGTAATAGAATTGCATTATGATGGTGCCCAGTGGTGGGTCATGTTGGGGGTTGTAGTGTTCTATGTATAGAGTGTAATAGAATTGTATTATGATCATGTCCAGTGGTAAGCTATGTTGGGAGTATTACTGTCATGGGGTCCGGCCTTGTTTACTTACACAAGGATTTATTTTTATTTTTCTATGGAAACATACATAGATGTGTCCCGATTTAAACCTCAAATTTGTTTCTGTCAATGATAAAAGAAGGTAAAAGAAAAACATGGATTGTTGTCGGGACCTCACCAATTGTAACGATCTCAGTCTCTTCCACGCACGTCATGCTGGTCACTGTAGCTAACCATTATAATGAATGGGATATACGATCGAAACAACAGACATGAAGAGGACAGAGGAGGAATTTTAATGGGTTTTGTTTGTTCCTTTTCCATTTTTTTTAACGCGAATGCAGATTTAGAAGCTTCCGTGTTTTGCTGTTGAATGAATGCGGAATTGGAACAAATGTTGACAGATGATTTCCCAGAGTGTTTAAATAGAACACAATTATATCTGTCTCTGGACCGATTTGGAACAAGTCTGTGAATGGGACTTAATTACTTATTTTGTGAATGTATGCCACAATTCTGAATAGACATTTGATTGGACAATTTATGTGAGTTAGGAGATAGAGAAAAAAAAAATATTGTTTTTTTTTGTTTTGTTTTTTTTCAAAGGAAAATAAAAGAAGGAATGAAATAGCCGTTTGCTTTTCCTTTGACGGTATTTAAAGTGATTGTAAAGTCTTGTTTCTTCCCTATAAATATAACAAACATGTTATACTTGCCTCCTCTGTGTAATGGATTTGCACAGAGCAGCCCTGATCCTCCTCTTTTCGGGTCCCTCTTCTGTGATCCTGGCCCCTCCCTCCTATTCAGTGCCCCCCACAACAAGCAGCTTCCTGTGGGGGGCACCCGAGCCGAGTCACAGCTTCCTGTGTCCATTCAGACACGGAACCCCAACCTTGCCCAGCCCCATCTCTTCGATTGACAGTAGCGGGAATCAATGGCGCCACTGCTGTGTCTCAGCCAATCAGGAGGGAGAATCCTAGACAGCTGAGACACTCGCTGGACAGAGAGTGGAAAACTCAGGTAAGTATTGGGGGGGGGGGGGCTGGCTGCACACAGAAGGCTTTTAATCTTAACCACCTGCCATCCACGCTATAGCCGAAAGACGGCTACAGCATGGACTCCATTTGCCGGGAGGGCATCCCTGGACGTCCTCCGGTGCTTGAGCGGCCTGTGCTCCCCCCGCAGGGCGTGTGTGGCGCGCTCTGTGATCAGCGAGTCTATGAGACTCGCCTGATCACAGATCGGAGTAAGGGGTCGATCCCGACCCCTTATCACGTGATCAGCTGTCAGCCAATGACAGCTGATCATGTGATTTAAACAAAGCCGGTAATCGCCTATTTTTCCTCCTCACGCTATCAGGGGAAAAAAAAGCCGATCACCGGCGGCTGTGAGAGGGACATTGGCCCTGATCATGAAAGTACCACCAGTGACCATGACGTGCAACACCTACCAGTGCCCACCAGCCCCACCTACCAGTGTCCACAGTACTACCCATCAGTGCCCACAGTGCCACCTATCAGGGCCATCAGTGCCACCTCACAGCGCCACCTACCAGTGCTCACAGTATTACCCATCAGTCCCCACAGTGTCACCTCACAGTGCCACCTATCAGTGCCATCGTTGCCACCTCACAGTGTCACTTATCAGTGCCCACACTGCCATCTATCAGTGCCCACAGTGATGCCTATCAGTGCCCACAATGCCACCTATAAATTAATCAGTGTGGCATTACCATTGCTGCCTATCAATACCACCTACCAGTACCACTTACCAGTGCCCATCAATGCCATCTACCAGTGCCCATCAGTGCTACCCCATGATTGCCCATCAGTTCCCATGGGTGCCATCTATAAGTGCCACCCATCAGTGCCACTCATCAGTGCCGTCTTATCAGTGCCCATCAGTGCCGTCTTATCAGTGCCCATCAGTGCAATCTTATCTGTGCCTATCAGTGTTGCCTTATCTGTGCCCATCAGTGCAGCCAATAAGTGCCCATGAGTGCAGCCCATCAGTGCCGTCAGTGCAGCCTCACCAGCGAATATCAATGAAGGAGAAAAATTACCCATTTGCTAAATTTTATAACAAACTATAGAGAAAATTGAGTACTGTCTGTGATATCACGGACAGTACTCAGTTTTCTCTGTCACAATTGCACTAATACGGCTACAATCAGATCTAGTATAACAAACTATGAAACATGTTTTTTTTTTTTTTTCAGAGGAAATTGAGTACTGCCCGTGATACTTTTTTTATTTGCACTAACATATCATTTTTCATCATTTTCATGGCATCTTTAATGGCCTCCCAGTCTTAGTCCGTAGGGTTCAATATTGAGTTGGCTCCGCCCTTTGCAGCTATAACAGCTTCAACTCTTCTGGGGCTTTAAACGCGGCCCCTGACATCACCAAAGGGCCATACATAATGTTCAATATACACTATATTGTCAAAAGTATTGGGACACCAGCCTTTACATAAACTTTAATGACATCCCAGTCTTAGTCCATAGGGTTCAATATTGAGTTGGCTCCGCCCTTTGCAGCTATAACAGCTTTAACTCTTCTAGGAAGGCCGTCCACAAGGTTTAGGAGTGTGTCTATGGGAAACCATACTTAGTATCCTTTTCCAGCTCAGCATCGAGCCCTAAACAGGAAAAGATTCTGGACAGCCGCACTCTTAAAAAGTAGCCTTCTTTTATGTAGAAAATTCGAGCCCACCAGGGTGCCCCCATAGCAAATCTCTTGCTATAGGGGCACTCAGTAGGGGGGAGGAGCTAGGACTGCAGGGGGGAGGGGACCCCAGAAGAGGAGGATTGGGGCTGTTTGCTATTTTTAAAAAAAAATACATTTACAGTACAATAGCTTTATTAAGGTCGTTTTTTTTTTTTTTTTATTGTATGTTTATTGTAGATGTCTGCTCAACTACAGCCTTCCTTTCCTGTGAAAAACATGTTTGGTTTCACATATACTTTAATAGGCCACTAAATCTAAAACACAGTTTAGCTTTTATAACACATCGTTTGGTTACAATAAAAAGAAGAAGGCGGCTAACAACGCGGGTCAGTACACAGCTTAATGCTTTTCCATTAATATTACATTTTCTAGGTCGCCAAAGAAAACTTTAGGAGCTCCTTCACACCTGGACCTTTTTATCTCCCGATACATTTTCCATTAACTTAATGGAAACACTTTAAAATACATCTCACTATTTCTTTTTTAATTTATTACAGGTATTTATATAGCACCATCAATTTACGCAGCACACACATTATATATATATATATATATATATATATATATATATATATATATATTTATATTTATTTAAGGACAGGGACTGATGTGAATGTATAATATGTATGTATGTATGTATGTATGTATATATATATATATATATATATATATATATATATATATACTGTGAGGGGGTTCGCTCGGTAGCGGGTGTGTGTGACCCCCTGGATGGGTTCACAACACAAAGTCAGGCACAGCAGACAGCGGTGTAGGTGCAAAAAACAAAAGATCCGGTTTATTTAGGCTACATGCAGTGATACATATAACAGCCAAACAAAATAAAACAAGAAAATAAATCCTGGTCAGCTTGACCTCTAACTACACACGTAGACTCCCTGTCTAACAACTGGGTGCAGCCTTGGGCTGCCCCAGTCCCTGTCCCTATTGTAGGGGTTTGCCACACAGGCATTAACTTACCGCACAGAACAGATCTCAGACTCCCCAGTCTATACACACAAAACTGGTTCCAGGATGGAGCATCTCCCTAAGCATGCTGGGGTTTTTTGTAGAGGTCTTAATGAGCCCACTTACTACAGCTGGGCTCATTAACTCTTCCCCTCTAATTGTAAAAGTCTGCATAAAGCCTGAATCTAGGACACACATATTTCCCATCCTGAATACAACCAGGTGATTTTACCTGCGTGCTGCCACATACCCCCCCCCTCTTGTTTCAACCTTGGGGTTGTAACACAAGCAGCCAGACACGCATGTATCCGAGGCAAAGCATCCACATTCCCCATTTTAACACCAGGGCGATGCTTAACTGTAAAGTTAAATTCCTGTAGGGCCAGGAACCACCTATTTACCCTTCTATTGGTCTCCTTGTTTTGAGCCATCCACTTTAAAGGAGCGTGATCAGTCACCAGGTCAAAGTGCCTACCTAGCAGATAGTACCGAAGGGAATCTAGAGCCCACTTCACTGCTAAACATTCCTTCTCAATCGTGGAGTAATTTACCTCATGGGACTTTAACTTCCTGCTGAGGTAAATGACTGGGTGCTCTTCCCCGTTCCAGACCTGGGATAACACTGCCCCTAACCCAACGTCTGATGCATCAGTTTGTACAACAAAGTCCTTAGAGAAGTCTGGTGAGTACAACACTGGCTGGCTACATAAGGCTGTTTTTAAGGACTGAAATGCTTCCTCAGCCTCTGGGGACCATTTAACCATGACCGACTCTTTCCCTTTTGTCAGGTTGGTGAGGGGCACAGCCTGAGAAGCAAAATGGGGAATGAATCGTCGATAATAGCCAGCGATTCCCAGAAAGGCTCGTACCTGTTTCTTGCTGTTGGGACGTGGTCAACTCTGTATGGCCTCGACTTTATTGACTTGGGGTTTTATCACCCCCCTCCCAATAGTGTACCCAAGATATTTGGCCTCCTCCTGTCCAATGGTACACTTCTTTGGATTGGCCGTAAACCCAGCTTCCCGGATAGAGTCTAGGACTGCTTGTACTTTTGGCAAATGTGAGACCCAGTCTGTGCTATGGATAATCACATCATCCAGGTAAGCTGCAGCATATTTATGATGGGGTCTCAGAATCTTATCCATTTTCCGCTGGAATGTTGCCGGTGCATTCTGTAACCCAAACGGCATTCTCTTATATTGGAATGCCCCATCTGGGGTTACAAACGCAGTTTTCTCCTTGGCCGACTCGGCCAGGGGAATTTGCCAATACCCTTTGGTGAGATCAAGAGTTGTCATATATCGGGCTGTTCCCAGCCGGTCAACCAACTCATCTATACGTGGCATGGGGTAGGTGTCAAATTTTGTAACTTTATTTAATTGTCTAAAATCGTTACAAAACCGCCAGCTCCCATCAGGTTTGGGCACTAGTACAATAGGACTGGACCAGTCACTCTGGGACTCCTCTATCACACCCAATTCCAGCATCCTTTGAACCTCCCCACGTATTGCCTCCCGTCGGGCCTCTGGTATTCTATAAGGTTTTAGTTTTACCCTTTCTCCTGGCGGGGTGATAATGTCATGCTCTACGCCAGATGTTTGTCCCGGAAGCTCAGAGAAAATCTCTTTGTTACGAAGTACAAACTCTTTAACCTCCTGTTGTTGGGGTTTCGATAAGGTGTCTGCTATTCCAACCTCAGGAACTAAGCAATCAGGCTGTACTTGTGACAAAGTCTCTGCGACTAGGGATTCCCTATCCCTCCAGGCTTTCAGCAGATTGACGTGATAGATCTGCTCCGGCTTTCGCCTTCCTGGCTGTCTAACCCTGTAGTTCACCTCACTAATTTTTTCAATTACTTCATATGGACCTTGCCATTTGGCCAGAACCTTGCTTTCAACCGTAGGGACTAGCACCAAGACCCTATCCCCCGGAGAAAAAGTACGTGTCTTGGCCCCACGGTTGTACACTCTCTGCTGTGCTAACTGCGCTTGGGTTAAATGTTCCTTTACAATTGGCATTACCTGTGCAATTCTATCTTGCATCAGGGCGACATGCTCAATCACACTCCTGTGAGGAGAACTCTCATTTTCCCAAGTTTCCTTGGCAATATCCAGCAGCCCTCTTGGGTGTCTCCCATAGAGCAACTCGAAGGGTGAGAAACCCGTAGAGGATTGGGGTACCTCCCTAATGGCAAACATCAGATAGGGTATTAGACAGTCCCAATTCTTTCCATCTCTATCCACCACCTTCTTTAACATTTGTTTTAGGGTTTTGTTGAATCTTTCAACCAACCCATCTGTTTGGGGGTGATACACAGATGTACGCAATTGCTTCACTTTGTACAACTTGCATAATTCTTTCATAACCCGGGACATAAAGGGTGTACCTTGGTCCGTAAGCAGTTCCTTACAAATACCCACGCGGCTAAAAACAAGGGATAGCTCTTTGGCTATGGTTTTGGCCGAGGTATTTCGGAGAGGAATTGCTTCCGGATAACGGGTGGCATAGTCCAATATAACCAAAATGTACTGATGCCCCCTAGCAGACTTCATTATCGGACCTACCAAATCCATTGCGATCCTCTCAAAGGGGACCTCAATGATAGGAAGAGGTACCAGTGGGTTACGGAAATGTGGCATAGGTGCCGACTTCTGACACACAGGGCAGGAGGAACAATACTTTTCTATTTCCTTCATGACCCCAGGCCAATAGAATCTCTGCAATACCCTCTCTCTGGTTTTCTCTGTCCCCAGATGACCTCCCAGAATGTGTCCATGAGCCAATTCTAACACCAACTTCCTGTAAGGTTTGGGCACTACAAGTTGCTCAATGGTTTCTTCTGCCCTTTGAGCCACTCGATATAGCAGGTCCCTTTCCATAGTGAAGTAAGGATAAGGGCAAGTCTTATCTGGGTTCACTAACTCGCCATCTATTTTCACCACATTTTCCCGTGCCTTTATTAGGGTGGGGTCTTTTAACTGTTCTGTGGCAAAATTTTCCCTGTGAACCTCAAGATCCGAAAACTCCACAGACGGCATGTTTTCATCTGAGGATGTTGGCTCCTCCCCAGTTTCTCGAGTTTCCCCCGCCAATACCGACAAGGGAAATTCAGGAGAGTCCTCACCACTCCCAGAGGAATTCTGGTCATCTTCCTGGTTTATAGGGGCACCAATGGGGGCCTCAGGACAATCCCAGAGTTCCCAGAATTTTGGAAAATCCCTTCCCACAATAGCATCATGTGGTAACTGAGACACTAACCCCACCTGATGAGAGAGGTTACCTTTGGGGGTCTCAAAAAACACTGAAGTTACAGGATACTCTCGGGTGTCCCCATGCACACAAATAACAGCCACCCTGTTCTTCCCAGAGACCTCTGTAGTAACTAATTCAGCTTTTATCAATGTTACCAGGCTACCTGAATCTAGCAACACATCAACATGTCTACCATTAATACACATTTTACATAAATGTTTCTCAGGTCCCCGAATGGCAGTGCATGCAACTGTCGCAAACAGCGACTGACGTCTCTCCCTTATAAAGTCACATTGCATAGGCTCATCCACAACTGGGCAATTGGCTGCAATATGTCCCTCTTGCCGGCAGCGGTAGCCAATAATTTTTTTCGCTGCCTCTTGCAGCATGGGCTTCCTGGGCTGCTCCCGCCAGACCTTAGGTAGAACTCCCACCCTCTCACTCTCTCCACCCTCACCCCTTGGAGTCATCTTACCCGCCACTGGGGATGATCTGGTCTTAGGGGGGAAAGTCCGTGAGTCCCTGGAAGAGGTGGTCAGGTTCTCTGTAGCCAAGTACCTCTCAACCAGATCCACAAGTTTATCTGCATTTTCTGGGTCTCCATGGCTTACCCATTTTTGGATGGCAGTAGGAAGAGCTCTCAGGAAACGATCCATAACCACACGTTCCACAATGTTTGGTGCGGTCAAAATCTCTGGCTGCAGCCACTTCCTGCTCAGGTGAATGAGATCATACATTTGAGACCTGGGAGGTTTTCCAACCTGAAAAGTCCAGTTATGCACACGCTGAGCCCGGACTGCCAGGGTGACACCCAGCCGTGCCAATATTTCTGCTTTTAGCACCACATAGTCTTTTGCTTGGTCAGGCTCTAGGTCATAATAAGCTTTCTGCGATTCCCCAGTTAACAGAGGGGCCACCAGTCCAGCCCATTGCTCCTTAGGCCACTTTTCCCTTTCAGCAGTCCTTTCAAATGTGGTCAAAAACACCTCCGGATCATCCTCTCCAGTCATTTTTGTCAGTAAACGGCTCACACCAAAGGTTGCGGTATTATTGTACCCACTTGCTTCATTGGTCTGCGGACGTTGCTGTATCAATGTCTCTATTTGCTGTTGAAAATTCTGCTCTTGCTTCTGCAACAGGTCTATGAAGCGGGCTTCAGATCGCTGCTGGGCTTGTTGCTGAGCTTCCAAACTCTGCTGCAAAGTTGCATTTGTCTGCTGCTGATTTGCATTTGCCTGCTGCTGGGCTTCCAAACTCTGCTGCTGATTTGCATTTGCCTGCTGCTGGGCTTGTTGTTGAGCTGCAAGGCTCTTTTGTAAAGCTGCATTTGTTTGCTGCTGGTTTGAATTTGCTAGAGCCAGCTGTCTCAGTATCTCCTCCATGCTGGCCTTAACAACAACAAAAAAAAAAAAACTGCCAAAATTCTCCACCAACTGTGAGGGGGTTCACTCGGTAGCGGGTGTGTGTGACCCCCTGGATGGGTTCACAACACAAAGTCAGGCACAGCAGACAGCGGTGTAGGTGCAAAAAACAAAAGATCCGGTTTATTTAGGCTACAGGCAGTGATACATATAACAGCCAAACAAAATAAAACAAGAAAATAAATCCTGGTCAGCTTGACCTCTAACTACACACGTAGACTCCCTGTCTAACAACTGGGTGCAGCCTTGTGCTGCCCCAGTCCCTGTCCCTATTGTAGGGGTTTGCCACACAGGCATTAACTTACCGCACAGAACAGATCTCAGACTCCCCAGTCTATACACACAAAACTGGTTCCAGGATGGAGCATCTCCCTATGCATGCTGGGGTTTTTTGTAGAGGTCTTAATGAGCCCACTTACTACAGCTGGGCTCATTAACTCTTCCCCTCTAATTGTAAAAGTCTGCATAAAGCCTGAATCTAGGACACACATATTTCCCATCCTGAATACAACCAGGTGATTTTACCTGCGTGCTGCCACAATATATATATATATATATATATATATATATATATATATACATATATATTATACATTCACATCAGTCCCTGTCCTTAAAGGAGCTTACAGTCTAAGGTCCCTAACTCACATATTAAAGCGGAGGTCCACCCTAAAAAATAAAAAAATACATAAACACGCTCTTTAAAATTCATTAACCACTTCAGCCCCAGAAGGATTTACCCCCTTCCTGACCAGAGCACTTTTTGCGATTCGGCACTGCGTCGTTTTAACTGACAATTGCGCGGTCGTGCGACGTGGCTCCCAAACAAAATTGATGTCCTTTTTTCCCCACAAATAGAGCTTTCTTTTGTTGGTATTTGATCACCCCTGCGGTTTTTATTTTTTGCGCTATAAACAAAAAAAGAGCAACTATTTTGAAGAAAAAAAACGCATTATTTTTTACATTTTGCTATAATAAATATCCCCCAAAAATATATAAAAATGTTTTCCTCAGTTTAGGCCGATATGTATTCTTCTTTTTTTTTTTGATAAAATTATTTATATATATATATTTTTTTGTATTTTTGATAAAACAAAATCTCAATAAGCGAATATTGATTGGTTTGCGCAAAAATTTGTGTCTACAAGATAGGGGATTGTTTTATGGCATTTTTATAAATATTTTTTTTTTTACTAGTAATGGCGGCGATCAGCGATTTTTATCATGACTGCGACATTATGGCGGACACATCGGTCAATTTTGACACATTTTTGGGACCATTGACATTTATAAAGCGATCAGTGCTATACAAATGCACTGATTACTGTGTAAATGACACTGGCAGTGAATGGGGTTAACCACTAGCGGGCAGTGTAGGGGTTAAGTGTGTCCTAGGGGAGTGTGTCTACCTGTGGGGGGACGTGGCTGTGTGTGACATGACACTGATCATAGCTCCGATCACAGGGAGCAGAGATCGGTGTCCTGTCACTAGGCAGAATGGGGAGATGCTTCCTCCTCGTGAGGCGATCGCGGGTATCCCCGCGGCGATTGAGTCCGCAGGATCTGTGACCCGACTCACGGATCTTGCCGCAGGCGCGTGAGCGTGCCCGCTAGCCATCTATTAAAGGGCAATGTACAGGTACATTAGTTTGCCTGTACGCGCCCTTCTGCCGACGTATATCAGCGTGAGGCGGTCGGCAAGTGGTTAAAAAACATTTGAAAAAATATATATTTTTACTTACCAGAAATGGCTGTTGCTAGGCAGATCGTCCTAATCTGCCACTTCCTATTCCGGAGTTCTTGTCCTCCCTCGCGTTGTCTCCTGGGAAATGGGGCGCGTTGTCTTGTGGGACATGTGTGTGTCCCAGTAGACAGGCGTCCATTCACAAAGCGCCGCGCAACTTGCGCATGCACAGTAGGAAATGGGCAGTGAGTGAAGCCGCAAGGCTCCACTGCCTGTTGCCCTTCATTAGGATGGGTGGACGGATCGGATTCAAACTGTGCCCATCAGTGCCACCCATTAGTGCCCATCAGTGCTGCCTATCTGTGCTGAATATCAGTGCCTACCAGTGCTCATTAGTGCCGCCTATCAGTGCACATCAGTGACACAAATCATTGCCCATTACTGGTGCCAGTTGGTGCTGCCTTTTAGTGCCCATCATTGCCTGCTCATCAGTGCTACCCATCAATTCCCATCAGTGCCGCCCATTAGTATCCATCAGTGCTGCTTATCCATGCTGCATATCAATGCCCACTAGTGCCTCCTATCGGAGCCCATCAGTGCCGCCTATCAGTGCCCATCAGTGACACAAATCATTGCCCATTACTGGTGCCAGTTGGTGCTGCCTTTCAGTGCCCATGAGTGCCTGCTCATCACTACTACCCATCAATTCCCATTAGTGCCCATCAGTTCTGCCCATTAGTGCCAATCCGCGCCTCACATCCGTGCTGCCTATCCATGCTGCATATCTGTGCCCACCAGTGACACAAATCATTGCCCATTACTGGTGCTAGTTGGTGCTGCCTTTTAGTGCCCACCAGTGCCTGCTCATCAGTGCTACCCATCAATTCGCATCAGTGCCACCCATTAGTACCCATCAATGTGCATATCAGTGCCCATTAGTGCCGCCTATCAGTGCCCATCAGTAACAAAAATCATTGCCCGTTACTGGTGCCAATTGGTGCTGCCTTTTAGTGCCTGCTCATCAGTGCTACCCATCAATACCCAACAGTGCCCATCAGTGCCACCCATTAGTGCCCATTAAAGCTGCAACTAACGATTAGTTTGTCTGTCAACTAATCTATCGATTATTTTTTCGATTAGTCATCGATTAGACGATTATTTTATTTTTTTATTAATCTAGTGGGTTTTTTTTTTATTAGCTAATTAATCCTTTGGATAACTTTACAAAAAATAAGTACATAAAAAAAAAAACGGTAAAAAAAAAAAAACAGTAAGATAAAAGAATATAACTAGTACATACATATATATATATATATATATATATATATATATATATATATATATATATATATATATATATTATATATAAGTATGTACTTATATTCTTGAAACTTTTTTTATGTACTTATTTTTTGCAAAGTTAAGATAAAAGAATATAAATAAATATATATATATATATATTCTTTTATCTTAGCTTTTTATTTTCTGTTCAGAAGTTCATGAATGTTTATAATTTATTTTTTACAATGCTTTCTTTTTTTTAAGGGGGGGTGTGTGTAGGGACAGTGTCAGTGTGTTTTTTGTTGTTTTTTTTATAATTTTTTTTACAATCTTTTTGTTATTTTTTTGTTATTTATTGCAATTTTTATCAGCCCTGTTGGGGGGCCCTGTTGGGGGGGGGGGGCTATGGTGAGATATCAGGGGTCTTAACAGACCTCTGACATCTCCCATTTGAGACAGGGAAAGGGACTGGGGACACAGATTCCCCAGTTCCTTTCTCTGCAGCCTCTGCTGCACCGATAATGAATGGAGAGAAGACAGCGGCTTCTCTCCATTCATTACCTGAGACATCATAATCACAGGCGGTTACAATGTTTCAGTTATGTGAATGGACAGACTCAGTGGTCACTGACTCTGTCCATTCTGAAAACGAAGGAGCCGGGTTCTGGCAGATAGTGTCCTGCCATCATATAGCGTCCGTCCCGTACTGCGCATGCGCAGAAGAAGCTTCGGAAAATCTCAGAAGATGAACGGCGCCTGCGCCGTGAGTGGAGTTGGTAGCCCCACCATCCGAGCGGACATAGGGTTCGTAAAATTAGAGGGCCACTCGCGGGCGAGCTTCGCTCGCTACACTTCGGGGCTCGGCCTCACTGCGCTTGGCTCTTTTATATTTCTGCTCTATGTCCACTTAGATGGTGGGGCTAGAACCTGGACTCACGGCGCAGGCACCGTTCATCCTCGGCTATTTTTGGAATCTGTGTTGCTGTGTACTGCGCATGCGCAGTACACAGCGGACACTATCCGATGGGGGACCATATGTGATAGGACACCGGCTCCTACCTCTGCTCTCCATCCTGAGATACAGAGGGGGGGCGGCAGCACGGAGGGGGACACAGAGAAGAGAGAGGGGGGCGGCAGCACGAAGGGGGACACAAAGAAGAGAGAGGGGGCGGCAGCACGAAGGGGGACACAAAGAAGAGAGAGGGGGCGGCAGCACGAAGGGGGACACAAAGAAGAGAGAGGGGGTTGGCAGCACGAAGGGGGACACAAAGAAGAGAGAGGGGGGCGGCAGCACGAAGGGGGACACAAAGAAGAGAGAGGGGGGCGGCAACACGGAGGGGGACACAGAGAATAAGGGGGGTGGCAGCATGGAGGGGGACACAGAGAAGAGAGAGGGGGACGGCAGCACGGAGGGGGACACAGAGAAGAGAGAGGGGGGGTGGCAGCACGGAGGGGGACACAGGGAAGAGAGAGGGGGGCGGCAGCAAGGAGGGGGACACAGAGAAGAGAGAGGGGGTCGGCAGCATGAAGGGGGACACAAAGAAGAGAGAGGGGGGCGGAAGCACGAAGGGGGACACAAAGAAGAGAGAGGGGGCGGCAGCACGGAGGGGGACATAGAGAAGAGGGGGGCGGCAGCACGGAGGGGGACACAAAGAAGAGAGAGGGGGGTGGCAGCATGGAGGGGGACACAGAGAAGAGAGAGGGGGACGGCAGCACGGAGGGAGACACAGAGAAGAGAGAGGGGGCGGCAGCACGGAGGGGGACACAGAGAAGAGAGAGGGGGGGTGGCAGCACGGAGGGGGACACAGAGAAGAGAGAGGGGGGTGGCAGCATGGAGGGGGACACAGAGAAGAGAGAGGGGGGCGGCAGCACCGGAGGGAGACACAGAGAAGCGAGAGGGGGACAGATGCACGGAGGGGGACACAGAGAAGAGAGAGGGGGCGGCAACACGGAGGGGGACACAGAGAAGAGAGAGGGGGGCGGCAGCAAGGAGGGGGACACAGAGAAGAGAGAGGGGGGCGGCAGCATGAAGGGGGACACAAAGAAGAGAGAGGGGGCGGCAGCACGAAGGGGGACACAAAGAAGAGAGAGGGGGCGGCAGCACGGAGGGGGACACAGAGAAGAGGGGGGCGGCAGCACGGAGGGGTACACAAAGAAGAGAGAGGGGGGTGGCAGCATGGAGGGGGACACAGAGAAGAGAGAGGGGGACGGCAGCACGGAGGGAGACACAGAGAAGAGAGAGGGGGCGGCAGCACGGAGGGGGACACAGAGAAGAGAGAGGGGGGCGGCAGCAAGGAGGGGGACACAGAGAAGAGAGAGGGGGGCGGCAGCATGAAGGGGGACACAAAGAAGAGAGAGGGGGCGGCAGCACGAAGGGGGACACAAAGAAGAGAGAGGGGGCGGCAGCACGGAGGGGGACACAGAGAAGAGGGGGGCGGCAGCACGGAGGGGTACACAAAGAAGAGAGAGGGGGGTGGCAGCATGGAGGGGGACACAGAGAAGAGAGAGGGGGACGGCAGCACGGAGGGAGACACAGAGAAGAGAGAGGGGGCGGCAGCACGGAGGGGGACACAGAGAAGAGAGAGGGGGGGTGGCAGCACGGAGGGGGACACAGAGAAGAGAGAGGGGGTGGCAGCATGGAGGGGGACACAGAGAAGAGAAAGGGGGGCGGCAGCACCGGAGGGAGACACAGAGAAGCGAGAGGGGGACAGATGCACGGAGGGGGACACAGAGAAGAGAGAGGGGGCGGCATCACGGAGGGGGACACAGAGAAGAGAGAGGGGGCGGCAGCACGAAGGGGGACACAGAGAAGAGAGGGGGCTGCAGCACGGAGGGGGACACAGAGAAGAGAGGGGGCGGCAGCACGGAGGGGGACACAGAGAAGAGAGAGGGGGACGGCAGCATGGAGGGAGACACAGAGAAGAGAGAGGGGGACAGATGCACGGAGGGGGACACAGAGAAGAGAGAGGGGGCAGCAACACAGAGGGGGACACAGAGAAGAGAGAGGGGGGCGGCAGCACGGAGGGGGACACAGAGAAGAGAGAGGGGGCGGCAACACGGAGGGGCACACAGAGAAGAGAGAGGGGGGGTGGCAGCACGGAGGGGGACACAGAGAAGAGAGAGGGGGGCGACAGCAAGGAGGGGGACACAGAGAAGAGAGAGGGGGACAGATGCACGGAGGGGAGAGGAGAGGGGGGCGGCAGCACGGAGGGGGACAGATGCACGGAGGGGGAGAAGAGAGGGGGACAACAGCACGGAGGAGAGCGGGAGACACGGAGCACTGTGACGCATCGACGCCCTGCACGCACGTCGATGTATTTTTGTAGTCGACGTAATCGATTATGCCGACTCGTCGTGGCAGCTCTAGTGCCCATCAGTGCTGCCTATCTGTGCTGCAATTCAGTGCCCACCAGTGCCTCCTATCAGTGCCACCTAATCAGTGCCCATCAGTGCAGCCTATCTGTGCCCATTAGTGCCACCTCCTCAGCACACATCAGTGAAGAAGAAAAATTACTTATTTACAAAATTTACTGACAGAAACGAAGAAAAACTTTTTTTTTCCTCAACATTTTCAATCTTTTTTTTGTTTTTGTTTTTTCTTTAGTAAAAAAAAAAAAAAACCCCAGCAGTGATTAAATGCCACCAAAAGAAAGCTCTGTTTGTGTGAAGAGTACAGTGTTGTATGCCCACGCAATTGCCATTCAA
This sequence comes from Lithobates pipiens, assembly GCF_037356315.1. NCBI lineage: Eukaryota > Metazoa > Chordata > Amphibia > Anura > Ranidae > Lithobates > Lithobates pipiens. The sequence continues at coordinate 335,263,595 of NW_027507784.1, forward strand.
AGTGTGACAGCGCTGAAAGCTGAAAAATGGCCTGGGCAGAAATGGGGGTGAAAGTGCCCGGTATTGAAGGGGTTAGTGATTGCTGGTGGCTTTTAGGCATGCAATGGGCTTTAAATGACTCCTGAGGATGATTATTATTATTATTATTATTATTATCATTATCCCCCCACTGCCCCCACCCACCAACTTGCTTACCGCTCAACAGATTGCCAACCATTTCAATAGCAAAATCTACACAATTTGCAAGGAGATATCCAGCATTCAACTTCCTCCCCAACACAACAGGTCCAACACCACGCTCAATACTCTCCTCTTTTTGCCCAGTTACCACAGATGAAGTTAATAAACTCCTCTCCACGGCCCACCTCACTACTTGCTCCTGGAACCCTGTCCCCTCACAATTACTGCTGCCACCTTCCCACTCTATCCTCAACTCCCTAACCCACATCTTCAACCTCTCCCTCTCCTCCGGCACCTTTCCTTCCCCTCTCAAACATGCACTGGTTACCCCCATACTCAAAAAAAACCTCACTAGACCCCACCTGTTTGAACAACTTAAGACCCATCTCCCTGCTCCCGGTTGCCTTCAAGCTCATCGAACTCCTTGTCCATGACCAAATGAGTCGCTACCTCATGGACAACAACCTTCTTGACCCCTTACAGTCTGGCTTCCGCCCACAACATTCTACTGAAACTGCCCTACTAAAACTCACCAATAGGGATGAGCCCGGTGTTCGATTCGAACCCATGTTCGAATCGAACATCGGCCGTTAGTCCGTTTTCGTCGAAAAAACAGAAATTTGTGGGGCGTTTGCATCAAATTCGTGTGATACGAACGGCCCGCACTGCGCCAGTCGCAGTGCATTGCTGGCTGATGATTGGCCAAGCATGCACTGTGACCCCGCATGCTTGGCCAATCACAGCGCCGGCAGCGAGGAGAGCCATAATTGGCCACAGGTTGGATGCCTGTGGCCAATTATAGCTCAGGGGGTTTAGTACACGCCCCACACTTTATAAGGCCGCCAGCGCGGCTGCCTTGTGTAGTGTGTTGCGGCGTTCATAGAGAGAAGGATAGGCAGGGACAGTGTCAGCTTTGCTTTGCTTCCTAACCTAGCGCTGTTACAGTGAGTGTAGTGTGCCTCCTGCACAGCATACACCTGAATCTACCCCCCCTCATTGCTGGTGTTGTGTAGTTGATTTGTACAACACAGGCATCTGCCTAATATTCAGTCAGTGTAGTGTGCCCCTGCACAGCATACACCTGAATCTACCCCCCCTTCATTGCTGGTGTTGTGTAGTTGATTTGTACAACACAGGCATCTGCCTAATATTCAGTCAGTGTAGTGTGCCTCCTGCACAGCATACACCTGAATCTACCCCCCCCCCCCCCTCGTTGCTGGTGTTGTGTAGTTCATTTGTGCAACACAGGCATCTGCCTAACATTAACATAACATATTTTGGGTGCGGGGTTCCCCTTAATATCCAAACAAGACCCAAATGGGCTGGTAATGGGCTGGGGTAGGGGGGTGATGGGGTAGCCATGCCATTTTTCTCAAAGATTTTCCTCCATATTGCCAGGACAAGACATTACTTAATAATTACTTAATTAATGCTTTAATGGCCGCAAGCAGTTTTAAATGGCTTTTTTTCCTTTACAAATGTAATTTTGTGCAGGGACTGTTCTAAACACGGGAAACACGTGGCACTTCACAATCATACTATAGACACCCCCAGGTACAATATTTAAAGGAAAATTTCCCTTTTTTTTTCACTTTATGCATCATTAAAATGACTGCTCCAGAAAAAACTTCAGTTTTTAAAACTTCTTTTTGCATTGATACATGTCCCCTGGGGCAGGTCCCGGGTCCCCAAACCCTTTTTAGGACAATAACATGCATATTGGCCGTTATAATTAGCACTTTATATTTCGAACATTCGCGTCCATTGTAATTAATAGGGTTCTAACGTTCGTGCAAACTTTCGGTCCGTTCGCAGGTTCTGGTGCGAACCGAACTAGGGGGGTGTTCGGCTCATCCCTACTCACCAATGACCTACTAACTGCTAAAACCAACGGCCACTACTCCATACTTGTACTTTTAGACCTCTCTGCTGCCTTTGACACAGTTGACCACCTGCTCCTCCTCCTTGGCAAATTACGCTCCCTTGGCCTCCGTGATTCTGCTTTATCCTGGTTTTCCCCCTACCTATCTCAGCGCACTTTCAGTGTCACTTACAACTCCATCTCCTCCACTCCCCTTCCTCTTTCTGTTGGGGTACCCCAAGGTTCTGTCCTTGGGCCCCTCCTATTCTCGCTCTATACCTCTTCCCTGGGCCAGTTGATAACCTCCCATGGCTTCCAATACCACCTCTATGCCGACGACACCCAGATCTGTCTCTCCACTCCTCAACTCACCCCCTCCATCTCCTCATAGATCTCTGAATGATATATCGATATGGATGTCACACCACTTTCCTCCTTCACTATCCCCCCCTTGCGACTTCACCATTAAATTCCAAAAACACAACCATTGGTCCCTCCACACATGCCGGGGTCCTGGGTGTAATCCTTGACTCTGACCTCTCCTTCAGCCCCCACATCCAATCACTGGCTAAATCCTGCCGCCTTCACCTCCACAACATCTCCAGAATTCCACCTTCCTGACTAATGACATCACAAAGCAACTTGTTCACTCCTTGATTATTTCCCGCCTTGACTACTGCAACTCTCTCCTTAATGGCCGACCCTTATGCAGGCTCCTCCCCCCTTCAGTCTATTATAAATGCTGCTGCTAGACTAATACACCTCACTAACCGATCCGTGGCGGCTGCCCATCTCTGCCAATCCCTTCACTGGCTTCCCCTCCCCCACCGTGTAAAATTCAAAATGCTAACCATAACATACAAAGCCATCCACAACATCGCCCCCATCTACATCACCAACCTCATCTGCAGATATCGCCCAAATCGTCCCCTCCGCTCCTCCCAGGACCTCCTGCTTTCTAGCTCCCTTGTTACCTCCTCTCATGCTCGACTTCAGGACTTCTCCAGAGCCTCTCCCATCCTCTGGAACTCCCTGCCCCAGTCTGTCCGCTCAGCCCCTACCCTGTCCACCTTTAAGAGTTCCCTGAAAACTCATTTATTCAGGGAAGCCTATCCCACACCCACCTAACAACTGTCCCCGAGCCCCCCCATCAAATCATTCTCTGCAGCTATTACCTTTTGTACCACCACCCCCTCCATTAAGAATGTAAGCTCTACGAGCCGGGCCCCCCTGTACCTTTTTGTATTGTACTGTAATTGTGTTGTCTCCCCTATACATTGTAAAGCGCTGCGTAAACTGTTGGCGCTATATAAATCGTTAATAATAATAATAATAATAATCATTATTACCCATTATTCTCAATATTTTACTTTTCTTTTTTTTTTTTTTTGCAGAACAAAAAACTGAGATTAGAAAAAGTTAAAAAGTTAAATAAAAAAATACTCCAATGCAGATTACTGAAAAAAAAAAAAAAAAAACGAAAAAACACACATACACACACACACTCACACACAGAGCACAGGATTTCTAAATGTTTTCACACATTTTTATAATTAGATTAATTGGAAAAAGGTGTGAATCTTGTGTGAAAACATTTATAAATAGACCCCTGAATCAAAAACAAACTTAAGGCTGGGTTCACATATATGCGAATTAGATGCATTTTTAACCACATCCAATTCGCATAACACGTGAACACGGCTGTGGTGCGATTTTGAAAAGGGTCCTGTGCATTTTTGGGTCCAGTTCAGGTGCAAATTCAGGGAAAAGTTTGCACCTGAATCGCGCCGGAACCGGGGAACAGAACCCCCCCCCCCCAGACAGCAAACCGCAACCTGCAAATATATGAACCCAGCCTATGGGAATGTTTGACCATTCTTCCAGAAGCGCATTTGTGAGGAGAAGGCCTGGCGCGCAGTCTCCGCTCTAATTCATCCCAAAGGTGTTTTATCGGGCTTGAGGTCAGGACTGTGTGCAGGCCAGTCAAGTTCCTCCACCCCAAACTTCCTCATCCATGTCTTGATGGACCTTGCTTTGTGCACTGGTGCGCAGTCATGAAAATTTGAATAGGGGTAGAGAGAGGGGAGTTTGGCGGTGCCAGAAAATATAATCCTTACAAAAAATGCATAAAAAGTTATTTTAATTTTATTTCATATATTAATAAAAAACAAATGACATAAATTTCTTATACATACATAGTTATTAGATGGTATGGATGGGTGACAAATTCAATAATAGGCACCACCATCCCTGAATAATATGGGAATTTTCGAAAGGAAATTTAATGGGACTTTCAGGGTGGCAACACCGAAAAAGAAACCATAGTATTTATAAAAGATAACAAAATGTATTCAACAATAATACAGACATTTAAAAACAATGGAGATGGCTATACCCAACATTGTGCAATACAGTTAGGGCCGGTTCACACAGCGAGGCGATGCGAGGCGACACGGCTCGCCTCGCCTCGCTCCCGCAAGTCGCCCCCGTTCTGTACAATGGAACCGTTCTGAGAGGAGCGACTCGAGTCGCTCCGACTCAGAAAAAAGGTTCCTGTACTACTTCGGGGCGACTTCGGGGGCGACTTGCATTGACTTCTATACAGAAGTCCTCTGCAAGTCGCCGCTGAGGTCCCCGCAGGTCGCGGCGAGGCAAGTCGGAGACGCCTCGCCGCGCCTCGCTGTGTGAACCGGCCCTTACACGTCATAAGGGTAGATAAATCAAAGTCTTTCAGCAATTGTGTCCCGACATGTTTTGCCCGCTGGGGCTTCCTCGGGGGATATTTACAAAAATCCCCTGAGGAAGCCCCAGCGGGCGAAACATGTTGCTGAAAGACTTTATCTACCCTTATGACGTGTAACTGTATTGCGCAATGTTGGGTATAGCCATCTCCATTGTTTTTAAATGTCTGTATTATTGTTGAATACATTTTGTTATTTTTTATAATTACTATGGTTTCTTTAAATTACCTTTTCAAAATTCCCATATACATACATAGGTGCGTGCATAGGCGTGCGCACAGGGTGTGCCTGGGCACACCCTAATCACCTAGTGCACCTTAGCATTATCGCTCTGTGTAGCAGCGGGGAAACGGGAAAGTTCTCCCTTTCACCGGCTGTGCCATAAGAGAAGTACTTACGCGCTTCTCTTTCACTGTGCTGGCAGGGAGGTCAATGTGCCAGGGCCAGATATGCAGTATATAGACACACACGCATGCGTGTTTGAGCTTTGGGGTGCACACCCTAATGCAATAGGCTGCGCACACCTATGGGTGCGTGGACAAAGACAGCACAAAGGGGTATGCAAATAAAAACAAGCCAAGATGTTGTGAGGCCAGTAAAGGTCACAGGTAATCCTACCCTACATGTTTCGCCAAAACATTGGCTTCCTCAGGGAAAATTTATGTAAACCTGTGCAAAATTGTGGGTTCTAAATAGAAAACAGAGAAAAACATCAAATATATACATCTTAATGCTGATTAACAATTATAAAAAACATAATTGATATTTGTTTAAGTGTTGGAGGCATGACATGGCTATGAATGGCTCCCCATGACTGGTGCGCAGTCATGTTGGAACAGGAAGGGGTCATCCCCAAACTGTTCCTACGAAGTTGGAAGCATCGAATTGTCCAAAATGTCTTGATATGCCGACACCTTAAGAGTTCCCTTCGCTGGAACTAAGGGGCCAAGCCCAACCCCTGAAAAACAACCCAACACCAAATGGTTTGGACCAGTGCACAAAGCAAGGTCCATCAAGACACGGATGAGCGAGTTTGGGGTGGAGGAACTTGACTGTCCTGCACCTGATAGAACACCTTTGGGATGAATTCGAGTGGAGACTACAAGTCACGCCTTCTCGTCCAACATCGACGATCGCTGTTTTCAGGGGGCCAACGCATGGGACAACGGCAAGCTCCGTGAGTCAGGTTTGTGGGTCCCGCGGACTCGATCACCACGGGGATACCCGCAATCGTCTCATGGAGAGGAAGAATGGGGAGATGTTAATGTAAACAAGCATCTCCCCGTTCTGCCCAGTGACAGTGCCACTGATCTCTGCTCCCTGTGATCAGGATCAGAGATCAGTGACGTGTCACACGTAGCCACGCCCCCCACAGTTAGAATCACTCCTCAGGACACACTTAACCCCTACAGTGCCCCCTAGTGGTTAACCTCTTCACTGCCAGTCACATTTACACAGGAATCGGTGCATTTGTATAGCACTGATTGCTGTATAAATGCCAGTGGTCCCAAAAATGTGTCAAAAATGTCCGATGTGTCCGCCATAATGTTGCAGTCAAGATAAAAATCGCTGATCGCCGCCATTACTAGTAGAAAAAATAAAATAAAAATGGCATAAAACTATCCCCTATTTTGTAAACGCTATAACTTTTGCGCAAACCAATCAATAATCGCTTATTGCGATTTTTTTTTTTTTACCAAAAATATGTAGAAGAATATGTATCGGCCTAAACTAAGGAAAAAAAACGTTTTTTTATATATTTTTGGGGGATATTTATTATAGCAAAATGTAAAAAAATAATGCATTTTTTTCAAAATTGTCGCTCTATTTTTGTTTACAGAGCAAAAAATAAAAACCGCAGGGGTGATCAAATACCACCAAAAGAATCTCTATTTGTGGGGAAAAATATGGGGGGTCTTTAAGATCCCAAACCCCTACTCCGGTTGATTGGTGTTTTCAAATGCTTTTTTTTTTTGAATGGCGCTGTTGTCATCCAGGTTAACCAGACGTGATGTCAGGTCATCGCTTCCGGGTTACCATAGGGGACATGCTTGCTGGTCGCTCGGGTCTTCAGGGGGAACGGGAAAGCACGAGCAAGCGTGGAAGGTGGGAGGAATGGGGGGGCACCCCCCTTGCTTGAAAGGGCCAGTTCACACCATAGAAACGCAGTCTTGGGTGCGTTCCAGGTGCTTTTCTGCATGTGCGTTTTTGATGCGTTCCAGTGCATTTTGATGCGTTTTTGGTGCGTTTTGATGCAGTCCAGTGTGTTTTTTTCCCTCCCCTGTTTTTTCTTAACCTTAAATAAGGACACATGTGTTGCAGTGCATTTTTGGTGCATTTAGGTGCATTCCGGTGCGTTTTTGATGCGTTTTACAGCATTTCAGTACATTCCAGTGCAGAAAATTTCTGGAACTGGAACACACCGGAACTGACCGCACTAGTGTGAACTATGCCATTGAAAATCATATAACCTACTTTCCATGCGTTTTTGGTGCAGAAAAAAAACCGCACTGGACTGCATGTGGTGTGAACTGGCCCTAAAAGAAATCCAGCATCTAGTTAGCCGCTAGGATTGCTTTTAAAAGAGAGCCGACCACAGGCTCTAAATACCGTTACCGGTGTGATGCCTGGAGCTGCACATCATCCCTCTAAAACCAACCCAAAGTCCAGCCATGTACCGGATGCGGGTCTACACAAATGCAGCCATCACATGTAATGCCGCGTACACACGATCGCAATTTCGGCCAGCAAAAGACCGATGAGAGCTTTTCATCGTAAAATGCGGCCGTGTGTACGCTCCATCGGAATGTAGCTGTCCGAATTCCCCGCCGGCCAAAAATTTGAGAGCGTGTTCTCAATTTTTCAGACGGAAAAAGTTTCTACCGGAAATTCCGATCGGCTGTAGCAATCCCGACGCGCAAAATTCCTACGCATGCTCGGAAACAATTTGACTCATGGAACTTGATTTTTTTTCTCGCCTCGTCATAGTGTTGTACATCACCGCGTTCTTGACTGTTAAAATTTGATGTGACCGTGCGTAGGCAAGAAATCTTGAGCGTAATTCCGTCGGGGAAAACCATCAGAGCTTTTTCCGACCATAATTCCGATCGTGTGTACGCGGCATAAGAATTGGTAGACTGCAATGCAAGAAATGTTTGCTTTTGGGATTAATACCGTTTTAAAGAAACATATTCAATTTGCTGGCCTTGAACTCTACTTTGTAGCTTAATATCTATAAATATTTTATTAAAACATGACTTTACCTTCATTGCACATTTCCCAGATTCCAGATATAGAGAACCAGAAGGAAGTGCGCTCAGAACTTTTTAATAAAACCCGTGTTTGCTGCTTCTCCTCGCTCAGACCCGTAGCGGAAATATCACATCGGCCATTAGCGTGTGACGCCTGGCTCAGTTGATAAATACGCGGAGCCTCCTGAAGTAATCCTCTGATAGGTCCGGGCTCGGCACAGAGACGGCGTCTCTGGTATTTTAGCCGAAAACACAATAAATTCTCCCAGTTAAGGGATTTGTTTGCCAGTGCAGCGATATTCAATTTCAGATCCACAGCGTGTTCCGAACTTTATCAAAAGAGCCGGTACACAGGAAAGCACGGATTAAACTTAATTACACCTCATGCCTTGGTTTTTATTTTGTGTCTTAAAGAGATTTCAAATCCCTCGTTGGGGAGCAAAGAGGTTCCAAATAACACACCTTCCTCCGAGACCACATCATAGAGCTGCAACCATTATGTTGTATTATGTTGTATTCTCAGGCCAAGGGCTTTATTTTAGCTCGTCAACGGAGAGCACTATTATATAAACTTTACAAGTATGAGTCACACTTAAAGTATAGCTAGAGGAAAAAGTTTTTGTTTTGTTTTGGATAGAGTGGAGAAGGATTAGAACCTCCCACTTCCTGTTTTGGCTATGGGACAGGAAGTGAAGGGAAATATCACCAACGGGACACAGATGGCAAAAAAACAAAAAAACAAAATAAAACTGACAGGTGTCTCTCACCCTTACCCCTCCCCTTCTCTCCTCCTTCTCTCCCCCCCTTCTCTCCCTTCTCTCGCTCAACCCCTCTCTCCCCTATCTCTTCCTTCCCTCTTATTCTCTCCCCTCTCTCACTCCCCACCCCCTCTCTCCCTCCTTCTCTCTCCCCCTCTCACTCTCCTTCCTCTGTCTGTCTCAACCCCCTCTCCCTATCTCTTCCCTCCCTCTTATTCTCGCCCTCTCTCCCTCCCCACCCTCTCGCCCCCTCCTCTCTCTCCCTTATGTCTGCCCTCCCCCTCTTTCCCTCCCCCTTTTATTCTCCTCTCTCTCTCTCTTTCCCCACCCCCTCTCCCCTCTCTCCCCCTCTCTCTCCTCTATCCCACTCTCTTTTTCTCGCCCCTCTCTCTCTTTCTCTACTCTATCTCTTCCCTCTCTCTCTCTCCCCCTCTCACTCCTCTCTCTTCTTCTCTCAATCAATCCCTCTCTCCCCTATGTCTTCCCTCCCTCTTATTCTCCCCCCTCTCTCCCCTATCTCTTCCCTCCCTCTCTCTCCCCCTCTCGCTCTCCCTCCTCTCTCTCCTTTTCTCTCTCAACCCTCTCTCCCCTATGTCTTCCCTCCCTCTTATTCTCCCCCCTCTCTCCTTCTCCTCTCTCTCCCCTATCTCTGCCCTCCCCCTCTTTCCCTTCCCCTCTTATTCTCTTCTATCTCTTTCTCCCTCTCTCTCCCTCTCCCTCCCCAACCTCTCCCCCCCTCTTCTCTCTCCCTCCCCACCCCCTCTATCCCTCTCCTCCCCTCCTCTCTCCCCTATCTCTGCCCTCCCCCTCTTTCCCTCCCCCTTTTATTCTCCTCTCTCTCTCTTTCCCACCCCCTCTCTCCCCCTTCTCTCCTCTATCCCACTCTCTCTTTTTCTCACCCCTCTCTCTCCATCCACTCTCTCTTTCTCTACCCTATCTCTTCCCTCTCTCTCTCCCCCTCTCGCTGCCGCTCCTCTCTCTCCTTCTCTCTCTCTCAATCCCTCTCTCCCCTATGTCTTCCTTCCCTCTTATTCTCCCCCCTCTCTCCCTCTCCTCTCTCGTCCCCTATCTCTTCCCTCCCTCTCTCTCCCCCTCTCGCTCTCCCTCCTCTCTCTCCTTCTCTCTCTCAACCCCTCTCTCCCCTATGTCGTCCCTCCCTCTTATTCTCCCCCCTCTCTCCCTCTCCTCTCTCCTTCCCTATCTCTGCCCTCCCCCTCTTTCCCTTCCCCTCTTATTCTCTTCTATCTCTTTCTCTCTCTCTCTCCCTCGCCCCCTCTCTCTCCCTCTCCCTCCCCAACCCTCTCTCCCCCTCTTCTCTCTCCCTCCCCACCCCCTCTATCCCTCTCTCCCCCTCCTCTCTCCCCTATCTCTGCTCTCCCCCTCTCTCTCTCCCCACCCTCTCTCCCCCTCTCGCTCTCCCTTCTCTCTCTCAACCCCTCTCTCCCCTATCTCCTCCCTCCCTCTTATTCTCTCCCCTCTCTCCCTCCCCACCCCTCTCATCCTCTCTTCCTCCCCACCCCTCTCCCTCTCACTCTCCCTCCTCTTCTCTGCCTCACCCCCTCCCCCTCTTTCCCTCTCCCCCTCTTATTCTTCTCTCTCTCTCTCTCTCTCTCTCTCTCTCTCTCGCTCTCTCTCTCTCGCCCCCTCTCTTTCCCCCTCTCTCTCTCTCCCTCCCCCTCCCCCCTCCTCTCTCTCCCTCCCCACCCCCTCTATCCCTATCTCCCCCTCCTCTCTCCCCTATCTCTGCCCCCCCCCCCTCTTATTCTCCTCACTCACTCTGCTCCCCGCCCCCTCTCTCTCCCCACCCTCTCTCTCCCTCTCTCTCCCCCTCACCCTCCTCTATCCCCTCTATCCCTCTCTCTCTTTTTCTCAACCCTCTCGCCCCCCTCTCTCACCCTGTTCTCTCCCCTATCTCTTCCCTCCCTCTTATTCTCCCCCTCTCTCCCCCTCTTTCCCCTCTCTCCCTCCACCCCTCTCGCCCCCTCCTCTCTCTCCCTTATGTCTGACCTCCCCCTCTTTCCCTCCCCCTTTTATTCTCCTCTCTTCTCTTTCCCCACCCCCTCTCCCCTCTTCTCCCCTCTCTCTCCTCTAATCCCACTCTCTTTTTCTCGCCCCTCTCTCTCTTTCTCTACTCTATCTCTTCCAATCCCTCTCTCCCCTATGTCTTCCCTCCCTCTTATTCTCCCCTCTCTCTCCCCTATCTCTTCCCTCCCTCTCTCTCCCCCTCTCGCTCTCCCTCCTCTCTCTCCTTCTCTCTCTCAACCCCTCTCTCCCTATGTCTTCCCTCCCTCTTATTCTCCCCCCTCTCTCCCTCTCCTCTCTCTCCCCTATCTCTGCCCTCCCCCTCTTTCCTTCCCCTCTTATTCTCTTCTATCTCCTTCTCTCCCTCTCTCTCCCTCTCCCTCCCCAACCTCTCTCCCCCTCTTCTCTCTCCCTCCCCACCCCCTCTATCCCTCTCTCCCCCTCCTCTCTCCCCTATCTCTGCCCTGCTCCCCTCTTTCTCTCCCCCTTTTATTCTCCTCTCTCTCTCTTTCCCCACCCCCTCTCTCCCCCTTCTCTCCTCTATCTCCACTCTCTCTTTTCTCACCCCTCTCTCTCCCTCACCCTCTCTCTCTCCCTCACTCTCTCTTTCTCTACCCTATCTCTCCCTCTCTCTCTCCCTCCTCTCTCTGCCAGCTCCTCTCTCTCCTTCTCTCTCTCAATCCCTCTCTCCCCCTATGTCTTCCTTCCCTCTTATTCTCTCCCCCTCTCTCCTCTCCTCTCTCTCCCCTATCTCTTCCCTCCCTCTCTCTCCCCCTCTCGCTCTCCCTCCTCTCTCTCCTTCTCTCTCTCAACCCCTCCTCCCCTATGTCTCCCTCCCTCTTATTCTCCCCCCTCTCTCCCCTCTCCTCTCTCCCCTATCTCTCCCCCCCCTCTTTCCCTCCCTCTTATTCTCTTCTATCTCTTTCTCTCTTCTCTCCCTCGCCCCCTCCTCTCTCCCACTCCCGCCCCAACCTCTCTCTCCCTCTCTCTCTCTCCCTCCCACCCCTCTATCCCTCTCCCCTCCTCTCTCCCTTCTCTCTCTCCCCCTCTCTCTCCCCCACCATCTCTCCCCCTCTCCTCTCCTTCTCTCCTCAACCCCTCTCTCCCCTATCTCCTCCCTCCCTCTTATTTCTCTCCCCTCTCTCTCTCCCCACCCCTCTCCTCTCTTCCTCCCCACCCCTCTCCCTCTCACTCTCCCTCCTCTCTCTGCCCCACCCCCCCCCTCTTTCCCTCCCCCTCTTATTCTCTTCTCTCTCTCTCTCGCTCTCTCTCTCTCGCCCCTCTCTTTCCCCCTCTCTCTCTCTCTCCTCCCCCTCCCCCCTCCTCTCTCTCCCTCCCCACCCCTCTATCCCTATCTCCCTCTCCTCTCCCCTATCTCTGCCCTCCCCCTCTTATTCTCCTCTCACTCTCTCCCTCGCCCCCCTCTCTCCCCACCCTCTCTCTCCCTCTCTCTCCCCCTCACCCCCTCTATCCCCTCTATCCCTCTCTCTCTTTTTCTCAACCCTCTCGCCACCCCCTCTCTCACCCTTTCTCTCCCCTATCTCTTCCCTCCCTCTTATTCTCCCCCTCTCTCCCCCTCTTTCCCCTCTCTCCCTTATCTCTGCCCTCCCCCTCTTTCCCTCCCCCTCATATTTCCTCTCTCTCTCTCTCCCTCGTCCCCTCTCTCTCTCTTCCTCCCCAACCCCTCCCCCCCTCTCCCCTCCTCTCTCTCCTCCCCACCCCGCGTATCCCTCTCTGCCCTTCCCCTCTTATTACCCTCTTTCTCTCTCCCTCGTCCCCCTCTCTCTCCCTCACCCTCTCTCCCCTGTCTCTCCCCATCTCTCTCCTCTATCCCCCTCTCTCTTTTTCTCCCCCCTCTCACCCTCTCTCTCCCCCTATCTCTTCCCTCCCTCTTATTCTCCCCCCTCCCCCGTCTCTCACCCTCTTTCCCCTCTCTCCCTATCTCTGCCCTCGCCCCTCTTTCCCTCCCCCCTCTTATTCTCTTCTCTTTCTGTCCCTCGCCCCCCCTCTCTCTCTACCTCCCCAACCTCTCTCCCCCTCTCTCCCCCTCCTCTCTCTCCTTCCCACTCCCTCTATCCCTCTCCCCCCTCCTCTCTCACCCTCCTCTCTCCCCTATCTCTGCCCTCACCCTCTTATTCTCCTCTCTCTCTCTCCCTTGTCCCCCTCTCTCTCTCCCTTGCCCCCTCTTTCTCTCCCTCGTCCCCCTCTCCTCTCCCCCTCTTGCCCCCTCTCTCACCCTCTCTCTCCCCTATCTCTCCCCCCCCCGCTTATTCTCCCCCCTCCCTCCTCTCTCACCCTCTTTCCCCTATCTCCCCTATCTCTGCCTTCCCCCTCTTTCCCTCCCCCTCTTATTTTCTTCTCTCTCTTTCTCTCTCTCTCTCTCTCTCTCCCTTGCCCCCCCTCTCTCTCTCCCTCCCAACCCCTCTATCCCTCTCCTCCCCTCCTCTCTCCCCTATCTCTGCCCTCCCCCTCTTTTTCTCCTCTCTCTCTCCCCACCCTCTCTCCTCTATCCCCCTATCTCTCTTTTTCTCCCCCCTCTGGCCCCCCTCTCTCACCCTCTCTCCCCCCTATCTCTTCCCTCCCCCTTATTGCCCCCCTCTCTCACCCTCTTTGCCCTCTCTCCCCTATTGCTGCACCCCCCTCTTTCCCTCCCCCTCTTATTCTCTTCTCTCTTTTCTCTCTCTCTCTCTCCCTCTCACCCCCTATCTCCCTCTCCTCTCTCTCCATAATCACCCCCTCTCTCCTCTATCCCCCCTCTCTATTTTTCTCCCCCCCTCGTCCCTTTCTCACTCCCTCACTCTCCCCCTCTCTCCCCTATCTCTTCCCTCCCTCTCCCCCTCACTCCTCCTCTCTTCCCCCTTCCTCTCTTTCCCTCCATCTTATTCTCACCCCTCTCTCCCCCTCTATCCCAGATCCTCTATCTCTCATGTGCTCCCCTATCTCTGCCCTCCCTCTCTTTCCCTCCCCATCTCTTTCTCTCCCTCTTATTTTCCCCCTCCCTTTCTCTCTCATTCCCCCTCTCTCCCTCTCTCTCTCTCTCTCTCCCCCCTCTCCCTCACTCTCTCACCCTCTATCTCCCCTATCTCTTCTCTCCCTCTCTCTCTCCCCTCTCTTTCTCCCTCCCTCTTATTCTTTCTCCCCCTCTCTCTCCCCCCCCCTTTCTCTCTCCCTCTCTCTTTTCCCCCTCTCTGCCCATAACTGTGCCCTCCCTCTCTTTCCCTCCCTGTCGCTTCCTCTCCCTCTTATTCTCCCCCCTCCCTCTCTCTTTCCCACCCCCTCTCTCTCCTCTCTCCCCCCTCTCTCTCTTCTCTCCCCTATCTCTGCCCTCCCTCTCTTTCCCTCACCCGTCTCTTTCTCCCACTCTTACCCCCCCCCTCTATCCCCCTCTCTCTCTCCCCCCTCCCTCCCTCTTTCTCCCAACTTCTCTCCACTTTAAGGCATCCTTTTTGCCCCTACCTAAACTCCCCTACCCTTCCTCTCCACCGATGCTTACACACATACACACAGATGTACACCTACATTCCAGCGCTACAAGTCTCACTCTAAAAATATCAGAGAGATGAATTAAAAAAAAAAGCAACAGTAAAGAAAAGTAAAAGAAACTTGAGGCTACATCGACGAGTTTATTTTTCTCCTTTGCTGTAGTGAAAATGATTACTTTCGAGCAGCATATATTATTGGTAAAGCCCAGCTGAACTTTCAGTCTTAAAAATTTTTTTTATAGTTTTATTATATTATACTACTAAATAATATACATAACATAATATATTATATAAATATATTATATACATGCTATATTATAGTACAATAATATTATATAAAAATAATAATAGATAATGTTATATTATCTATTTGTTATTTATATGATTTTATATAATATTATTATAATATAAAAAATAATATAATATAATATAGCATGTACTGTATATTTTGTTCAGAATTATTTTCAATGTTTTAACTATATGATTCTGTATACCTTTTATTTTGATACAAATGGAAAATTAAAATAGTATTATTATTAATATAAACGAAAATATTTTATTTTGATTTTAATTTTTCAGTTGTATCAAAATAAAAGGTGTAAAGAATCTTATAGCGAAAAGTTTATATTAATTCCGTGGTGCTCCAGCCAAAAGATACAGACGATCAATAAACACCCATAACATTACTTAAAAAAGTATGTAAAGGGAGAGAACAGAATTGGGACTTTGAATGAAGCACACATCAGTAAAAGAATAAGTCAAGTGACTATAATATTTATTTTATAAAGTCCATGATATGTTATACAAACATTTTGGGCATCAACCTCTAAAATGCTCTGGGCATACAGCCTCCAACACAATAACTCATGGACTAATATTACACGGTAAATTACAATCCAATACACATTCACATAGAACACAAAAAGCAGTAAATGCATGTATAAACGTATCCTACTGTGGTTGAACCCAAAATGGCCAGGATAACCATGTAAGTAAATAATAGATTAAAAAATTGATTGACAATGCCTAAATAATAAATTATAAAACGGAGAGGTATCATATAAATCTTGATATTCCATGGTTGAGATAAAGGATAATGGCTAAAGGCTCTACGCGTTTCGCGGTATTCCAACTGCTCATCAGGAGCATACATCATGGAATAATTCTGCAAATTATATATAAAAATAAAAATGATGAATTGAATTATTAGATAAAAATTAACAAGGTAATTTGATTATATAATTAATTTTAAGGCTGGGCATCACAACTCACGTCTGCATCAGCGGGCCAGTAAAACAGCACCTGGGTCCGCAAAAAGAGCCGCAGTGCATAGCCACCAAGCACCGAGGCAGCCCGCGGGAAAGGTAACCACCAACATAGGCACTTCCAGGGTGGGTAGATGCAATGCCTGTGAAATAGATGCGAATATCTATGTGAGGAATCTATGTGTAACAGACCAGATAAGGATCTGTCTTTATGTAAATCATGTGTATGTTAGGAAATTACTAAGATGAAAGTGACAAAGGGGCAAGAAAAAAGGGGGGGCAAAAAATAATAAAATAAAATAAAATTAAAATACAAAAATAAAATAAATGAATAAAAATAAAAAAGAGATGAAATAAAATAAAAATAAAAATAGACTATTGACTATTACTTAAAAAAGGTTAAAAAAAAATTATATTTAGGCAGAGGTTAGAATAATGCAAAGTTGGATTATGCCCAGTAACCTGCTACTGGCCATTTCTTTTGATGTCACTTTTGTGAGTGCATTTTAACAAATTGGATCAATCAATTTGACTGCACTATAAATGTTTTCTGTACTTCTTTTTTTTTTTTTGTTTATGAAAAGTGTGCAAAGTCTTATCATTGTTCTCTTTAGAAAGCAGCCACAGCCTGAGCCGACATCCTGTCCCTTACCAGCATTCTGCACTTGCTCTCTGTGTGGAAGCAGTGGTCTCTCTGCAGAGGCCCCACAATGCCCCCGGAGTCATAGCTACAGCTCTCCATTCAGCATTGAGTGTAGTTTTACTGATTGGGACTCAGTAGGGGACTTGTCAGACCTCCACTGAGAGACCACTGCTTCCAACTGTCCTTCTACAGTAAGCTTGCAGGAGAATGGCCCTACTGGGCATTCACGCGGATGAAAGTAGACCCTACTACTCTAAGTTGCTGATTTCCTATTTACTTTTTTACGCCAAGAAAGAAATCATCTGTAAGTGGTTCTCGTCCACTCCTCCTAGTGTGACTAAGTGGGAGAACAGTGTGAATAGTGTTTTGCCTCTGTATAAAATAACCTACCTAAATCGTGGCTGTCCGTGGAAGTTTGATAGAATCTGGCTCCCGTGGACATCGGGATGCTGAGGTGGTCTCTGGATCTTTGTAGAGCCCCCCGTCCTTTTAGTTTGTATCTTAGTATCACCGAATGACGTATACTGATGTATGTAATGTGTGTTATATCCTACTGTGCTCCGGCTGCGCCGGTAGTTTGACCCATTGTACTCTTGGTCATTTTGTACTGTATATGTATTTTGGACAATAAAGCACTCCTGTTGTTTAAAAAAAAAAAGCTTGCAGGAGAAATGCTTTTCCGCTTGGGCTGTGGTTGCTTTCTAAAGAAAACTAACTGCAAGAATCTGCACTTTTTTTTTTTTTTTTTTGCACTTAAAATATATTTAGCTGATTTAAGCTGACATTTTAATTCTGCTTTAACATCATTTAATTTGCAAACTTATAGAAAAGCCCTAAAAACTTTGAATTAAGTGAAAAAAAAGAAAAAGAAAACAAGAAAATGGCAACTGTAAGTCTAATAAATAAGTTCCATATTTTTTTAACTGCCTTCTTTTATGGAATATATGTATTTTTATTTTTTTTTTTGCACCTAAAATATATTTAACTGAAATGCAATTCTGCTTTAACATCGTTTAATTGCAAACTTATAGAAAAGGTCAAAAATATAGTTAGCTGATTTATCAACTGAAAATGCAATTCTGCTTAAAAATCATTTAATTTGCAAACTTATAGAAAAGGTCTAAAACTTTGAATTAAATAAAAAAATAAAAAAATAAAATGAAACAAGAAAATGGCAACTGTAAGGCTAATAAATAAATTCCATATTTTTATTAACAGCCTTCTTTTATGGAATTTATATATATATATATATATATTGCACCTAAAATATATTTAGATGATTTAAACTGAAAATTGAATTCTGCTTTAACATCGTTTAATTTGTAAACTTATAGAAAAGGCCTAAAACTTTGAATTAAAAAAAAAAAAGAAAAAAAAAAGAAAATGGCAACTGTAAGGCTAATAAATAAGTTCCATATTTTTATTAACTGCCTTCTTTTATGGAATATTTTTTCCAAAATGTCAGGTTACATTTTGTTCATACAGTCTCTCTCTGCTTCTCCATGTGGATATATTCAGAGCACTGCCGGAGTATTTTAAGATATTCTTTATATAAAAATGTTCTTCAGTCAGATGTATCTTTTCCAATCACTCCAGAAAATTGTGTCTGAAATGGTTCTATGTGGTTGGCAATTTGATTCCCCAGGATACCGGATGCTGTTGGGGTTTACTTGAGCTTCTGGGAATTGATGCTAATAAAACTCTTTCGGTAAGTAATTTACAGGTTATACAGGCAATTTGGAATAAATATTTTCCATTTTCATTTTTTTTTTTTTTTCTATTTGCTCGTAAATGAAATTAAAAAAAAAAAAAGTAGGAGAAGCAACGTGACATGCCTACAAAAGAGACTTTCTGCCACAAAAGAAAAAAAAAAGACTTAATTTTTGATTATTTTTAACTCTTCCCTTATTTTCTTTTTCAAAGAGCCATATGAAAGTTTTCTATAATGGCAGGACTCGTGTCATTGGAGCTGCTACAGTAGCTTCTTGAGGTCTATACAGATGGTGGCAGGTACCATGTATTGATCCAAAAATTAAAGAGGACCTTTCGAGTCTGCATTATTAAATTCCAGAAGTCACCATATGCAGCAAAGGCATGTGCGGCTCCTTCCCTTACCGAATCGAAAATCAGATGAATTTTTCATTTTATTTCCGAATTTCCAAATTCAAATTACAATAGACAACAAATCCAAAATGACGAAACAAACATTTTGGACGGAATTTATATTCAAACGTTTTCAAATTAAATTTCAATTAGAATTTCAGAAGAGCATGAAATAGAATATAAATTAAAGGAATAGAATAGAAATATATATATATATATATATATATATATATATATATATATATATTATACTATATATATACATATATACATATATATATATATATATATATATATATATATATATATATAGATATAGATAGATAGATAGATCAGAAAAAAATACATATATAATAAAATAGAAAAAAATATATTTAATAGAATAGAAAATAATAGAATAGCAAATAAAATATTATAATATAATAGAGTAAAACAGAACAGAATAGAAAAGAAAAAAAAATTGTAAAAAATAGAATAGAGATAAAAGGGATAGAATAGAAAGTAATAGAATAGAAAATAATGCAATAGAATGCAGTGAATAGAAAGAATAGAGTAAAACAGAAAAAATAGAATAGAAAATAAAATAACAGAATAAAATAGAATAGAAAATAAAGCAATAGAATACAAAAAGAATATAATAGAATAAAATAGAATATAACCATCTTCTGAGGTTCAAATTTCAACTAGAATAAATTTGAATAGAATAGAAAAGAATAAAATAAAATTTAAATTAAAGGAATGGAATAGAAATATATATATATAATAGAATAGGAAAAAATGTATAATAGAATAGAAAATAAAAGAATAGAATATAATAGAGTAAACAGAACAGAATAGAAAATAAAGAATAGTAAAAAATAGAATAAAAAATTATAGAATAGAAAATAATAGAATTAAGTGAATAGAAAATAGTAGAGTAAAAAAAACAAAAACAAAGTGAAATAAAAAATAAAATAACAGAATAAAATAGAATATAAATTAAAGAAATAGAATAAAAAAAAGAATAGTATAGAATAAAATAGAATATTTTATTTATTTTATATTTAACATTTTTTTTTTCTTCACGAAAAATGCACGATTGTTAAGGGCATATAGTGGTGTTAGAGAGATAAGACTCTCTCCACCTCATAAATAAATATAAAGGGATGGATGGGTCCCAGATTCACTATGTGTATGTATGTATGTATGTATGTATGTATGTATATATATATATATATATATATATATATATATATATATATATATATATATATATGCTAAGAGCACTTAATACATTTTGAAGGAATGGGGAGATGTATCCACTAAAGAAACAATTTGGTTAGAGTAAAAAGAGGGAGGAATGGGGGATAGGCACTCCACGGTACGGAATAATGAGTTGGGGGGGGGGGGGGGTGAATATAATAATGTATTATAAAAACAAAAAAAAGGAAAGGGGGAGAGAGGGGTAGGGAGGGGAAAGGGAAGGAGGAATATATATATATATATATATATATATATATATATATATATATATATATATATATATATTCTGTGTGGGGCGTTCGGAGGGGGGATAGGGAGTTAAGGGTGTAGTATCTCTATCTCTTTAAATGAATTTTTTGATCATTATTTAGAAATAAGGCCATTCGAGAGGTGATGTTATAGGATAGATCATTCTTTTTATATTTGTATATGTGTTTATGTATTTTGTGGAGTGTTTTGTATTCCTATGTTTGGAATGAGATGGAAGATTTTGTATGTCTATAATAATGTAATAAAAATAATTGAAAACCTAAGATTAAAATAGAATATAACCGCCTTCTGTGATACAAATTTCAACTAGAATAAATTTAAATTTGAATAGAATAGAAAAAAAGAATAGAATTGAGAAAAAAACAAACAATAAAAATAGAATAAAATAGAAAGGATATGACCTCCTTCCAAAATTCTAATTTCGAATAGAATAAGAGATTTTTTTTTTTTCTGGGTGTAAACTCCCCTCCACTAAACACCTATAGTGGAAAAATGAATTGAAATGCCGTTTGAGCTGCAGTGCGCATAAGCCCTAAAAGTCCTGCTATTATACTTGTCGTGGTTCTACATTATTTTGAAAGGTGGTGCTTTTCAGCCCGTGGTACTTTTGAGAATTACAGTATTGCTTTAACCAAAAAAAATGAATTTGTGACCAAAACCTAATAATAAAAAACTCCAGAATTGATGACTGTGCATCATTAAAATGAAAAAAAAAAAAAAAAAAACTCCAGAATTGATGTCTGTGCATCATAAAAAAATAAAAAATAAAAATAAAAAAAACTCCAGAATTGATGACTGTGCATCATTAAAATGAAAAAAAAAAAAAAACTCCAGGACTAATTTTTTTTTTTTTTTAGTATAAACAATAAGCAGTGGAAGTCTTCAGCAATTAGCTTTGTAATATTCCTTCTAGGAATTGATGATCGGCCATTGCTGTACATTATTTTATACCTTGATGCCCATTTTATTTGGTTATTTAAAACCACAGCACTGTTCTAATATCATTAAAATCATCACAGACTGATTGATTTGAAAATAGTGTGTAGGAAGTCTGTGGCTGGAAAATCCACGTTCGATGTTGTCAGTTTTAACTATGGAGGAACCTCAATTTGAAATACGGCACCAGAGATGATCCCTGGGAGATTCATTTTTTGGGGAGGAAGCCATATTTCATTAAAGTGGACCTGACACTAAAATGAATGCCTCATCTGAATCAACAGATCTCAAATCAGCATTTGTAGTCACATTCAACTGGGGGGAGTTTTGTAATGTTGATGACCTCACTACAAACAAAAATTGCCACACAATGATCTCACAAAAGTCCGACAAGTTCATTGATAGACAGCATACACCGTGTCCGGTCACCATCGGTCTGCCCCTCATGGACCTAGGACTCATTCAAGTGTCTTCCACAGTTCTTAAGGGTGACGGGAAATCCTTTTGTAGTTTTGCATTGTTGACGATGTCACTACGAAGAAAAGTGTTGCATTCCATACAAAAGTGTTGCATTGACATCACAAAAGTCCAACAAGTTCATTGATGGACAGCACACACTGTGTCCAATTCAACCTAAGTCTTCCCCTCTAAGGTTGGACCTAGGACGAAAATGTGTGTTGTTCATCAATAAACTTGACTGAATTTTTTGACGTCTTTGGCGTGTGACCCTTTTCTCCGCATTGGTGTGTCCCATACAGAGACGTGAATGGGCTCCTTGGGTCAGGTGCAAACATGGCTGACCATATCATGGGAGAACAATTGAGTAACTTGATGCAGGAAGGTTTTTACATTTCTTCTAATAGTTGAAACTGTCTTGCTATTCATCCAAGTATTCTTCCTCAGTTCTAAAGAGTGCCGGAATATCCTTTTGCAGTTTTGTATTGTTGAAGATGTCACTACGAAGAAGAGTGTTGCACTCCAATGACGTCACCAAAGTCTGACAAGTTCATTGATGGACAGCACACACTGCGTAATTCACCCTAGGTCTTTCCCCTCTAAGGTTGACCCTAGGATGGAAGGTGTGTGTTGTTCATCAATAAACTTGTCTGAATTTTTTGACGTCTTTGGAGTGTGACCCTTTTCTCCGCATTGGTGTGTCCCATACAGAGACGTGAATGGGCTCCATGGGTCAGGTGCCCACATGGCTGACCATATCATGGGAGAACAATTGAGTAACTTGATGTAGGAGGTTTGAAAAATTCTTCTAATAGTTGAAACTGTCTTACTATTCATCCAGTATCTTCCTCAGTTCTAAAGAGTGCCGGAATATCCTTTTGCAGTTTTGTATTGTTGAAGATGTCACTATGAAGAAGAGTGTTGTACTCCAATGACGTCACAAAAGTCTGACAAGTTCATTGATGGACAGCACACACTGCGTCCCATTCACCCTAGGTCTTCCCTTCTAAGGTTGGGTCAGGTGCAAACCTGGCTGACCATATCATGGGAGAACAATTGAGTAACTTGATGCAGGACAGTTTTTTTAAATTTCTTCTAATAGTTGAAACTGTCTTGCTATTCATCCAAGTATCTTCCTCAGTTCTAAAGAGTGCCGGAATATCCTTTTGCAGTTTTGTATTGTTGAAGATGTCACTACAAAGAAGAGTGTTGCACTCCAATGACGTCACAAAAGTCTGACAAGTTCATTGATGGACAGCACACACTGCGTCCATTCACTCTAGGTCTTCCCCTCTAAGGTTGACCTAGGATGGAAGGTGTGTGTTGTTCATCAATAAACTTGTCTGAATTTTTGACTCTTTGGAGTGTGACCCTTTTCTTCGCATTGGTGTGTCCCATACAGAGACATGAATGGGCTACCTTGGGTCAGGTGCAAACATGGCTGACCATATCATGGGAGAACATTGTGTAACTTGATGCAGGACAGTTTTTTTAATTTCTTCTAATAGTTGAAACTGTCTTGCTATTCATCCAAGTATCTTCCTCAGGTCTAAAGAGTGCCTGAATATCCTGTTTTGCAGTTTTGTATTGTTGAAGATGTCACTACAAAGAAGAGTGTTGCACTCCAATGACGATCACAAAAGTCTGACACGTTCATTGATGGATCAGACACACACTGTGTCCATTCCACCCTAGGCCCCTCTAGAGTTGAACCTTGGATGGAAGGTGTGTGTTGTTCATTCAATAAACCTGTCTGAATTTTTGCAAACCTGGCTGACTGCATCGTGAGAGAACAATTGAGTAGCTTGAGGCAGGAAGGTTTTTGAGTTTCTTCTAATAGTTGAAGATGTCCCACTACTCATCTAAGTGTCTTCCTCGGTTCTTAAGGTGCGGGAATATCCTTTTGCAGTTTTGTATTATTGACGATGTCCCTATGAAGAAAAGTGTTTGCATTCCATACAAAAGTGTTGCATCGGACATCACAAAAGTCCAACAAGTTCATTGATGGACAGCACACACTGTGTCCATTCAACCTAACTCTTATGCCCCGTACACACGAGCGGACTTTTCAACATCCAAAGTCCGAAGGACCGAGTCCGTCAGACTATCCGATCGTGTGTGGGCTGCAACGGACTTTTGATTCGCCAAAGTCTGACGGACTTTAGAAATGAAGCATGCTTCAAATTTTCCCGAAGGAACTCCGCCGGACCCGGTCCCCTTCGAAAACTCCGCTCGTGTGTATGCTACCTCCGACGGACTAAAACCGACGCTAGGGCAGCTATTGGCTACTGGCTATGAACTTCCTTATTCGAGTCGGGTCGTACGTCATCACGTTCGAATCCGTCGGAGTTTAGTGTGATCGTGTGTGGCCAAGTCCGTTCGGCCGAAAAAGTCTGTCAGAACTTCCGTCGGAACTCGCGGCACTCCGGCGGAACTCCTTTGGAAGTCTGTCGACATAAGTCCTCTCGTGTGTACGGGGCATTACCCTCTAAGGTTGGACCTAGGACGGAAGGTGTGTTTTGTTCATCAATAAACTTGTCTGAATTTTTTGACGTCTTTGGCGTGTGACCCTTTTTTTCGCATTGGTGTGTCCATACAGAGACGTGAATGGGCTCCTTGGGTCGGCTGCAACCTGGCTGACTGTATTTGGGAGAACAATTGAGTAACTTGATGCAGGAAGATTTTCAAATTTCTTTTTAATAGTCGAAACTGTCTTGTTATTCATCCAAGTATCTTCCTCATTTCTAAAGAGTGCCAGAATATCCTTTTGCAGTTTTGTATTGTTGACGATGTCACTACGAAGAAAAGTATTCCATTCCATACGAAAGTGTTGCATTGGACATCAAAAAAGTCCAATAAGTTCATTGATGGACAGCACATACTGTGTCCATTCACCCTAATGCCGCATACACACAATCGCACATTCCGACAACAAAATCCATGGGATTTCTTCCGACGGATGTCGGCTCAACTTGTCTTGCATACACACGGTCACACAATGTTGTCAGAAATTCTGAACGTCAAGAATGCGGTGACGTACGACGAGCCGAAAAAATTGAAGTTCAATAGCCAGTGCGGCTCTTCTACATGATTCTGAGCATGCGTGGAACTTTGTGTGTGCGGAATTGTGTACACACCGTGGCTTTTGTTTGTCGAAAATTTTGTGTGTCGGAAAATTTTGTGTGTCGGAAATTCCGATGAAAAATGTCCGATGGAGCCTACACACTGTCATTTCCGACAAAAAGCTCCCATCGAACATTTTCCTTCAGAAAATCTGACCGTGTTTACACGGCATAAAGCTTCCCTAGGACCTAGGATGGAAGGTGTGTGTTATGCATCAATAAACTTGTCAGAATGTTTTTAAGTCTTTGCGTGGCATAGTGGGAGAACAATTGGGTAGCTTGATGCCGGGACTTTTTAGAGTTTCTCTCCATTCATCCAAAATATCTTCCTCTGTTCTAATGTGTGTTGGGAATATCCTTCTGCTGGCTCCAACAGGTGCTCTACAGCAGGGGTGCCAACTCAATTTCATCGTGGGGAACAACAGCATTATGGTAGCTCTTTAAGGGCCAGTTGTATCTGTAAGACTAGAGAACCCCACCACCCTTTCATTAAAACCTCCCCCCACCATCAGAAGTCAAGAGCCCCTCAACCTGTCTTGCATCACAGTGCACCCCCCCCCCTTTACCTTATGCTGCTGCCAGGAATCAGCTGGAAGGCAGAGCTGGGAAGCAGTAAGTGCAGGGTCTGGAGGAGGATCAGAGGAGGCTGGAGTCAGCTGCTGGAGTCTGCTAAATGCTGAAACCAGGGGAGGCGGAGACGAGGGGGTGGTGCAGCTGGACAGAGAGGCGCGGGACCTATACGAGGAGTCCTGTCCTCCTCTCTGCTGTGGGGGGGGGGCAAGACAAGCCTCTCCATGGCTACATGAAGAAACACAGAATTTGATGGAGGAGTTCCTGTTTTCCTCTTTGCTGCTTACAGATGAGACAAGGAGGGAGCGGCGACAAGGGGGTGCTGCAGCTGCATTAGGGATGCAAGAGCCACATGAAATGGCCCGTTGAGTCGGATAATGCTGTTAAACCAATATCTATTGTATGACAGATGGTGTTTTAAGGCCCCCACTCCTATTTAGGAGTTGTTGCTCCATTTTGAGGTAGATTACCTCTTTCATACTTTTTTGTAGTGTGTAGTTAGAACATGGTGGTTTCACAAACTTTCACACCTCCCATCATGCTCTTTGACAATCAACATTTGCCTTGACACATTACATCGTAATTGAATTAAGGTGACCCAATTACCTGTGTGGAAATAAATGCCGGGATAGGTTTCTGACAAAGAGGCTGCTTGGATAAGCAGCAAAACATCTTCAACATTGTAGAACCAAGTTCAATTGAATGTGGCCAACTAACTACTAGGTAATTCATCCGCAGGGCTGAGGTCAGGGTTGTGTACAGACCACCTGAGCTAGTTTATGCTGGGCCAGAAAAAGACTTTCCCCAAAAAGATCCCACAAGACTGAAAGAGAGCAATTGTCTAAAATGTCTTTGTATGTTTTATCATTAACAGTAACCTTCATATTCCTCAAATTCCTGAACTCATTGTCATCTGGAGAGGAGTCCACATACTGTACAACTCTTATCTGATCCTTTACTATTCCTTATAAACCTAATTGCCAATCAGTATCTATCAATCTCTTTATTTATCTATCTCTCTATCTATCTCTCTCTCTATCTATCTATATCTCTCTATCTCTCTCTCTCTCTCTCTCTCTCTCTCTCTCTCCATATCTCTATCTCCCTCCCTCACTCTATCTATCTATCTATCTATCTATCTATCTATCTATCTATCTATCTATCTATCTATCTATCTATCTATCTATCCACAGTCTCTCTCTCTCTCTCCCCCCTCCCCCCTCTCTTCTTTCCCCTTTCCCCCTCTTTCTTTCTATCTATCTCTTGCCTGCTCCCTCGCTCTTTCTTTTTCTCTCTTTTTCTTTCTCTCATTTCCTGCCCCTCTCCCTTTCCCCTCTCTCTCTCTCTTTTTTTCTCTCTCCCCATATCTCCCTCCCATCTCTCTCTCTTTTTCTCCTATCCTCCCCTCTCTCTCTCTCTCTCTTTTTCTCCTATCCTCCCCTCTCTCTCCTCCCTCTCTCTCTCTCTTTTTCTCCCTATCCTCCCCTCTCTCTCTCTTTTTCTCCCTATCCTCCCCTCTCTCTCCCCCCCCCCTCTCTCTCTTTTTCTCCCTATCCTCCCCTCTCTCTCCCCCCTCTCTCTCTCCTTCTCTCTCCCTCTCTCTCATCCTATCCCCCCCTCTCTCTCTCTATTCCCCCATCTCTCTCTTTTTTTTCTCTCTCCCCCTTTCTCTCCCTGCTCTCTCTTTTTATTTCTCTCTTTTTCTCCCTATTTTTCCCCCTCCCCCTCTCTCTTTCTCTCTCTCTCCTCCCCCACCCCCTTCTGTCTTTCTTTCTCTCTCCCTTTCCCCCTCTCTCTTTATCTCTCTCTCCCTCTCCCCCTCTCTTTCTTTCTTTCTTTCTTGGTATCATTCTCTCTCTCTCTCTCTCTCCCCCCCATTTTCTCCCCCTCTCCCTCCTCTCTCTCCCCCCTCTCTCTCCCCCCTCTCTCTCACTTTCCCATTGCCCCCCCCCCCTCTCTCACTTTATCTGTCTCCATCTCTCTCCATCTCCCCTCTTTCTCCCCCCCCCTCTTTCTCTCTCTCTCCCCCCTCTCTTTATTTCTCTCTTTCGATCTGTTTATCTCTATATAATTGCCATTAATTCCTTTCTATAGTTAAGTCTTCTCTTGCCTGAAGGCTGACACTTTTCTCGGTGCCCATAAAGTCTCCGGATGACCTCTCTCTCTCTCTCTGACATCCAATTGTTCTACAGTAACAGGTTACAACGTTCCAATTATTATCTCCCCGGATTCATACATATCGTAACACGTTTTATAATCTCATTGCGTTTGTCATCTC
The DNA here is from genome assembly GCF_037356315.1 of Lithobates pipiens. Classification (NCBI taxonomy): domain Eukaryota; kingdom Metazoa; phylum Chordata; class Amphibia; order Anura; family Ranidae; genus Lithobates; species Lithobates pipiens. Next base: position 335,290,775 of record NW_027507784.1, read on the forward strand.
CGTGTGTTTCAGACTGCGGATTAATTAATGGTCAGAATTCCGGCAGTACGAATGTCTTTAAGCTTCTGAAGTTTTCTAAACACGGGCTGATTAAAATGCATGTATTCTTGTATTCTCAGAACCTTTTTTGTAATGCAGATATTCATGAAAACAAAAAAAAAAAAAAAAAAAACGTTCAAACCTCAGATGGGCTCTGTCTTAAGTTTGATATTCCACTGAAAAAAAAAAAAAAAACAGAAAGCGCGGTTTGTAATTGAGTCTGAGGCGAGCGTCTTTTGTGAGAGCGGTTGACTTTTGTTTAGTAATTTGCTGTATCTGGTTCATCAATTTCAAGAGTATCCGGCATTTGAAATTATTGATTTGCTCAGATCTCTTTCAGTCTCTCCACAGCTAATTAACTGTCGTTCTCGTTTTGGAAAGTCGTTTTCTTTGCATTCCGTCGCTCTCAGCTGCTTCCCGGTGACACTCACCAACCAGACTCTGTGGACTTTTTATTTTTTTCTTTTTTTTGTCTCCAACAGATGCCTGCCAAATTACTGCGAACACGGAGGAGCGTGCTCGCAGACTTGGAGCGCCTTCCACTGCGACTGCGGCGACACCGGCTACGCCGACGCCACTTGCCATAGCTGTAAGTACGCTTTGTTAGTACCAGTAAAAGGTGTGTTGTGAAAGCGGCCAAGGCCTCTAGTTTAGGTATTGCCCTCCACCCTCTTCCATCTGTTCCTTTGTCCGCGCACCAAGCCAATAAAAATAAAAGATCAGCTAGACAAACCCAGCAAAAACTGCAGTGAAATTTAAAAATATTTGTTTCTATTGTATCAATAGGTGGGATTTTTTAAGGCATTAAAATGGTTGGAAAGGCTGAAGGTGTCTGCAGCAGCCCCCCCCCCCCCCCAAATTCACCCGAGCAACATAACGATCCAGCGATGTGCATGAGAGCAGCGCCTCTTCTGGGTCTCTGCCTCCTCATCTGCAGCAGCCCCCCCCCAAAAACTCATCCGAGCAACATCTCGATCAAGCGTTGTGCATGAGAGCAGTGCCTCTCCTGGGTCTCTGCCTCCTCATCTGCAGTAGCCCCCATCCCTCCAAAACTCACCAGAGCGACATAATGATCCAGAGATGTGCATCAGAGCAGCGGCTCTCCTGGGTCTCTGCCTCCTCATCTGCAGTAGCCCCCTCCCTCCAAAACTCACCCGAGCAACATAACAATCTAGCGTTGTGCATGAGAGCAGCGCCTCTCCTGGGTCTCTGCCTCCTCATCTGCAGCAGCCCCCCCCTCCAAAGCTCACCCAAGTGATATCTCGATCCAGTGATGTGCATGACAGCAGCTCCTCTCCTGGGTTTCTGCCTCCTCATCTGCAGCAGCCCCCCCCCCCCCAAAACTCACCCAAGCGACATAACGATCCAGCAATGTGCATGAGAGCAGCACCTCTCCTGGGTCTCTGCCTCCTCATCAGTTGGAACAGTAGCCTGGGCCAGGGATGGGACAAGTGGTGGGCAGGAGGGGCAACTGATCACTGGGTACTGTGGTATCATGTGAAGTGGGGGGGGGGGCACTGCAAAGATTTTTTTGGGGGGTCAAGTTGTGTAGGGGAATTTGGGATGTGGCAGGGGGTAAGAATTGTTTTAGAAGGGCAAATTTTGGGAGGTGTGCTAGGAGTGCTTATTTGGACGGATTTGTGTTGGGCAGGAGGATGGGGTAGCGGATTTGTGCTAGGAGAGGAGATTTGTGCTATAAAATTAATATGGTTGAAGGGAAATATTTAATGGGGTGGGGGGGGGGGGGGTTGTGCTAGTAGGGATGATTGGGGTGATTTGTGCTAGGAGGGGAAATGTTTTTTTTCTTGGGGGGGGGGGGGGGTAGGGGGAATTGTTCTAGTAGGGATGATTGGGGGTGACTTGTGCTAGGAGGGGAAATGTGTGTGTGTGTGTGTAAGCTGTTAAATGCTGCAAAGGGTGGGCAAACTCAATATTGAACCCTACGGATTAAGAATGGGATTCCATAACCACTTCAGCCCCGGAAGAATTTAAGAATTTACCCCCTTCCTAACCAGAGCACTTTTTGCAATTCAGCACTGCACTGCTTTAACTGACAATTGTGCGGTTGTGCGACATTACACCCAAACTAAATTGACGTCCTTTTTTCCCCACAAATAGAGCTTTTTTTTGGTGGTATTTGATCGCCTCTGCAGTTTTTATTTTTTGCGCTATAAACAAAAATAGAGCGACAATTTTGGAAAAAAAAGCAATATTTATTACTTTATGATAATAAATATCCCCCAAAAATATTTTATTAAAAAAATATTTTTTCCTCAGTTTAGGCCCATACGTATTCTTTTACATATTTTTGGTAAAAAAAAAAATCGCAATAAGCGTTTATTGATTGGTTTGCGCAAAAGTTATAGCGTCTACAATTTGGGGATAAAGGAATATTTATTTATTTATTTTACTAGTAATGGTGGCGATCTGCGATTTTTTTATCATGACTGCAACATTATGGCGGACATATCAGACAATTTTGACACATTTTTGGGACCACTGGCATTAATACAGCGATCAGCTCTAAAAAATTGCATTGATTACGGTGTAAATGTCACTGGCAGTGAAGGGGTTAACTATTAGGTAGCGCTGTAGGGGTTAAGTGTGTCCTAGGGAGTAATTCTAACGGTAGGGGGGAGGGGCTGTGTGTGACACGTCACTGATCAGCATTCCCGATTACAGGGAGCGATGATCAGTGTCACTAGGTAGAACGGGGAGATCACTTAGGTCAGGGGTCTCAAACTGGTGGCCCTCCAGCTGTTGCGGAACTACAAGTCCCATCATGCCTCTGCCTGAGGGAGTCATGCTTGTAACTGTCAGCCTTGCAATGCCTCATGGGACTTGTAGTTTCGCAACAGCTGGAGGGCCACCAGTTTGAGACCCCTTAGGTGATAGTATATCAGTAGGGGCAGCAGTTCTTTTTAAGGGCAGTTGCTGTTTTGTGATTTTTCCTTTGAGCGGAATATATCTTACTTTTCTAGAACGGGGAGATGCTTGTCTATATTGGCATCTCCCCGTTTTTTTTCTCACGGTGAGACGATTGCGGGTATCCCCGCAGACATTGGGTCAGTGGAACCCTCGATCGTGGAGCTCCCAGCGGGCGCGTGCACCTGCGAGCCGCCTCTTAAAGGGCAACGTACAGGTACGTACGTAGTAGTATTACATAGTACCTGTACATTGTAGTACGTAGTAGTACGTAGTATATCTGCGTGAGGTGGTTGGGAAACGGTTAAAGTTCTGGTGTGTGTAAAGGCAGACGTCCCAATACTTAATATATTGTACTTATAAATGAGACAGAACAATCTAGAAGTCTCATTTTATCCACGAGCAGCTGAAGCCAATTCTGTCATACAGAACAAGTCCCGACTGTCATTTTGACAGCCGTAATTTGGCAAGGATAGACTACAAATAACTTCAAATTGTGTTGAAGTTCTGTACTATTTTTATATATTGCTGACTAGAGTTTAGCTTTAAGAATAATCAGGAGTTGGAGTTTTTTCAAACAAACCTTTTGGCGGAAAACAAGATAATTTATGTGTTTTTACAAAACTCAGGTTTTGAAAGCAATCCAAGAAAATAGTAAATGATATACTGTGGATTGTGCCTTATTGACGTTTTTTTTTTTTTTTGGCATTCCTGCTTGAATATTCAAACCGAACACGGCCTTGCATTGCTAAGGGAGCCTCTTCTACCTTAACAATATATGACCTTTTCAACTTATAATGCGTTATTATTTTCTTTTACCTATAATATGTATTGCCACCAACAACATTTAAAGGAGTTTGAGTGTGACTTTCGCAAAGCACTAAATATAGAATATTAATTAGTACGCCCTCTTAAGACCATATGGTATTCCTAACCAGCGCAATTAAGTGTTACTCAATTACAATGTATAATTTAGCAACAAGGAGGAGGAGAGCCTGGAAAGGTGGTGGTATGTTTGGAGGTGCTTATGCTTTTTTGGCCTCCAGACATGAAATCACAATCCGAATGGAAACCTTCTACCTCCCCCCCATAATTATAGTTGTGGTTTAGCGCTATAGTAAACATCTTATTAGAAAAAGTAGTTCAGTTTGTTACCAAGTACTTGGCGCCAGTTCCTGTGTCTATTCAAATAATATTATGAGGCAGCGATCTCCAAACTGTGGCCCAGGGGGGTGGATGTGGCCCTTTGCTTGCTTTTATCTGGCCCTTGTGGCACTATTCCTCCCTACCGTTGCTCCCACTGATACCATTACTTTCACTAACACCACCAATGATGGGGTACTACCCAGGGGCGTTACTGGAACCTTCAGGGCCCCCGGTGCAAGAAACCACTTTGGGCTCCCCCTTCCATCTGACCCTGGGCTTCCAATTTTGGGAGGGTGTCCATGGATTTGCTCCCAGAACTCTGCCTCCTGTATTCCCCCTGGGACATGCATCCAGCGCAATCACGGCAGCCCTTCACCATGTGATTAGCTGATCACATGTAAACAGACCTTTGGGTATTGGCAGCCCTTTCCTCCCATGCTGTGTCTGTGTAAGGAAAGGAGAGGCGTTAAGTACCAAAAATGTCATTAAATTGTTTACACTCATAATCAGTGCTGCCTACCAGTGCCACCTATCAGTGCTCATCAATGCCACCTATTAGTGTCCATCAATGCTGCATATCAGTGCTGCATATCAATGCCACCTATTAGTGTCCATCAATGCTGCCTATAAGTGCTGCATTTCAGTGCCGCCTATCATTGCTCATCAAAGCTGCCTATCAGTAACACCTATCAGTGCCTATCAGTGCTCATCGGTGTTTATCAATACCGCTTATCAGTGCTGCATTTCAGTGCAGCATATCAGTGCTCATCAATACTGCCTGTCAGTGCCCATCAATTCCGCCTATCAGTGCCACCTATTAGTGCCCATCAATGCTGCCTACCATTGCCCAGTGCCACCTATCAGTGTCCATCAATGCTGTCTATCAGTGCCACCTATCAGTGCTCATCAATGCTGCCTATCAGTGCCACCTATCAGTGCTCAATGCCTCTCAGTGCCACCCTTCAGTGCCACCTATCAGTGCTCATCAATGCAGTGCGGGAGAAGGAGCAGAACAGCTGTGCCATCCCATGCGAGACTGGGGGGAGGGAGGGCAGAGGGGGGAGCAGGGAGAACTGTCTGCTCTGAGCTGTATGAGAGATACGCTCTCCACTCAGAGCCCTGGGACTAGCCAGGGCCCGGTCGCAAGTTCGACTGCTGCGACCCTGGTAGTTCCCCTACTGGGTACTACTTGTTGGGAAGTGCAGCTGCAATAAACATTCAGAGTCCAGTTGCAGAGAACAGAATCGGTCTTATTGGGAAATTCAATAGTTCACAACAAGTCAAACGGGAACACTCACAGGATGTAACAGTGATGTGTAGCAGACCAGGTCTCAGGTGTCATGATGGGTAGAATGCGGCCTGGCTGGTCCGTACCCAAATTGGGAGGTTTCCATGAAGGATGGAGTGTCCCTATCCTTTCCTTATTTGTCTGGAACTTCCCCCTACCACTAATCACTGTCCCTACCAGATGGGTGACCTGTCCCCTACACTTCCCTCTCGCAAAATGCGCACCAAGCCTGGGTCTTAAATTGACTGCCTGGCCAAAGATGGCCACCAGTCACATGAGGTGGCAGAATCCAACCGGATAGCTTCCCAAGTGACCTAGGAAACCGTAGAGGAACCATGTTCCCCTTGACTTCCTCTCTCTCTACAATTCTTCCTGCAGAGTGTAGCAGACCAGGTCTCAGGTGTCATGATGGGTAGAATGCGGCCTGGCTGGTCCGTACCCAAATTGGGAGGTTTCCATGAAGGATGGAGTGTCCCGATCCTTTCCTTATTTGCCTGGAACTTCCCCCTACCACTAATCACTGTCCCTACCAGATGGGTGACCTGTCCCCTACACTTCCCTCTCGCAAAATGCGCACCAAGCCTGGGTCTTAAATTGACTGCCTGGCCAAAGATGGCCACCAGTCACATGAGGTGGCAGAATCCAACCGGATAGCTTCCCAAGTGACTTAGGAAACCATAGAGGAACCATGTTCCCCTTGACTTCCTCTCTCTCTGCAATTCTACCTGCAGAGGAGAAAGTAGACTGCACCTGCCTACACACTCCTATCGCTAAATCAAACGATGGGGTGTTATTCCTTCCTCTAAAGCCAATAAAAGGAATTATTCTTCCCACTAAATCCAATGATTGAGCACTATTCCTACAATTACAACCAATGATGTAGCACTATTTCTCCCACTAAAACCAATGATGGAGCACTATTTCTCCAACTCAGACCAATGATGGAATATTATTTATTCCACTAAAACCCCTTGAAATTTTCCACATTTTGTCAAAATTTCAAGGGGTATGAATACCTTTTCAAGGCACTGTATACTTTTTATCCTTTGCTGCATCTAATGCCGCGTACACGCGATCGGACTTTCTGGCGGACCAGAATCCGTCGGACAATTCGATCGTGTGTGGGCTCCAGCGGACTTTTTTTCCCAAAAGTCAGACGGACCTGGAAATAAAACATGTTTCAAATCTGTCCGACGGACTCGGCTTTCTAGCGTGAAAACCATTTGTCCGTGTGCTGGTCCGACGGACCAAATACGACGCAAGGGCAGCTATTGGCTTCTGGCTATTGAACTTCCTTGTTTAGTCCCGTTTATGTCATCACATTCAAAACGAACGGACTATTCGAACTGACTTTGTCCAGTCGTGTGAGGCCAAGTCCATTCAGAAAATCAGTCGGACCGCCGCCGAAAGTCCGTCGGGAAGTCAGTCGGACCTATTCCATCGAAAAGTCCAGTCGCGTGTATGCGGCATTAGTGCTGCTGATCTCCTGAAACCTTTTTGTTCAGGCTCATGTGACAGGGTGACAATGCCAGAAGCTTAACAAAAAAAAAACCTCTACAGGGAACAAGCCGAAAAATTGTGTTTCTGAAACTCTGAATGTACGGTTAACATTTACTGGATTCAACAGACTGGAAAACCTCCAATGTGGCAATAGCAGAAATGTGGCATCCTGTCAGTCTGTACTCACTAGCACACCCTATGGCAGGGGTCACGACCTCCAAACATTTCTTGCAGCCACTTAGCAGTCTTTCTGTCATTGCGATAAGATTTTGTCCCCCGCGCTCTCTTGACAAACCCTTCAGGCTCACTAACCATCTTATGTCATTTTGTATATGCTTCATGTTTGACATCTACATACAGATTGTCAGTCACATCCAGAAAAGAAAAAAAGTAACTGCTAATTGTGTGTAAGAATGCATTGTGGTCATGTTAGGTGCCTGCAGAGGTTGTGTTTCACCTAGAACAACCTTTCTCAACCTTTTTTTTAACATGGAGGAACCCAACAAATAGTTTTCAGGTGCATTGACATGAAAGAGTAGGCTGTAGAGAGTTTTAAATAAAATAATAAAGGATATGGTATGCCTAATAATCATGAAATTAAACTAATTTTAAAAATAATAGCAGCCAACAAAAAAAAACACACACAATGAAAACTGTAGTGGCCCCTTACATTGGTGGCCTTGTAGATATAAGCCTTTACACTGGTCACCAGTGTATAAGTAATATTTCAGATCCAGATTCAGAATACTTTATTTATCCCAAAAGGAAATTATTTACATGGGTGTTCAGTATAGAAGTGACCCCTTTGATTGGTTGTCAGTGTAGACTTGACACCTTACATTGGTAGTCGCTAGTCAGTGTAGACTTGACGCCTTACATTGGTAGTCACTAGTCAGTGTAGACTTGACGCCTTACATTGGTAGTCACTAGTCAGTGTAGACTTGACGCCTTACATTGATAGTCACTAGTTAGTGTAGACTTGACGCCTTATATTGATAGTCAGTGTAGAAGTGATTCTTTGCATTGGTGGTCAGTGTAGAAGTAACACTTAAATTGATGGTTATTGTAGACATGCCCAATTACATTGATGGTGAGAGTAGTAGTAACCTCCTTTATTGGTTGTCAGTGTGGAAGTAACCTCTTGCATTGATGTTCAGTGTAGAAGAGTCTCCCTACATTGGCAATGGCGACCAGTGTAGAAGCGATCTTCAAATTAGTTGTCATTGTAGAAATGACCTCTTGCATTGGTGATCACTGTGAAAGTGACCCCTTACATTGGTGGCCATGTATAAAATAATCCCTTATACTGGTGGTCCCTTACATTGGTGGTCACTATGGAAGTAACACTAATGCCACGTACACACGATCGGACAAGTCCGCCGGACAATCCGCCCATGCGTGGGCTCCGGCGGACTTTTTCTTTCAAAAAGTCCGGCGGACTTAGAAAGAAGTCTTGACTCAAAATTGTCCGCCGGACTCGGCAGTCCGGAGGACAATCCGCCAGTCTGTGTACTAGTCTGTCGGACTTTTGAAATGAACGGACTTGCCCACACATGGAGTAAAGTCCATTCATTTTGAACGTGGCTCCAGGTAGACGGAACTAGCGAAGGAATCAATGTCGCCGCCTCCATTGGCGAGATTGACACCTCGCGAGCCCCGTCACCTGGTATGGATTTAAAGAGGAACCCCTACGCCGAAAAAACGGTGTGGGGGTCCCCCCCAATGTCCATACCAGACCCTCCGTGCATGCAGCCTGACCGGTCAGGAAAGGGGATGGGGATGAGCGAGCACGCCCCCTCCTGAGCCATACCAGGCCATGTGTCCTCAACATGAGGGGGTGCTTTGGGGAAGGGGGGCCCCCCACCCCAAAGCACCTTGTCCCCATGTTGATGAGGACAAGGGCCTCTTCCCGACAACCCTGGCGGTTGGTTGTCGGGGTCTGCGGGCGGGGGGCCCCCATATTCTGGCCCCCCGCCCTATGTGAATGAGTACCCCTACCCATTCACCTGGGGAAAAAAGTGTTAATAAAAAAACACAACACAGGTTTTTAAAATACTTTATTAGACAGCCCCAGGGGTCTTCTTCCGACTTCGGGGTTCTTCTCGCCGGACTCCTCCTCTATCCTCTGCTCTTTTACCACTAGCTCTTTAACTAGCGGAGGAGCCCAGCTTTCTTCTTCATCGTTGCCGCTGTCCGGGGGTCTTCTTCCGACTTTGGGAGTCTTGTCCCGCTCTTTGTTTCTTCTTGCCGGGCCTCCGCTATCTTCTTACAGCTCTTTTACTAGCGTTGGCCTGGTCTTGTCGCTGTCGCCGTTGCCTTCTCCTTCTTCCTCCTACTTCCTTCTTCTTCTTTTCTTCTCTTCTTCTTCTTCCTTCCGATGTTGACACGCCGCTTTCTCCGGCCTTAATGGCAGGGACACATTGTGTGGCGACTTATATAGGCATAAGGGGCGGGGTCACCGGGTGATGTCATATGGTAACCCTGCCCCTTATGATGTCACAGTCCTGGAGGATGCTGAGGCTGTGACATCATAAGGGGCGGGGTCACACGTACATGGACAACATCCGGTGACCCCGCCCCTTATGCCTATATAAGTCGCCGCACAATGCGTCCCTGCCATTGCGGACGGAGAGAGCATTGTGTCAACATCGGAAGGAAGAAAAAGAAGAGAAGAAGAAGAAGAAGGCGACGGCGTCAGCGACAAGACCGGGACAACGCTAGTAAAAGAGCTGTAAGAAGATAGCGGAGGCCCGGCAAGAAGAACCGAAGAGTGGGACAAGACCCCCAAAGTCGAAAGAAAACCCCCGAGCGGTGGCGGCGGCGATGAAGAAGAAAGCAGGCTCCTCCGCTAGTAAAAGATCTAGCGGTAAAAGAGCAGAATATAGCAGAGGAGTCCGGTGAGAAGACCCCCGAAGTCGGAAGAAGACCCCCGGAGCTGTCTAATAAAGTATTTTAAAAACCTGTGTTGTTTTTTTATTAACACTTTTTCCCCCAGGTGAATGGGTAGGGGTACATCGTACCCCATACTCATTCACATAGGGTGGGGGGCCGGAATCTGGGGGCCCACTTATTAAAGGGGGCTCCCGGTTTCCAATAAGCCCCCCGCCCGCAGACCCCGACAACCAACGGCCAGGGTTGTCGGGAAGAGGCCCTTGTCCTCATCAAGATGGGGACAAGGTGCTTTGGGGAGGGGGGCCGCCCTTCCCCAAAGCATTCCCCATGTTGAGGGCACGTGGCCTGGTACGGCTCAGGGGGGGGCACACTCGCTCATCCCCACCCCCTTTCCTGACCGGCCGGGCTACGTACTCAGATAAGGGTCTGGTATAGACTTTGGGGGGACCTAGCACAATTTTTTCAGTTTTTTGCCATAGGGGTTCCCTTTAATTCCATACCAGATGACGGGGCTAGCAAGGTGTCAATGTCGCCGATGGAGGCGGCGACATTGATTTCTTCACTAGTTCTGTCTACCTGGAGCCACGTTCAAAATGAACGGACTTTACTCCGTGTGTGGGCAAGTTCGTTCATTTCAAAAGTCCTGCCGGAAAAGTCCGGTCGTGTGTGAGCAGGTCCCGTTCGTTCGGAAAGTCCGACGGACCTCCGCTGCAAAGTCCGGCGTCCTGTCACTGTGGAAGAAACACTTAGAATTGTTCATTGGTTGTCATTGTATCATTGTGAAAGTGACCCCTTGCATTGTTAGCTGTGTAGAAGTGATCCCTTACATCAGTGGTCACTGTGGAAGTAACACTTAGATTGGTTGTAATTGTAGACATGACCTCTTGCATTGGTGATCAGTGTGAAAGTGACCCCTTACATTGATGGTTGTATATAAGTGCCCCCTTACATTGGTGGTTGTGCAGAAGTGATCCCTTATATTGGCGGTCACTGTGAAAGTAAGAATTAGATTGGTTGTTAATGTAGACATCCCCCCATTACATTGATGTTCAATGTAGAAGTGACCTCCTTCATGGTTGCTCAGTGTAGAAGTGACCCTTTAGAATGGTGGCCAGTGTAGAAATTATCTGTTATATTGGTGATCAATTTAGAAGTGATCCCTTACATTGCCTGTTAGTGTGGAACTGACTTCTTACATTTGTGGTCACTTTTAGAAATGATCCCTTATATTAGTACTTACTGTGGAAGTGACCCCTTACATTAGTGGTTAGTTTAGAGGTGACCTCTTGCAATGATCTCTAGAACAAGATACTCAAAGAGGCGTTGGGAACTTTGAAACTTGTCAAGAGAGAGTATTGCTGCAATAGAGAGTATTCTAAAAAAAGCTAAGATTTCTTTGGCTGTGAATATTGAAGATGAATTTCTCAACAATGCCTTCAGCTGCAGTGGTGGATGGTGGCCTGTTTTAAAGTGCTTTTACTTCTTGTACAGAATGTTACTACTTTACCATGCATCATCTGGACATATGCTCACTTTAACGTTCACCAGGGCCACCACTCTAAATTTCATTTAAATGCATCTCTACTTTTTGTGCTCTCAGCACTGTCTCTCCACATGCAAACAAGCATCAACACAGCATCTTCTTCAAACCTTTGTCAAATGTACCCCCATATATTACCCTATTCATATCCCGGGAAACCAAATTATATACCTCATGCTCTCATTCACTACTCCCTGGGCTTTTCTCCGCATTCCGTTTGTCATGTCAAGTGATCCTCTTACCTCAATGGATATGCACTCTAATGGAAACAGGAAACTGGTTCTCCTTGTGAAGTACAAAAAAAAACTTTATTTAAAACATTTAAACAATTCTGAGGTTTAGGTCTATCTACTGTATATACTGCAGTGTCATGGCACCAAAAGACGACTCTCTATTTATTATTCCGCAGAGACGAGATGGCACCTCAAACATCCACATTAGTTCCTCCACGATCTTAATCATCCCGTTCCACTTTTTTGGGGTTCTTCATCAATAAAGGGTGATCTTTAAGGTGTATTTAGACATTAAAACTGCCAACTAAAGCCAAGTGCAAGTCTTCCATTATCAATGCAAAAGATTTAACTAAAAGACTAAACTTGCTACAGCCCTGCAGACCAATCGGCAATCTTTTGAAATAGGAAAGGAAATTGGTAATCATTTTCTTAGTAGTAGGCAAGAGCTCGATAAATTATATGGTGGACACTTCTGGTAGGCGACCAGGCTCTGCTATAATGCAAGCAAAACGGTAGTGTGGGTCTAAGCAAAGGTTAAGGAGATGGTGAGCAAGGGAGTAGCCAGGTCCAGATGAGGCATCAAACACGTTCCTGGAAGGAGCTCTAAAGGTATTGGGTGCTGTAGCGACCGCCAGCTGGATACTGGAACCTATACCATATGTAGATATTCGCCAGCACACCAAGGATCATCAATTTCATCCAAACGGTTTTTATTCAAGAAAGATCACATCACAAAATGGTGTAGTGCAACGTTTCACAGTCACACAGGACCTCTATGGCAGACATGTCTGGCGAAGGGGGTCCTGTGTGGCTCTTAAACGTTGCATTACACCATTTTGCGATGTGATCTTTCTTGACTAAAAACCATTTGGACAAAATTGATGATCCTTGGTGTTCTGGTGAATATCTACATAAGGTACAGGTGGCGGTCTTGGCAGGGGGCAAACGAGAGATACCTCGGGTCAATCTGGGTCAGCAACAAGCAGGCATCTTCAAAGACTGGTACCATTGGGGTACCATTGAAAGTTCTGGCAGGATTCTGTGAGTACCGTTGGTAGTCCTGGCAGGGATTCCATGAGCATCATTTGAAGTCCTGGCAGGGATTCCGTGAGCATTATTGGAAGTCCTGGCAGGGATTCCATGAGCACCATTTGAAGTCCTGGCAGGGATTCCATGAGCACCATTTGAAGTCCTGGCAGGGATTCCATGAGCACCTTTGAAAGTCCAGGCAGGGAATTTGTGAATACCATTAAAAGTCCTCCATGGATTCTGTAAGCACCATTGGAAGTCTTGGAAAGGGATTCCATGAGCACCATTTGAAGTTCTGGCAGGGATTCCGTGAGCATCATTTGAAGTCCTGGCAGGGATTCCGTGAGCTCCATTTGAACTCCTGGCAGGAATTCTGTGAGCACCTTTGGAAGTCCAGGCAGGGATTTTGTACATACCATTGAAAGTCCTCTAGGGATTTTGTAAGCACCATTGGAAGTCTTGGTAGATATTCTATGAGCAACAGGCTCCTTTTACAGCCACAGGCCCAAAAACGTACAGTATGGCACATTTTACCTTCCAAACGGGCATCCAAAATTAGAGCTTTAGGGATTTTTAATTTACACGTTTATCTTAAAACTTTCCTAAATGTTTCTTTTCAATGATCTGCAGAATATAATAAAAACATAGTTCTTTATAAAATAGCTCTCTATAGTTTGATAGAAATGCTTCTTATGCAGCAAAGTGGTTTATTTTTGGAACAAAGATGATATTGTGTCAGGGTAAAATGTTTATTTGGAAAAATCATGTAATTGAGTTCCAGGCAGCTCGTCAACTCGGTGAATAATTAATTAGCTGTTACTCTAAAGCCTATAAAACGTGTCACATTAAAAGCGCAGCACAAAGGCTGCAGAGTCCTTGACGATGTTCAGCACTTTCTCAAGTGTTTGTTCAACAAGGGTTGACATTTATTACTCTGACTAGAGGAGTGTTCATCTGCCCGGTGTTCTCCCACCTTGACATCTTGAATTGTGTGCATGAACTGTCCTTTGTTTAACTGCCGCATGGGTAATTATTACTGGACTAATTAAAGGATTTTTGAGGACACTCCAAAAAACGCACACTGTAATACTGCAAATAACTTTGTTTAGCTACAGTATGGCAGGAGTCTCCAAACTTTCTAAACAAAGGGCCCGTTTACTAACCTTAAGACTTTAAGGATCTGGGGGAGAGGGGGCTGTGGCCCATCATTGGTGTCAGTAGGAGGACTAGTGCCCCCGCCATTGGTATTGGTGGAAGGAATAGTGCCCCACCATTGGTGTCAGTGGGAGGAATAGTACCCAATTATTGGTATAAGTGGAATAAATAGAGCCCCATTACTTATATCAGTGGAAGGAATAGAGCCCCATCATTGGTATCAGTGGCAGGAATATTGCCCCATCATTGGGGTCAGTGGGAGGAATAGTGCCCCATCAATGGTATCAGTGGGAGGAATAGTGCCCCATCATTGGTGTCAATGGGAAGGATAGTGATCCATCATTGATGTCAGTGGGAGGACTAGTACCCCCGTCATTGGTATTGGTGGAGGAAATAGTGCCCCATCATTGGTGTCAGTGGTAGGAATAGTGCCCGATTATTGGTATAAGTGGAAGAAATAGAGCCCCATTACTTATATCAGTGGAAGGAATAGTGCCCCATCATTAGTATCAGTGGTAGGAATATTGCCCCATCATTGGGGTCAGTGGGAGGAATAGTGCCCCATCAATGGTATCAGTGGGAGGAATAGTGCCCCATCATTGGCATCAGTGGTAGGAATATTGCCCCATCATTGGTGTCAGTACGAGGAATAGTGCCCCATCAATGGTATCAGTGGGAGGAATAGTGCCCCATCATTAGTGTCAGTGGGAAGAATAGTGTCCAATTGTTGGTGTTAGTGGGAGAAATAAGTCCCCACCATTGGTGTCAGTAGGAGGAATAGTGCCCCATTGCTAGTATCAGTGGAGGAATAGTGCCCCATCATTGATGTCAGTAGGAGAAAAGGGTTCCCCATTGTTGGTATCAGTGGATGGAAAAGTGCCCCAGCATTGGTGTCAGTTGGAGGAATAGTGCCTCTCATTGGTGTCAGTGGGAAAATAGCGCCCAATCATTGGGTATTAGTAGGAGGAATAGGGCCACATTGTTGATATTAGTGTAAGGAATAGCACCCTATTGTTAGTGTTAGTGCGAGAAATAGTATCCCATTGTTGGTGTTAATGTGAGGAAGTGCCCCATCATTGGTATCACTGGAAGCAATAGATCCCAGTCATTGGTGTCAGTGGGGGGAATAATGCCCCATTGTTTGTTTTAGTGGGAGGAATAGTGCCCCGTCATTGGTGTCAGTGTGAGGAATGGTGCTCCATCATTGGCATAAGTGGAAGAAATAAGTGCCCCATTGTTGTTATTAGTGGGAGGAATAGTGCCTGTGATGTGCCATTCTGACCATAATAGGAGGTAGATTGTATTTAAAGGACAGCATAAAAGCAAGCATGAGGAAAGGATGGAATTACATGCAACAGTACATTTTTTTAATCCTGTTAATAAATACGGTTATTTAATTCCCCCCTCCAGCTCTGTATGAACAGTCATGTGAAGCCTACAAGCACAAGGGTTACCCGTCCGACTACTACTACATTGACTCTGATGGAAGCGGGCCTCTTGGACCTATACGTGTCTACTGCAATATAACTGGTAAGAAGTGTGACTTCTTTTTTCTTACTTATAGCATGTGCAAATTAAAACCACACTGTTCTGTAACACCAATCATATTTTCAGGCATCTCCCAAGGCTGTAATTTAAAGGATTTGTGTTTTATTTTTATGTCACCCTTGAAGTCAAATAATAATAAAAAAAAAAAACAGCCCTCTCCCCGTTGTATGCTATTTTTTTTTTTGCCACTTTAACATTGCCATGCCCCAGGGGTCCCAGATTCTTCTATAGTGCCCCCTAGCAGGTAACGGGGGCTCACTCAAGACCAGTTGGTCTTCACCACAGCTCCTGATATTGCAGATGAACTTGAAACCCTAGTGCAGTGATGGCGAACCTTGGCACCCCAGATGTTTTGGAACTACATTTCCCATGATGCTCAACTACACTGCACAGTGCATAAGCATCATGGGAAATGTAGTTCCAAAACATCTGGGGTGCCAAGGTTGGCCATCACTGCCCTAGTGCTTCTTGGTTCTCCTTGATGAAAACTGGCACCAGGTCATGGCCCTCATATCACCCCACCAAAGGGATTGCTAGGACGGAAGCGCTATGATGTGATAGACCAAAGAGTAGTCTGGTCCAGGAAAAGGTCTTGGCGGGCAGCGAACAAGAAAGTAGTCAGGTCCAGGCAGGGCTCAAGTAGGCTGGGATGCAGGAGATTAGTCAGGTCAAGGCTGGGGTCAGCAGGAAAGAGAGCAGTCAGGTTAGGTGGCAACTGGCCAGTATTAGAATAGCTCTCAGTTAACTAATAATAAGACACAGCACTATTCACTTCAAAGGCTGCAGCTTAAAGTGGAGTGAAAGCCTTCAGCCAAGGAAGCTGCCATCTTAGCCTCTGTTTGATCTGCAGTTGCCATGGTTCAGCACTTGTGATCCTCTATGGTAGTGGTCATCAACCCTGTCCTCAGGGCCCACTAACAGGCCAGGTTTGCAAGATAACTGAAATACATCACAGGTGATATCATTTGCCGCTCAGTGATTGCAGTATTCTAGTCTGTATCTCCTCAAGGTAATACATAAGACATAGCCTGTTAGTGAGCCTTGAGGACAGGGTTGATGACCACTGATCTATGGCATTAGCCATTTGATGGTTTGACGGTTCAGCTGAGAGTAGAAGCAACTGCTAAGCTAGCATTCAAGGCATGCTTTGAGTATAACTGTTTGGGGAAACAGTTAGATCAGTGGGTTTAGTTACACTCTAAATACCCTTCCGATCCAGATTATTTTCTGGAAGTCCTAGTAGAGATCCTGGTAGTACTGTTGGAAGTCCTGGCAGGGATTTTGTGAATACTGTTGCAAGTCCTAAAAAGGACTTTTTGAGTACCACAGGAAGTCCTTACAGGGATTTTCTGCGTACCATTGGAAGTCCTGGCAAGGGTTCTACGAGTACCATTGGAAGTCTAAGCAGTGATTTTAAGAATACCATTGGAAGTCTAGGCTAGGATTTGTTGGCTACCATTGGAAGTTCTGGCAGAGGTTCTATGAGTACCATTGGAAGTCCAGGCTAGGATTTTGTGGCTATCATTGGAAGTCCTGGCAGAGGTTCTATGAGTACCATTGGAAGTCAAGGCAGGGATTCTGTGACTACCATTGAAAGTCCAAACAGGGATTTAAGAGTACCATTGGAAGTCCAGGCTAGGATTTTGTGGCTACCATTGGAAGTCCAAGCAGGGATTCTGTGAGTACCATTGTTAGTCCAGGCAGGGATTCTGTGACTACCACTGGAAGTCTTGGCAGGGATTATGTGAATACCATTGGAAGTCCAAACAGGGAAGCTGCCAAGTACAATTGGAAGTCCAGGCTAGGATTTTGTGGTTACCATTGAAAGTCCAGGCAGGGACTCTGTGGCTACCATTGGAAGTCCTGGCAGGGATTATGTGAGTACCATTGGAAGTCCTGTCAGGGATTTTGTGAGTATGGTTGGAAGTCCTGACAGGGATTTAGTGAGTAGCATTGATAGTCCTGTTAGGGATTCTATGAGTACCTCTGGAAGTGCAGGCAGGGATTCTGGAGGACCATTGGAAGTCCTGGCAGGAATTTCGTGAGAACACACATTGGTTTGATCAGATGCTTTGGAGGCCAGAGGAGAGATCCGGGGTCTAATACACTCCAGATCTCTCCAAAAGAAGGACCTGTCGCAGCCCATGCTATCACAAAGGATGCTGTTTAATAAATCAATACATAAATAATAAAGGTAATATTATTAAGGTAAGATAATAATAATAGAGGTACAGTGTAAAAATAATGAAATAAAATAAATACCTCCATTTTTTTTAAGTTCCCCATTTCCCATGCTCACACGCAAAGGTGGACCGTGCACGTAGGTCCTGCATACATATGTAAACAGTGATCACACCACACATGTGAGGTATCGCAGCAAACCTCAGAGCAATAATTCTAGCAGCAGACCTCCTGTGTAACTCTAAACTGGTAACCTGTAAAGGCTTTTAAAGCATTGCCTATAGAGATATTTAGGTACTGTAGTTTGGTGCCGTTCCACGAGCGTTCGCGATTTTAAAGTGTGACATGTTAGGTACCTATTTACTCGGCGTAACATCATCTTTTCTATTTTACCAAATTGGATATTATATTGTGTTTGTGTTCACTAAAACTCATTAACTGCTTCCCGACCGCCTCACGCAGATATACTGCGGCAGAAGGGCATGGACAGGCAGATTAACGTACCTGTACGTGGCCCTTTAAGAGGCGGCTTGTGCACACCCGCCGGAAGCTCCATGACCGTGATCGCGGGTTCATGACATCAAGTCCGCGGGGATACCCACGATCGCCTCACGGGGAGATGCCAATGTAAACAAGCATCTCTCCATTCTGCCTAGTGACAGGACTCTGATCGCCGCTCCCTGTAATTGGGAGTGGTGATCAGTGTTGTGTCACACCCAGCCCCTCCCCCCTCAGTTAGAATCACTCCCTAGGACACACTTAACCCCTACAGCGCCACCTAGTGGTTAACCCCTTCACTGCCAGTCTCATTTACACAGTAATCAATGCATTTTTAATCGCACTGATCGCTGTATAAATGTGTATGGTTCCAAAATCATGCCAAAAGTGTCTGATGTGTCCGCCATAATGTCGCACTCATGATAAAAATCGCTGATTGCCGTCACATTACTAGTAAAAAAAAAAAAATATCAATAAAAATGCCATAAAACTATCTCCTATTTTGTAGACGCTATACATTTTGCGCAAATCAATCAATAAACGCTCATTGCGATTTTTTTTTTTTTTACCAAAAATATGTAGAAAAATACGTATCGGCCTAAATTGAGGAAAAAATATGTTTTTTTAGATATTTTTGGGGGATATTTATTATAGTAAAAAAAAATATCAATAAAAATGCCATAAAACTATCCCCTATTTTGTAGACGCTATACATTTTGCGCAAATCAATTTTGTAGACGCTATACATTTTGCGCAAATCAATCAATAAACGCTCATTGCGATTTTTTTTTTTACCAAAAATATGTAGAAGAATACGTATCGGCCTAAATTGAGGAAAAAAAATGGTTTTTTTAGATATTTTTTGGGGATATTTATTATAGCAAAAAGTAATGAATAATGCTTTTTTTTTTTTTGCAAAATTGTCGCAAAATTGACACACTTTTTGTAAGGTGTTCGTCTTCTAGATTCCCCTAGATAGCCTAGGCTGGAGTGGCTTAATGGAGGTCCCTAACGCCAGCGGATAATCAATACACATACACTCCATTTGTACGTGGTGAAGATTACAACATTTAATGGAAAGTGGACCTTCTTTTATATGGTATTTACAAAGCCCTGCCCTGTGGGGGGGGCCATAGGGTAATTTTACATACATCAACAATTTTCTTAAACTCATGACATTATGTAAGTCAAAGGTTAAATACAATCTTCTGACTGTTATTTTGCCTTTTTCAGCATCTGCTGACTGACCATATTCTTGCGTAACCAGTCCTTATCTTAGCTTTGTGCCTCTCACCGCAGACAGATGTTTCCTGATGTGTCAATATCTTGCATAGACCCTTCTGGAGAGACATACATATATCTATCATCTAGTCACGCTATCTATAGTTTGTCACGTAGGCCAGTATGCTGGTGTCTCAATTCTGAGGCTATTGAGAAATGCAAACCCAAGAATATTGGTACTAGATTTTTGACTTAATATATCTTTGGTAATTTCAATAAGTATTCCCTTATAATCCTCCCTTTGATCATTCTGTGATTTACATAATGATCATTCCTTTTCTAATTTAATAGCACAGGCTTCATACTCCGAACCCTCGTGCTCTTGGTTTTTATACCATACCGTTGGACCTTTAACAATGGAAGTGAGTTTCAGATCCTCCGGAGCGGCCGTGTTTCCCTTTTTACATAAACATTTGATTATCTTATAACAGGCATATAAAAATAGAATGAAGAGAATCACAGTGGCAATTGTCATGGCAGTATTTCGGAGCCAAGATATTAATCCCCCAAAACTAAAACTGCTCGAGAAGGGATCCCAGTTTTTTCCTATGTTCCTTGCCTCTTTCTGTAGTTTATTTACCTCTTCCCTGTGTTGGGCAATAACGTCATAGTAGTCTGGGACTTCGATGCTGGTATTATGAATCCAGGTACAGCACTCATAATCCTCAGTAGTCTCACAGAGGCCAGTAAGGGCTGCACTCATACTTTCTATAGCCAACTCATGTAGTTCTAGTTGCTTCCTAATTGCCCTAGTTTCTAGATTTAGTTTGGTTATGTCATCAGAATTTTCCTCCAGAATCTCATCAATTATGCCAGTGTAGTTATTTATTCTTTTCATTAGGTCAATTCCCCACCCTGTCCAGGAAGGGAACCATGCCCAGGCCATATCTTTTTCTAAAAACAATTCTCGTTTATTACGGTGTCTAAGGGGATATCTAGGATGCATGCTAGCTTCAAGGAGGTGACTTCCCTTGTTATCCCCTAATACCCCCATGATAGGAACCAGGGCTGCAAGGTAACACCACCCCTGGGGTTTGGTTGGGATCCAGGGGTGACAGAGTTTGCCGCAGCATATATATATGGTATTTCCTAGAGCTAGGGGCCGTTTATGGAACACGTTCCTAAGAGTATCAGAAAGGCCAGAGAGTATCAGAATTGACATTAATTGGTGTATTGTAGTCTTGGTACTGGAGCTAAGGAAGTCTAAAAAGGTGGCATTTAGGGTGGGATCTGAAGTATGGAAGAAAGAAGGACTGTTAAGCGATGTCATCGAAATGTTAAGTTTTGCTTGTTTGCAAACCTCGGCTCCATCTGTGGTGTTTCCCAGTTGGAAACACCAGTCTGGGAAGTGGCTTCTACCTATAATTTGGAAAGTGAGGGTTTTATTTGAAAGGGTCCTAGTAACATTTGTTAGGACAATAGGGGGTGTTCCATTAAGGAGGGGGGTAAAATTCAAGGGGACTGCCATGAGAGGGATTCTAGCTGTACTGGGATGTAGCTTGCTGCAAATCCAGCATTTCTCAAAACCGGATTTTTGAGCATAGCTATATTTGAATTTTAGTAGTAACATCTTGTCACTCATTAACGGGTATAATACTTCTAATATGTCTTTGGCCGGGGGTATTATTCATCTTAGGTGGTCCACATATCCCTTTTAATAGACCTAAGTCTTTTGGATGATATATACAGTTGGCTATAAACCATGTGGGCAGGAATACAAATAGTACCAGACTTCCCCAGAGGCATACAGCCTTCCCTGACACTGAAGGTAAAAACATTTCTACAAGTTCTTATGCTTGTCCTTCTTCTTCGCTATCATGTAGGGTTTCAAGGGTTAATTGTCCAATGCCTTCCTGAATCTCTTGCAGTTCCGGTAGCTGTTCGGGTGGGTCGGGTTCTTCTTCAATAGTTGGGGGGTCGGGAGTTGTGGGAAGCGGTGGGCACTTTTTCAGCCTGCTGGCGTGGATCCAGGTGTTTCCTTGGTCAGTCAGGACCGCAGTTCTGGACACCTTTTCAACCTTCCAAGGTCCAGAGTAGATTGGTCCGATCCTCTTTTTGTGGGCCAGTTGCTTGACTAGCACTTGATCTCCTGGGATGAAGGGGTGTGTTGGCTCTGTGGAAATAGGAGAAAAGGTGACAGAAACTTGTTCGTTCATTTCATGAAGCATACTTACCAGGTTTTTCACGTACATTTCCTGTTGGGAATAAATGTCAATATCAGTGTCTTGGTCTAATGGGGGTAGTTCTATGTTTGCGGGGACTCCCATCAAAATTTCAAAAGGTGAAAGTTTCGTTCTGGCGTGGGGTGCCGTCCTAATCTGGAATAGCACAGAAGGGAGGTGATCAAGCCATCCCTTCATTGTGCCCCCTGTGGCCTTTTTCAATTTATCCTTTATATTTCTATTCATTCTTTCCACTACCCCTGCGCTTTGAGGGTGATAGGGGATGTGTAGTTTCCATTGCAGCCCTAACAATTTAGCCACAGCCTGGGTAACGGAGGAGCTGAATGCAGGTCCCCTATCTGACCAAATAGATGTTGGTATGCCAAACCTACAAATCCAGTTATTCAGCAAGCATTTTGCTGCTATATTGGCTGTCTCACCTGCACAGGGAGTGGCTTCAACCCAGCCTGAAAATTTATCTACGACAACGCACAGGTATCTTAGGTTCCCCTTTTGTTTTGGCATGTGTGTGAAGTCTACTTGTAAATCTGTAAGGGGACCTATTGGTGGGGGTAGATGACCATGTAGGCCATGCCGTTTGCCCTGCACATTGTTTTGAGCACAGGTAAGGCAACTTGTGGTCAGGAGTTTGACTTGTTTGTTCAAGGCGTTTGTGCAGAAAGAATTGGTGTACATAGTGGCTAAAGGGACGGCACCTATGTGTCCTGGACCATGAAGGTAGGAGAGAATTAGAATACTGCTTGCCTCAGGTATTCCCAATATCTTCCCCTCTTTTGACCACAGACCCTCTGGGTCTTTGGTCAAGCCAGCCTTCACCCAATACAAGACATCTTCCTCAGTGGCTAATGATTGCATTTGTGCCACTACATATTTAAAGTTAGGACAGGTGAAATGATCCTTAAAGTACACGGACGTGGGGGTGGGCTCCTGGGTGGAGGACTGGGCTGCCTTTTTCGCTTCTCGGTCAGCTAAAGCATTTCCCTTGGAAAGTTTGCTATTATCTGAAGAATGTGCTTTTACTTTAATTATTGCCACCTCTTTTGGGAGCAAAATAGCCCGAAGAAGTGCCTGAATCTGGGTAGCATTGGAAATAGGTTTATTATCTGCTGTTTTAAAACCTCTTTTAGCCCATATTACTCCGAAGTCATGCACCACCCCAAATGCATATCTACTGTCTGTGTAAATGTTCACCTTCTTATCTGTAAATAAAATGCAGGCCCTGGTGAGGGCTTCTAGTTCAGCCACCTGAGCCTCTAATACCTTGTTTGGCAACTGGACTATTGCATATCCTGTTTGGAAGGTGGAATCGGAGGGACGGGAGCAACTACCGTCCACAAAAACATCGTCTGCATTGGTAATCGGTACGTCGGTGAGGTCTGGTCTTGGTGATGTGATAGACTCCACTTGTGTTATACAGTCATGAAACTGGTCTGGGTCTTGTGATAGGCGTAACATGGAGTGCAAAAGACGGACGGCAGGGTTGTTGGCGGGAACATATTTAAGAGACAGATTGTCTGTGTTCATGAGGGAAATCTCATATCCACTGAGTCTTTGTGAGGTCATGTGTTGGGTGTTCATGTTCTGTATGAGGTGGGTGACAGAATGTGTGGTGTAAAGCGTCATCGGGTGTCCCAAGACCATCTTGTTGGCATCTTGTACGGCCATAGCACAGGCGGCTAAATTCTGAAGGCATGATGGCATGCCTTGAACCTGAAGGGGGAGTTTTTTAGATAGGTAGGAGACAGGGCGGTAGCCTGTTCCATGCTGTTGTGTCAAAACCGCGGCAAAAGAGGTCCCCGAGACTACACAGTATAGTTGAAAAGCTTTACCATAGTCCACCAACCCCAGGGCGGGTGCACATGACAAACTGTTCAATAGGGCCTGGAAGGCTTTAAGCCGTTCCTCTGTCCAATCAACCTGCCTAGGGGCTGTTGAGGCGGTGGCCTCTCTTAGTATTCCATCATAATGAGAACAGTCGGGGATCCACTGGCGGCAATATACCACAGCGCCCAAGAATGAGAGCAGGGCTGCCTTGTCTTTTGGGGGGCTCAGAGCTTGTAGGGCTGCGGCGCGTTTGGGGGAGACCATCCTTGTCCCCCCTTTCAGTATGCACCCCAAGTATTCCACTTGTGGCATACACCATTGTATCTTCTTTCTGGATGCTAAATGCCCGATGTGGGCTAGATGGTTCAACAGAGATGTGGAATCGACCGCACAATCTTCAGCAGTGCGACTGCACAAGAGCAAGTCGTCCACATACTGTATTAGCACCGACCCTCGCTCAGGCGTCCAAGATTTGACAGTCTCATTGAGTACCATAGAGAAGGCAGCAGGACTATCAACATACCCCTGAGGCAGGCGTGTCCAGGTTAACTGACCCGTCAACTGGCCCTCCGTCCAGGAGAAGGCAAACATAGGCTGGGCCTCTTCCGCAATGGGAATGCTAAAGAAGGCATTTGCTAAATCAATCACTGTGTAGCATAGAGAATGTGCCGGTATACATGAGAAGATAAAAGTGATGTCTGAGACTAGGGGTGGAAGTGGAATCACTTGTTTGTTAACTGCCCTTAGGTCTTGTACAAGTCTCCACTCCCCACTGGCCTTTTTTACGGGGTAAATGGGCGTGTTCCAGGGACTGATGATTGGTTTCAGGATTCCTTTTGATATGTAATCATTAATTTGAGGGGAGATGCCTTTGACTTTCTCTGGGGGTAGGGGATACTGTTTTTGATATTGTATCCCCGCATCTGATCGCATTTGGGGTGCATATGGTGTGCAATTAATAAAGCCCACACTACCTTTGTTTTCTGCCCAAATTGTGTGATGGTCAAGGGAGGAAGGTATCATTAGAAAGAAACTCCTGTGTGCATGTCTTTTTGGGCTGTGTAAGTCACAAAGAGGGGAACTCGCAGTGAGGGAGCCGTCTTTGTCAAACTTAATGGTAATGTTCAACTGGGATAGTAAATCTCTGCCCATTAGGGACACTGGACAGGAAGTCAGGACAGCGAAACTCTGCATACATAGCTCTAGTCCATCCGGGGTAGAGACTGGTAAAGGCGGGGTGACGGAATGAGTGACCGATGTCCCATTTATTCCAATAGAGTGTCCCTCAGTACACAGTGGTGTGTCATACCTCTCATCATTTAATGAGCTAAAAGTGGCACCTGAATCAAGCAGGAAACACACTATGTGGTTGTCTACGCGTAATATAACTTGTGGTAGACTCTTCCATGATAGGTTGTGGCACACCAGACTGAGGGAAGGGACATACTCTAGGCATCCTTATTGGGGGTGTGTTTGTCGGGTAGACGGCCACTGCATGGGGATTCGAGGGGGAGGTCTGTTAGAGGTTGGGGTGTATGGTGGCTGTGCAAGCGCATGGTTTTGAGATGGTGTTTGGGGAGGTGGCGGATATTGGGGGTACCTTATAATGTGAGGGGGGGGGCGATTAGCAGCATTGTACCCCCTTCCCCTGCCCCTTGGATAGCTCGCCCTCTGTCTATATGGGCACTGTGATTTCCAATGTCCCTGTTCCCCACAATTAAAACATCCTTGGTCAGGTGGGTAGGGCTGCATGGTCATGAGGTGCGGTGGTGAGGATGAGGTTTCAGGTGTGACTAGGGTTTGTGTTTGTGTCAAGGAGGGGAAAATTCCCCCTTTTTGTTCAAAGACCCCTGAAGTCTCTCTGGACCTAGCGTCCTTCATGAATTCATCTGGTGCTTGCTCCGCCCATTTGGGGTTTGTGAATTTGAGTAAGTGCGTCACTTTGGGATCGCCTCCCGACATGATGGTAGTAGTAAATAATTGTGGTGTGGCCCCATCTACAGCTTTCCATAGGGAGTATACTCTGTTACAGTAATCATAGAATTTCTCTTTAGGTTCCTGCTTGGCTAGGATCAGTTCTTGGAGTGCAGATGATCCTTTGTATAATTTGGACCAATGACCTCCCATGCCTTTCCAAAAGGATATCCAATCCTTATCGGTCTGGATATGGGTTGTCCATAGATTGTCTACAGGGGCTTCTTCTGGGCTGTCTGGGTCTACAATGCTAAGAATACCTTTTATTTCATCCTTGTCAAGCCCTGTGCCTGCACTATATTTTGCCAGAAAGGTACCTGCATCTCGTGGATACTTCTTGGGATTGGGACATAGTTCTTTTATTTTGGAGAGTGTACCCAAAGGTAATGGTATATGCACTTCGGTGTCCCCTATGGTCATCAAAGGTGCTTTGAATGAAGCCCCTACTGCTTCTTTCTCAGTTTCCTCTTCTATGGATTATGTCCCTTTTTTACTAATTGGACCTGACTCCTCAGTTTTGGGAATAGGTGTCTCTTTTGTATGGCTTCTTGTAGTGGTGGGGGGCAGCGATATAATCCTATCCTGCGCTTCTTTTAACATTTCCTCCTTCTTCCCTAATTGCCTTTTTATCATTTCTAGTTCCTTTTTTAAGTCCTCCATCCTTTGTTCCTCTCTCTCTCTTCCCTCCTGGAATGCCTTCTCCCTTTCTTCCAAGTCTTTCTGATACATTTCTAACACTATTTTCCTATCCACTTCTGCCTTTTCTGCCTCATCGAGGGCTATTTCTTTTTGTTTTAGGTCTTCCATAAGTGTTTCTAACTCAGTTCTCCTTTTCCCTATTCTCTCTTCTTCCTCCTTTTTCCTCTCTTCAAACTCTTTTATTTTTGCCTCTAATTCCTGCTTTTCGGGACTACCCACTTCTTCTTGTCCTGTAACTTCTTCCTGTCTCCCCTCTTCCTCTCTGCCCCTACTTATTTGTTCCCATTGGGCCACTTGTTGTGGTGTTGCTGTGGTGTGTGCTATGGCGGCTAGGACTACAGGATCCAGTGAAGGATATAGTTGAAGGTATGGACCTGGCGTCCCATCCTCGTTTTTTACCATAATATAAGGTGGGGGTGGACATTGAGGCGGGGGAGGGGGAGGTGAAGGGGGTGCAGTGGCTTCAGCCATAGCACTGGGTCCTATATTTGGAGTAAGCTTTGTAGTTTTATTAATATGCTTCTTTTTATATTTGTGTAGACATTTATCCCATGCATGGTAACAATCTTTCATATATTGAATATTTTCCCACTTCCCTGGAGGGTACGAATTTTTGTGGATTTGGCATATTTTACTTACTTCCTGCCAGTCTTCCTCAGTACAAGGACCATATGGCCCTGGGTCATGTATCCCCAATTGCTGACACCTTTCTCGGACTTGTGTCCAAAATGGTTCTACCTGGGGGCCAGGGATCATATTACTGACAAATTCATAGGGTGATGGGGTGGCCATGGCTTGGGTTGCTGCAGAATTCCCCATCTAGTAGTCTGGGCAGTGTGTGTCTAGTGGTAGGACACAGGTGATAACACCCGGTTTGTTCAACAATCCGGTCTCTGGTCTGGGAGTAGGATCCCTGATCTTTTTTGGGGCAGATGGACTTATATAAAACTATGAAGATTTACCCTTAATATACGATGAAGGGTAAATCTTTCCTGGTGGCGGGATATACCCCTCTTATACCAAGTCTGCAAGAGAAGCCTGTAGGTCTAGTGGTCAAAAGAATCTACCTTTCATAAATGCTAAGAGAGAAAAAAAAAAATAAACCTAGCGTGCAGTGTGAACAGGCGGGTGCTACCTCACTACAATCTGGTTCTTAATACTCTGTATTCATTTAACAACATTTGGGTTTATTCAAACAGATATCCACTCTATATAATTATATCTTATACAACGTTAATACTCTATATACTTACGCCTGCACCTAAAGAGAAACAGACATATTTTTATGGTTTAAGATTTCAGCTTTAAAACTTTACATGTACATTTGTCAAGTAATCACATCATGATGCATTTCATTATTTATAGTGCACTTTTAAAAGTTCTCAAGTGGGCGTCCATTTAGCCAATCCTTATGTCACGGGCGTATATGATACCTCCCGTGTTAGAATATAATCATGAATCTCTCTCTTAGTTTATAGCCGGACCAACCTAGTCAGACTCCTCAATACCTGCGAACCCTTTTCACCCCCCAAGGGACCAGCCTAGTCCGTTGCGAAGGCACAGTTTATATATATATATACAATTAAATGTCTTATAATGGTTGTTTGGACAGGTCAAGCATAAACGCCAATTACCATAAAAAGAGGCAAAAGGTGTAAATGACTTACCTGTGCAACCCCACTCCTGGTACCAAAACTGTAAGGTGTTCGTCTTCTAGATTCCCCTGGATAGCCTAGGCTGGAGTGGCTTAATGGAGGTCCCTAACGCCAGCGGATAATCAATACACATACACTCCATTTGTACGTGGTGAAGATTACAACATTTAATGGAAAGTGGACCTTCTTTTATATGGTATTTACAAAGCCCTGCCCTGTAGGGGGGGCCATAGGGTAATTTTACATACATCAACAATTTTCTTAAACTCATGACATTATGTAAGTCAAAGGTTAAATACAATCTTCTGACTGTTATTTTGCCTTTTTCAGCATCTGCTGACTGACCATATTCTTGCGTAACCAGTCCTTATCTTAGCTTTGTGCCTCTCACCGCAGACAGATGTTTCCTGATGTGTCAATATCTTGCATAGACCCTTCTGGAGAGACATACATATATCTATCATCTAGTCACGCTATCTATAGTTTGTCACATAGGCCAGTATGCTGGTGTCTCAATTCTGAGGCTATTGAGAAATGCAAACCCAAGAATATTGGTACTAGATTTTTGACTTAATATATCTTTGGTAATTTCAATAAGTATTCCCTTATACTTTTCTTTTGTTTATAGCGCAAAAAATAAAAACCGCAGAGGTGATCAAATAGCACCAAAAGAAAGCTCTATTTGTGGGGGAAAAAATACGTCAAATTTTGTTTGGGTACAACATCGCACGACCGTGCAATTGTCAGTTAAAGCGGTGCAGTGCCTAATCGCAAAGAATGGCCCGGTCATTCAGCAGCCAAATCTTCCGAGGCTGAAGTGGTTAATAAACCACAGTGAAAATATTGTGCATACACAATTGCAACAACACCAGTCTAGCAAAAAATGCTGATTTTTTTTTTTTTTTTACATAATGCCAGAATTGGCCCAGACTGGAACTGGTTAACGACCATGGTTTTGGAATGGGGGTGTCCAACAAGCTCATATAAGTATGATGGGAGAAAAAAACAAAAAAACAACATGTAGTGTAGTTCTTTTGTGCAGCGCCCCCGGCATCTACCCGTAATGGAACTGCGACTGTGGACTGTGCGGTCTGAATCCCAACATTAGCATATAAGCTCAAGGTGTGTATAGCAAATATATAATCAAAATGTAAAAAGACGGACAGGACCGCAAGGAGAGACCAAATGAAAAAGCACAAGAAGAATGAAAGAAAAACAAATGAATAAATTAATAATAAGTGGTTACGCACAACAATTTGTTACAGGTATAAATCCGAAGAAAGATGACCTTGTGCTTTTCTACTTTGAGTTAGATGTTTCCAGAGCTATGAAGCAAAGCTTTGACAGGCCTCTAATCCCGTACAGCGGCGTATATATTCTCTGCAATGGTATTACGTGTGCGTTGTACTGCATGTCAGATCTGGAAGTGACACTTTGCTGTTCATTTGCAGGATCTGATATCTGTGTTAGTGCTGAGTACAAGATGTCAGATTCAGGAATGACATTCCGTTCCTCAATTCTTAGATCTGATATTTCTGCTAGTGCAGTGTACAGGACGTCAGCGATAGCTCTATTGCCCCGGCATTTGTAAGATTTTAATCAAATCTTTTTGACGTGCCTTTCTGGTATCTCATCTGTTCAGCATCTAAGCCAGTCACTGCCGGGATATCATAGATGTTCTGTAAACAAGGATATACCTGCAAGCTACACAGATTAGTGTGCATCCCAGGGGCTCATTACTAATACAAACCTCAATCTAGGATCTTTCGCACCTTCCCCATTTTGTTTTCTATCCTTTTTTCCCCATTTTTTTTTCATCCCTGCCATGGTCCTTTCCCTTCCCCTTTCCTGTCCCTTTGTTTGTTTCCCTTAACATCCAATCCTTCTTTTTGCCTTTCCTTTGTTTTTTTCTATTCCTCTTTTTTACTTTTCTCTTCATTGGCTAACCTTCTCTTCCCTACATTTACATTTCTTTCCCTTCTATATACCTTTCCTTTCCTGTTCCTTTCATGCTTTCCCTTTCATACCCTATCATATCCACTTTCCTTCCCTTACTCTCTATTCCTTTGCTTTCCCTTCCATGTTGGTTTTCTTTTACTCAACGTCCATGTTCCTTTCCTTTCTTTCATATTTTTTACCCTTCCAATACCTTTTATGCCGTGTTGCATCTTGTTTCCTGTTCCTTTGAATTCCCCTGTCTTTTCCCTTCTTCCTTTTATACTTCACCTTGGCTTTCAATTCCCTTTCATGTTGGTTTTGTTTCTTTTTTGCCCTTTTCCTTACACTTTGTGTTTTCTTTTTCTTTTTCCTTTTCCGTCTCCCTTTTCCTTCTTCCTTTTATTCCTCACCTTTCCTTCCCCTTCTCCTTCCCTTCCATGTTCCTTTCTTTTGTCTTTGCACTTTCCCTTTCTGTTCCCTTCTCTCTTTCATTTGCCTTCTCCCTTTTATTTCTTACCTTTCGTTCACCTTCCCTTCCATATTTCGTTCCTTTCCATTACCTTTTTCATTCTTTACTTTCAATAAATTTTTATTAAGAATTCAATGAAATACAGATAAGAGTGTATACAATGCTCATTTGTACAAAACACAGCATAGAGTACAGTTTTGACAGATAATAAACCATGAGTCTTAATGGTTATTGCTAAAACCGTATTGCTAACTGGTGTTGACCAAAAATCACGTAGGCTAAAGATCCTATCAAATGCGTGACCTTATTAGCCATATACCTCTTGGGTCCCTGGTCCCATAAATCATACATTTTAACTTGAGGGGCGAGCCTCCTGGTCCCAGCACCCCGAATGGGAACTAGCTGTGCCGAGCACCTGAAGACCCCACTCATCACAAGTTCGTAGTACTGCTATTAGATCATCGACTGGACTAAGTTAAAGAGGACCGAAATCCTAGACCGACGTATCATGAAATACCATAAAAGGTGAAATAACCAAAATGAACGATCAATCTAACGGAGAAAACCAAACACTGAACAAACCGCTATAGGAATTGAGGCTTGAGGTTTATATTCCTATAGAGAGCAAAGACCTCATGTTGTACCTACAGTAAGCCTGAGAAAGAGCAAGGAAGGAGATAGCAGGTGAACAGAGAGAATAGAAAAAAAAGGGGGAAGAATAGAGAAAAGGAAAAGAATAGAGACGCGAAAAGAAGTAGCTCCTGTCAAAGTGGATCCCTCTCACCTGGCATCAAATTGAGGTCCCTGGTGAATGTAGACACCTAGAGGTGTATCTGATCCAAGGATCCCACGTCGCTGTGTGCCTTTCTACCTTGTCTAGGACCTTTTTCATTCTTTTCCCTTTTATCCCTTTCCTTCTCCTTCCCTTTCATGTTCCTTTCCTTTGCCTTTGCATCTTCCTTTTCCATTCCCTTCCCTTCTCTCTTTCCTTTGTTCTCCCCCTTTTGTTTCTTTCCTTCCCCCCTCTCTATTCCTTTGCTTTCCCTTCCATGTTAGTTTTACTCAACGCCCATGTTCCTTTCCTTTCTTTCGTTTTTTAATTTCCCCCTCCTTTACCTTCTCTCCCATGTTGCATCTTGTTTCCCTTTCCTTTGAGTTCCCCTGCCATTTCCCTTCTCACTTTTATGCTTTACCTTTGCTTTCCATTCCCTTTCATGTTGCTTTTCTTTCTTTTTTGCCCTTTACCTTACACTTTGTGTATTTTTCTTTTTTCGTCTCCCTTTTCCTTCTTCCTTTTGTTCCTTACCTTTCCCTCCCCTTCTCCTTCCCTTCTATGTTCCTTTCTTTTGTCTTTGCACGTTCCCTTTCTGTTCCCTTCTCCCTTTTATTTCTTACCTTTAGTTGACCTTCCCTTCCATATGTCGCTCCTTTCCATGACCCTTTTTGTTCTTTTCCCTTTTATCCCTTTCCTTCCCTTCCATTTTCCTTTCCTTTGCCTTTGCATCTTTCCCTTTCCATTCCCTTCTCTCTTTCCTTTGTCTTCTCCCTTTTATTCCTTACCTTTCCTTCTCCTTCCCTTCCATTTTCCTTTCTTTTGTTATTGTACTTTCTTTTGAAATTCCGTTTTTTGTTGTTTTACTGTCTCCTTTTTATTCCATTCCTTCCCCTTCCCTTCCATGTTTCTTTTCTTTGCCTTTGCACTTTCCCTTTCCATTCCCTACTCTCTTTTCTTTGCCTCCTCTCCTTTATTCTTTACCTTTCCTTCCATGTTTCTTTCCTTAACTTTTGTACTTTTCCTTTCTGTTTCTGTCTTGTCCTTTTACTTTTCTCCCTTTTTTACTTACTTTTCTTTCCCCTGCCCTTCATGTTGCTTTTTTTTCCTCTTTTTACTTTCCCTTCATGTTTATTTTTTTATTTTTTTTCCATTATTCTTATCTCTATTCCCTTTACTTTCCTTTTGCGATTTCCTTCATCCCTTTTTCATGTTACTTGCCTTCCTTACCTTATTTTCCTTGTATTTTTTCTTTCCCTACCCTTCATGTTGCTTTTTTCCCTTTTTTTTACTTTACCTTCATGTTTATTCTTTTCTCTATTCCCTTTACTTTCTTTTTGTGTTTTCCTTGTCCTTTCCTTCACCCCTTTTTCAGGTTCTTTACCTTCCTTACCTTACCTTATTTTCCTTGTTTATCTTCTTTCCCTACCCTTCCATGATCCTTTTCCTTCCCTTTCCTTTAAATTTTTTTTTTTTTTTTTTATTGTGTTCACCTCCCTTTGTGCCCCTTTCCCTGATTTACGTTTGAGCCTATATGTTCTCTGCAGGGGAAGGTGCAAATTAAATCTGTATCTTCCTATGTAGACCTGTAATAAATTCAATGTAATATAAGGAAATTTTCACACTTATGTTCTGATAATTAATGCTAATTCCTGGCTGGATACCCCGAGCTCCTCTCCA
Organism: Lithobates pipiens; assembly: GCF_037356315.1. Lineage (NCBI taxonomy): Eukaryota > Metazoa > Chordata > Amphibia > Anura > Ranidae > Lithobates > Lithobates pipiens. The sequence goes on from NW_027507784.1 coordinate 335,323,224, forward strand.
CAATTGAAGCCCCTGAGACCCCCCCCCTCGGAGCCATTAACCTTAGACGCTCTCTTCTGCTATAATCCCCGCTGTTCTCACTCTTTCCCTGGGGGATGAAGCTAGTGAGAGCCGCTGGGAAATTCAGCTCTTCTGAATGTTCAGGGGTTAGATGTGTAAATGGAATCTGAAAACATGGAGTTGATTAAATGTCAATGTTCTCTGTGGAAGAAACATTTTCAGGTAATTTTGGTTTGGTGTGTAGACCATTCCTGGCCCATTCAAGTACGTTAAAGAGGCGCCATAGTCAAAAATCAAAGAAAAAGAATTACTGTATATTTTTCAGTGAAGCTAGCTCAGTACTGTCTGTATGTGAAGTACAAGGTCTCATTCACAGATATACAATTATAATGGGTTATGTTGTGTGGTCATGCTGGATACCAATGAAGTTGTAGACACATAGGGCACTGAGGTTTACAGGATATTCAAGTAGAATCTAACTGCAGGGCATCCTCTGGGTTTTCTTTGAAGGCTCGCCAACTGTTTCTCACAGTTCTTGACCTTCACAGTAGCTCTGATACCTCATGTTGTGCAAGTACTTTTGGTTTGGGCATGGTGGCCGTTACCTTGAGACTGGGTTGACACTAAGGAACGGAGCGGCTCACAGCAGGGGGTCCGAGGCGTTTCCATTCACCGTTTCAGGTCCTTCAGACTGTGGCTATTGGAAGTAGAAAATGTCCTGGCATCAGTGGGAGTAAACAGTGCAACTTTGACATTGGGGGAGATATAGTGCATCATCATTGGTGGCAGTAAGAAGAATAGTGCCCTAAAGTTGGTGTCAGGCGCGGGAATAGTGCCCCAATCTTGGTGCCAGTGGGAGGAATAGTGCCCCATCGTTGGTGCCAATGCAATGATTAGTGCCCTATTATTGGTGTCAGTGGGAGGAATAGTGCCCCATCATTGGTGTCAATGGGAGGAATAGTGCCCCATCATTGGTGTCAATGGGAGGAATAGTGCCCCATTGCTGTTGCCAATGGGAGGAATAGTGCCCCATTGTTGGTATCAATGGGAGAAATAGTACCCCATTGGGGTCAGTAACAGGAATTATGCCCCATTATTGGTCCCAGTGGGAGGAATAGCAACTTGCATCAGTAGAAGGAAAAGTGCTCCAAGAGCCAAAAAAAGGCACGCAAAGGGCCGGATTCGACCCCCGGGCTGAAGTTTGGAAACCACCGCTCTAGACTGTTTTTGAGGGGTAGAAGTTGCTGTTTGCCTGGCTGCTGTTGAGCTAGTGGCAATAGAACCTGGGACTAAGCTAGAGTAAGGGAAGGGAGGGGGGGTCGCTACACAAGTAATAACTGATATATTTTTTTGTTTTCTTTTTTTTTTGTGATATAGTCTTTTTTAAAGTATATAGACTTTACAATCCCTATTCAGACTTATTCTGCAGCCATGTGGCGTTTTATTTGTTGCGGCTTGAAGCAGCTGGCTCGGTATTCAGGAAGGGTTTGTTAACATCGCATGTTTTGTTCCTTGGGTCATCCCTCTTTTCAGGAGCCCAGATGGCTGCTTAAAGAATAATTGTTTGCTTTGTTGACGACTGAAGAGCCTGGAGTTATGTTGCAGCAAGCTGCAGCTTCCTCGCTCAGCTGACTCCGCAGTCGCATGAGTCCGATCTGACAGGCTTTGCAAAACTATTAGTGGTGAGAACGCGCGCGGGAAACGAGTGATATGGGCCAACGCATCACCTGGTACATGACACCAAAGAGAGATGCGCGACAGATCTATTAGAGGAATGTGGGGAGGCAGTTATGTTTAAAATTAAGCAAATAATCCGTGGAAGATTTAGGTCGCCGATGTTTAAACAGCCCAGAGGATATAGAACGTTATTAAAGAAAGCGGAGGGGGGGCTGCTCAGCATCGAGATACAATTTGCAGCTTCTAGCGAAGAAAGCCATTATTGTTCCGTAGGAAGTATTTGCGAATCTGGTTTAAGAATGTCGTCTTTTCTTTTGTATCTGAAATCTCACACAGACAGAGGCTTTGTGATTTTTAAGTCCAATTGTAATTTTCAAGGTAATTGGGGAGTATGTTAGCAGTACCTGATCTTCCCCGGCACAGTAACACCAGCCGGTAAGCAAAACCTTTTGACAATGAAGTCTACTCAACCTAAGGAGCAGTTGACCTTGTACTCACCTTGGAACCAGTGCCGCTGATAAGGCAATACAACCAGCCCTCCTGTACCGGGCCCAGGCCCCATCAGTTTAAAAGGGGACCGGGGAGCCTCCTGAGCCAAGGGGCCTGCTGTATTGCCTTGTGCCTCTTGTGGATCCCCCATCAGTTTTCTCTCTTTGGCTGGGGATCAGTTCAATGTACTTGCCAACGGTCCCTTTATTTAGCAAGCTGTCCCATGTAGGCTTTGTCGCAATTTTGGAGCAGCGGAGACAGTTGTAGAGTCTCTGCCTTTGCAATCAAATTTGTACACTGCTGGGTCCTGAAACCCCCCTCTGTCACAGGCTTTGTGATTTATAAGTCCAATTGTGATTTTCAAGGTAATTAGTATTTTAGAAGTATCTGTTCTTCCTTGGCACAGTAACACCATCCAGTAAGCAAAACCTTTTGACAATGAAGTCTACTCAACCTAAGGAGCAGTTGACCTTGTACTCACCTTGGAACCAGGGCCGCTGATAAGGTAATACAACCAGCCCTCCTGTACCGGGCCCAGGCCCCATCAGTTTAAAAGGGGACAGGGGAACCTCCTGGGCCAAGGGGCCTGCTGTATTGCCTTGTGCCTCTTGTGGATCCCCTGTCAGTTTTCTCTCTTTGGCTGGGGATCAGTTCAATGTACTTGCCAACGGTCCCTTTATTTAGCAAGCTGTCCCATGTCAGCTTTGTCGCAGTTTTGGAGCAGCGGGGGACAGTTGTAGAGTCTCTGCCTTTGCAATCACATTTGTACCCTGCCGGGTCCTGAAACCCCCCTCTGTCACAGGCTTTGTGATTTATAAGTCCAATTGTGATTTTCAAGGTAATTGGTATTTTAGAAGTATCTGTTCTTCCTTGGCACAGTAACACCATCCAGTAAGCAAAACCTTTTGACATTAAACTCTCCTCACCTTGTACTCACCTTCGAACCAGTGCCACTGATCAGGCAGTACAGCCAGCCCTCCTGTAGCTGGCCCAGGCCCCATCAGTTCAAAAGGGGGTGTGGGAGCCTGCCAAGCAGGAGGGTCTGCTGTATTGCCTTGTGCCACTTGTGGATCCCTTGGCAGTTTTCTCCCTTTTTTATAGGCAACCCCCATCTTTTCAAGGGACCAAAAATACCATAACTTTATTAAAACCCAACTGAACTCACAATTTAAATCTGATAAATTAACAATTTTTGATTGGCAAAGTGTAACAATTTTTTATTTTTTTTTGTAAGAAAGCAGCGATAGCCTGAGTAGAAAAGCCCATCTTGTCTTCTTTGTTGAAAATAAACCAACTTACAGAGCCCAATAGCTCAATCTCAAATTTACACACATAGATTAGGAGTAAAAAGCATGACTTCTCTTTCTTCCCCCCTCTTTACCTGCTCAGGATTTGCATTTAAGCATTAGTAAAGTGCAATATATATATATATATTTTGTTTTTGACCTTAAAGTGATAGTAAACCACTCCAGTTTTCCTTTTTTTTTTTAAACCCTGAAAGGTAAAAGCATAATGTGCTAGTTAGCATTGCAATACTTACCTTAGAACAAAGCCCTGTTATCTCTGACAAACACTTCTATCTTCAACCGGTCTTCCTTCCGGGGTTCGCATCCTCTGGCCGTCTGGCCGCGCCACGATGATGTCACTCTAGCGCATGTGTGTGGGATTCACAACCACAGCACGGAGCTCTGAGTGGACAGCACGAGTATACCGTCCCTTCCATGCGCATGCGCCAGTGAAATTCCTGGCTGCATGCAGTGTGAGTATCTCCTAAACCATGCAGGTTTAGAAGATATTCATAGTACCTACAGGTAAGCCTTATTATAGGCTTACCTGTAGGTACAAGTTTTACAGAAAGGGTTTGCCTCCACTTTAATCCCTCCCCACCGATCCCTGGCATCCCTTTAACTGAGTCTTTGTGCTAAGGGGCAGAAAGGACTGCCTGATCACATGACCACTGTAATTGGTTTTGAAAGTGGTCACTTGATTTGGAGTCAGTTTTGCCAGCACCCGATCACTACTAGAGACTGGGAGTTGTCTGTGACAGCTCGGACACTGTGCTGAGAGTGTCAGGTTCCTATGGTAGGGAGCCCTTGTAAAAAGGCCAACTCGGGGTTACCCAGGGTGTGGAGTATAAACACCAGCCACCTTCTTCACCAGGGCCTCTAAAGGTGGAGATGGACTTGCAGCAGACTGGAACAAGGGACACCCGGCTGAAGATTGCACGTGCAGAGTACAGATGGCAGGAGACAAGAGGATCAGGGAAACTAGATGAGGTCAGGGCAGGCCACAGGCTGGCAAAAATGGTAGATGAAGCCGGGGTCGGCACACAGGAAGTCAGACACAGAATACAAGTAATAGGTGGGAAAAGCAGGAGCACGGAGGAACTAGGAAGTTGCTCAGGCAACGCAAGCTACACTGAGCGTGTCTATACATAGAGAAGCAGACCAGGAGGCGGACCAGAAAGTGAGAGAACAGAAATATATAAATCCACAGTAGAGCGGGTGACCCCCATAGATGAACACAGAAGACAGTGGGACGTGTGGGTAGGACTACGAGTCCAACAGAACCACTACGGCACGGAGGTGAGAATTTCCCAAGAAACTGCAGGCTAAACCGTTACAGAGAGCTTGCTCTCAGCAGAGCAACCTTGGATCCCCAAGGACACATATGTATGGCATGTACGGTGGCAACCCTCGTTGCCACCGTACATGTGTGTTATGTGGGCCGCAAAAGGTTAATACCACTTCAACTGTTAACTGATGGCCCGATTCACACCTCAGCGTTTTGTACCTTGAAGGCCAAAGCTCCAACCACTGGAGGAGAAAACATGAATTACTCCCTATGGAGAGTGTTCCCATCTCTACTACAAAGTCGCCTGAAGCCAATCACCTGAAGCTTGAAAAAAATTCTGGAGCTTTGGGCAGATGTGTGTGTTTTTGAAGCTCTTTTTTGATCCATGGAAATGCTTGATTTGTGCATTTCTTTTCAGTGTTTTAGAGCATTGTGTCGCACGTTTCTGGGCGTTTTTCTGCTCCAGTGCAATAATTAAATAAAAATGAATAATAACATTTAATAAATAAATAATACATAAAAAATATAAATAGTAGACTTGTGCACAAAGGAAAATTTTGTTTAGTTTCGGTTCGTTGTCATTCGTAAAATACATCATTTCGTTCTGTTATATTCGTTATGTTACGTTAATACGTTTTCGGATAATTCGTTATTATTTGTAGAGTGTCGAATTCATTCATTCGTATTCGTTGAAATTCGCTATTTATGTATGTATAGACATTCGTGATAATGATTCGTAGTTTGGAAAGTCGTTTGTTTATTGAATCTTTTAACACACAATGACAACGTCTCTTCTCCTCGGGTCAAATACCAAATCATGTCAAATTCATTTGTTATATTTCTTTCGTATTCGTTGTAATTCGTTATTTTTTTATTCGGACATTCAAATGCATCCGAATGTCCAAAAGATGCAAAATTCGACCGAATTTCAATTTGTTCCGAAACGAATTGCACAAGCCTAATAAATAGCTATTCAGTAAAATACTTAAAGTAGAACTATCATTTTTTGATAGAGTAAGGGAGGGCTATAACCCCTGTTAAAATTATTTTTTGCCATTTGTGTCCCATTATAAAGATTTCATTTCACTTCCTGTCCAAAAGCCAAACAGGAAGTGAGAGGAAATCCCTGCAAATTAAGCAAATTTCTTGGGGAACCCCAGGTCACCAAAACTAGTGTCCCCATTGAAAGATTTCCCTTCTATTATTTTTCTGGGGACAACCCAAAACTTGGGATTTTCTTTTACTTTGACTTTCAACGATAATGGTAACCAGGACAAATAGAGAGGGTAAATCTCCTTAACGGGGGCCACAGACTGCAATAAAAACTGACAGGTGTTCTAATCCCTCTCCACTCTATCCAAAACTAAAACAAAAAAAAAAAGTTTTGCCTTTAGCTATACTTTAAATAAATAATAATAATATGCATAAATAAATAATAAAATAAATAAATAAGATAAGATAATAAGATAACCCTAAATCCAACCCCTAACCCTAATATTACTCCTAACCCCTAACCCTAACCCATAACCTAACAAAAATAAATAAGTAATAAAAATAAGTAAATAAATAATAATAATAATAATAATAATAATAATAATAATAATAATAATAATAATAATAAATACAATACTTAAATAACCCCTTACAAAAAAAGTCAAACAATTAATAAATAATAATTTAAATATAAATAATAAAAGTGGATAAAAAGCTGAAAAACATAGCAACAAATAATGAAACAGATGATATTTTTGTATATTGGCTTATTTAAAAAAAAAAAAAAAAACAAAGCTCAAAAATGCTTTAAAAACACTGTACAAAACGGTTGTACTATGTCTATGAACATGTTTAAAAAACACAAAACCTTGATTAGTATTACACTTATTTTGATGGCCTGATATGTAAATGTAGATTTTTGCGAGTGCACTGTATGTACATTGGAAGTTGTTTATATATGTTTAATAAAGCTTTTTTGATAAAAAAAAACTACCGTATATACTCGAGTATAGGCCGACCCGAATATAAGCCGAGGTCCCCAATTTACCCCCAAAAAACTGGAAAAAATTATTGACTCGTGTATAAGCCGAGGGTGAGACATGCCTGTCCATCCCTGTGTGTCGTCCATCCCTGTGTGTGTCCATGCATCCGTGTGTGTGTGTGTCCATGCATCCGTGTGTGTGTGTGTGTGTCCATGCATCCGTGTGTGTGTGTGTGTGTCCATGCATCCGTGTGTGTGTGTGTCCATCCATCCCTGTGTGTGTGCATGCATCCGTGTGTGTGTGTGTGTGTGTGTGTGTGTGTGTGTCCATGCATCCGTGTGTGTCCATCCATCCCTGTGTGTGCATGCATCCGTGTGTGTGTGTGTGTGTGTGTGTGTGTGTGTGTGTGTGTGTCCATGCATCCGTGTGTGTCCATCCATCCCTGTGTGTGCATGCATCCGTGTGTGTGTGTGTGTGTGTGTGTGTGTGTGTGTGTGTGTGTGTCCGTGCAGCCTACCTGTGTCCAGCCTGCCTGTGTCCGTCCAGCCTGTGTCCGTCCAGCCTGTGTCCGTCCAGCCTGTGTCCGTCCCGGCCTGCGTCCCGTCCCGGCCTGCGTCCCGTCCCGGCCTGCGTCCCGGCCTGCGTCCCGGCCTGCGTCCCGTCCCGGCCTGCGTCCCGGCCCGTCCCGCAGCTCTTCGTCGGTGGCCATTCTAGGATTCAAAAGCCGCGCCTCCGTCGGTGATAGGCGGAACACTCAATTTCCCACTGACTGCTGGGAAATTGAGTGTTCCGCCTATCGGATGTCCGTGATAGGCGGAACACTCAATTTCCCAGCAGTCAGTGGTCCGCCTATCATGGACGTCCGCTCATCCTCATACTACGGACGAGGATGAGAGGACGTCCGTGATAGGCGGAACACAGACTGCTGGGAAATTCAGTGTTCCGCCTATCACAGGCGAAGGCGGAGACGGAGGCGCGGCCTTTGAATCCTAGAATGGCCGCTGTCTGTCTGCTCGACACGCTGATCGGGCAGACAGACAGCGATGACTCGAGTATAAGCCGAGGGGGGCACTTTCAGCCTCAAAAAAGAGGCTGAAAATCTCGGCTTATACTCGAGTATATACGGTATACAAAAACAAATGCTGATTTGTCACTTCATTTTTTTTTTTTAAAAGACCTGAAGTTTTCTGAATCTGGTGATGTGCCTTGCCAGATGACTTTTTAACAATTCCAGTTGTGTTCATCTGGAACGCATATTACTTGTGTTCCCATATAGGGATTTTTTTCTCTTCCTGGTTAAGCCTGGAACGCACGCCTGTTTTGTCCTCCATGTATGTGATGTCATTACGTCACAGGCGGTCTCTTGACGCAATGGGCAGATTATTCCCTCTTTCCGTCTCTCTGTGGAAAGCACGCTCGTTTCGCCTTCGAGGCGCATGACGCCATCACGCCATATTGCGCCTCTCGGCGCAGTTGATTGTGTTTCATCACAACGAGGCTAGATACACTTCTGGCTTGCGCCACAAGGTTGGCCACATTGAGACATAGAACATAATATCTTTTTCCATACTGAGGCGTGGAACGCACGCCAGTCCGCCACTTTGGCCAAAACATGGAATTATTTTCGGAACAGTCTGAAACACATTGGGGGCTTGGCTCTCATGATTGGGGTTATATTATCTATATATATATCTGGAGGGCTGCAGTGGAGGGACACCCCAGACAATGTCTAAGGAAATGAAATGCGTCGGGCAGTAATCCACTGCTGATAATTTGATTTTAAAGCGCTTGTTTCATCCAATAAATGTATGTTTTCTAGCTTCAGTTTTAAAGGGAATTATGCTAAGTGGCCCTTTCTGTCCTCCTTTCTTATAATTACCCTCACTACATACATGGATGTTTGACCATCGCCCTCCACGAAACAACCCTACAAGGACACCCTCCATCTTGTGGACAATCGGGCATTCCTGGTCAAGGGATTTGGAGAGTTAAAGAGTCCATCTACAAATGTTGTTCATACAACACAGCTTGTTTGACTCCTTGAACGTATGTTTTTTTTGGTTCAATGCTCGAAGTACAATGGGTCTCTCCCGAAACAGAGACGGCACCCAACCACCTCAGAATCCTCCTTTAGTTTCCTTCCCCATGTGCTAGCCAGCCTCGAGGCATTACAGTCGGGTGGATCGGCACCCCAGGCCATAGCCTTCCTGGGGGCTGGTCAGGAGGACCAGGGCCATGTAATCAGCACATCATACTGCACCGGAACCTTGAACCACATGACACCCGCATCTTAAATACCCTCTCCCAGAGGGCACAGTGAGAGGGCCACTCCCACTGACCTGGCTCCAAGGGAGAGAGTAATTTAAACACCTGACCATACCATAGTTCCACACCTGCCAGAAGACACAGTGCCCCCTGTGGCCAGGCTGAACATCTCACAGTCCAGTCACACTGATACAGAAGTCAGATTTTGACAAATAAACCCAAACCTAACTGCAGTTTAGGCAAAGTTTAATTTTGAAATACACATGGCACGTGCTCTTCAGGAGCCCGCCGCTACACAGTATATCTCTTCTAATAGCATATACAGTATATATTGCCTCTAATAGTATATACAGTATATATCTCCTCTAATAGTGTATGTATAGTATATATCTCTTCTAATAGTATATACAGTATATCTCTCCTCTAATAGTATATACAGTATATCTCTCCTCTAATAATATATACAGTATATAGCTCCTCTAATAGTATATACAGTATATCTCTTCTAATATTATATACATTATATAGTGCCTCTAATAGTATATACAATATATATTTATTCTAATAATATATACAGTATATCTCTCCGCTAATAGTATATATGTTATATATCTCCTCTAATAGTATATACAGTACATCTCTCCTCTAATAGTATATACAGTATATCTCTCCTCTAATAGTATATACAGTATTTATATATCTCCTCTAATAGTATATACAGTATATATCTTCTAATAGTATATATAGTATATATGTCCTCTAATAGTATATACAGTATATCTCTTCTAATATTATATACATTATATAGTGCCTCTAATAGTATATACAATATATATTTCTTCTAATAATATATACAGTATATCTCTCCGCTAATAGTATATATGTTATATATCTCCTCTAATAGTATACACAGTATATCTCTTCTAATAGTATATACAGTATATATCTCCTCTAATAGTATATATAGTATATATTTCTTCTAATAGTATATACAGTATATCTCTCCTCTAATAGTATATACAGTATTTATATATCTCCTCTAATAGTATATACAGTATATATCTTCTAATAGTATATATAGTATATATGTCCTCTAATAGTATATACAGTATATCTCTTCTAATAGAATATACAGTATATATCTCCTCTAATAGTATATATAGTATATATCTCTTCTAATAGTATATACAGTACATCTCTCCTCTAATAGTATATACAGTATATCTCTCCTCTAATAGTATATACAGTATATATATATATCTCCTCTAATAGTATACACAGTATATCTCTTCTAATAGTATATACAGTATATATCTCCTCTAATAGTATATATAGTATATATTTCTTCTAATAGTATATACAGTACATCTCTCCTCTAATAGTATATACAGTATATATATATCTCCTCTAATAGTATATACAGTATATATCTTCTAATATTATATACATTATATAGTGCCTCTAATAGTATATACAATATATATTTATTCTAATAATATATACAGTATATCTCTCCGCTAATAGTATATATGTTATATATCTCCTCTAATAGTATATACAGTACATCTCTCCTCTAATAGTATATACAGTATATCTCTCCTCTAATAGTATATACAGTATTTATATATCTCCTCTAATAGTATATACAGTATATATCTTCTAATAGTATATATAGTATATATGTCCTCTAATAGTATATACAGTATATCTCTTCTAATAGAATATACAGTATATATCTCCTCTAATAGTATATATAGTATATATCTCTTCTAATAGTATATACAGTACATCTCTCCTCTAATAGTATATACAGTATATCTCTCCTCTAATAGTATATACAGTATATATATATCTCCTCTAATAGTATACACAGTATATCTCTTCTAATAGTATATACAGTATATATCTCCTCTAATAGTATATATAGTATATATTTCTTCTAATAGTATATACAGTACATCTCTCCTCTAATAGTATATACAGTATATATATATCTCCTCTAATAGTATATACAGTATATCTCTTCTAATATTATATACATTATATAGTGCCTCTAATAGTATATACAATATATATTTATTCTAATAATATATACAGTATATCTCTCCGCTAATAGTATATATGTTATATATCTCCTCTAATAGTATATACAGTACATCTCTCCTCTAATAGTATATACAGTATATCTCTCCTCTAATAGTATATACAGTATTTATATATCTCCTCTAATAGTATATACAGTATATATCTTCTAATAGTATATATAGTATATATGTCCTCTAATAGTATATACAGTATATCTCTTCTAATATTATATACATTATATAGTGCCTCTAATAGTATATACAATATATATTTCTTCTAATAATATATACAGTATATCTCTCCGCTAATAGTATATATGTTATATATCTCCTCTAATAGTATACACAGTATATCTCTTCTAATAGTATATACAGTATATATATCCTCTAATAGTATATATAGTATATATTTCTTCTAATAGTATATACAGTATATCTCTCCTCTAATAGTATATACAGTATTTATATATCTCCTCTAATAGTATATACAGTATATATCTTCTAATAGTATATATAGTATATATGTCCTCTAATAGTATATACAGTATATCTCTTCTAATAGAATATACAGTATATATCTCCTCTAATAGTATATATAGTATATATCTCTTCTAATAGTATATACAGTACATCTCTCCTCTAATAGTATATACAGTATATCTCTCCTCTAATAGTATATACAGTATATATATATCTCCTCTAATAGTATACACAGTATATCTCTTCTAATAGTATATACAGTATATATCTCCTCTAATAGTATATATAGTATATATTTCTTCTAATAGTATATACAGTACATCTCTCCTCTAATAGTATATACAGTATATATATATCTCCTCTAATAGTATATACAGTATATATCTTCTAATAGTATATACAGTATATATGTCCTCTAATAGTATATACAGTATATCTCTTCTAATAGGATATACAGTATATATCTCCTCTAATAGTATATACAGTATATCATTTCTGTCTGTTATTCTCAGAGTAGATTCGATATTTTGCTCCCTAACCATATAGTTGGTTATTTATATTTACCACTGCATTGAGATTTTTAAGAATAAATTGCCTTTTTTTTAAACTATACATATTAACTAAATTATACACCACACTTTTTTTTTTAAGGTTATTAATCGATTAGTCGAAAACAATAATTGGCAAATAATCAATTATGAAAATAATCGTTAGTTGCAGCTCTACTACTCTCTACCAATCTTGAGTCGAGTGATGTGAGCTTATCTGCCTACTCCGGAGTCTCCCATCCAAAAAAAAAAAAACCCGGGACTGAACGTCGTCAGCGCCTTTCGGACAAATTGGCCAAAGAACTGGAAGCCGCGAGTCCTGAAGGCGCAGCGTTATCCCAGAGCGGACGCTTTGTCACCTTTGTCACCTTTGTCACCTTTGCATTAGAAAGCAGTTTAAGCGGCTCTTAAAAATGTTCTTTTCCCCGAGATGAATTTACCTTTTGCATGGTTGGACTGAGCCACGACTCCTGCGATATTTACTGCCCGGCTCCTTTTCTTTCTCTTCTGCGGTTTTCCAGGAGCGCTGCAGAATGGCACCCGGTGAAGGGTGATAAAATAATATCTCTCCGGCTTAATGGCGGCAAATGATATTAAAGCAAGAGGGATAATGAGGAGAGGAAGGTTATCTTAGTTTATATATTCCATAAATCTGGAGGGGCTCTGTGATAGCTTTGCATTCTCTGCCACGGAACATCCATTACCTATTTAGTCAGGGAAAAAAAAAAAAAGAGAAATTGCATGCAGGGCGATTCTGATGACGGTAGAATGAACAGACATTATGAAGGGTATCTTTGTAGGAAAGGACTAATAATAACGTTTTTCAAATGTAAAAATATAAACTTACTGGATGAAGTACAAGGGTTATAAACACCTAAAATGAAAAATGAAGAAAGCATATCCTTCTATAGTGTGTACCTGCCACTATCCAAAGCACCGAGTGTAATTTCTGTCTTCTCTCTCCGCCCTCTGCTATCCAAGTCACTGCTGACAATCTTAGCCAACCTCATGCTGTTCTGGGAGATGCCCCCCCTCCCCAGCACACAGCAGGTGATTGACAGCCTCAGCTGTGCATAGTTCCTCATGGGACTGTATAGAAGGGGGTGTGTCCATTTCCTCCACTCTGGTTTCAGATCACACTCATCTCTTTCCTCTATGATGTGTAGTGCATGACATCAGATCTCCACCTCCTGCCTTCTGGAGAAAGACTGTGTAAATTCTGAACTTTTAAGCGCTATAGGAGATTATTATTGTTATATTACACAATTTATATAGCGCCAACAGTTTACGCAGCACTTTACAATGTATAGGGGGGACAACACAATTACAGTACAGTTCAATACAGAAGGTACAGGAGGTACATTCTAAAGGGAGGGGGTGGTGGTACAAAAGGTTATAGCTGCAGAGAATGATTTGATGGGGGTGGCTCGGGGACAGTTGTTAGGAGGGTGTTGGATAGGCTTCCCTGAATAAATGAGTTTTCAGGGATCTCCTAAAGGTGGACAGATTAGGGGCTGATCGGACAGACTGGGGCAGGGATTTCCAGAGGATGGGAGAGGCTCCAGAGAAGTCTTGAAGGCGAGCATGGGAGGAGGTAACAAGGGAGCTAGAGAGCAGGAGGTCCTGGGAGGAGCGGAGGGGACGATTTGGGTGATATCTGCAGATGAGGTTGGTGATGTAGATGGGGGCGAGGTTGTGGATGGCCTTGTATGTTATGGTTAGCATTTTGAATTTTACACGGTGGGGGAGGGGGAGCCAGTGAAGGGAATGGCAGAGAGAGGCAGCCGCCACGGATCGGTTAGTGAGGTGTATTAGTCTAGTAGCAGCATTCATAATAGACTGAAGGGGGGAGGAGCCTGCGTAAGCATAGGCCATTAAGGAGAGAGTTGCAGTAGTCAAGGCGGGAAATAATCAAGGAGTGAATATTGGCACAGTGGTGTAGTGTAGTGTAGTGTAGTGTAGTGTAGTGTAGTGTAGTGTAGTGTAGTGTAGTGTAGTGTAGTGTAGTGTAGGTGGCACAGTGGTGTAGTGGTTAGCACTCTCACCTAGCAGTAAGAAGGGTCGCTGGTTCAAATCCCAACCACGACACTACCTGCCTGGAGTTTGCATGTTCTCCCTGTGCCTGCGTGGGTTTCCTCCGGGTACTCCGTTTTCCTCCCACACTCCAAAGACATGCAGGTAGGTTAATTGGCTTCTGTCCAAAATTGTCCCTAGTATATAAATGAGGACCTTGGATTGTAGCTCCTTGAGGGTAGGGACTGATGTGAGTGTACAGTGATGGGGACAATTGTAGACACTCAGGTTGAACTGGATGCACTGGTGTCTTTATTCAACCTTACTAACTATGTAACTATGTAATAAGTTGCTTTGTGATGTCATTAGTCAGGAAGGGTGGAATTCTGGAGATGTTGTGGAGGTAAAGGCGGCAGGATTTAGCCAGTGATTGGATGTGGGGCCTGAAGGAGAGGTCAGAGTCAAGGATTACACCCAGAACCCTGGCATTTGTGGAGGGACCAATGGTTGTGGTGTTGATATTAATGGTGAGATGGCTGCAAATAAAAAAGGTACAATTTATATAGAAGGATTTGTTTCATCTCTGTGTATCAGCTGTGAGTCACTTTGCTGGGTATATGTGAGGGTTTACAACCACTTTAAAGCAGATCTTGTAATAAATGCATCCCTACTTCCCCGTGTAGAGGGTGACACCATCATTTGCAGATTCCTGTGTCACATTCCTGCCATAAGCCTGCTTGGCTGAGCATTGGTGAAGTCCTATCTGTCGCCTCTGTTCCTTGAAGCTGTCTGAATGCTTCTAGCTCCCAGTGCCTACAACATTTTAGAATGCTAGCAGTCTCCTCTATGATAACACCATGAATTACAGTACTGGGGTTTTCAGCCTCATTTATGCCATGCAGGGGATTATTGGGAGTCTGCAGGCCAGTCAAGTTCCTCCATCCCAAACTCACCCATTCATGTCTTTATGGACCTTGCTATGTGCACTGGTCAAAATCATTTGGTGGAGGGGGGATTATGGTGTGGGGAGTTGTTTTTTAAGGGTTGGGCCCCTTAGTCCCAGTGAAGGGAACTCTTAAGGCGTCAGTATACCAAGACATTTTGGACAATTTCATCCTCCTAACTTTGTGGGAACAGTTTGGGGACGGCCCCTTCCTGTTCCAACATGACTGCACACCAGTGCACAAAGCAAGGCCTATAAAGACATGGATGAACGAGTTTTGGGTGGAGGAACTTGACTGGCCTGCACAGAGTCCTGACCTCAACCCGATAGAACACCTTTGGGATGATTTAGATCGGAGACTGCGAGGCAGTCCATCTCAGCCAACATCAGTGCCTGACCTCACAAGTTGCGCTTCTGGAAGAATGGTCAAACATTCCCATAGACCAGTGATGGCGAACCTTGGCACCCCAGATGTTTTGGAACTACATTTCCCATGATGCTCAACTACACTGCACAGGGCGCGAGCATCATGGGAAATGTAGTTTCAAAACATCTGGGGTGCCGATGTTCACCATCACTGCCATAGACACACTCATAAACCTTGTGGACGGCCTTCCCAGAAGAGTTGAAGCTGTTATAGCTGTAAAGGGTGAGCCAACTCAATATTGAACCCTACGGACTAAGACTGGGATGCCGTTAAAGTTCATTTGTGTGTAAAGGCAGGCGTCTCAGTATTTTTGGTAATATAGTTTATATAGCACGTTAATCATTTTTGTGTTAGAGAAGACTAACCCCACCACTCGGATTCTGCATATGCACAGTGCTGCTGTAAGGTTTCGTGTCCTGGCAGAGCTCTTTGACCCATCTATGCATGTGCGGTTTTACCATGCATTCACAAAGACAGGGCTGCTGTGGGTGTTTCTAAACTTAGCGGTGTCTGTGCAAAAAATCCCCAGCATGTGTGCAGATGGGTCGAATGGTTCTGCTGGGTGTTGAAAGGCTGTTCAGAACCCTTGGGGTGTATCTGCACATGCACCAAACAATCAAATATGGTGGTGCCAGTGGAGGAGGGAGTGAAGTTTATCTTTAAAGTAAAATTAATAGCAATGGCAGTTCAATGTAAAAGGGCTAAGAGGGCCCTGCTCATAAGAGCTTACAATCTAATGGGGAGGGGCAAGTGATCCAAAAGATAACAAATGTGAAAGATGATCTGATAGATTAATTAAAAGGGTCAGTTGAGGTGTGATCGGCCATCCTGAAGAGATGAGTTTTCAGGGATCACCTAAATGTGGCCAGAGTAGGATAGAGACAGATAGATTGAGATAGAGTTCCAGAGGGTGGGAGAGGCTCTAGAGAAGTACTGGACTTGAATACGGGAGGAGGAGACTAGGGCAGCTAGAGAGCAAGAGGTCTTGGGAAGAGTGGAGAGGACGGGTGATATTCGGAGACAGAGTTGGTGATTAGGGATGAGCCGAACACCCTCCGGTTTGGTTCGCACCAGAACCTTTGAATGGACCTAAAATTCGTACGAACTTTAGAACCCTATTAAAGTCTATGGGACTCGAACGTTCGAAATCAAAAGTGCTCATTTTAAAGGCTAATATGCAAGATATGCAACAGACAACACCAGCAATAAGGGGTATCTTCAGGTGCATACTGTGCTGGAGGCACACAACACCCACTTTAACTCCTGCAGATGCCGGTATTAGAGAACACCAGCAATAAAGGGTAGATACCGGTGTATACTTTGCTGTGCTGGAGGCACACAACACACACTAACTCCTGCATATGCCTGTATGATAGAACACCATCAATAAAGGGTAGATACAGGTGTATATTGTGCTGGAGGCACACAACACCCACTAACTCCTGCAGATGCCTTTATTATAGAACACCAGCAATAAAGCGTAGAAACAGGTGTATACTGTGCTGGAGGCACACAACACCCACTAACTCCTGCAGATGCCTGTATTAGAGAAAAACAGCAATAAAGGGTAGATACAGATGTATACTGTGCTGGAGGCACACAACACCACTTTAACTTTCAGATGCCTGAGAAAAGAACACACTGTCCTTGCCTATCTAGCTCTTTCCCTGCATGCCGGAACACACTACACAAGGCCACCACGCTGGCAGCCTTATGTAGTGTGGGGCGTGTACTAAGCATCCTGCCTGTGGCCAATTATGGCTCTCCTCTCTGCCGGCACTGTGATTGGCCAAGCATGCAGGGTCACAATGCATCCTTGGCCAATCATGGGCCAGCAATGCACTGCGATGGCATAGTGCATTTGGTGTGAACGGTCCACAAAGTTCTGAATTTGCTGAACAGACGAACGGCCGATGTTGAAAACCGAGCTCATCCCTATTGGTGATGTAGTTTGAGTTGTGGATGGCTTTGTATGGTATGATGTTGTTAGTATTTTGAATTTAATTTCCTGGGCAATCAGAGGCCAGCGGAGGGATTGGCAGAGAAGGGTTGCAGACAAAGAGGTGACAAATTCCCTTTAAAAAAGTTGGGTATACTCAGTTACACAAATGTCAATATTCGAGTATGTTCTGTCGCTTCAACACTGAATATGTTTAAATGTTTTCTACAGAAGAGAAAATCTGGACCGTTGCTCAGCACAACATCACCGATCCAACGCCTGTACAGGGATCGATTTCCGGGAGGCCATACTCTGCCATACTTAACTACAGTGCCAGTGCTGAACAGCTGGAGGCCATGATCAACAGCATGGAATACTGCGAACAGGAAGTGGTCTATCACTGCAAACATTCACGGCTGCTCCATTCGACTAGTAAGTAAAACAAAAAATCACTGCTGAACACGCTTTTATCTGGTCATGTTTGCTAATAGATTTTTTTTTTTATATTACATTTTGTGTACTGTAATGCTTAGCTATAGAAATGGGATAAGGTATCAGTTGATCAGCTCATTCATTGGGTATATAATATGTGAAAAATTTTGCTGCTGTTTAGCATCTGGTTTTTGTCATTAATGGTGTTTCTTGCTCCTCTTGGGATGGATTTTATGACTTTTCTTTGGTTGTTTTTCTTATGTTTCTCTTTAGGCTGGTTGTTCTGTTTTCTCATGGGCTATTTTTTATGCTTCTCTGTTTGGGTTGAGTGGTATGTTTACCTTTGTATTGTTTATTATGACTATTTTCTGGGATGGCTTTTATGATTTCTCCCAAGTTGTTTTTATGGTTCTTTTTTCAGTTGGATATTCTGTTTTTCCTTGGGATTGTTTTTCAGGATTTGCTCAGGCCTGGGTGTTTATTTTTTAGCTTGGGTTGGTTTTTATGGTTCTCTTTGGGCTGAGTTGTTTTTTCATCACTTTTTTTTTTTTGGTTGGGTGTTCTGTATTCTCTTGGAATTTTTTATGGTTCTGTTTGTGTTGGGCATTAATGTTTTCTCTTCGCTTGGTTTGTTTTTATGGTTCTAGTTCTGTTGGATGTTCTGTTTTCTCATGGGTTGTTGTTTATGGTTTTATTTTCATTGGGTTTTACTGTTTTCTTCTGGGCTTTTTTTAAGGTTCTGTTTGCAATGGGTTTCAATGTTTTTTGTGTTGTTCATAGTTTTTTCCTGGGTTATTTATGGTTCTATTTCGGTTAGATATTACATTTTTCTCCTGGGAATGTTCTTTAAGATTCTCTCTGGGATGGGTATTCTGTTTTCTCTTGGGTTCTGTATGCTTTTGGATTGAGACTGGGTTCACACTCCATAGAGAGATGGTCACAATATCCTGATATATAAGAATTGGACCCACATCCAATTCGCATAGGTGTGAACCCAAGCTTAATGTTTTATCTTGGGTTTTCAAAAATTCTGTTTCAGTTATATGTTAAGTTTTCTCTTGGGATTGTTTAAAAACATTCTATCTGAGCTAGATGTTCTGTTTTCTCTTGGACTGTTTTGATGGTTCTTAATGAGTTGAGCGATTTTGTTTTTTTTAAATGTCTCTTTGGTTTGGTTTTATGTTCCCTCTTGTGTTGATGTTTTTGGTTCTTCTTGGGTTGACTGTCTTGGTTTTTCTTCAGTTGTCTTTCGTGGTGCTTTCTCTCTGGTGGAAGTACCCAGCCTAAACCATTATACGTAGAGGCCAACATACTGCTGGCCCATTGGTTTATACAGACTCCAGCTACTGAGTGGTATTTTTACCCTTGAGTTGTTTAATATAACTCATTTTTGGGTTGGCTATTGTAATTTCTCCTACTTTTTTTTTTATATGGTTCCATTTCAGTTGGATATTCTGTTTTCTCTAGGGATGGTTTTTATGGTTCTCTTTGGGCTGAGTGTTATTTTTATCCTATGAGTTGTTTGTTTAAATACTTTGTTTGGGTTGGGTGTTCTGTATTCTCTTGTTATGTTATTGATCTATTTGATTTAGAACCATATTTTGTTAATTTTGTTCTGGTTCTATTTGATTTAGGTGTTAATGTTTTCTCTTCTCTTGGGTTGTTTGTATGGTTCTAGTTCAGTTATGCCCCATACACACTATGTTTTTCTGCTGAGTTTTTCCATCAGGTTTACCAAAACCATCTAGTAGAAGGGCCTGCGTGATTGCATACAAATGGAAACTCCTAAGGTTTGACCTCATATTATATGGTTTTGGTAAATCTGAAGGAAAAACTCTCTGGGCTGGGTGTTCTGTTTTCTCTTTGTTTGTTATACTGTTTGCATTGGGTTTTTATTGGTTTCTGCTGAGTTGTTTTTAATGGTTCTCTTTGCATTAGATTTCAGTGCTTTCTCTTAGCCCTTGTACACACGGTCGGACATTCCGACAACCAAATCTGTCGGATTTTGTCCGTAACTGTTGCATACACACGGTCGGACAAAGTTGTCGGAAAATCCGATCATTCAGAACGCGATGACGTTATTTCGTTACGACGGGACTACGTTCAGGCTAGTAGCCAATAGCTTTGATGTAGGAATTTGATCTGAGCATGCGTGGCACTTCGTCTGATCGGAATTCTCTACACATGATCGGAGTATGTCCGATCGGAGCAATTTTACCAACAATGGTGACCCCACAATAGGGAGACTACTTTTTTTGCGGAAGGGAGTTTAACAAAACTCGTTTCCACTCATTGTCCGATGGAGACCACACACAGTCGGAATATCCGACAAAATGGTCCGATCGGACACATTACGTCGGAATGTACAAGGGCTTAGGTATTTATGGTTCTATTTCGATTAGATGCTGGTCTGGATGTTCTCATTGGGCTGGAGTCTCTGTTTTCTCTTGGGATGGTTTTAAAGATTCTCTCTGGTCTTGATGTTCTCCTTGGGCCGGAATCTCTGTTTTCTCTTGGGATGGTTTTAAAGATTCTCTCTGGTCTTGAGTGTTCTCACTGGGCAGGATTCTCTGTTTTCTCTTGTGTTTTTTTATTTTTCTTCTTGAGTTGGATTTCATGGTGCTTTCTCTGTGGTTGCCCAACCTAATTCATAATGTCTAGAGGTCCACATGCTTATGGCCCTTTGATTATTACGGAATTCCAGCTGCTGGGTTAAATGGTATCCATGGAAGCTCATGCTGACTCTCACTAACTTTGGTAAAGGTCATATCAAAAATGAACCTCGGCAAACTTCACAATAATTCCTCAAGAAACAACGCTGTGATGCATTAACCCGAATAGTTCAGCTTCTTTTACTTTTAAAAACTTTGCATCTTCCTCTGGCGAGCGTGATGTCCAGGAGGCCTCATTAGGAATACAAGATGTAATTATACAAGTCAATAGGTAATGAGATACTTACTTCTCCTCAGCCCTGAATCTGAGTTTCTGAACAAAGATAAGAAACTCATTTAAAATAAATTTCATGCAAAACTCTGTCTGGTTAGTTATGGTTGTTAAGAGATTGAATAACATTTGCAGTACTTCTCTGCTATTCTTTCACAGCATGAGGCCAATATTTAATTTACAGGTACTGTATGCTAAGACTGTGCAATCCACTTTGGCTGATAAAGCATTGATGAGGCACGCTGATGCTGGAAGGATTCTTGATAGGCAGCTGCAGCATTAAGGAGATAATTGAGATGATACACTTGTACTATTGTCAAACAAAAAGGCACAAAACACCTAAGGGCTTGTTCACATGTGAAATTTGGGGGCGGTAAAACCTCACGATTTTGTCACAGTGTTATGCATGTGCTTTGCTTTAAAAATAAAATAATGTTTGCAAGACACCATGGGGTTGCTCTACTAAAGCTGGAGAGTGCAAAATCTGGTGCAGCTCTACATAGAACGCTTCCAGTTTTGATCAATTTTTTTCTTTTTTTTAATTGGTTGAACTAGATGGACTTTTCTCAACCTGACTAACTATATAACTATATATGAACAAGCTGAAGTTAGGCGTGGTTCACACCTATGCAGGTTGCGGTCGATGCATATTCCAGGTGCATTTTTCATTTTTCAGTACACGTTTTTGATCCATTGAAGTCTATGGAACCAAAAACACAGTTTGGTTGCCCTTCTCTGCACTTTCTCCAGTTCCCAGATATCCTTTTTGAGAACTGGTGCTCAAAACTGAACCGCATATTCCAGATGAGGTCTTACTAATGATTTGTACAGGGGGGCAAAATTATATCTCTCTCTTTGTAGTTCATACCTGTCACGTACCTGGTCGCAGTCTGAAGTGAGGAGGCCCTTGTATCTCCAACCCGGGTCCCGCTGAGGATGGAGATAGAAGGACCCAAGGGAAAGGAGGAACACAAGTGCCTGCAGATGTAGCCCTGGAAGCTTGAGGCAGATGATGCGACTTTGAGGATGCAGGAAGTCGCAACAGGTCGCAGGAACGGAACTGCGGACACCCGGATGACAGCTTGGGGCCAAACAGGAGACAGGAGCGTAGTCACAAGAACAGCCGGGTTCGGAAGCAGGTGGGCAGCAAGGTACCAAATCATCAGGCAGGAGCGGGGTCATTTAGGAAGTCGAAATCAGGAGCCATTAGTTAGAGATGAGGAAGAGTCCAGAAGCAAGGTCAGGGCATGCCAGGGGTTCAGCAACGGATATCAGACATGCAATGGCAGGAATCACAAGGAACGGGTACAGGAACAACTGAAGATTGGTCAGCATCTGCTACAAGTCAGCGCACCCCTTAAAGAGGAGGGCCGGTTTTGAAAAAAAATAATTTAAGTCAGCAGCTGCAAACACTGTAGCTGCTGACTTTTAATAAGTAGACTTACCTGTCCAGGGCGCCCGCGATGTCGGCCGCCCGAGGCTGACCCGTCCCTCTGTGTCGGGTCCCGGCACCGCCATTTTGGGTAAGAAAACAGGCAGTGGAGCCTTGCCGCATAACTGCCCGTTTCCTACTGCGCATGCATGAGTCACGCAGCGCTTTGTGAATGGGACGCGCTGTGTTCTGGGACACACAGTTCCCAGAACACAGCGCGACCCATTACCCAGAAGACGCCGCACGGAGGAGAGAAGAAAGAAGAACTCTGCGGAGGAGGAAGAGGCAGATTAGGATGATGTGCCTAGCAACAGGCATTTCTGGTAAGTAAAGATTTTTTTCAAATTTTTAATGTATTTTCTTTTTTCAGGGTGGCCCTCCACTTTAAATAGGCTGTCTGGCACCAAAAGGGACGCAGGGATGCACACCTACAAATGTGCGCACACATTGACGCTTGCATTCGCGTGTGCGTTTGCGCGCCCCGCGATTTGTACAGTCCCTTATGCGCGCACGCAAGTAGTAGTAACGCAACAGTAGTTCTCTTACAATACCTCTCTTAATACAAGAAAGGACTTTGCTCGCTTTGGAAACCGCAGCTTACGATCGCGGGTCCTTAGGGGTGCGCTACAAATGTATAAACAATTTGTCCATTACCTAGCTTATAATCAAACAAGCAAGATATTTATTAAAATACTTGTGTCAGGTTATAACTAAATAGTGCTTAGAGACGTCTGTTGGACGGAGATGGAGTTCGACTTCGACCAGAGAGGACCATTTTTTCTGAATGCCTTTGGTCACCTGTGTCTTCCTATGAATGGGACTCTCAACTTCAAGGATTCTTTTTGTGCTCAGAAAACCTGTGAAAAGCTAGAAAATAACAGATCTATTGTAAACAGTCTCATCTGATAAACAGCAAACTTGAGAAAACCTGTATTGTATTTCCAGGCATTGTAAAGGAACACTCCACAAATCAAACCAATGTGTTTTCTCTTCTCTTGATAAGAACGATGATCCCGAGTCAGTCCGGTGCTGAATGCACACGTGAATGAAGATAGATTGTCACTGATGACTCCTCATCCTTGGGTAGAGACCTAGAATAGTTTATTTGCCCAGGGTGACCTTTTATCTAGTTTTCTAAGTGTCTTTTCTGAGTTCTGTTGATTGTGCTATCAGAATCCAGGAGAAAAGCTATTGATTCAAAGTGCAATTTTCAGAATTTACTGCCGCCTGGCCTCTGTTGTGTTGTTACCGTGTTCTGTGATGTGATAATTGGTCTGAGTGTTACATGAGAAGAGATAGGAGGGCTGTAGGGACAGACTAAGCCCCTGTACACACGGTCGGAGATTCCGACAACCAAATCCGTCGGATTTTGTCCGTCGGATTTTGTCCGAAACTGTTGTATACACATGATCGGACAAAGTTGTCGGAAAAATCCCATCTTTCAGAACGTGATGACGTTATTTCATTACGATGGGACTACGTTCAGGCTAGTAGCCAATAGCTTTGATGTAGGAATTTGGTCTGAGCATGCGTGGCACTTTGTCCGATCGGAATTCTCTACACATGATCGGAGTATGTCCGATCAGAGCATTTTGTCGGAAAATATTTCCGGCAAGTTGGAAAATTTGGTCCGACGGATATTCCGACGGAAACAGTCCGATGCATACCACACACAGTCGGAATATCCGACAAAACGCTCCGATCGGACACATTCCGTCAGAATCTCCGACCGAGTGTACAAGGGCTAACTGTAGTCAGTTATAGATTGCTACATTGAAATTACACCTCTGAAATCTTTGCACACTCCAAATTATCGCTATTGCTCATTTTGAAGCTTTCAGCTTTTCTGCTAATTTACAGCCCAAACTCACTTATGAATGGAATGCCATATTGTGTGTTGGAGTATTTAAAATAATTTTCGGTCCATATGTTTGGTCCATATGTTCAAGACAAACCTTGGTTCTTTTCCAAAGAGAGAGAGAGAGGCTTTATTGAATGACCTAGAGCAAGAAGTAAAACTAGGAAAGGTATCAGAATAAATGCATACAGTCCGATCCTTTGCCATGTGCTTTTACTGATGAAGCTTTGCTTTGAGGCAAAACATGTTGGGTAAAGGGATTTTTGTGGTTTTTAATTATTTTTCTTAATTTTTCATTATGGGCACTTAGATATATTGGGGTAATGTGGATTTCGTTGTTGGAGGAAAAGGGAGATTTTCATGGACTGGTGGAGATAGTGGATTGATAAATGTGTATTCTTTTTCCAGGCTGGAAGGGTCCTATGATATATTTGATGTTTTTGGGCAACCGAGCCTTTAACATTTACATAGGTAACAAAGGGAAGACACATTGTGGGGAGATGCTGGTGCTGCTCACCCCGATATAGGCAGAGAGATTGGGAAGATTCCCCCAGGGGGGTTTTTAGGCAGCTAGTTGTAGAAAATAAGAAAAATGAACGTTGGGTAAAAAAATAACAATTACTTTATTAAAAGGTGAAATAGATTGTAACATGAGTGTTAAAATATGAGCTTGAATGGGAGTATACCCATACCAAATACAGGAGGTAGCAAACATGGGAGTTATACATAGCATATAATAATGACTATTGCATAGCAGTTACTGACGCGTTTCGACCCATAATGTTTGGGGTCTCTTCAGAGGATGAGTTTGCTAAGAGAAAAAAGATTTATATTTATATATCAAATTTGTTTAGAAACAAGATATAATATAATATATGCAAAATGCTTAGTAACAAGTAGCACATAATTACCACTGCATTTGGAGATGCCCCTCAATCAAAAAAATCCCCCACACGCTTTGAGGCGAAACATGTTGGGTAAAGGGATTTTTGTGTTTTTTAATTATTTTTCATTATGGGCACTTAGATATATTGGGGTAATGTGGGTTTAGTTGTTGGAGGAAAAGGGAGATTTTCGTGGACTGGTGAAGATAGGGGATTGATAAATGTGTATTCTTTTTCCAGGCTGGAAGGGTCCTGTGATATATTTGATTTTTATGGGCAACTCAGCCTTTTACATATTTACATAGTAGGTGAGGTTGAAAAAAGACACAGGTCCATCAAGTCCAACCTATGTGTGTGATTATATGTCAGTATTACATTGTATATCCCTGTATGTTGCGGTCGTTCAGGAGCTTATCTAATAGTTTTTTGAAACTATCGATGCTCCCCGTTGAGACCACCGCCTGTGGAAGGGAATTCCACATCCTTGCCGCTCTAACAGTAAAGAACCCTCTGCACAGTTTAAGGTTATACCTCTTTTCTTCTAATTTTAATTGGCCACGTGTCTTGTTAAACTCCCTTCCCGCGGAAAAGTTTTATGCCTATTGTGGGGTCACCACAATCGGTCCTCAGGAAGGATGTACTGGAAATGGAGCGAGAACAAAGAAGGGCAACAAAGCTAATAAAGGGTCTGGAGGATATTAGTTATGAGGAAAGGTTGCGAGCTCTGAACTTATTCTCTCTGGAGAAGAGACGCTTGATGGGGGATATGATTTCAATATAAAAATACCGTTCTGGTGACCCCACAATAGGGAGAAAACTTTTTCGCGGAAGGGAGTTTAACAAAACTCGTTTCCACTCATTAAAATGAGAAGAAAAGAGGTTTAACCTTAAACTATGTAGAGGGTTCTTTACTGTAAGAGTGGCAAGGATGTGGAATTCTCTTCCACAGGCTGTGGTCTCAGCGGGGGGAACATCGATAGTTTCAAGAAACTATTAGATAAACATCTGAACGACCGCGACATACAGGGATATACAATGTAATACTGACGTATAATCACACACATAGGTTTGACTTGATGGACTTGTGTCTTTTTTTTACCTCACCTACTATGTAACTATATAACTAGTACAGTATTTGTAAATTAAAATCATATTCCCTCTCAAGCATCTCTTCTCCAGAGAGAATAAGTTATTAACCACAGTAAACCAATCCATGCCTTTGGGTTGTGGTATGTGGCCAGGATACTGACCCTGACAGAAAGATTGACCAATGGCAGATAAAGACATACTTGCTGTCTGGTTATCTCCTTATAATTTAGGCAGTTATATATCTATTCCATCATTTTGTATTTTTGCACTAATTCTGCATTGCCCTATAAGGTTACACCTGGCATCTTTATGACTTCCTTTCATTTTTTACATTATGAGTTTAAGACATTTTATGAATAAAAGTGAAGTTTCAGGTCATTGTGGGTTTAGTGTGCATAGGTATAGCACAACCCTGCTGTTGGTTCTCCAGTCTGACCATAAGCTCGCCATACACTGGTATCAGGACCCAGGTCTGAACCTGCAACCTCTGCTGTTGCTGCTGATGGTGTCTTTTCTTGCTGAGCCACCTGAGATGCTGGATGGCTCCCTGGACAATTTCTTGAATGATCTTGCCTTGAACCTTGTTTCTCTTGATTCTTGAACCTTTTGCTCCTCCCATGAACTTCCTACTTTAGCCATGCCTTTGCTCTTCCTGTTTTCCAGATTACTGTGCTCTCTCCAACCAATATCTTGCTCTTGCCACTTCTGCTGCCGCCTGCCACTTGTTACTAATATCAGGTTGTTTCTCGACTATGCTTCTGCTTGATCCTAACCTGCAACTACTCATTACCAACAACCTTTGGCTTGTTTACTATGTTTCTTCTTGATCCCTACCTGCTATATTTGCTACTGGACCCCAGCTTGCTTACCTCCTGGTGAGGCAATCCTGAGGACCATGACCAAGTACAGCAAAATCCATCTCCTCCATCAGGAGTTCTGGTGAACACCAGTTAGTGCTTAGACCTCACACCTCGGATGAGCCCCCGTCATCCACCAGGGTGACCTGTTTCTGTTCTTGACTAGCTGGTCGGTGGAGGCCTCTCTACTGCTATAGCTACTGGTCTCCAAGCCTGACCCCTGACCCTGACAACCGATTGAAATCCATGTAAAAATGTTTGTTTTTGGAAAGTTTGATTTTCTAAAGTTTAATTGAATATCATTTTTGATTATATTCGCAAGAAAATTCGAAGGATCGGAATGGAAAACTTAAAACTTCAAGGTAGGCTCTTGCTCAGATAGAATCTCATCCCGATAGACTTTCAGACTGTCTATAGAAATACAGAAAGGAGCGCAAGATGAAAATGTGATAAAAGCATCCGCGATAATTTATGGTTGATAAAAAAAAGTCATCCAGCGTGTTTCAGGGGCCAATGGTGGTCCATTACGGCTCAGCAACTGCTGTCAGGTTGTTCCTCCATGAGGAAAGTTCAAAAGTTCAATATTGGTCCTAATAGTAGATCTGTAAAGTCATTGGTTTGGATGGAGTCCATCCTTTTTTAACCTGTTCCCTTATGAATGGGGAGTGCTGTTGCCCCCAAAGAGGGCAATTAAATTAAAATTTACAGCATCATGATGGCCAAGGAACACAGCAGACAGGTCACAGACAAAGTTGTGGAGAAATATAAAGCAGGGTTAGGTTATAAAAATATATCCTAAGCTTTGAACATCTCACGGAGCTCTGTTCAATCCATCATCCAAAATTCATGGCAACTTTGGAGGAGCTGCAGAGATCCACAGCTCAGATGGGAGAATCTGTCCACAGGACAACTATTAGCTGCCCTTTATGGAAGAGTGGCAAGAAGAAAGTCATTGTTGAAAGAAAGCCATAGGAAGTCACATTTGCAGTTTGTGAGAAGCCATGTGGGGGGCACAGAAAACATGTGGAAGAAGGTGCTCTGGTCAGATGAGACCAAAATTTTACTTTTTGGCCGAAAAACAAAACGCTATGTGTGGGGGAAAATTCACACTGCACATCACCCTGAACACACCATCCCCACCGTGAAACATGGTGGTGGCAGCATCATGTGGTGGGGATGCTTTTCTTCAGCAGGGACAGGGAAGCTGGTCAGAGTTGATGGGAAGATGGATGGAGCCAAATACAGGGCAATCTCAGAAGAAAACCTGTTAGAGTCTGCAAAAAAATTGAGACTGGGGCGGAGGTTCACCTTCCAGCAGGACAACAACCCGAAACATCCAGCCAGAGCTACAATGGAATGGTTTAGATCAAAGCATATTCATGTGTTAGAATGGCCCAGTCACAGTCCAGACCTAAATCCAATTGAGAATCTGTGGCAAGACTTGAAAATTGCTGTTCACAGACGCTCTCCATCCAATCTGACAGAGCTTGAGATATTTTGCAAATAGGAAAAAAAATGTCCCTCTCTAGATGTGCAAAGCTGGTAGAGACCTCTCCAAAAAGACTTGCAGCTGTAATTGCAGTGAAAGGCAGTTCTATAAAGTATTGACTTCGGGGGGCGCCATACAAATGTACCTCTCACTTTTCACATATTTATTTGTAAAAAAAAAAAAAAAAACCATTTATCATTTTCCTTCCACTTCACAATTGTGTGCCACTTTGTGTTGGTCTATCATATAAAATCCCAATAAAATAAATTTATGTTTTTGGTTGTAACGTTGACAAAATGTGGAAAATTTCAAGGGGTATGAATACTTTTCCAAGGCACTGTAGTTGTTAGTTAGGTTTTCTGTTTGTTCAGTTGCTTAGTTAGGTATTCTGTCACTGGGGTTTTTTGTTCACTTTTATCTTTATGTTTGATGTTTGCTGGTGTTTGGATGGATTTTGGTTTTCTGTAAACTAATCTTACTTTTATTATACAGTGGGGGTTATTTACCAAAGGAAAATCCACTTTGCACTGCAAGTGCACTTGCAAGTGTAGCGGGGTCTCTTTAAGGACTATAAAACTACTGTTCCCAGAACCCCGCTGGTTCCCAGGATGTTTTGAGTTATGCCCCAGAGACTTATGGGGGAGGGCATATAAGGAGGGGGAGAGGCCTAGTTCGCTCTCTTTGGACACCCCCCTCTCTCCTAGCAAGAGGAGGTCTGTGCTGAACTGCTGGAGGCACGAGGCCTAAAGCCTGGGCCTTGTGCTCTTTTCCAAAGAGCCCTCTGCCAGCTTAGCTGCACCTGAGAGACATTTTCTCATCTTTGCTGCAGTACACCAGAAGGATTGAAGACTCGGAGATCGGTGGATTCCTGATCCTAGACGAAAAGGCAGAGAAAACGGACTTGGACTTGTCCGGGTGGTGAGAGCTGTTTAAAGACAGATGCTTTATCTTTATTATTCGTTTGGATTACAAAGTTGTTCTTCAAGTGCACCACCAAAAGATTGCTAGCGAATATTGTTTCACTGGACTTCCATCTAGATCAGTCAGGCCTGACTGCATAGGTAGATAGTGTTGGGTGTTAGTTTACCCATGCAGGGAAGTAGCTGAAAAAGGGCAGCGTTAGAGTTGCATAGCAATACTTTATTATGCTGATTACTCTGTTTATCTTTATTACTGGTTACTGCAGGGACCTGATTATGTGTTGCAATCCAAATGATTGATTCATGTTATTCCTTTTATAAAAACAATAAGTAAAGTGAGTTATATACTTTCAAGGATTGTCTATGAGCTTGAGTTATCCACCCACGCACACACACACATATTTAGAGTATAAGCGGTTTAATGTGTATTGATAGATACTAACTGTGACAAAGTGGGTAGTGCAGATTGCCGGGGGGTTGGCGGAGCTGTGCTCAGGACCCAAACCAAACTTGCGGCCCTCTTAAGTGAGGGTATCGCTATACGTGGGGGCTCGTAAATCCGGGATTTCTGAGACAGCGGTGAACACGCCAGAGGTACCGGCATGGACCCACAGGGAGTCAGAGCGTGGTGTGAAGCGGCTAAGGCCGACCCAAGGCAGTCAGTGGTCATTAGCCTCCCAGGGGAGAAATGGTCGACTGAGACCGTAGAGGAGTTAATGAAGTCAGTGTCCCTAGACCATTAACCATGGGTGATGGAGATAAAATCAGACCCAGACATCTCATATCAGTACGCGCTAGTGGAATACTGGGATGGGATGCCGGAGGCTTGCAAGCACAACTGTGTACGGACACAAGACAACAGATCCTATAGGTTGGTGCACGCAACAAAGGAGGAGCCATCGCCAACGGGATCACCGCAGGCTGCGGCCCGTACCTCACCCGAGAGTCTCAGATCAGCACCGGCCACCCTTAGCGCAGAACTGTGTGCTGTCCTGGGGGAGATTGTGGCCCGGTGCAAGAAGGATCCCACAGATTACCCGATGTCGGGGTACAGAAAACTCCGGATGTTTTCAGGGAGGAAACCTGTACCTTCGGAAGAAGAGGGATTTGAAGAGTGGTTAGATAGCGCAACTCAGGCACTAGAGGAATGGGAAGTTCCAGAGCGCAGAAAGAAGCAGAGGATTGTGGAAAGTCTAAAGGGGCCTGCTCTAGAGGCCGTACGCAACCTGAAGATGAGCAGGACAGACTGTAATGCGCAGGAGTACCTAGATGTACTACAGATTGTGTTTGGTGGGAGAGAGAAAATCTCTGAGCTTGCTTATCAGTTAGAGCATTGCTATCAGAAGAAAGGTGAAAAACTATCAGACTACATGGGACGTTTAGATAAAATCCTGCATAGGATGATCCTAATGAAGGGGATCAGCCCAGGACAAGTAGATGAGGCCTGTGCTCAACAGGTACTGAGGGGAGCTCAACCCATGGATCCTATTGCATGGACACTGCGTGCTCGACTGGATGGGAAGAATCTGGAGTACACTGACCTCATCCGAATGATCAGAGAGGAAGAGTACCTACTGGAAGAGAAAGGGAAGAACATCTCACCGAGCCCGTCAAACAACCGGTAGCAATAGTTACACCGGCCATGACTCCCGCTAGAGATAAGGAGGTGAACACTTTTAAGTTACAGATGTGCCAGGTGATAGAGATGTTGACTGCTATGATGGCGAAAGGTCAAGGGGGAGCCGAGAAACCAAGTCCTAGGAAGGAGTTGTTTCCAGATACACCAACACCAAGCCCCACTCGAGACCGAGAAGAGATGCTATGCTACAACTGCGGGGGCAGTGGCCACTTCGCCAGTAGATGTTCAAGTCCCAAGAAGAAGAAGATAGATAACCGCCAGCCGGCGGGAAACTTCAGAGGGCCCCGGTGAGGGAGTCAACCGGGTGCCCATGCCTTTCAGTGAACTCCAAACTGAATAGAAGGAAGAGAGAGAGAGAAAACCAGATCCCTCAGAAGGAATGTCTACAAATAAGAGACAATAACACCCCTCAGCGGGTTTGTACTCCCATTACTGTGGGGAGGGTCAATGCATACCAGGTTCGAAAAAGAATAAAGTCTAAAACCAACTGGATGAAGACGGGTCGCCAGAAGAGGGTGGCCTCAACCCGGCCCTACCCAGAAGAATTGGTCGGTCCGTCCCCCACTGTCTCCATCCTGGTGGAAGGAGTCTACACGAAGGCCCTCCTGGACACTGGAGCTCAAGTGACTTTGTTGTACAGAGACTTCTATGATAGACACTTGAGCCATTTGCCTATACAGAAGATAGAAGAGCTGGAGATATGGGGCCTGGGAACTCAGAGTTTCCCCTACGATGGTTACCTGCCCATAAAGCTGACCTTCGATCCATCTGTGGCGGGGAAAACAGAGGTGTTTGACACCCTGGCAGTTGTGTGTCCTAGACCGCCCGGGGCCAGCAAGATGTCCCTCCTCATAGGGACCAATACGGATCTGGTGCAAAGACTTCTGACCCCTCTAGTGGAGACGAGTAACCATCAAGATCCCAATATCCATCCCATGCTGAAGACAGCCTACCAACGGTTGGTCCTAGAGCTGAAAGACCCCAGGAGAGGGGATAGGGAAGGTGTGGAGACTTGGGAGAGAGAGAGTGGTGCTGCAGCCGGGAGAGGTAGCCTGCCTCAGGGCCACGGTGAAGCTTACCTGGGAGCAGCCTGGCCCCTTTGTCATGCTGGAATCCGATCCAAGGGAGGATCACTCAGGCCTGGAAGTGATACCGGAAGTGATTTCAATCAAGGCCCTGAAGAAGGCTCGAGGAAGAGTCCCAGTGAGTGTGAGAAACCCTACGGAGAGACCCATAGAGATCCCTGCCAGAATGCTGTTGGGGCAGGTGAGTCCTGCGGCCCCAGTCAGCTGGTCAGAAGTAAAAGGAACGGGTGAAGGAGGAGATGTTTGGGAAAAACTTTCCATGGAGAACCCGGACCTACCTGGAGCCTGGAAGGAGAGAGCCAAGGCCCAGCTGACTAGATGGGAGAGGATTTTCTCAAAGGATGAGTTTGATGTGGGATGTGCCAGGAGTGCCACCCACCGAATCCGCCTCCAAGAAGACAAACCCTTCAGGGAAAGGGTTAGGCGGGTCCCTCTAGCTGATCTGGAGGATCTGAGGGAGCAGCTTGCGGAGTTGAAGAAGACTGGTGTAATTCGGGAGTCTAGAAGTCCCTACGCCTCCCCCATAGTGGTGGTCAGAAAGAAGAATGGGTCGTTGAGGCTTTGTATCGACTACAGGACTCTCAACAGGAGGACCATCCCTGACCAGTATACCACACCGAGAATAGAGGATGCCCTACAGAGTTTGTCTGGTGCCAAGTGGTTCAGTGTAATGGACCTCAAGAGTGGGTACTACCAAATCCCCATGCACCAGGAAGACCGAGAGAAGACAGCTTTCATAACCCCAGTGGGATTCTTTGAATTCAACAGAATGCCTCAGGGCCTGTCTGGAGCCCCTGCTACCTTTCAACGCCTCATGGAGAAGACCGTTGGAGACATGAACCTCATAGAAGTCCTTGTGTACTTGGACGATGTCATTGTCTTCGGGAAGACTTTGGAAGAACATGAGGCCAGGTTGGAGAAGGTGTTGAGAAGACTCAGCGAAGAGGGACTCAAGCTTTCTCCCGAGAAGTGCCGGTTTTACCAATCCTCTGTGAACTATCTGGGACACATAGTGTCTGAAAAGGGAGTGGCTACAGACCCTGAGAAGTTGGAGGCAGTTACCTCTTGGCCAAGACCGACAACAGTCACAGAGCTCAGATCTTTCCTGGGGTTCTGCTCCTATTATAGAAGATTTGTGGATGGGTTTGCCCGGATTGCCAAGCCACTAAACGAATTGCTCAAGACTGAAGGAGAAGAGGATGGCTTGGGACCCAGGAGGGCCGGTGAGTCGGTTCAAGATCAGTGGAGCCCAAGGTGGGAAGAGGCTTTCCGAACCTTGAAGAGGAGCCTTACCGCGGCCCCAGTCCTGGCCTATGCCGACCCCACCAGACCATATGAGCTACATGTCGATGCCAGTCATGAGGGCCTAGGCGGAGTGCTCTATCAAGAGTATGAAGAGCAGCTGCGACCAGTGGCCTATGTGAGCCGGAGCCTGACTCCCTCGGAGAAGAACTACCCCACTCATAAATTGGAGTTCTTGGCCCTCAAATGGGCAGTAGTAGACAAACTGAAGGACTATCTCTATGGGGCGGAGTTTACCGTAAAGACAGATAACAATCCTCTGACCTACCTCTTCACTACTGCAAAGTTAGATGCAACCGTACACAGATGGTTGGCTGCATTATCCGGATTCAACTTCAGTCTAAAGTACAGACCAGGGGCTGGAAATAGGGATGCAGATGCCCTGTCCCGAAGATCTCATGTCATGGTCAATGACTGGGAAGACTGGACCCAGGTAGCACCGGAAGGAGTGCGAGCACTCTGTCAGGGTGCTGAGTTTCAAGCAAGAGGGGGCCCCAGAGCAGAGGAGATAGGAGTCACCGCAGTGGGAGTCCCTCGACCCTACTGTGGGGTAACTCAACTAGCAGAGGAACTCCTGCCAAAGCTGTCCAGAAAGGAGCTGAGCTATGACCTATTGGAAGACCCCATGGGGAGATTGGTCCTTGAAGCTTTGGAGAACGAGAATCCAGAGGGACTTCGACATCACCCTTCCAAGGAGGCTCGCCTGCTGAGGAAAGAGTTGGATAAGCTACAGGTACATCAGGGAGTGGTCTACCGAAGGGGCCCCTCTGATAACTCAGAAGATAAGTGGCAGTTGTTTCTCCCAGAGAAGCACCGAGAGACGGTACTAATTGCCTTACATGACCAGCATGGCCATCTAGGGGCGGAGAGAACTTTTCAGCTTGTCAGAAGGCGGTTCTATTGGCCCTGTATGAGGGCAGAAGTGGAGGAATATTGCCGTTCTTGTGCACGATGCATCCAGAGGAAGACTCTACCCCATCAAGCTGCCCCAATGGGCCACCTACAGAGTCAGGGTCCAATGGATCTGGTGTGCATTGACTTTCTCTGCCTCGAACCCGATTTGAGTGGATTGGGAAATGTTCTGGTGGTAACCGATCATTTCACCCGTTATGCCCAGGCTTTCCCCACCAAAGACCAAAAGGCCTCCACTGTGGCCAAGGTGCTCATGGAAAAGTACTTTGTCCACTATGGATTACCACAGAGAATCCACTCAGACCAAGGTAGGGACTTTGAGAGTCGTCTGATCCGGAACCTACTGGACTCATTGGGAGTAGAGAAGACCAGGACTACACCTTATCATCCACAAGGAGATGCCCAACCTGAGAGGTTTAATCGGACCTTACTAAACATGCTTGGAACTCTAGAGACAGAGAAGAAGCAACACTGGAGCCAACACATATCAGCTTTGGTGCACGCTTACAACTGCACCACAAGTGATGTGACGGGTTACTCCCCCTTCCGGCTCATGTTTGGGAGAGAAGCAAGATTGCCGGTGGATCTAGCCTTTGGCATTTCCCTAGACCATGCCTCTGCTACCTCCCACAAGGGATATGTGGACCGACTTAGACACAATTTGAAAGTGGCCCATGAACGAGCTCAGGCGGCTTCGGACCAAAGGGGAGCCCGCAACAAGAGGAACTTCGATCTGAAGGTTCGAGTGCAAGACCTGCAGCCTGGGGACCGTGTACTGCTACGTAATCTGGGGATCCCTGGGAAGCACAAGCTTGCTGATAGATGGAGATCGGAGCCCTATGTCATTTGCAGAAAGCTACCTGGATTGCCTGTGTATAAGCTAAAACCAGAGGGGAAAGTGGGGCCCTTGAAGACTTGGCACAGGAATCATTTGCTCCCGCTTACTGAAGCAGTCAGAATACCTCCAGTGAGAAATCCACCTGAATCTGTTTCCATTCTGGATACCCCGGGACCTAGCACTCGGTCTCAGACCTCCCGGGTTAGAGATGGACAAGATTCCCAACGAGGTGAAGGTGGAAGAGGAGAGCTTGAGTGGCTGTGGCCTTCATCAACTCCAGGAAATTCTGCCATAGATCTCCCACCTACTGAGGATACACAGGATGGGACACTGAACCCAGAAGCTACAGAGTTCATTCCATCTAGTGGTGTGCCTGAAGGCTGGGAAGATATCCCTAGCATTTACTCAGAAGAGGAAGGAACCGATGTTCCAGAACCAGTGATGCTGTCAGAATGTGTTCCTGAAGTAGAGCCTGTGGCACCAGAGCCTGAAGTCCCAAGAGAACAGAGAGCTCGCCTAGTTGTGAGACCCCCCAAGAAGCTAACCTACTCTCAAATGGGGGAGAGCTCTGAGGACTCTGTTGTGACTGCTAGAAGAAGTGCTGAACGCTCTAATCCTTCCACTGACCATTTGGTGGAGGGCAACCCCAGCTCACTCTCTGGCACAGTTAGGCAGGCCACTCATGTCAGTGTGACCTGTGGGACAGGGAATCCCACCTCTGAGTTCTGGTGGAAATTCCCTGTACCAACATCATACCCAGCACTTTCAAAATTGGTACAGGATATGTGTTAAAAGTTTATCTTTGGGGACCAAAGAGTTTAAGTGGGGGGAGTGTGTAGCGGGGTCTCTTTAAGGACTATAAAACTACTGTTCCCAGAACCCCGCTGGTTCCCAGGATGTTTTGAGTTATGCCCCAGAGACTTATGGGGGAGGGCATATAAGGAGGGGGAGAGGCCTAGTTCGCTCTCTTTGGACACCCCCCTCTCTCCTAGCAAGAGGAGGTCTGTGCTGAACTGCTGGAGGCACGAGGCCTAAAGCCTGGGCCTTGTGCTCTTTTCCAAAGAGCCCTCTGCCAGCTTAGCTGCACCTGAGAGACATTTTCTCATCTTTGCTGCAGTACACCAGAAGGATTGAAGACTCGGAGGTCGTGGATTCCTGTTCCTAGACGAAAAGGCAGAGAAACCGGACTTGGACTTGTCCGGGTGGTGAGAGCTGTTTAAAGACAGATGCTTTATCTTTATTATTCGTTTGGATTACAAAGTTGTTTTTCAAGTGCACCACCAAAAGATTGCTAGCGAATATTGTTTCACTGGACTTCCATCTAGATCAGTCAGGCCTGACTGCATAGGTAGATAGTGTTGGGTGTTAGTTTACCCATGCAGGGAAGTAGCTGAAAAAGGGCAGCGTTAGAGTTGCATAGCAATACTTTATTATGCTGATTACTCTGTTTATCTTTATTACTGGTTACTGCAGGGACCTGATTATGTGTTGCAATCCAAATGTTTGATTCATGTTATTCCTTTTATAAAAACAATAAGTAAAGTCAGTTATATACTTTCAAGGATTGTCTATGAGCTTGAGTTATCCACCCACGCACACACACATATTTAGAGTATAAGTGATTTAATGTGTATTGATAGATACTAACTGTGACAAAGTGGGTAGTGCAGATTGCCGGGGGGTTGGCGGAGCTGTGCTCAGGACCCAAACCAAACTTGCGGCCCTCTTAAGTGAGGGTATCGCTATACAAGTAAAGTCGCTGTAGATCCGAGGGGGACATGCAAGGAGAATAAAAAACAGCATTTTAGCTTGCACATGATTGGATGATAAAATCAGCAGAGCTTCCACTCATTTCAGATCTACCCCTTAGATTACACTTTCAAGTGCACTTGCAGTGCAAAGTGGATTTGCCTTTCGTAAATAACCCCCAGTGTCTCACAAAAGTTAGTACACCCCTCACATTTTTGTAAATATTTTATTCTATCTTTTCATGTGACAACACTGAAGAAATGACACTTGTCTACAATGTAAAGTAGTGAGTGTACAGCTTGTATAACAGTGTAAATGTGTTGTTCCCTAAAAATAACTCAACACACAGCCATTAATGTCTAAACCGCTGGCAACAAAAGTTAGTGCACCCCTAAGTGAAAATGTCCAAATTGGGCCCAATTAGCTATTTTCCCTCCCCGATGTCATGTGACTTGTTAGTGTTACAAGGTGTGAATGGAGAGCAGGTGTGTTAAATTTGGTGTTATCGCTCTCACTCTCTCATACTGGTTACTGGAAGTTCAACATGGCACCTCATGGCAAAGAACTCTCTGAGGATCTGAAAAAAAAAAGAATTGTTGCTCTACATAAAGATGACCTAGGCTATAAGAAGATTGCCAAGACCCTGAAGCTGAGCCAAGACCATACAGTTGTTTAACGGGAGAGTTTCCTCAAGACAGGCCTTGCCATGGTCGACCAAAGAAGTTGAGTGGCCGTGCTCAGCGTTATATCCAGAGGTTGTCTTTGGGAAATAGATGTATGAGTGCTGCCAGCATTGATGCAGAGGTTGAAAGGGTGGGGGAGGGGGTCAGCCTGTCAGTGCTCAGACCATACGCCGCACACTGCATCAAATTGGTCTGCAAGGCTGTCGTCCCAGAAGGAAGCCTCTTCTAAAGATGATGCACAAGAAAGCCCACAAACAGTTTGCTGAAAACAAGCAGACTAAGGACATGGATTACTGGAACCATGTCCTGTGGTATGATGAGGCCAAGATAAACATATTTGGTTCAGATGGTGACAAGCGTGTGTGGGGGCAACCAGGTGAGGAGCACAAAGACAAGTGTGTCTTGCCTACAGTCAAGCATGTTGGTGGGAGTGTCATGGTCTGGTGCTACATGAGTGCTGCCGGCACTGGAGAGCTACAGTTCATTGAGGGAACCATGAATGCCAACATGTACTGTGACATACTGAAGCAGAGCATGATCTCCTCCCTTCAGAGACTGGGCCGCAGGGCAGTATTCCAACATGATAACCACCCCAAACACACCTCCAAGATGACCACTGCCTTGCTAAAGAAGCTGAGGGTAAAGGTGATAGACTGGCCAAGCATGTCTCCAGACCTAAACCCTATTGATCATCTGTGGGACATCCTCAAACCAAAGGTGGAGGAGCGCAAGGTCTCCAACATCCACCAGCTCTGTGATGTCATAATGGAGGAGTGGAAGAGGACTTCAGTGGCAACCTGTGAAGCTCTGGTGAACTTGATGCCCAAGTGGGTTAAGGCAGTGCTGGAAAATAATGGTGGCCACACAAAATATTGACACTTCGGGCCCAATTTGGAAATTTTCACTTAGAGGTGTACTCACTTTTGTTGCCAGCGTTATTTTGAGGCGACAGCAAATGTACACAGTTATACAAGCTGTACACTCACTACTTTACATTACACAGAAAATCAGAAATGATGGTGATGTTTCCTTCAGGCGTGTTCCAGTGCCTGTATGACCTCCCCTTCCAAAGTGCTACAAAGTAACCGTGGGCAATTATAAAACATTCACGCAGCCGGAGAAACCTGTGATCGGAGAGAAGGTAACAGGTAAATGAAAATGAATTTTAACAGAAAGCTCCGCATGCTTCAGAGGCAGATGGCAGCCCGTTATGGTGACCGGGTACTATGATGTAAAACCAGCACTCGGTTACCGGATCATGAAATAATATTCTGATTCCATAAGACAGCTGTTCAGGTTTCATTTGATGCAATGATGCCCCGGGACGGTGGTTTGTTTTCATGGAGGGAAGCAAAGGGGAGTCACGAGGAATCACCGGCGGAGAGAGGGGGGGTCTCAGCATGATGCGTACCGACAGCCAATGTAATAGAGGCCGTGCGCGGTCACACCCTCGTCTGTTCCAATCTATCTCCAGGCACGCATGCTGGAGCTGTGTGTGGTGCCCGTGCACGGAGGGCTATTAACAAGACAAATTGTCCTGACAGTTAAGAATTAGGCCTGTCCAGCACAGCACCTTCCACACTGAACCTGCATACATACAGGCATGGAAAGCGGGGGGAGGGGAGGGGAGAGCCGGAGAAGGGGTGGCAGGTCACTGGCAGCAAATGCAAGATAAAATGACAGCAAAGGCTGAACTCCGGGATAGGCAAATATTGTCTAAATACAAGAGATGTGTGTTTGTACTTTAACCGCTTCAATACCGCCCATCTTCACCCCCTTCCTGCCCAGGCCAATTTTCAGCTTTCAGCGCTGTGACACTTTAAATGACAATTGCGCGGTCAGGCAACACTGTACCCCAAAAACATTTTTTTTGCACAAAAATAGAGCTTTTTTTTAATGGACTGAGCCTCTTTCCACTTAAAGCGGGAGTCCGCCGTTTTTTTTTTTTTTTTTTAAAAGCCAGCAGCTACAAATACTGCAGCTGCTGACTTTTAAAATAATGACACTTACCCGCCCAGCGCGCCCGCGATGTCGGCACCTGAAGTCGATCTCTCGATCGTCTCTCGGGTGCTGCCGCCGCCATCTTGGGTATGGGAATCAGGAAGTGGAACCTTTCGGCTTCATTTCCCGGTTCCCAACTGCGCATGTGCGAGTCGCGCTGCGCAATAAGGATGGTCCCCGCTGTCTCTGGGATCCGTGTGTTTCCCAGCAGGCAGCGGGGGACCTGCGGAAAGGGGCGTACCTTCTGCAGAATCTACGCCCGAAGTGGGTGCAGATACCTGTACTGTACAATGCCAATTGTGGCGCCGGAGGGGGGGAGGGTTCCAATGAGCGGAAGGTCTACTTTAGGGTGGAGCTCCGCTTTAAGAACCAAGCTTCTTTTTTAGGTGTTAAAAAAGAATCCCTGATTTTTATTTTTATTTTCCTAGAAAATTACTTAGAAAAAAAAATGTATAATGTTTGGGGGTTCTAACAACCTAGATAATAAAATAGCGGCTGTTGCAATACTCTCTGTCACACCGCACTTTTTTTTGGAAAAAATACACTTTTTTAAATTAAAAAATAAGACAACAGTAAAGTTAGCCCAATTGTTTTTTTTTAATATTGTGAAAAATAATGTTACACCGAGTAAATTGATACCCAATATGTCACGCTTCAAAATTGCGCCCGCTTGTGGAATGGCGACAAACTTTTACCCTTAAAAATCTTCATAGGAGACGTTCAAAAAATTCTACTGGTTGCATGTTTTAAGTTACAGAGGAGGTCCAGGGCTAGAATTATTGCTCTCGCTCTACTGATCGCGGCGATACCTGTGGGGTTTGAACACCGTTTTCATATGCAGGCGCTACTCATGTATGCGTTAAAAAAAAAAAATCTTATTTATTTTACCTTTTATTTTATTTTATTTTTTTTTTATTTTTTTTTAATTGTGTCACATTTATTCCTATTACAAGGAATGTAAACATTGTAATAGAAAAAAAAGCATGAGAGGACCTCTTAAATATGAGATCTGGGGGGTCAAAAAGACCTCAAATCTCATATTTACACTAAAATGCAAAAAAAAATAAAAAAAATAATTGCCCTTTAAGAGCTATGGGCAGAAGTGACTTTTTGACGTTGCTTCCGCCTTGCAATGTCATGGAGACGGGTGGGGGGGGGGCCATCTTCCCCTCACTCGTCTCAATGCCCAGCCAGTAGAAGGACCCGATCACCTCCGCTGCTGCCGATGGCTCCGGTAAGTGGCGGAGGGCACCGGAGCGTGACGGGACCGGAGCGTGACGGGAGGGGGGGGGCTCTCCCGCTGCCGATAAAAGTGATCTTGCAGTGAATCCGCTGTAGAGACCACTTTTGTCTTAAAGTGGACCGCCGGCTGAACACGAGGATACTGGGGTTATGGCAGCTTGCTTCAGTCATAACAACGTTATCCTCCTTCAAAGTAAGGATGTATATCGAGGTGTGGCGGTCCGTTAGTGGTACTTTTTTCTATTAAATAAAGCCATTATAAATAGAACATTGACAACAATATTTTTTTTTAAAATAAACATAAACCTTATAAACAATTGAAATATAGTTGTATGATGTTTGGCTCATACAAATATGTTCCTTTAAAGTATTATTATTATTATTATTATTAATAAAGCATCATGATCAATACAGCCTGCTGTTATGATAATGGTGCAGAGAGTAATGCCCCAATGGAAAGAGTCCAATGGAGCCCACACATGGTCGGATTTTCCGACAACATGATCCGATCGCACATTTTCCATCGGAAATATATATACAGTTGTGCTCATAAGTTTACACATATTTTCCCTTTAAATAATTTTATATCAAATCAGCAGTAGTGAGCAGCATCCAAGTTGCCCCATAAAGAAAGCCCAGTCGCTTCCCAGTAATAATATATATATATATATATATAAAGTTAAATTTAGTGAGGATTTTCATGCCATGCTTTGAAATAAGAAGTCTGAAGCTCCCGCTGTTTCCTTTTAATCAGCTCTGGTATTATAATGATTAGACTAGTGAAAGCAATTCGTCTCCACATTTAACGGGTGGGGGGGGGGATAAAAAATAAAGTTCTGTTTGGTATTCCTGAGGATTTTACAATGCAAATGATTATTCTGGCTTGGGCTCAGCAAGAGCTGAATTACCGAAAGAAGTACGAGTCTCTGGGAAGGGCAAGATTATAAAGCTTTGTTTTTTTTGTTTTTTTGTATCTCCTTCGACTATATAAAATAAAGTGGAACTCCGGCCTTCCCTTCAGTCTTGCACAGTTGCACCGGCTCCTCTCCTGGACCAAAATGGATTCCTCTGATTTCACTGCACACTGCGAGTTTCTCACAATGTGCATCAGAGGGCAAGTCAGATAGAGCCCCTCCTCATTTCTGAGCTAGAGAACATCCAGTACAGTTGGTGGCTGTTTTTTTTGGGGGAGCGGCAACAACCTCCCCGTGCGCTATTGCCAGTCGGTCCGGCACTTACCCAATCCTGGCCGGTGGCAGGCAGTGTGGCGCAGCAGCACGGCTTCGAGTCATTTCCTCCAATGGCGGCTTCCAGCTCCTCCCCTCCTCCTCCTAGGCCAATAGGCCTGTTCTTTCAGCCAATCGGGTGATCGGTGCCAAAACTCGCTGCCTGATTGGCCGGGAGGAGGATCAGTACTACAACAGCAAATATTGATTCTCTACAGTAACACACCTGGGTGGGATCGGAGCCCACCCTATATTGAAGCCTATTAGAGTCTCTGGCTCTAATTGGGGCTTCAAAAAAACAGCCTCTCTGCATTGGAATCCATGTGCCGGTGTCCTGAAAGGGGCGGACACATGGATAGGGGAGGTGGCGATGGACAGGGGTGGGGTGGCACCCTTAATTGACGGGCCACCCCTTGTGAGGTATCATCCCTTTCTTCCACAGTCCCTTTCATTCATTGGGTTTAGATTATTTTTATCCTGGAGGCCCCATGGGGGCATTACTTAGGGTGGTCTGCATGCAAATACAGCCTGCCTAGGAACTCCCACTCCTCCAGACCCTCCCACTCACCCATTAAGGCATTGCCATATTTGCATAACTCCTCCCAAGAGCCAGCACCCTGATTACATCAGGACTGGGGACGCTTGAGAGGAGTACGGAGGTCGGGTGCTGAGATGTTTTTAGGAAGATATGTATAAAACTGAGGAGGCCCTTCCCACCAGCCATGAGTTTGATGCCATTCTCTACATCTAGTGATCGGCTCATTAGTAATCAGGGTGATTACTAATTACTAAGTGATCAGGGTGGCTCTAAACATTTACAGTACTGAAATGGACCACCCCCTAGTCCCCCCATCCCCCCACAGTGGTTGCTGGGCACTCCTATTCCCCCGGGGAACCCAGAACCGCAGTAAATGGCCAGGTCAACTTCACACAGAGGAGATGGAGGAACATCCTTTCCCTGATCTCTTCTGTGGCACAGTTATACTCACTGTGGAACCTAAAGAGTTAATACTCAGCATTGTGTAAAAAAAGGCTGTTTGATCCTGTCTCCTCTGATCCTCCCCTTCTTCCACTGTCCCCAATATATGCAAGCTGCACATGCTCAGTTTGGTGTGTATTGCTAGAGATCAAAATTCGGTACCACATCCCATTTATACAAAAAAGAGAAAGGAAAGAAGGGGCAGGCGGGACTTTTAAGGTACCAAGGAGTAGAAAAAACAATCAATTTGGAAAAATATAGATTTTATTTAAAAAATGATTTTAAACTCTCAGTAAACATTTACTAGAGGCACGTATTATTTCTTTGGACATATACAGACACTTTTTACTCTACATGTTTCACTCAGAGGAGCTTCTTCAGGAGTTTTTTGAGAAGAGTCGCATGAAGTATTATATACTATAAGAAAAACAACAATTGTAAATGAATAGGCTTAAAAATTGCCATGGATAAAATCACATGGCATGTCAATAAGACACACCTGTGTATATTTTATAGAGAAATAATCATACATTTTATACAGAATAATGATGAACTGAAAAGGAATGCCTACCGGATGCTTGTATTCATAAAACACTCATTTTAGATGCATAGACTGAAGCCAGGATTTACAAAAATGGGAAGACCTTTTGTAACCAAAGAGAGAGAGGATACATTAAAACATATATTCATATAATTTAAATTAAAATTTGAATGATCCTATAACTTAAAAGTCCTGCCTGCCCCTTCTTTCCTTTTTTTTTTTCAGACATACACTATAAAGTATTGGGACACCTGCCTTTACACGCACATGAACTTTAACCACTTTCAGCCCCGGAACCATTTTGCTGGCCAAAGACCATTTTGCTGGCCAAAGGCTGCGTCGCTTTAACTGACAATTGCGCGGTCGTGCGACGTGGCTCCCAAACAAAATTGACGTCCTTTTTCTCCCACAAATAGAGATTTATTTTTGTGGTATTTGTTCACCTCTGCGGTTTTTATTTTTTGCGCTATAAACAAAAATACAGCGACAATTTAAAAAAAAAACACATTATGTTTTACTTTTTGCTGTAATAAATATCCCCAAAAAATATATAAAAAAAAACTATTTTTTCCGCAGTTTAGGCCGATACGCATTCTTCTACATATTTTTGTTTAAAAAAAAAAAAAATCGCAATAAGCGTTTATTGATTGGTTTGCGCGAAAGTTATAGCGTCTACAAAATAGAGGATAGTTTTATGGCATTTTTATTAATCATTTTTTTTACTAGTAATGGCGGCGATCTGCGATTTTTATCGGGACTGCGACATTATGGCGAACACGTCGGACAATTTTGACACATTTTTGGGACCATTGGCATTAATACAGTGATCAGTGCTATAAAACTGCATTGATTACTGTAAAAATGTCACTGGCAGTGAAGGGGTTAACCACTAGGGGGCAGGGGAGGGGTT
The DNA here is from genome assembly GCF_037356315.1 of Lithobates pipiens. Lineage (NCBI taxonomy): Eukaryota > Metazoa > Chordata > Amphibia > Anura > Ranidae > Lithobates > Lithobates pipiens. Next base: position 335,367,650 of record NW_027507784.1, read on the forward strand.
TAGTGTGTCCTGGGGAGTTTTTCTAACTGTTAGGGGGGCGTGGCTATGAATGACACTTCATTGATCATAGCTCCTGATTACAGGGAGCTATGATCAGGGACACTGTCACTAGGCAGAACGGGGGGATGTTTGTTTACATTAGCATCTCCCCGTTCTTCAGCTCCGTGAGACGATCGCAGGTATCCCTGTGGCGATTGAGTCCACGGGACCCGAAACCCGACCCACGGAGTTCCTGGCAGGGTCACACGCGCCATCTGCGGCGCGCGCGTGACCACGCGGTGGCAAATTCAAAGGGGTGTACCTGTACACATGCGGCGGTTGGCAAGTGGTTAATGTCATCCCAGTCTTAGTCCGTAGGGTTCAATATTGAGTTGGCTCCGCCCTTTGCAGCTATAACAGCTTCACCTCTTCTGGGAAGGCTGTCCACAAGGTTTAGGAGTGTGTATGTAATATGCAGTACAGTGCATAAAGCACAGCAGTCTGCGATGTGTAACATTCAACATATAATTTTGTGTACAAGGATTTGGAGTTTGTAACATACAACAGAATCTATAAGGTGCAGGGGTCAGGAATATGTGAGGTACATCACAGCTTATTTGATGCTGGAGTTAGGCGAATGTAACATACTGTGCATGAAGCAGAACCATCTAGAGCAGTGATGGCAAACCTTGGCACTCCAGATGTTTTGGAACTACATTTCCCATGATGCTCATGCACTCTGCAGTGTAGTGAAGCATCATGGGAAATGTAGTTCCAAAACATCTGGGGTGCCAAGGTTCGCCATCACTGATCTAGAGTGTTTAGCAGTGAACTTTGGGTACAAGGATTTGGAGTATGTAACATACAACAGAATCTATAGGGTGCAGAGGTCAGGAATATGTGAGGTATATAGATTACTACGGTGAGGACGATGTAACATGCAGTACAGTGCACAAAGCATAGCAGCCTTCAATGTGTAACATTCAACATAGACTATTGGGTACACGGAGTTTGAGTGTGTAACATACAACAGAATTAATAGGGTGCAGGGTTCAGGAATATGTGAGGTACATCACAGGTGACATGTACACTGCCGAAAAAAATTATTTGTTTCATTCTTTTTTTTTTTCTTTCATTTTCTGGGTCAATTCGTAAATTTGAAAATTCGAAAATCCGAAAATTCGAAAATCCATAAATTCGAAAATTTCTAAATCCGTAAATTCAAAAATTCGAAAATCCGGAAATTTGAAAATGTGAAAATCCGAAAAAAAGAAAGATAATCAGAAAATTAAAAAAAAAACGAAAATTGGAAAATCTGAAATAACTAACTGATAATAAATGAACGATTAAATTATAGGTATTGGAATTTCCTTTCAAATTTGGCTGTTAGTGAACAAATTTATCTGAAGTTACGAATTATCCAAAATAATGAATGCCGCATCTAAACGAATGGAACTGAATGGAAATAAATAATAATAAAAGGTGTTTTATTATTATTATTGTTTATTATTATTAGTTTGTAACGTTCCATTCGTTTAGATGTGGCATTGGTTATTTCAGATAATTCGTAACTTCGGATAAATTTGCATTAGTTGCGTTCACTAATAGCCAAATTTGAAAGGAAATTCCAAAACTTATAATTTAATAGTTAAGTTATTCTTAGTTAATGTGAAATAATAATTAACTATTAAACTATAGGTTTGGTTTTGGTATTTTCTTTCAAATTTGGCTGTTAGTGAACGCAACGAATACAAATTTATCTGAAGTTACGAATTATCTGAAATGACGAATGCCGTATCTAAACAAATGGGACATAACAAACTAATAATAATAAATAACAATAATAATAAAAATGTTTTATTATTATTTATTTTCGTTCCATTTGTTTAGATGCAGCATTCGTTATTTCAGATATAAGTTATCATTAGTTAGTTATTAATTCAGATTTTCGGATTTTCGGGTTTTCAAATTTTCGGATTTTCTTTCTTATTTCCAGATTTTCGTTCTTTTGAATTTTCGTTCTTGTTTTTGGATTTTCGAATTTCTGAATTTTCAGATTTTTTGAACTATCGAATTTACAAATTTTCGAATATGCAAATTTATGAATTTTTGAATATTCAAATTGCCGAATATTCGCAAACATTTGTTAAAGGGGTTTTCATTAATTCAGATATTTGTGAATTAATGAATTTGTGGAAAACCGAACGAATCGCACATTTCTACATAACAGCTTATAGAATGCTGTGGTCAGGAGTTGGTAACATGCAGTACAGTGCACAAAGCAGAGCAGTCTTGAGTGTATAATATTCAACATAAAATTTTGGGTACAAGGATTTGGAGTATTTAACATGTAACATATAGCAAATAGCAACATACAACATAGTCTAAAGGGTGCAGGGGTCAGGACAATGTGAGATACATCACAGCTTATAGCATGCTGCAGTTTTTATTTGTTTTATTTTTTATCGTTAGAAACTTCGTTGCTTTTGCTTTTGTTTTGGTTTTTACTTAAAACATTATTGTAGTTTAGTACTGTAATCCATTCACACAAGGGCAACACGAGTTGCAGTGTGACTTTGGGAGGCAACTTGGACACGACTTGAGTATGAATCACAGCGCGCCTTGGGGCGACTTCAACATGACTTGGAGCGACTCACAACACGACTTCAAGTTTCCCCCAGGCCAGGCGACTTTGGCCAATCACAGAATAATCAGCTCTCGAAGGGAAACTCCACACCAAATTTTAAATAAAAAACGGCATGGGAACCCCCCACACCGAAAAAACGGTCCACCCATAATCCATACCAGACCCCAATCCAAGCACGCAGCCCGGCCAGTCAGGAAAGAGGGTGGGTACGAGCGAGCACCCCCCTCCTGAACCATACCAGGCCGCATGCCCTCAACATGGGGGGGTGGGCGCTTTGGGGAAGGGTGGCACCCTGCGGCCCCCCACCCCAAAGAACCTTGTCCCCATGTTGATGAGGACAAGGTCCTCTTCCCGACAACCCTGGCCGTTATCGGAATCCGGGAGCCCCCTTTAATAAGGGAGCCCCCAGATCCCAGCCCCCCACCCTATGTGAATGAGTATGGGGTACATCGTACCCCAACCCATTCACCTGGGGGGAAAAAAGTGTCAATAAAAAAAACACACTACACAGGTTTCTAAAGTAATTGATTAGGCAGCTCCGGGGGTCTTCTTCCGACTTCGGGGGTCTCTTCCGACTTCTCCGCTCTCTTCAGCCTCTTCTCCCGCTCGAGCTGCCTAATAAATTACTTTAAAAATCTGTGTAGTACGTTTTTTATTGACACTTTTTTCCCTCAGGTGAATGGGTAGGGGTACGATGTACCCCATACTCATTCACATAGGGTGGGGGACGGGATCCGATAAGCCCCCCCGCCCGCAGACTCCGACAACCAACCAGGGTTGTCGGGAAGAGGCCCTTGTCCTCATCAACATGGGGACAAGGTGCCTTGGCAGGGCGCCCCCCTTTCCCAAAAGCACCCACCCCCCCCCCCATGTTGAGGGCATGCGGCCTGGTACGGTTCAGGAGGGGGGAGGGGGCGCTCGCTCATCCCCACCCCCTTTCTGACTGGCCGGGCTGCGTGCTCGGATAGGGGTCTGGTATGGATTTTGGGGGGGCGTTTTTTCGGCGTAGGGGGGTTCCCCTTAAAATCCATACCAGACCTAAGGGCCTGGTTTGCCCTCCATGCCGGTTTTTAATATTAGAGAGGCAACTTTTCCTATAAAGTCGCTTAAATATAGATAGAGATCCAACTTGGAGGTGACTTCCATTGAATTCTATGGTACAAGTCTCCTAGAAGTCGGATTGAAGTAGTACAGGAACCTTTTCTGAAGTTGGAGCGACTGCAGTAGTGTGCATTAAGACGGATCCATTCACTTACATAGATTTTTTCATGTAGCGCGACTTGAGGCGACTAGGGGAGACTTGGGGCGACTTGAAGTCGGATCCAAAGTTGCCCCTGTGTGAATGGACTACCATGTGCGGTATTTATTTATGTGAAATGCTGTTATTAACAATAGCAAGAAATTGTTACCGAATCCCTCTGCCAGTTTCACCATGCTGTCATATTTTTTTTTTTTAAACAAACCTAAAAAGCGTAAAATGTAATTTATTTTTTATACGATTTTCCCTCCGCCCTCCAATATAAAAGAAAAGACTCACCAAGACATCGCTACGCTCTGCTTGGATATCCGTTTTAGTCTGTTGGTGAATTTAGTTGACAGATCTGCTCAGGACAACGGTTTAATATTTGTTTTATAAGGATGAATATTTTGCAGATATAAAAATGGAGATTTATAAACTCAGAGGCTCCGGCAGGAACAATATAAGGCGCCATTGTTTATACTGTTTCTGCAGAGAGGAGACTCAGCAATTTTGCAGAATATATTGTCTGGGTATGGGAGTGCAGGGCTGGAATGGAATGCTATTATTCAAGGTTTCGCTACTGAATTTGGATTTTGGACACCTGGTGGTGAGCTGTAGGTACGCTTCTGACTCTGAAAATTGAACTGTAGCTCTTTAGTATTCAGCGTTTGGTCTTGTGGGACATGTTAGGATGGGGCCTTGCGAGGCTTGAGATACTTCACCCTTGTTTCCACTGTGCTTCGTCACATGACCTTACAGGTCGCAAGACCAGGCAAGCAATGAAAAGCATCACTTGTTCTCCACTATGCCACTCTTCAGTGGAGGATTATCTCATAATACATGGCAATCTCTATGTTTATTTTGATTCTGTGGCCACCAAACAGATTTCTAGGCCTAGGTACCTGGGGCACATTTCGTGGGTTTCCTCCTTGGTGTGTCGGATCGGCAAGTGCAGTTCTTTACTATGGGAGGGTTGATGCAGCCAGTACCAGGACAGGTTTGTCTTGTGACCAGGGCAAGTATGCGGAACTGCACCCCATCCCTATGTCCATTCTCTTTCCCCTTGCTCCACTTTGCCGAGGGCAGCCACCCCTCCTGCCCACCCCTTGTCCCGGCCCTAGATGCAGCTATGCAGGAGCACCTATATAGCATTAAAGTACCTGAATGTACAAACCCTAGGAGTAGATCAGTTCATAACTGAGGGACGTTGTTCCAAGCTTCTTCTTGTCTTTGACATGTGATATGACACATAGCTGTGTGAAAGCCTGGGAGGACTTCTCACTTGGGAGTGGGTGCCAAAACACAAACCCAAGAAGCAGGGTGGTCTAAAATCAGAGGAAGGTATCCCAAGTGCTTCCTTGTCTGTGACTTGACATATAAAACTTAGCTGTGGGAAAGCCTGAGAGGACTTATTCTCACTTGGGCATGGGTCTCATTCTGTGTTTGAGGTCTGCTAAGCATTTTACATGGATGGGGACCTTTACTGGGGGGCTGATTTTTACTTGGGGGGCTATTATGTGTGTTGTATCATTGATCTGCTCAGGATGCCCAAGAATGCTCTATGTGCTTTCTATTTGGTGGGTCAGGTCAGCAAGGGCACTTTATTGTTGCCAGGTCACTGCAGCTATGCAGGAGCAGTACTAGACCTGGTCAAACCACAGAAGTAGAGCGGTTGAGAACTGAAGTTTCCTCAAACTTTTTCTTGGCTTTGACTTGATATAACACATATACAGTATATGACACATAGCTGTGGGAAAGGCTGGGAGGACTTTTTCCTCACTCTGTTTCTGAGGTCTACTGAAGATTTACTTGGGCAGAGACTTTTTCTGGGGGGGGGGGATTTTTACTTGGGTTTGGGGGTGGGCATTCATGTAAGCTGTATCATTGCTCTTCTTAAGGTGCTCAAGGATGCTTCATCTTTTTCAGGGTATCTCTTGGACACATTTCTCACAAATAATGTTATTTGACCAGAGAAGGAGCGAGTTTTTGACTTGCTTAAAAGAAGGTCTCTTGGTGGTGAAGCGGGGCTTGTGCTGGCGAAGCAGAACCCTGTGTGGCAAAGGGAACTTGATCTTTGAGCCATGGAACTGCTTGATGGCAGGTCTGCGACACTTGTTGGCAGAAATCACCTCAACCTTCATGATCTGAATAGCATGGGCATGAGCACGATGGTGTGCACACATGTCCAGCTGTAGTCAAGTCTCTGTACTCTCTGTATGTGTGTGTTCCACTATGAGAGTCATAGCATAGCCAGATGCCAAAGTTCTTCACTTTCAGTGGAGATTTCTCAAAAAGTTGTCCGCAATACACAATCTCTCCAGATGCCTTCTTCATCTTTTTTCAGTTGAGAGACAAAGTACCAAAAACGAGACTTTGCAACAACATGGTTGGGGGCGAAAATTTGCATAAGGTAAGGAGGTGGAACAGGTGCCTTGACAGTAGGCAGACTGCGCCCAATGACTTTGTACTTCCTTAAAGTGCCAAACGCCTTCATGCTGCCTCAATCAGTGCTGCCGAGCGAAACAAAGCCTCTTGGACACATTTTCATGGGTTTTCTTCTTGGTTGGCCAGGTCAAGAAGTGCACTTCACCAGTATGTAGGAGTTCTTTCTTGACATAGCTTCAGCTATACAGGAGAACCTACATAACTATAAAGTGCCTGAACTGTAAAAACCCCAGATCAGATCAGTTCAGAACTGAGGGAAGTTCTCCCTATTTTTGGAGGAGAACCATTATGGAGATAAAACTCAATTGTATTTTTGCCACAATCCCAATTATATCATATACAAAATGGTAAGTACCCCGGTACTAGAGGGGAAATTAAAGGGTGAACTTTTTGAAAAGAATATACAAATGTATTAGAAAAATAGAAAAATGTATTACATAAAATCCCTGTCATAAACAAACATGACAGTGATATACAATATTCATGTGTAGCATATGTGCAAACACAACACAACACAACACTTCTCCTGTAGCCCGACACGCTTCAGGATGTTCAAAGTAAATCCCTTCTTCGGGGGCATGAAGGTCGGAAATGCTCTGAAACAAAAATAACAGATCAAATATAGACTGAGGGAAGTTCTCTCGAGCTCCTCCTTGGCTTTGACATGTGATATGACAAATACCTGTGGGAAAGCCTGGGAGGACTTCTTATCTGGTAATGGTTGCCACTCTGTTTCTAAGGCCTGCAAGGAATTTTATTTGGGTGGGGACTTGTACTAAGGCATTTATCTTTATTTGGGTGGGGGCTATTACTAAGGGGTTTATCTTCATTTGGGTGGGGGCTATTACAGTTATGGGGTTGGAGAATGCAACCATGGTTCATGTTACACCCTAAATATTGGTATTACTTGAAACACGCTATTAAAGGTGGACTATGCCTTTAAAAAGGTTGTGATCTTTTTGGGACAAAAAACAAATATCTAATGTGAATTTGTTGAGTTATAGCAATCTAATTTAAGGTAAATGAAAGGCTCGGGTTGTTGTTTTTTTTTTCATCTTAATTAGTCACTGAATTAATTAGTCTTGATTGTTTTCTCACAAAGTGCTTCTTAAGAAGCAAGACATCGCAGGGATCTTAGCCTGCAGTGCTCTATGGGAAACAGGCTCTTAAGTCCCATTGGAAGAAGTTATTATTTGTGCTAATCATATAAAAAACAAAAGTTGTGAATGACTTGGGTTTATTTAAAGAAGAACTTCAGCTATCAACAAAGTTTAGGTAATCATTTCCTGGAGCAATTGTAGATTGGGATTCAGGAATCGACCAATCTTTGCCTCCAACTGAGATCATGCCAGCACATGCCTTTGAAATGATCTGGCCACCATTGGATAACAAATGGAATACAAATATTTCAAGGATAGTCCTGCAATGTATTCATTTCATGAAGTGGGGGTGGAGATGGATGTTTACGTAGACCTTTATTAGTAACATGGCAACAATAAATTCCTCACATGCCATTAAATATGGCAACAATCCACTATTTATCATTAAAATGCAATCCTCTGCCTGTAGAAACATGTCACGTACCTTACAGCGGAGTCAGACTGTTGAGGGTGGCCTCTCGCACGGTTCCGGTCTCCACACCCCTGGAGCTGGTAACAGGGAGCGTGAAGACAACGAAAGGGTGCAGGTGCCTGCAGGTGGAAGTTGAAGACCTGGAGACGCTGGGTCCTCACTGAGGAAGAGGTGTAGATTGGTCACGGAGGTAGGCAGCGGAAGTTCAGCAGGTATGCAGGAAGCACTGCACGTCTAGAACAGGCAAGGTCGGCAACTGGCGGGCAATGCGGTACAGGATCGAGAGGCAGGTGCATAGTCAAGGACGAGCAAAGGTCTGGTAATGTGCTAGCAAATGAGGTACAGAATCAGGAAGCAAGCCAAAGTCGAAAGTCCAAGCCGAGGTCAGTAGTAGTCCAGGAGGTCGTAACAAGGGGTATCCAAGGAATGGGTATCAGGAACAAGGTCACAGGAACAAGGTCACAGGAACAACGATCAGGTCTCTCAGGAGTAGCTGAAGACGATCCAGCACTGGTGTCAGGCCAGGATCCTGTTTATATAGAGAGGAGTGAGCCAGGATTGGTGGAAGTGGCCGTCCGTGCGTGAGTACGTACATACGTTCAGTTTGCGCAGATGCCTCCGCGTGTTTGGATTGGTGTACGTCCACATGTTAGGATTAGCGTGCGTCCGTTCGTCCCGGAACTCGTACGCCTCCGACGGGGACACCGCGCATGGCGCCTAGAACGAAGATGAACTGCTGCTATATGGGGACGGGCATACATACGGTGAGTTCCCTGACAAACATGACTGTGCCTAAGCTGAGATGATGTCATCAGTCTGCTGCAGGCAGGAAGAAGCATTTCCTCAGTCGTGCCCCCCGGGTGATCAGGCTGCAGAATTGTAACTCTGTAGCAAGGTGAGAGATTGCAGCAGGGGCTAATCTGCAGTGGCGGCTGGTGAAGTTTTAGGACAAAGTGGGCACCAGACCCCGCTTTTTGACCCCTTCCAGTTCTCATTAGCCCCACCCCTTATAGAATCAACCCACTCCGTCCCCTGTATTCCACTTGCTTCCACCCACTGTCAGGAGTATACAGCTCAGCATCACAGGACAGAGTATACATCCCCAGCATCACAGATCAGAGTATATAGCTCAGCATTACAGATATGTTATATAGATCAGCATCACAGATAGTATACTCACCAGCAGCCCGCACAATCCAACCCCCCCGGTAGGTGGCTCGCGGCACACTGACAGCACCCCCTCGTGCAGGCGGTCCGGCACTTACCGGGCTGCGATGTCTTCTCCTCCAGGCAGCAGCAGCAGTGGTGGAGTCCGTTACTCATACTTCCTCCGCTCTGTTCCTCTTCCGCCAAAGCACTGAGCATCCAGTAGGATCGCCTGGCGCTTTGGCCAGTCGGGAAACAGGTCTCACTGACCTGCCTCCTGATTGGCGGGGAGGCACTGTGGTATGAAAATAGCAAAAATTCATTCGCCATGATCAGACAATTGGGTGGGATCAGGGCGCACTCTCTGCACACCGAGCCCACCCTTTTTTGAAGCCTATTGGAGCTGCGAGCTCCGTGACTCGATGTCCACGGGGATACCCGCGATCGTGTCATGGAGCTGAAGAACGGGGAGATGCGGATGTAAACAGCATCTCCCCGTTCTGCCTAGTGATAGGACACTGATCGTCTGCTCCCTGTCATCGGGAGCACTGATTGCTGTATTAATGTCATTGGTCCCAAAATGTCAAAATTGTCTGATGTGTCCGCCATAATGTCAGTCACGATAAAAATCTGATTGCCGCCATTACTAGTTTAAAAAAAATAATAATAAAAATGGCATAAAACTATCCCCTATTTTGTAGACGCTATAACTTTTTTGCGCAAACCAATCAATAAACGCTTATTGCGATTTTTTTTTTTTTTTTTTTACCAAAAATATGTAGAAGAATACGTATCGGCCTAAACTTGAAAAAGGAAAAAAATGTTTTTTTATATATTTTTTGGGGATATTTATTATAGCAAAAAGTAAAAAATAATGCATTTTTTTTTCAAAATTGTCACTCTTTTTTTGTTCATAGCAAAAAAAAAAAAAAACGCAGAGGTGATCAAATACCACCAAAAGAAAGCTCTATTTGTGGGAAAAAAAGGACGTAAATTGTTTGGGTACAACATCGCACGACCGCGCAATTGTCAGTTAAAGCTACGCAGTACCGAATTGCAAAATGTGCTCTGGTCAGGAAGGCGGTAAATCCTTCCGGGGCTGAAGTGGTTAAAAAAAAAACACCCTCGCTCACCCCTGCGATAGGAGTCCATGCATCCGGCATCCTGAAAGGGGCTGGGGGCATGAATAGGGAGGCGGCGCCACTGCTAATCCTGTTTAAGGCAGGGGCTCAAACTGGCAGCACTCCAGCTTTTGGGAAACTACAAGTCCCATGGGGCATTGCAAGGCTGATAGTTACAAGCATGACTCCCACAGGCAGAGGCTGGATGGGACTTGTAGTTTCGCAACAGCTGGAGGGTGGTCAGTTTGAGACTGCCTGGTTTAACCAGGATTCAGTGGTGTAACAATAGTTATATCAGCCCCTGAAGCTGCTATGGGGCTGGAGGTGGGAGGGGGACCCATTGGGGGGGGGGCTGCTGATGCACATAAAATATAGAAAATTCATGTGCATTTGAAAATAACACATTTATCGGTGTATTGTTAACAACTTCACGACTTCCTCAAAATGTCATCATAAATTTTGGCCAAAATGTCTTCTGCTACATGTATTTTTTTTTTTTTTTTTTGGGGGGTTGAACTGGATGGACTTGTGTCTTTTTTCAACCTGACTAACTATGAAACTGTAACTATTTGCTAAAAATAAAATAAAAATCCCAACAAGTGAACATTAGTTGGTTTGCGTTAAAATGATAGTGTCTACAATCTATGGCATGTATACTGGAATTGTTTTACTTATTTACTTATTTTATACTACTTATGGCAGCAATCAGCGACTTATAGTAGGACTGTGATAGGCGCTATAAACAAAAAAAGACCATTTTGCTTTCTGCTATAAAACATATCCAATGAAATATTATACAAAAATTTGTAAATTCGTAAATTCATAGGTTTGAAGATGCATAAATTCGAAAATTCGAAAACTCAAATCAAAAATTTGAAAATTCAGAAATCCGAAATAATAATAATAATAATAACTCAACTATTACTTGCTAACTATTATAAAATTATAATTATAAAATTATAGATATTGGAATTTCCTTTCAAATTTGGCTGTTAGTGAACATAACAAGTATGAATTTATCTATAGTTACAAATTATCCAAAATGAATGCCATATCTAAGCAAATGGAACATAATGAACTAATAATAATAAATAACAATAATAATAATAATAACTTTTTATTATTATTTATTATTAATTTGTACCTTTGGATAAATTCGTATTTGTTTCATTCACTAACAGCCAAATTTGAAAGGAAATTCCAATACCTATAATTTAATGGTTAAGTTATTGTTAGTTATTATTTCAGATTTTCGTTCTTTCTTCCTTATTTTCAAGTTTTTGAATTTACGGATTTACGAATTTTCGGATTTATGAATTTTCGAATTTCCGGATTTTTGAATTCTCAAATGTTTGAATTTACGGATTTACGAATTTTCGGATTTATGAATTTAGATCATAACGAATGACCCGAAAAATGAGAAAAAAAAAGAATGAAACGAAACAAATTAATAATAATAAATAAATAACAGTAATAATAATAAAAAAGTGTTATTATGATTATTATTTATTAATAATTTGTTCCATTCCATTTGTTTAGATACGGCATTCCTTATTTCGGATAGTTTGTAACTTCGGATAAATTCGTATTGGTTACATTCACTAACAGACAAATTTAAAGGACATTCCAACACCTATAATTACATTTATAGGTATTTAATTAACTATAAATAGTTATTATTATTAGTTAGTTATTCTTTTAAATTTTCAGATTTTCTTATTTTCTTATTTTCGAATTTTCAAATTTATGAATTTATGAATTCTTGAATTTATGAATTGCGATTATAAGCAAAGCGCTGAAAAAATGGAAAAAGAATGATAGAAGACGAAAATGAATGAATTTCTCTTCAGTGCACGTGTCTAAGAAAAATCTCCCTACATAAATTGTAACTGTTTACCTGCATCTTCTCTTCTCTACATCTGTTCAAAGTCCAGAATTTCTAAAGCTTGTCTGAGCTGTCAGAAAACCCAGGAGCGGAGAGCTGAAGTTATACTCTGCAGAGCTCAGTGAGGAGAGCTGAGAGCTGATTGGTGGGAAGGGGCACACCCCCCCCCTTCACACAGCACACAGGAGCAGAGCTGAGGCTGGCAATCACAGGATGTGTGCTGGAGATCCCTCCCCCGTCACCTTTATTTTCTTGGTGTCAGGAAACTTGTCAGACATTTTACCATCGGTCTTGTTTGTTTGCAGGTGGAAGTCCGTACACATGGTGGATTGGAAGAGGTAATGAGAGGCACACCTACTGGGGCGGGTCCCTGCCTGGGCAGTGCGCCTGCGGGATGGAGGAGAGCTGCATCGATATGAGATATTACTGCAACTGTGATGCCGACAGACAAGACTGGTAAGACAAAGATTATGAATGATGCAAGATATTCACCCCCTGAGCCAAAAGGTGAAATAACTTGTGATGCCAAGGCCTTCTGACGTCTAATTGGCCACAACAGAGGGGCCCGGAACTGTCCGGCTATGAAGTGATAACTGCAGGTAGCAATAACACTTAGGAAATAAATATAGATAAATGTACATATTGTTTAGGACGGCCTTTCTCAACCTTGTTAACCTTTGCCGCCCTAGTAATGCATATATCTATATAAAAGAGTTATCGGTCTCTACTAATGATAAGGAGTATCAGGAGCGTGTAACACGGTGGTACCTGCTGGTCTCATTTCAGCATCCTTGTTTTGGCTGAGCTGCACTCTCCCTGTCTGACAGTCCACCTGCAGGGTGATCGGTGTAGACACAGCCTCTGGGTGGAGACCAAACCCGTCTTAAGCCTGCCAAGCCCTTAGTGTCATGGTTGTGATAGTGTTTGCAACATGTGCTTCAAATGCCCTGTTTCCCTGCCTTGTTCCTGTGCCTTGACCTTTACCATTGCCAGGGGTGGATCTAGGGGGGGGGGGGGGGCAACAGGGCAATTGCCCCCCCCCGAGAAATTAGTTGCGGGCAGGTGGCTAGGCGGGTGAGAGAGCGGGCAGCCCGGGCGGATCGGTGTGTGAGCGGGCAGGCGGGTGAGAGAGTGGGTGGGACAGGCTGCGGGCGGCTCGGTGTGTGAGTGGGCAGGCGGGCCAGGCTGCCTAGTGGCTCGGTGTGTGGGTAGGCGTGTGAGAGTAGGCGGGCTGGGCTGCCGGCTGGCTCGGTGTGTGAAAGGGCAAGAGGCTCGGTGGGGGCTGAGATAGCCAGCAGCCATGCTGAGAGGCTCGGTATGTGGGCAGACGGCTGGCCAATCAGCAGGCGGGGGAGCACAGAGATGATCATCTCTCACTGCCCCGCGCCCGCCCTGCATCCCTGCATGCCTGCAGTAACTTCCACCCTCACTGTGCAGGCAGCGTGGTCAGCAGGGAAATTACAGTGAAAAGACATGGCTTAAATCAGAAAGGTTCATGAGAGGAGCAAAGAGTTCAAGGTTCTAGGCCAGTGAGGGCGAACCTTGGCACTCCAGATGTTTTGGAATTACATTTCACATGATGCTCAGGCACTCTGTAGTGTGGTTGAGAATCATGGGAAATGTAGTTCCAAAACATCTGGGGTGCCAAGTTTCACCATCCCTGTTCTAGGCAAATAGGATTCAAGACAGGATCATTCAAGGAACTGTCTGAGGAACTGTCCAGCATTTCAGGAGGCTCAGCAAGTAGAGTCATTGTCAGACACAGTGGAGGTCCCAGGTTCAAGTTCAGGTCCTTAAAAATAGTCTCCCAAGTGCAAGATGAAGCAAAGGTAAGCAAAGGGCCACAGTTTGGAGCCCACTATGTTATACTGTATTGTTGCAGAACTTGCTGGAAATGTGCTCAGTGATTCAGGCATGGAATGATATGTGAAAACTGAACAAATGGGCACAGCTACGAAAAACACAAAGCTGTACGGCATAGACACTCAAATGAGAAATATTTATACAAAGAAGGAAACTACTTTTGACTTCATTCACTCCTGTGTTTGGTGCATTGAAAATTCAGCAGATGGGGGGGGGGGGGGGGTATGACAAGCTAGGTTGATAAGACTCCACGAGAATGGGTGGTGGTCAAGATCCTTCACACAACACAAACACTTAAAAGTGGTACATGAATTTAAATATGGCAAATGTTACTAAGATTGGATTTCCGGTTGAGGATTGACTAGTTGGTGATGGAAAAAAACATGATTCTCAAATGCATGGCAATTCCTTACGATGAATGGACTTTAAAAATGCAGCCAATCTGCTGGCCAGCATCTAAAATGATAAAAGTTAAGGGTAGGCAGACCAATCATTTGCCACTTCATAAATATTTCTCTTTGAAAAATATTCAATTTTTTTTTTGTTTTCAAAAGTGTTTATTAGAAAATAACAGTCAGAATAAAGGATACACAGTGGTGAAGCATGTATAATCATACAAAACAAAAGATGCAAATTACATAGTGAACATCGTATAAGTTCAAAATTGAGTGAGCATGGCAAAATAAGCAAAAAAAGAACACTATGAGATCATTGTGAATAACCTGAGTGGTAACTTATGAGATAAATGATACCACATGGATCAAAAGGGAAAGAGTATTTCTGAAGAACCAGAAAAGACAGAAGGAGGGAAAATGAGAAAAAGAGGGGGGAACATCCAAGGATAAAGGAAAGGAGAGAAGACAACAGGATATCAAAGCAAAGAGAAGGAGAGGCCAGCACAGTTAATAGAGGAGTCTAAAGGTAGACCACGGTTTCCATTTAGTATCGTATAAAGGGATAGAGTCATGCAAAGTGTGGTGAATTTTTTCAACATGCATCATGAGGTCTATACGGGAGAGAATCTGGGAAAATTACAAAGAGGGAGATTTCCAATTAAGTGCTATAGACCATAACATGGCCAGACAGATCGAATGAATCAAACATCTCAAAGGTTTAGGAGTATCCGGTGGTGCAACAAATAACAAGGCATGAGATACATCAAGGTCTATAGTATAACCAGCTACCTTATTAATCACATCAAAAAGCAAACCCCAGAACGGCTGAATACGGGCACAGTCCCAAAAAACGTGTTTAAATGAACCTGGACAGGGGCATCCCCTAAAACAGGTGGGGGAGACCTGGGGGAACATGCGGTGTAACCGATGAGGCGTATAATACCATCTGGTAAGTAACTTAATAGCCGTTTCTCTGAGGGAGAGAGATTTAGAGCATTGGCGCATGTTCCTCCAGGCTCGGTCCCAATCCAAGGCGTCATGATCCAAGCCAAGTTCAGTTTCCCATTTGGCACGGTATGGCATTTCTACGGTCGTAATCATTGAGGACATGGTCTCGTAGAGGCCGGAGATAAGGCCCCTCTGCCTAGGAGCAGTGAGGCAAATATCCTCAAAAAAAACCCTTGGGGACGGGTGTAAGGGCCAGGGTAATGTTGTGAGAAAAAATGGCGTATCTGCAGATAGTGAAAGAATTCTGAATTCGGGATGGGATGATGGGATTGTAGTTCCTGAAATGAGACAAAACGGGAGCCCACCAGGAAATCCTTCAAAGTAACCAGGCCAAGTTCAATCCAGATACGGAACGCGGTACCAGGATTATGGGCCGAATATTCAATTTTTTAATTCTAATGCTGCGTACACATGATCAGAAATTCCGCCAGCAAAAGTCCGAGAGCTTTTGGTCAGAAAATGCGACCGTGTGTACGCTCCATCGGACTTTTGCTGGCGGAATTCCAGCCAGCAAAAGATTGATAGCAGGTCCTCAATTTTTTGGTCGGAAAAAGTTCTGATCGGAAATTCTGATTGTCTGTACCAATCCCGACACGCGATATTCCTACGCATACTCGGAAACAATTTGACGCACGCGCTGAAGCATTGAACTTCATTTTTCTCGGCTCTTCATGGTGTTGTACATCACCGCGTTCTTGATGGTCGAAAGTTCAGCCCGTGACCGCGTGTATGCAATCCAAGCTTGAACGGAATTCCGTTTGGAAAAACCATCCAAGATTTTTCCGACGGACAAATCTGCTCGTGTGTAGGCGGCATAAGTGTTTTGGGTTTTTTTTTTCTGCGTACATATGCCCTTTAAACCTCTTTTCAGGTTTATGAGACAAACACAACATAAAGCTGCGTTATTTTTTTTTATCGCTTTTTCTTTGTTTAATGTAACAAAGGCTGATAACCTCGATAATTAAATATTAATTAAATTGTGACCTGTAGCTTTGAATGAAATCAATGCATAACATCAATATTTATAAGTGATTAATACTGGGAGGCTGAGGTGTACTGAGATATTGGCAGCAGAGACACAGTAGAGACGCACTATTGTATGCAGTAATACATTTGTATCTGTCAGCACTGCGACTTACAGAGTGAAGGTCTGCAGTGTCTCTGCATATCATTAGACGATCTATATCTACTCTTCCAAGAAAAACAACAAGTAGCTAATTGGATCTGATTGGAATACCTTTAATGGATAATCATATCACACACACACTCGAGGCTCGTGGGTTATTAACCTAAAGAAGAAACCTTGAAAGATGATTTACACGACGTTGAACTTTATTAGGTATTGCAATTGGTTACTTTGTCTCTTGACCAATAGGATTCTAAATCTCTCTGGCACGCTCCGGATTGTAATTTGATGCGTCCAGGGCAGGACTTAGGGTGGTGGAGGCCCCTGGGCTTGAGTCACTTTTGGGCCCTACCTTCTATACATTACCGTATTTCTCGGCGTATAACACGTGGCGGCGTATAACACGCACCTCAAGTTTAGGAGGGAAGTTTAAGGAAAAAAACTTACATTTAAATGCCCATCAATGCAGCCTTATCAGTGTCCATCTGCAGCCTTGCCCATCCATCTGCAGCCTTGTCCAGTGTCATTTGCAGCCTTGTCATTGTAGTCTTGAAGTATAAAAATGGCGCCGCCATGATACAGAGTCCTGTGTATCTCGGCGCCTCTCGGGTCCTTTCGACAGTGTAACAACATATTCGGTGACCCATCGCAGTTTGATACGAAAGTGACGTTCCGTCGCCGCCATCTTGCTACACCCCACAGTAAGGATACACTAAGAAGGGGTAAAGCAGACATCTTGTTACACCCACCGGTGTTTTGCATTTTACACATATTTATAACAGTAAAGTCAGTTTATATAGTGAAATACAGGATTTACAACTCCGTCTGACTACTTAGATCTTGAATTTTAAAAGCATCGGCAACCCTACTCATCTCACAGGTTTGCTAACCTGACAGAAGATCGCTGCTTTTAAAATTCAACATCTTCAAGTAGTCAGACGGAGTTGTAAGTAGTGTATTTCACTATATAAACTGACTAAATACGTGTAAAATGCAAAACTCCAGTGGGTATAACAACATGTCCGCTTTACCCCTTATTAGTGTATCCTTACTGTGGACGAGTGTGGGGTGTAGCAAGATGGCTGCGACGGAACGTCACTTCCGTAGCAAACTGCGATGGGTCGCCGAATATGTCCTTACAGTGGCTCTCGGGTCCTCTCGCAGTCCCGAGCGGAGCCAAGAGTAGCCGAGTGTACTCGTCTCGTCTCACAGTCACACCCAGTTTCTGTGTTATGCTCATTTTAGGGCGGGACTGGACGTGACTGTGAGCGGAGCCTAGCCGAGTACACTATGTATCTCGGCCGGGCCCCTTATTGGGCGGGGCCCATAGGCTTGAGCCCAGTCAAGCCAAATGGTAAGTCCTGCTCTGGATGCGTCTGAAGTAATCGCTTCTCTCTGTGGTCCTTACAATCTGCTCTAGCAATGTCTCAATAGCATCTCGCCATAACCTCAATATCCAAGTTGTGTCCCTCTAAAATTTCTTGCAATTTTTGGGTCACATATTCTACTGATTGCTGTGTTTTACAGATAGGTTTTTGGGGATTTGGGTAAAGGAGTAAGGTATAAACAATTACATACAGGTTGGAAAAGAAGCTTAGAATGCTTTGTTTTTACACGGCTTGGCAGGCAATTTAATGAACCTTATGTATCAACACATTCTATTTCCTCAGAGCTTCAAGTCCAATTTAGAGCCCATCTTAAAGTGGTTGTAAACCCTTACAAACCACTTTGACCTACAGGTAAGCCTAGATTAAGGCTTACCTGTAGGTCCAAGAAATATCTCCTAAACCTACACGGTTTAGGAGATATTTGCCAAAACACAGGCACCGCTGTCTACGGCACATGCGCCGTAGACACCGGCATGCAGGCGCACCGCTGTCAACGGCGATATGCCGTGAGTGGCGGCTCCCGTGCGCATGCGCGGGAGTGACGTCACCGCGGGGCTTTGTTGAATGACAGCGCCGGAGCAGCGAGACCCATCAAGAAGATGGAGGCTCCGTACACAAGGGGACAGCGGTGACTTCGCTGGCTCCTGTGTCAGATAAGTGACACCTTTGCAGGGAATCAAAGAGGAAGTAAACCCATCAGGGTTTACTTCCTCTTTAATGGGATTTGGAATCTCGTCAATTGTGATCAGTTTGGGATGATTCTGAGATCATTTCAAATTTTTGGACAGATACATTTGCAGTTGACCTCCTTCTGGCTTGCTTGTGACCCATCTCAAGCAGGTTTTGCATAACTGCTGAGAATCATAGCATTAACCTCAAGCCTGGCCCTTCAACCTCTTGTGATCTCTGTGAAAAATTAAGAGTGAAAACACACTTGACCTGTGCAAATGGTGTCAATTAAGACTGATGAAAAAAACAACAAGTTAGGAGCAGCTCGTTATAAGTGAAATAAAATAGTGAAAGTAACTAATAAAAATGTATTAAACCGCGCTCTCTGTGAATAATTACATTACCAATATGCAAAATTTTCAAAGATCGTGACTGCAAAAAATGTATACAAATATATATAGTGTCCCAAGTGGTGCACAAATTGCACCAAAATATAAATGCAAAAAACTGTGGAAAAAAAAAAACTGTGATGCAATAGAGTTCATTCAATTTTCAGTGCTCTATGATGTATTCCGGGTCTTGGTTAAAATATTCCACCACCATCAACACCTGCCACACATCCTACTCACCAGAATCCCATGGCATCCACTACAGCTACAGTATCATAACAGGCCCAACCGACAATCCCAACCGAAATTCCCAATGGCCACAAAGGTTGTCAGCAACAGGATTCAATTGGCATTCAATTGGCATCGATCGCTGGATGTTTTCAATGGATATACTCCAGATGGATGTAATGTCCTCAACAGGAAACCAGTGTTATTAGTGGAAAATAAAGAAAGATGGAACTTCCATGGTGAAGTATGTTTAGCATTTATTCCAAAAAGATTCCATTAAAAGTTTGAAAACAGCTTAAAAACAGCACAAATGCTTTTTCTTCAGCAGCTGACACTTGCACGTGCTTGAAAAAACGCCGTCAGTGTTCCAGGCTGCGTTTTAAAATAATTTTAAAAGGTTTAGGTTTTAAAATAATTTATTGCACAGCTCCGGGGTTCTTCTTCTGTCTTGGGGGGTCTTCTCACTGGACTCCTCCGCTATCTTCTGCTAGCTCTTTTACTAGTGGAGGAGCCCGACTTTCTTCTTTGCCGCCACCGTCCGGGGGTCTTCTTCCAACTTCGGGGGTCTTGTCCCCCTCTTCGGGGGTCTTGTCCCCCTCTTCGGTTCTTTTTGCTGGGCCTCCGCTTTCTGTCACAGTCCCAGCATCCTCCGGGACTGTGACATCATAAGGGGCAGGGACATCACCCGGTGACACCGTCCATTGTCCCTATATAAGTCACCGCACAATGCGCCCCTGTCATTATGGCCAGAGACAGCGTCAAGTCAACATCTCAAGGAAGAAGAAGAGAAGAAGAAGAGAAGGCGGCGATGACAACACCGCTAGAGCTGGAAGAAGGAGTGGCGGCCCGGCAAGAAGAATTGAAGAGGGGGACAAAACCCCCGAAGTCGGAAGAAGAGGCGGCGGCGACAGAAGACCGGGCCACCGCTAGTAAAAGAGCTATAGGAAGAAAGTGGAGGCCCGGCAAGAAGAACTGAAGAGGGGGACAAGACCCCCGAAGAGGGGACAAGACCCCCGAAGTTGGAAGAAGACCCCTGGACGGAGGTGGCGAAGAAGAAAGCCAGGCTCCTCCGCTAGTAAAAGAGCTAGCAGAAGATATCGGAGGAGTCCGGCGAGAAGACCTCCCATTACTGCCAGTGTAACGCCATATAGTTCTGTGTGCGTTACCGCCAGTTTAACGCCATGTAGTTTTGTGTGTGTTACTGCCAGTTTAATGCCATATATGTTTTTTGTGTGTTACTACTGCCAGTTTAACGCCATATAGTTCTGTGCGTTACTGCAAATTTAACGCCATTTACTTCTGTGTGCGTTACTGCCAGTTTAACGCCATATAGTTTTGTGTGCGTTACTGCCAGTTTAACGCCATATAGTTTTTTGTGCGTTACTGCCTTAACTTCTGCCTTGTGGATTCTGCCCCCTTCTGTGCATTCACACATGCAGGTTCCCTACTTTTTTCACGTAAGGCCGTTCCATCTCTCTACCCATCATGTGGAAAGGGAATGTTCTGGTATCGTTGGGCAAGGCAGTCAGCCGTAAAATCCATCTTACTGCTGACACATGGTCCAGCAAGCATGGGCAGGGACAATATATTTAGTTGACAGCACACTGGGTAATGCTGCTTGCAACTTGAAAGGTTGCAGGACAGGGCTCGGTGCTGCAGCTTGTTGTGCCCCCTTGTCTCCATACAGCTGGTGGTGATGATGCCAGACCTGTGAGCTCTACCCCCTTATCCTCCTCCTCCACCTCCATGCCCTCCTCTGCAGAATTGTCCTATGAATATCAGGTACCTCTTAAGTGTTCAAAGGGCTATTCCATGAGTCAGGCTAAAAGCTGCCATGCATTGCTTCAACTGGTGTGTTTAGGGGACAGAGACCACACCGCAGCAGAGATTCTTGCAGCTCTGCAGTGACAGGCCCACACCACGCCAGCTGGAACCAGGAATGGTGATGTATGATAATGGCTTAAACCTCCTGTCCGCCCTTAGACAGGGAAAGTTGACACATGTGCCATGCTTGGCACATGTCCTCAATTTGGTGGTGCAGCATTTATTAAATATGTACCCAGGGTTGCAAAATGTGCTAAAGCTGGCCTGAGGGATTTCTGAATTTTTTTAGTCCTCGCCACCCAGGTCTGTCAGCTTCCACATCCCATCGACAGTGTTTGCATCAAATTACCCCGGGGCCAAAACAGAGATGGTGAGCTTTCCAGCTGACGATCCACTGACTTACTGGGTCATGAGAATAGACCACTGGCCAGAACTTGCCCTGTATGCTATTGAGTTGTTGGGCTGCCCTGCATCCAGCGTGCTTTCAGAATGAATTTAGTGCTGCAGGAGGTTTCGTTACTGTTCATAGAACGCGTCTGTCCACAGACTCCGTGGACCGTTTTACTTTTATAAAAATTAATCAGTCCTGGATCACCAGCTATGAAGCCCCTGATGCCGATAACACTGATTAAGTCTTTTTGGGTTGTGGACTTCGAGGCTGCCATTGCTTTAAGGACATTCAATCATTTCATCTGGAAGAATGTTTTTGGTATAGGTTTCATGGGGATGAATAACACCCAAAGATCAATTTTTAGGTACCTGTTTTGCATTTTTTTTTGCCTTCATTGAGAGCACCTCTATAGGGTTACGGTGGGGAGGCGCCCCCAACACCCAAAGTGTACTTTTTCTGCACCTATTTCAGGTGCATATCATTGCAATTTTTTACAGCAAGGCCATTTCTTGCTTTCATCAAGATTACCTCTGTAGGGTTACGGTGGGAAGGCGCCACCGACACCGGACCAATTTTTGCGCCCCCGTTACTTCTATCCAAAGTCAAAGTGACAACAGAATGTGTCCAAAAATCTCTAATCTTGTTCCCAGTGCACTACATTGTGGCCTCATCATACACACTGGCTCCCCAGCTGTTGATGAGCAAAATAAAGGCAGCTTGCAGGGAAAATTTAATTTTTTTGGGGCTTTATAAATGAAATTATTGCTGCAGCAGATTCTAGACATGATACAGATCTGCCACTTTACAGGTAGACAAAGGGACCCCCCCCCCCCGGCACTATATTGGAAGGAATTTTTCATTTTTATGCTTTCACTTTAAGAATCAAAAAATCACTGCTTATTTAAAAATGATGTTTTTCACAAACTTCTTTTTTTTATTGATACATTTCCTCCAGGGCAGGACCCGGACCCCTATAACCATTGTATGCCCAATCACTTGCATATAGGCCTTCAAAATGGGCACTTTTGATTTTTGACATTCGGGTCCCATTGACTTTAATGGGGTTCTTTATTCGGGGCTGAATGTTTGCAGTGTTGAAAGTTTTGGTGCGAACCGAACAGGGGTCAGTTCGGCCCATCCCTACCAATTAGGACACAAAGCGTTGTCGGAGCGTGATTGGACAAAGTGATTGGCCAGTCACGGCTCAGTGCTCATAGACCCACCCCACGCAATAAAGGTTCCTTCCCTTAGGAAGCTTTTGTGGTGTGTTGTTGTAGTGGAGATAGATAGAGCAGGGCTCAGTTTTCTACTAGCAAGTAGTGTTAGTATAGTGTGAGTATAGTGTGTCAGTATAGTGTATTGTGTTAGTGTAGTGCAATGTCGCAGTCCCGCTATACAGTAAGTCGATCGCTGCCATTACTAGTATAAAAACAAAAAAAAATTCCATTAAAATATCCCATAGTTTGTAGATAACTTTTGCACAAACCATTTATTATCAGCTTTTTGGGATTTTTTTTGACCAAAAATATGTAGCAGAATACATATTGGCCTAAATTGATAAAGAAATTAGATTTTTTTTTTTACATTTTTTTATTGGATGTGTTTTATAGCAGAAAGTAAAAAATGTTGTTTTTTTTTTTACTTTTTTTTTATAGCACAAAAAAATAAAGAGATGATCAAATACCACCAAAAGAAAGCTCTAAAATAACGCAGTGCCGTATCGCAAAAAATGGCCTGGTCATCCGGGGGTGGGAGGGTAAATCTTTCGGAACTGAAGTGGCTAAAGTGCACCAAGCGTCTCTTTTCATTCAATAAAGTGCATCCAATCACACAGTTTCTGTTCAATTTGGGTAATGACCCCCCCCCCCTCCACCATGTCTGAGAGGCCAACAAGGAGAGGCAGATGTTCCCATGCCAATATGAGGGGGCCCAGCAGCGTATGTGTACGCACGCAAAGGTGGACGTGGTCTGTCCTCAGGCAGGGTGGTGGACATACAGTATAGGTGTGCCGCAAATCAGGGGCTCAGATAAATTATGTGTAGAGCAGTCTATAGAGAATCCATCAATCCATAATAAATTGACAATGATAACAAGGAATAGCGCCCCATCATTTGTGTCAGTGGGAGGAATAGTGCCCCATCATTGGTTGGAGTGGGAGGAATAGTGCCCCATCATTGGTGTCAGTGGAAGGAATAGTGCCCCATCATTGGTATCAGTGGGAGGAATGGTGCATCAAAAGCCACACAAAGGCAAGCAAAGGGCCACAGTTTGGAGACCACTGCTATAGAGAATTCATCATTTTAAGATACAATAACAATATATATGTAATTTATGTGCAGAGCAGTCTCTATGGAGAATCCATCACCTTTTCATCATGTGGCATTTGTAATAATATAGAACATGGTCAGGGATCTCCTAGTGAGCGCCACATCACTATTTCTCCTTCTTCACGTATATAGAACACCCCATAATACCTAGAGAACAGTGCTTATATCTTTTATCTTATAAATAAATCTTGTATTAAAATAATAATAATAATAATAATAATATCTGTGCATAGGATCCTTTCCCTGTATACGGATTACGTTGTTTAAAAAGCCAAGGATAGAAGGTAGAAATCACATCTCCTCTGCAGTTGCTTGAAGACCAAAAACTCTTTTATTTATTTATTTAATGCTGAATCGTTTTCTTTTTTTTTTCCCCCCCGCGGTAAATGAGCTTTGCGCTTGCTCCATTTGACCTCCCGATACAAAATGACTTTTTGGATTGTGTGTCACGCTGCGCTGTGAAAAGATATCGCCCACCCACCGACTTTCCAACCATCTAAGATGTGTGGGTGGTCTCCATGGCATTCCCTTATCAGAAAAAAAAAAAAAAAATGTTCCACCACACCGACAAGAGCTAAAAAAGAAATAAAATTGCTCTACTCTTCTGATGACTTTGCACGGGGAGGCCGGGGGAGGTCGGGGGGGGGGGGGGGGGTCCTGTGAGCTTCTAAGGGGAATTCATGGAGAAATGTTCATGAGAAAGCTGTCCAAAGGAAGCCAGTCTGCTTCACCCACCACCTGTACGTTCCTTGTAGACCGCACCGATTATTATATCTCCGTTATGGCTCTGGTGATTCCGCAACAACATTATCATTGCTTATTATATAAAGTGATGCCTATATTATTTTTCAAGGCCAGACAAGCCTTTTTTTTTTCTTTTTTCTTTTTATTTTTTTTTTAACAGCAATATTGTTTAATTTTTTTTTTTTTTTTAAGTTTTAATTAAAACTCTTTATAATTTTTTTTAATTTTTTTATGGAATCTACAGGAAAAAGACGTAACCTTTAACAAAATAACATCAAGGGGGTGAATAAGGTTCAGGAGTGTTCAGTATTTTTAATATGTAGCCAAGCTCAAGAACACGGGGACATGACTTCAATCTGATAAAACTGGATGAAAGTCCAAAACTAATCTTAGAAAGTATTATTTTACCAACAGGGTAGTTGATGCTTGGAACAGACTTCCAGCAGAGGTAGTGAGTCAAGTCAACAGTAAGTGGATTTAAATGTGCTTGGGACAAACAGAGACCTATACTCAAAAAAAAAAAAAAAAAAATACATTCAAAAACATATATAAATTTAAAAAAAATATGGCAGACTTGACGAACATAGATCTATACTCAGACAAAAAATTAACAAAATAGAATACAAAAACATGTATAAAGGGAAAAAAATGGCAGACTTGACAAACCTAGATCTATACTCTAGACAAAAAAGTTAGCAAAAAAAAAAAAAGTACCAAAACTTATATAAAATGAAAAAAAAAAAAAAATAATAAAAAAGAAAATGGTAGACTTGACAAATATAGATCTAACATAAATCTAGATACTCAGACAAAAAGTTTACAAAATAGAATACAAAAATATGTATAAAGGAAAAAATAAATAAATAAAAATGGCAGACTTGACAAACATAGATCTATACTCTGACACAAAGTTAACAAAGTAGAATACAAAAACCTGTATAAAGAAAAAAAAAATAAAATGGCAGACTTGACAAACATAACCTTTATGGAAGACAAAAAAGTTATCAAAAAGAAAAAATACCAAAACTTATATAAAATTAAAAAAAAAGAAAAAAAGAAAATGGCAGACTTGACAAGCATACATCTATACTCAGACAAAAAGTTAACAAAATAGAATGCAAAAACATGTATAAAGGAAAAAAAAATGGCATTCTAGACAAAAAAGTTAGCGAAAAAAAATATACCAAAACGTATATAAAATTAAAAAAATAGGAAAAAAAAAGAAAATGGCAGACTTGAGAAACATAGATCTATACTCAGACAAAAAGTTAACAAAATAGAATACAAAAACCTGTATAAAGAAAAAAATAATAAAATGGCAGACTTGACAAACATAACCTTTATGGTAGACAAAAAAGTTATCAAAAAGAAAAAATACCAAAACTTATATAAAATTAAAAAAAAGAAAAAAAGAAAATGGCAGACTTGACAAGCATACATCTATACTCAGACAAAAAGTTAACAAAATAGAATACAAAAACATAAAAAATAATAAAGAAAGAAAGAAAGAAAAAAAAAAAAAGAAAATGGCAGACTTGACAAACATAATTTATACTCTAGACAAAAAATTTAGCAAAAAATAAATAAAAATACAAAAACCTATATAACTTAAAGAATAAAAAAAGAAAAGGGCAGACTTAACAAACACAGAGCTATACTAATGCCGCGTACACACGATCAGAATTTTGGTTGGAAAATTATGGTTTTCCCGATGGAATTCCGACGGGATTTCTCTCAAGCTGTCTTCCATACACACGGTCACACCAAATTCCGACCGTCAAGAACGCGGTGACCTACAACACGTACGACGGGAAAAAGAAAGTTCAATACCCAGTAGCCAATAGCTTCCGACATGTAGTTGAATCTGAGCATGCGTGAGTTTTGGCGTGTCGGAACTGCATACACACGAATGCATTTTCGGATAGGAACTTTTTCCAACTGAAAAATTGAGAACCTCCTCTCAATCTTTTGCTGGCCGAAATTCAGCCAGCAAAAGTCCGATGGAGCATACACACGGTCGCATTTTCCGACCAAAAGCTCTCATCGGTCTTTTGCTGGCCGAATTTCCGATCGTGTGTACGTGGGAAAAGACGAAAAAAAAAGTTAAGATTCTTTAAGATCATTTGCTCACTGACTTTGTTCTCTATCCGGACCTACAGCATATGTATTTATAGACTTTTGATGCAATATGTTCAACTATAGTGTATGGTGTTACGCTGTTTATCTGTTAACTCTGTATGCTTTTGGAACCAATGTTTTTATGCTTGTAACCTTTTAGTCTTACATCATTTTCAATAAAATTCAAGTTTGAAAAAAGAGATAAAATAGTTAACAAAAACAAAAAAAGGGCAGACTTGACAAACATACTGTAGATCTTAAAAAAAGTTAAGAAAAAAAAAATACTAAAACATGTATAAATTAAAGAAAAAAAGAAAAGAAAAGGAGAGACTTGACAAACATACTGTAGGTCTATACTAAGACAAAAAAAGTAAAAAAAAAATACAAAACCTGTATAAAAATAAAAAATAAATTAAAAAAAAGGCAGGCTTGACAAACAGAGTTATACCAAGGTACATTTTGCAAAAAAAGTCATACTTGACAAACATAGTATAGATCTATACTATAAAGAAAAAAAGAAAAAAACATCAGACTTGACAAACATAGATCTATACTCAGACAAAAAAGTAAAAAAAAAAAAAAATACAAAAATCTGTATACAACTAAAAAATATATTAAAAAAAAGGGCAGGCTTGACAAACAGAGTTATACCAAGGTACATTTTGCAACAAAAGTCAGACTTGACAAACATAGATCTATACTCAGACAAAAAAGTAAAAAATAAATAAATAAATAAAAATACAAAAACCTGTATAAGACTAAAAAATAAATAAAAAAAGGGCAGGCTTCACAAACATAGAGTTATACCAAGGTAAGCTTAGCATAAAAACAAAAACACGTATAAATAAAAAAATAAAAAAACATCAGACTTGACAAACATAGATCTATACTCAGACAAAAAAGTAAAAAAAATAAAAAATAAAAAAATAAAAATACAAAAACCTGTATAAGACTAAAAAATAAATAAAAAAAGGGTAGGCTTGACAAACAGAGTTATACCAAGGTAAGTTTAGCAAAAAAACAAAAGCATGTATAAAGAAAAAAAGAAAAAAAGTCAGACTTGACAAACATAGATCTATACTCAGACAAAAAAAGAAAAAAATAATACTAAAACACGTATAAATGAAAAAAAAAAGAAAAAAGGGGCAGGCACCGTGTGTTTTTTTTTTTTTTTTTTACCATGACTTTATAACGAAACAAACAAAAATTATAGTTTGATAATTGATTATTAAAAAAAAAAAATTTGAATAATAATGTATTTAAAAGATACAATAAAATTGAAAAGAGAAAGGGAGGGGAGAGGAAGAGAGGCGCCAAGCCACCAATAGTAAAGTTCTATTCAATCAAACAATGATAAATAACATATGCACTCACAAGCGTCTCAGTGAGTGAGATATGAAAGTAAAAGTCTGGAGACGACACGAGAATCAACATGGAGCCAGAGCCGCTGGGATCGCCGGGGGGGAAGTCAGAGCCTGGGCATGGATCTGGGTGAACAGGCAGGAAGCCGCAGCGGGAGACCCAGGAGAAATGTCAGTGGAGCTGTCAAGAGCCTGAGATCCATAAGCCAATCGGCACACGTTTTTTTAGGACACACCCCACTCCGATTGGCTCACAGCTCTCAGGGTCTTGACAGCTTAAAGGACCTGGCAATCTGCCCTCCATTAGTTTCTTTGGAGGACAGGTGAGACATTGGGGTCTTTTAGACCCCTGATCTCTCATTAAAGAGAAAAATTTTACAAATTTGTCCCTTATGTGATAAAAAAAAAACCCAAAAAAACTGTTTAGTAAAAACAAAATGTAAACGGGAAAAAAGTAAAGTTACACCCATGCACTTGAAATCCCCCCCCCCTAAAAAAAAAACAAAAAAAACAATGTGAGCCCCCCGCACCCACATACATATATGTATGAACATAAATTCAGATTCAGAATACTTTCTTTTTCTGAAGGGAAATTATTATTATTATTATTATTATTATTATATTTAATGTATTATTATGCAGAGAGCTTTATATACAATACTGTATACTTTTATTTACAATACTGTACTTTTTTACAGCACAGAAATTATTAAGATATAATTCAACGAAGAACAAAGCAAAACACAATAACAAACATAACATAAATCACTGCTAACAACAAATTAACATATGCAATAATCATGGATTTAAATAAAACCAAATTAAAAACTAAACAAAGTAACATACTATAATAAACATACCATCATATTAAAACTCTGCATTAAATAAATAACAACAGTTGAAAAAAATAAAATGCACGCATCGGGGGGAGGGGGCACTGGTGCACAAAAACGTTGATTGGACTACACAAGTTACATATCGCCACGCTCTCCAGAGTAAAAGTTATAATTCTAGGCCAATTTTTTTTTAATGTTATTTTTTTTACAGCTAACGCTAAAGTGATGATCTGCATTGGCTTTTAAAGCTTCCCCTATAGAAAAATATAAGATACCAACATATGTTGCCATTTCGTGGTCACGTGCAATTTTCTTTACATGTTTAGTATGTATATATTTAGCATTTTATTTATTATTTATTATAGTTTAGCATAAAACTGGGTAATATATTGTGTTATGTGCCCAAAAAAATAACTTTAGTGTTTTTTTTTTTTTTTTTTTTTGCTGAAAGTTGGCATTTCATAAACCATTGTGCGAATATCGTGTGACATAAAAAAATTAATAAAAAAATGGAACTACCCATATTCTCCAGGGGGTCTGCTTTCAGAAAAAATATAATGTTTGGAGGATTTTATGTAATCTTCTGGCCTAAAATGTTTTATTTTATTTTTTTGCATTTTTTTTGCATTTTATTTATTATAGCTTACCAAAAAATGGGTAATATATTGTGTTTATGTGCCCAAAAATAACTTTAGTGTTTTGGGGTTTTTTTGCGCTGAAAGTTGGCATTTCATAAACAATTGTGCTAATATTTGTGACATTAAAAAAATAAAAAATGGAACTACCCATTTTCTCCAGGGAGTCTGCTTTCGGAAGATATATAATGTTTGGAGGATTTTATGTAATCTTCAGGCCTAAAATGTTTTATTTATTTTTTTTGCATTTTATTTATTATAGCTTACCAAAAATTGGGTAATATATTGTGTTTCTGTGCCCAAAAATAACTTTAGTGTTTTGTTTTTTGCGCTGAAAGTTGGCATTTCATAAACAATTGTGCTAATATTGTGTGACATTAAAAAAAAAAAAAAATAGAACTACCCATTTTCTCCAGGGAGTCTGCTATCGGAAGATATATAATGTTTGGAGGATTTTATGTAATCTTCAGGCCTAAAATGTTTTTTTTTTTTTTTTTTTAAACGTGTGCAAGAACAGCTCTGGTAGCGAAAGGGATAAAGGATGTTGAAAAATAGAAGACGTATTGGCAGGATATCCATGTGAAAATAAAGGGAAAAAAAGGCATAAAAAAAAAAAGGAAAACGAATGCAGCCACTACATCAAATGTTTGTCTGCGACATATTTTATTTTTTATTTTTGCCGTTTAATACCGCTTTAAGAGGAACTGACCTGCACCGGAGCTGTTACTCAGATATTTGATTTACATATCGTTATGGATTATTTTGTTATTGGACTTAAGGTGAACTTATCTGCACTGGAGCACCATTTGTATTTACATAATTGATTTATATATTTTAATGAATTTGTTATTTCCTTATTTTGCATATTATTACTATTATTATTATTATTATTATTGTGTATATATCATTTTATTTTTAATTTATTTCAGGACAAATGACACCGGATTTCTAACCTTCAAGGAACATTTGCCGGTCTCTCAAATTGTCATCACCGATACAAACAGATCGGGGTCCGAAGTGGCGTGGAAAATTGGTCCTTTGCGTTGTTATGGAGACAGTAAGTTCATTTTTCTTTTGTGATTATACGGCAGCTACCAAATACAGTTGCAGTATAAAAAAAAAAAAAAAAAACGAGACAGACCTGAGCCAATCACATTAAGCAATCCATCAAAAAAACATAAATAGATGTTTTAGACATGTGAGCTCAGTAGATGCAGAGACAGGGGAAAGAGAACATGCAACATATGAGTTTTTTGGCTCCATACACATTAGCACTCTTAGTAGGGTCTGGTATGCATTTAGGGGGGAACCCCATGCCAAAATCTAAAAAAAAAAACAAAAAAAAAAAAAAAAACAGCATGTGGTTCCCCCCTAAATCTAGTATGAATTGCGGGGGACTCCCACACTGTTTTTTATTCTCAGGTTTTAAATGCTTCCAAATCTTTTGTTTACATTCAGCTATCAGCAGGGAAACCCCGCTGACAGCTGTTGAGTCAGTAGTTGTTAAGGACGCGGGCGGGGCGGCCTGGCAAGCTCATTCCTTAACAACTAAGGACTCATGGAAAATATGGATGTAAGGAGGGTGGGATTATTATTACGGCGCCAATTAAACATGAAATTATGACATGGAATTACCGATATCTCGAATGGTTAGATATTATACATAGAGATTTTTTGAACAACAAAGCTTTATTGAAAAAACAAACTTTTTAGATTAAAAAAATTCTGTGTATTAACAGACGTTTTACAAAAAATACCACAGTACAAGAATAAAAATATTCAATCCACTCAGTTTGAATTGCTGGTCAAGAAAGTCCCGACATGTTTTCGCCATAATCATGGCTTCTTCAGGGTAACCAATTCTTTAACCCAAAGGAGAATGAATAGCAACTAAGGGTAGCAATAAATAATAAATAATTATTTACAGAAAGAGAAAAAGATGCATAATAACATACCGCCCAATTCCCCCCCCCGCCGAAATAGTCTACATAAATCAATTGATACAAGAAAAACCACAGAAAATTAATTGCTACAATTAAACTGCAATTAGATACATACCCCTGGCTCATCCACGGGCCCACAGTCGATGGAGCTATCCCAAAAACAGGGAAAGCGAATGGAACAACCAAGTCTTAGGTGTCACCCATAGTGACTGCAGGGTGTAGAGAGGAGGCCAATCAATATAAATTATAAAATTTAATTAGAAGGTCAAAAAAAGAGAGAATGTGTAGTATTACAACTGGGGCATACAAAGGAGATATATGTCTCACATACATACCGATCAAAATTGGTATAGAAAATATATATCGGGGACGCTGGGAGTTTTTAACGGAATTATGAAGAGGGGAACGTGATAGCAAAATAGCCTGAATGCAAACAAAAGAAAAACATTTTTTGAATTAAAAAGAAGAAGAAAAAAAAAAGAGAAAAAAAGGGGGGGGGGGGGGGGAGTTCATAAATATGCTTACCTAAATCCTAACCTAAGGATGTTTGAGAGACCTCACCAATTAAATGCAATCGTTGGTATCGGACAGCTGAGCCCAACCACAACAGGGCTGAGTAGTGATCAAATTGTTTAATGGTGTGGCCCCTAATGATGTTCCTTTTATCCTTTTTAGAATGACAGTCTGTCTATGGAAACAAGGCAGATTGCCGTTCTGTCAGTGGGGAAGGCATTGATCCTGTGTTCCTGCTAATCAGGAACACGGATCTGTGTCTTCCCATAGTACAAGTACCTCCCACACTATTAGAAAACACTGACTAGGCACACATTTAACCCTTTGCTCACCCCTGATGTTAACCCCGTTCCCAGCCAGTATCATTAGTACAGTGACAGTGCATATTTTTTAGCACTGATCACTGTATTAGTGTCACGGGTCCCTAAAAAGTGTCAGTTATTGTCCCGGGACTGCGATATTGTGGCGGACAGTTGGGACACTAACTGACACTTTTTGGGGAACAGTAATACTAATACAATGATCTAAAATATAGTCACTATCTGTACTAATGACACTGGCTGGGAAGGAGGTTAACATTAGGGGTAAGGAAAGGGTTAAATGTGTGCCTAGCCAGTGTTTTCTAATAGTGTGGAAGGTACTTGTACTGTCATTGGTACAGTGAAAGTACATATTTTTAGCACTGATCACTGTATTAGTGTCACTGGTCCCCCAAAAGTGTCAGTTAGTGTCTCGACTGTCCGACGCAATATCGCAATCCATTACTAGTAAAAAAAAAGAAAAATTCCATAAATATATCCCTTAGTTTGTAGACGCTATAACTTTTGCACAAACCAATCAATTTATGCTTATTGGGATTTTTTCCCCCAAAAAATATGTAGCAGAATACATATTGGCCTAAATTGATGAAAAAATTCGATTTTTTTTAAATTTTTTGATTGAATGTTTTATAGCAGAAAGTAAAAAATATTGTTTTCTTTTTTCAAAATGGTCGGCCTTTTTTTTTTGTTTATAGCGCAAAAATAGAGGCGATCAAATACCACCAAAAGAAAGCTCTATTTGTTCTACTCTATCTATATGTAGGAGAAAAGAAAAGACATACATTTTATTTGGGTACAGCGTCACACGACCGCGCAATTGTCAGTTAAAATAACGCAGTGCCGCATGGCGAAAAACGGCCTGGTCATGAGGGGGGGGGGGAATCATCAGGAGCTGAAGTGGTAGAGTAGTGAAGGATGGAAACCCCTGTAAAGTTTTTATTGTTGTCAGTGTACCTTGCTGGGGATTCATTCACCCTCTGAAACTGTACAAAAATAGTTTTGTTTCCCTTTTCAGGAAATTTTTGGAACTCTGCCTCGTTCACCGCTCTGGCATCCTACCTCTACTTCCCGGCATCCCATGTGGACTTCAGCACTGATATCGTGTTTTTCTTTAAAACCACCAGCTCCTCCGGGGTCTTTCTGGAAATCCTTGGGGTGAAGGACTTCATAAAAGTCGAGTTAATCTGTGAGTATTACTATAATAAAAATTATTTTATTTTGGATGTTCATTGTCATTAGATTTTTTTTTTATATGCAATGCAAACATTGCAAGTTTATGAATTTGAACTGCTATTAACACCTTGCTGGTTATGTATAGCAGAGCTCAAAGTGGGAGAGGGCAAAGCAGCACAAGAAGCCTCTGCAATTAGTGATGGACGAACTTCCGACGGGACGTTTCGCGAACGCGAAACGCGAACGGACACAAACGTTCGCGAAAACGACCGTTCGCCGCGGGCTCCATTGACTTCAATGGGAGGCGAATTTCGCAAACCTTTAGGTCGAATTTGCGGCCACGGGGTAATTATTAGGGGGTAGCACGTAGTCCCACCACCTGGACAATAGCATAATACATGTATGAGGTGAATTTGGGATCGATAACTACAAGCATTTTTTTTTTATTTGGGAAATTGTTCTGACAATTCAGGACTATGGAGCTAATGAAGGCAATGGAGGAGAGGGAAGGTCAGGGACCAGGGTAGGCAAACAAGAGGGTGCAGGAGATACAGAGCACTGACAGCAGCACCGTAATACAGAGCACTGACATCAGCACCGTGACATACAGCGCTGACAGCAGCTCCGTGACATACAGCGCTGACAGCAGCTCCGTGACATACAGCGCTGACAGCAGCTCCGTGACATACAGCGCTGACAGCAGCTCCGTGACATACAGCGCTGACAGCAGCTCCGTGACATACAGCGCTGACAGCAGCACCGTGACATACAGCGCTGACAGCAGCTCCGTGACATACAGCGCTGACAGCAGCTCCGTGACATACAGCGCTGACAGCAGCTCCGTGACATACAGCACTGACAGCAGCTCCGTGACATACAGCGCTGACAGCAGCTCCGTGACATACAGCGCTGACAGCAGCACCGTGACATACAGCGCTGACAGCAGCTCCGTGACATACAGCGCTGACAGCAGCTCCGTGACATACAGCGCTGACAGCAGCTCCGTGACATACAGCGCTGACAGCAGCTCCGTGACATACAGCGCTGACAGCAGCTCCGTGACATACAGCGCTGACAGCAGCTCCGTGACATACAGCGCTGACAGCAGCTCCGTGACATACAGCGCTGACAGCAGCTCCGTGACATACAGCGCTGACAGCAGCTCCGTGACATACAGCGCTGACAGCAGCTCCGTGACATACAGCGCTGACAGCAGCTCCGTGACATACAGCGCTGACAGCAGCACCGTAAGCAGCCCCAGGAGGAAGTCAGCACAGCACAGGGATGGTGTGATCCCCTCATAATAAGAACCCCCAGGAGGAAGTCAGCACAGCACAGGGATGGTGGGAGCCCCTCATAATAAGAACACCCAGGAGGAAGTCAGCACAGCACAGGGATGGTGGGAACCCCTCATAATAAGCAGCCCCAGTAGAAATATGACACCGCTCAACCTCTTCAAAGAGGAGGGTAGGGGCATATAGTACGGTGTGCTTTTTTGGGTCAGGGAAGTGAGCCAAATGAATTAAGAAGGTCTGTGTGCTTGATTCCAAAAATTGTTTATAGACATATACATGGTCTACTGATCACATGTGTTGAATTCCTCCGAGATCCATGCCTCATTCATTTTTAGAAATGTGAGGTAGTTAACACTGTGGTGAGCTAGGCGAGTACGCTTATCGGTCACAATCCCCCCTGCTGCGCTGAACGTCCTTTCGGACAGGACACTGGATGAGGGGCAAGCCAACAGTTCGATTGCAAATTGGGCAAGCTCTGGCCAGAGGTCAAGCCTGCCCACCCAGTAGTCTAGGGGTTCATCACTCCTCAGAGCGTCCACATCGGCCGTTAACCCAATGTAGTCGGACACCTGACGGTCTAGGCGTTCCCTGATGCTGGATCCGGATGACACCTGTCGATGGGTCGGCTGAAAGAATGACCTCATATCCGAAGTCACCAACACATCTTCAAACCGGCCTCTTCTTGCAGGCGCTGTTGGATTGGTACCCGCAAATCCTTCTCTGGGAGTGGGAATTGCTCCTCTGCCAGCGCACGCAAAAGCAGAATGCAGCATTTCTCGAAGCAAGGCCTGGAAGTGCTGCATTCTGACAGCCCTCTGCGACGGCGGTAACATTTCCGCCATTTTGTGTTTGTACCGGGGGTCTAAGTACGTTGCCACCCAGTACTGGTCCTTGACCCTCATGCTTTTTATACGGGGGTCCCTATTAAAACACTGGAGCATGAAGGCCCCCATTTGCACTAAAGTGGAAGCGGTGTGGTGGCCTGGCTCCTGCTCATCATCCAGGATAATGTCGTCCTCTTCATTCTCCTCTCCCCATCCTCGCACAACAGGGATCCCAGAAAGGTTTAAAGCATGCTCTTCTTGCTCCTGCTCATCCGCCCCGGCACCATCCTCCTCTGACTCCTCATCAGACTCCTGTTGTTGACTTGTCTCAGATAGAGTAGCCCCCCCTGGGAATTCATCCAGCATTGCGACTTCCTCATCTTCCCGCTCCTGCTCCTCCACAGCCTGATCAATGACACGACGCAATGCACGCTCCAGAAAGAAGGCATAAGGTACCATGTCACTGATGGCGCCATGGCTGCGACTGACCAGTTTGGTGATCTCCTCAAATGGCCGCAGAAGTCTGCATGTGTCGCGCATGAGCAGCCACTGGCGCGGTGAAAAAAAACCCAGCTCCCCAGAACCGTTTCTTTCGCAGAGTTCATACAGGTAGACGTTAACTGCACGTTTCTGCTGGAGCAGCCTATCAAGCATATAGAAGGTTGAGTTCCATCGCGTCGGGCAATCGCAAATAAGACGTCTGACCGGCAGATGGTGTCGCCGCTGAATGTCAGCAAGGCGAGCCATGGCCGTGTAAGATCTTCTGAAATGGGCCGAGATTTTCCTTGCCTGCCGCAAGATGTCCTGGACCCCAGGGTATTTGACAAGGAATCGCTGCACGACCAAGTTTAAGACGTGTGCCATGCACGGCACGTGCGTGATTTTGCCCTGTTTCAATGCGCTAAGCAGATTGGCACCGTTGTCACACACCACTTTACCAACTGTCAAATTGAGCGGTGTTAGCCACTCATCTGCCTGTGAACGCAAAGCTGAAAGGAGTGCCGGGCCAGTGTGGCTCTTTGCTTCCAGGCACAACAGACGCAGCACGGCATGGCAACGTCTCACCTGGCATGTGGAATAGGTTCTGGGGAGCTTGGGCGGTGCAGTGGAAGAGACGCTAGCAGCGGAAAAGGAGGAGGCAGCTGAGGAGGAGAGGGAGGAGGATGGAGTAGGAGGAGGAGAAGAAGAGTCAGGCCTGCATGCAATCCGTGGCGGTAAAACCAAATCTACACGGGTGCCACGGGTTACATGCTTGACGGCCGTCAGAAGGTTCACCCAGTGGGCAGTAAAACTGATATACCTTCCCTGCCCGTGTTTGCTAGACCACGTGTCTGTGGTCAGATGTATCTTGGCACCGACACTGTGTGCCAGAGATACATTCACTTGCCGCTGAACATGGCCATATAGCTCTGGGATGCCCTTCTCTGAGAAATACTTCCTTCCTGGGACCTTCCATTGTGGTGTTCCAATGGCCACAAATTTGCGAAAGGCCTCCGAGTCCACCAGTTTATATGGCAGTAGTTGGCGGGCTATGAGTTCTGACAAGCCAGCCGCCAACCGTTGGGCAAGAGGGTTATCCGGCGTCATCATTTTTTTACGCTCAAACATTAGGCCCACGGAAGCCTGCCTTTTTGCAGAAAAATGTGAGCTTGGCGTGATGGAAGGTGGAGTGGAGGACAATTGTGAGGAGAGAGGAGAAGGAGAAGTAGAAGACGAGGCTGGACGGTGAGAGCCTGCAGTGTGGCTTTGTGTGTTCCGTTGCTCCCACTGGGCTCGGTGATGGCTGCTCATGTGCCTTCTTAAGGCGGTCGTCCCTAGGTGAGTATTGGGCTTACCGCGACTAACGCGTTGACTGCAAAGATTGCAGATGGCAACGCTATTGTCAGCAGCGGACACGTTAAAAAAAGCCCACACTGCGGAGCCATGTGCCGGTGTCCTGGGAGCGCCAGATGTGACCGTACATGGTCGATGACTCGCTCCTGATACATTTGCAGTCTGCTTTGTCCCTGCTGTGCAATGTAAGTCATTGCTGCTTCTCCTCCCTATCTGCTGGTCCATATCTCCCTCTGAACTCCCCTCCTCTTCCTCTCTTGTGGGCACCCACGTGACATCACTAGACACGTCATCATCAACGTCACCTTCCCCACCGCTATAAGTAGAGTAGGCAGCAACACCGGGGACCAACCTCCTCCTTGGGCTGATCTGGGTACTGGCGTCAGACTGCTGAGTAGCGCTTGTTGCTACCTCCTCTTCCTGATCCAATACCAAGAGTGGCTGCGCATCAGAAATGTCCTCTTGATATGGATCGGAAAATAATTCCAGTGACTCAAGCGGAAGGTATGTGGTGGTGGTGGTGGTGGTCGTGTTGTTGGTGGTAGTGTCTTTGGGGGTGCACATAGCAGAGAGTGAAGAAGAGGGTGCAGATCGAGAGGATGAGGAGGGTGCAGAAGAGTAAGGCTGAGCGAGCCACTCAACCAAGTCTGGTGCATCCTTTAAAGTAATTGAACGCACCTTCTGCAACTTCCCACTTTGGCTCAAGCCTGTTGCTCCTGCCCTACCCCTACCACCCCTGCGGAAGGGCCTGCCTCTTCCTCTGCATGTCATTTTTTAAATGACCCTGTGACAAAACTCTTAGTCCCTATACCGCTGAAGGACTGCTGCAGTATAGGTGAGCGGTCAGCAGTGGTGCACGTCAACCCTATCTATTGTGGACCTATAGCGGTCCTTACAGAACAGCAGACTGTACCGCACTCAAGCCTATGTACCGTAGCACCCTATACCAAGTTACCAGTCCTTATAAGAACTTTTGTGGAACAAGCAGGTTGTGTGTTAGTGTTTAGCAGACTGTACGTCAGTCCCTATACCGCTGAAGGACTGCTGCAGTATAGGGCAGCGGTCAGCAGTGGTGCACGTCAACCCTATCTATTGTGGACCGATAGCGGTCCTTACAGAACAGCAGACTGTACCGCACTCAAGCCTATGTACCGTAGCACCCTATACCAAGTTACCAGTCCTTATAAGAACTTTTGTGGACCAAGCAGGTTGTGTGTTAGTGTTTAGCAGACTGTACGTCAGTCCCTATACCGCTGAAGGACTGCTGCAGTATAGGGCAGCGGTCAGCAGTGGTGCACGTCAACCCTATCTATTGTGGACCGATAGCGGTCCTTACAGAACAGCAGACTGTACCGCACTCAAGCCTATGTACCGTAGCACCCTATACCAAGTTACCAGTCCTTATAAGAACTTTTGTGGAACAAGCAGGTTGTGTGTTAGTGATTAGCAGACTGTACGTCAGTCCCTATACCGCTGAAGGACTGCTGCAGTATAGGTGAGCGGTCAGCAGTGGTGCACGTCAACCCTATCTATTGTGGACCGATAGCGGTCCTTACAGAACAGCAGACTGTACCGCACTCAAGCCTATGTACCGTAGCACCCTATACCAAGTTACCAGTCCTTATAAGAACTTTTGTGGACCAAGCAGGTTGTGTATTAGTGTTTAGCAGACTGTACGTCAGTCCCTATACCGCTGAAGGACTGCTGCAGTATAGGGCAGCGGTCAGCAGTGGTGCACGTCAACCCTATCTATTGTGGACCGATAGCGGTCCTTACAGAACAGCAGACTGTACCGCACTCAAGCCTATGTACCGTAGCACCCTATACCAAGTTACCAGTCCTTATAAGAACTTTTGTGGAACAAGCAGGTTGTGTGTTAGTGATTAGCAGACTGTACGTCAGTCCCTATACCGCTGAAGGACTGCTGCAGTATAGGGCAGCGGTCAGCAGTGGTGCACGTCAACCCTATCTATTGTGGACCGATAGCGGTCCTTACAGAACAGCAGACTGTACCGCACTCAAGCCTATGTACCGTAGCACCCTATACCAAGTTACCAGTCCTTATAAGAACTTTTGTGGAACAAGCAGGTTGTGTGTTAGTGATTAGCAGACTGTACGTCAGTCCCTATACCGCTGAAGGACTGCTGCAGTATAGGTGAGCGGTCAGCAGTGGTGCACGTCAACCCTATCTATTGTGGACCGATAGCGGTCCTTACAGAACAGCAGACTGTACCGCACTCAAGCCTATGTACCGTAGCACCCTATACCAAGTTACCAGTCCTTATAAGAACTTTTGTGGACCAAGCAGGTTGTGTATTAGTGTTTAGCAGACTGTACGTCAGTCCCTATACCGCTGAAGGACTGCTGCAGTATAGGGCAGCGGTCAGCAGTGGTGCACGTCAACCCTATCTATTGTGGACCGATAGCGGTCCTTACAGAACAGCAGACTGTACCGCACTCAAGCCTATGTACCGTAGCACCCTATACCAAGTTACCAGTCCTTATAAGAACTTTTGTGGACCAAGCAGGTTGTGTGTTAGTGTTTAGCAGACTGTACGTCAGTCCCTATACCGCTGAAGGACTGCTGCAGTATAGGGCAGCGGTCAGCAGTGGTGCACGTCAACCCTATCTATTGTGGACCGATAGCGGTCCTTACAGAACAGCAGACTGTACCGCACTCAAGCCTATGTACCGTAGCACCCTATACCAAGTTACCAGTCCTTATAAGAACTTTTGTGGAACAAGCAGGTTGTGTGTTAGTGATTAGCAGACTGTACGTCAGTCCCTATACCGCTGAAGGACTGCTGCAGTATAGGTGAGCGGTCAGCAGTGGTGCACGTCAACCCTATCTATTGTGGACCGATAGCGGTCCTTACAGAACAGCAGACTGTACCGCACTCAAGCCTATGTACCGTAGCACCCTATACCAAGTTACCAGTCCTTATAAGAACTTTTGTGGACCAAGCAGGTTGTGTATTAGTGTTTAGCAGACTGTACGTCAGTCCCTATACCGCTGAAGGACTGCTGCAGTATAGGGCAGCGGTCAGCAGTGGTGCACGTCAACCCTATCTATTGTGGACCGATAGCGGTCCTTACAGAACAGCAGACTGTACCGCACTCAAGCCTATGTACCGTAGCACCCTATACCAAGTTACCAGTCCTTATAAGAACTTTTGTGGACCAAGCAGGTTGTGTATTAGTGTTTAGCAGACTGTACGTCAGTCCCTATACCGCTGAAGGACTGCTGCAGTATAGGGCAGCGGTCAGCAGTGGTGCACGTCAACCCTATCTATTGTGGACCGATAGCGGTCCTTACAGAACAGCAGACTGTACCGCACTCAAGCCTATGTACCGTAGCACCCTATACCAAGTTACCAGTCCTTATAAGAACTTTTGTGGAACAAGCAGGTTGTGTGTTAGTGATTAGCAGACTGTACGTCAGTCCCTATACCGCTGAAGGACTGCTGCAGTATAGGGCAGCGGTCAGCAGTGGTGCACGTCAACCCTATCTATTGTGGACCGATAGCGGTCCTTACAGAACAGCAGACTGTACCGCACTCAAGCCTATGTACCGTAGCACCCTATACCAAGTTACCAGTCCTTATAAGAACTTTTGTGGAACAAGTGAGTTGTGAATGTTTAGCAGACTGCAGCAGAAGGGCAGCAGTCAAGTATAATATCCTTTCTATATTTGGAAGAAAGAATATTATACATGTACAAGCCTATTACTGTACCACTGATACCAGTCCTGAAAAGAACCTTTGTGGAACTAATAATAACAGCAAGTCTTTAAAATTACCCTCACTGCCTGACAACACTGCTTCCTTCCTGTCCCTATACAAATTGGCAAAAAAAGAGAACGATTAGTGGTTACTGGAACAGCTCTTTTGTGGACCTTGATAGTAACAGCTAATGATGATGATGATGATGATGATGATGAAAGACTAATCTGGCTGTCCCTGTAGCATACACCGTCCTTTCCCTTTCTCTAAACTAACAAAAGACACTCAGGCTGCTGCAAGAATCAGCAGCACAGCAAACCTATCAACACCTAACACCTATACCAGTCCTGAAAAGAACTTTTGTGTACCAAATAGCTAGTGGTTTATCTCTCCCTACTCCACACAGGAACCTGTCCCTATCTTAACAGAAGAAAGAATGTAAAATGGCCACCGGATCGGGTGTATTTATAGGTTAGGGGGAATGTACAAGTGTCCATGTGCTGTCATGTCTCAATTGGCTGTCCTGTATCACATGATAAACGTGTCACCAAAGGTTAAAGTTCTTGTATACATTAAACACGTAAGTCCGCCGCGGCGAACGACGGAAAAAGGCGTTCGAACGTGCGGACCGCGAATGTCGGAAATTCGCCGCGAAACGACCGCCGGGCGAACCGTTCGGCCATCACTATCTGCAATGCTCATATGCTAACAGGAAACACTGTCAGAGATTGGATAACTTGTTGATTCCCAGACCTGTAGGTTGTATTTGCAGTGTCCACTAGGTGGTGTCTCTCAGCAGCCAGCAGTTTCCAGCAATTAGTCATCACCTGGTGCTGGGAAGGTATTTAGTCCCTTCTCTGCTACTCCATATTGTCTCAGTTGTCTGCCTGTGTGCCCCATGCTCCTTTTGAATTGTTATGCTGTTCCCAATCCTTCTTCCACCTGCTCCTGTGTACTCTCTCCCTGTCCTTACTTGTTACCTGCTCCTCCTGCCTGATCCTCTAGGTATGATCCTTACCCTGTTACTGACAAGGCTTTTTTGTCAGTGAGAACTAGACATGCGCAGCGCCAAAAAATTTGTTTGTTTTCATTTCATTCGTTTTTTTTTTTTTTCATTTTTCGGGTCATTCTTTATTTTTTGCAATTCATACATTCGTAAATTAGTACATTTGAACATTCGTACATTCTTAATTTTGTAAATTATAAAATACGTACATTCCTAAATTCGTACATTCAAACATTCGTACATTCTTAATTTTGTAAATTAGAGAATACGTACATTCGTAAATTCATACATTCGAACATTAGTACATTCTTAATTTCATAAATTAGAAAATACGTGCATTCGTAAATTTGTGCATTCGAACATTCGTACATTCTTAATTTCGTAAATTAGAAAATACGTACATTCGTAAATTTGTACATTCGAATATTTGTACATTCTTAATTTCATAAATTAGAAAATACGTACATTCCTAAATTCATACATTCGAACATTCGTACATTCTTAATTTTGTAAATTAGAGAATACGTACATTCGTAAATTCATACAATCGAACATTAGTACATTCTCAATTTCGTAAATTATAAAATACGTACATTCGTAAATTCATACATTCGAACATTCGTACATTCTTAATTTCGTAAATTAGAAAATACGTACATTCGTAAATTTGTACATTTGAACATTCGTACATTCTTAATTTCATAAATTAGAAAATACGTACATTCGTAAATTCATACATTCGAACATTCGTACATTCTTAATTTAGTAAATTAGAAAATACGTACATTCGTAAATTTGTACATTTGAACATTCGTACATTCTTAATTTCATAAATTAGAAAATACGTACATTTCTAAATTCGTACATTAGAACATTTGCACATTCTTAATTTCATAAATGAGAAAATACGTACATTTGTAAATTCGTACATTAGAACATTCGTATATTCTTAATTTCATAAATTAGAAAATACATATATTCGTACATTCATAAATTAGAAAATTCGGAAATTTGAAAATTTGAAAACCTGGAAATGCAAAAATCTGAAATAGTAACTAACTATTAAATTATTAGTATTGTAATTACCTTTCAAATTTGGCTGTTAGCGAACGTAACGAATACGAATTTATCTGAAGTTACAAATTATCCAAAATAACAAATGCTGAATCTAAACAAATGGAACGGAACAAATTAATAATAAATAATAATAATAAAAAGTTTTTGTTTATTATTATTGTTATTTATTATTATTAATTAGTTACGTTCCATTCGTTTGGTTGCGGCATTCGTTATTTCGGATAAATCATAACTTTGGATAAATTTGCATTTGTTACGTTCACAAACAGCCAAATTTGAAAGGAAATTACAATACCTATAATTTAATAGTTAGTAATAGTTAAGTTCTTATTAGTTAATTATTATTTCAGATTTCCAAATTTCCAAATGTATTAATTTACGAATGTACGACTGTACGAATTTACAAATGTACGACTACGAATTTTCGAATACCGTATATACTCGAGTATAAGCCGAGATTTTCAGCCTCTTTTTTTAGGCTGAAAGTGCCCCCCTCGGCTTATACTCGAGTCACCGCCGTCTGTCTACCCGATCAGTGTGTCGAGCAGACAGACGGCGGCCATTCCACTATTTAAAAGCCGAGCCTCCCTGTCTGTGATAGACGGAACACTCAATTTCCCAGCAGTCTGTGTTCCGCCTATCACGGACATCCGCTCATCCTCATACTACGGACGAGGATGAGAGGATGTCTGTGATAGGCGGAACACAGACTGCTGGGAAATTGAGTGTTCCGCCAATCACAGACGGAGGCACGGCTTTTGAACAGTGGAATGGCCGCCGTCTGTCACAGACGAGAAGAGGTGCGGCGATCCTGGCATGGCCGCCGTATGTGCAGAAGGACACAGGCTCAGGACACAGGCTCGGGACACAGGTAGGCTGGACACACAGGGCTGGACACACAGGGCTGGACACACAGGGATGGACACACAGGGCTGGACACACAGGGCTGGACACACAGGGATGGACACACAGGGCTGGACACACAGGGATGGACACACAGGGATGGACAGGCATGTCTCACCCTCGGCTTATACACGAGTCAATACGTTTTCCCATTTTTTTTGTGGTAAATTAGGGGCCTCGGCTTATATTCGGATCGACCTATACTCGAGTATATACGGTATTCGAAAAAATTTGTTAAACGGGGTTTTTGTTAATTCAGATTTTTAAAAATTAATGAATTTGTCAAAATTTGTTAAAGAACGAATTTAAAACTAAACAAATTGCACATGTCTAGTGGAAAACCTGGGGGAATGCA
This sequence comes from Lithobates pipiens, assembly GCF_037356315.1. Classification (NCBI taxonomy): domain Eukaryota; kingdom Metazoa; phylum Chordata; class Amphibia; order Anura; family Ranidae; genus Lithobates; species Lithobates pipiens. Next base: position 335,411,951 of record NW_027507784.1, read on the forward strand.
GTTCCAGCACCTCCAGCACTGAATGTATGTAATAGCAAGGGGTGTGTTGGAAGGTCTATTGATGCTGGCTGCTGGGGGATCTATTATGACCGATGAGGATCTGTTTTTGTGTGAGGGTCTATTGTTGCTGGTGGGGGGGGTCTGTTATTGCTGGGGGGTCCTATGTTGCTGGTAGGAATCTACTATTGAGGGAGAGGTCTGTTGTTGCTGCTGGGGGGTCTAATGTTGCTAGGGTGGATCTTTTTTTGCTGGGGGTGGTATTTTGTTGTGGGTGGCCCATTGTTGCTGTCTATGGGGAGTATTGTTGTGTGGGGTGGGGGTTTGTTGTTGATGGTGGGACCTATTGTTGCTGGAGTTGGAACTATTGTTGCTAAGGGGACCTATTGTTGTGTAAAGGATCTATTGTTGCTGGGGTGAGGTTGTATGTTACTGGTGGGGGGTCTGTTGTTGCTGGGGGGTCTTATGTTGCTGGTAGGAATCTACTATTGAGGGAGAGATCTGTTGTTGCTGTATGCTGGATAGTCTATTGGGGTCTTTTGTTGCTGGGGTGGTATTTTGTTGTGGGTGGTCCATTGTTGCGGTGTATGGGGGGTCTACTGTTGTTTGGGGGAGCTATTGTTGCTAGGGTGGGGGTCTGTTTTTTGCTGGTGGGACCTATTGTTGCTGGGTTGGGGTCTATTGTTGCTGGGGGGACCTGTCGTTGCTGTGGTGGGGTCCATTGTTGCTAGGGGACTCTATTGTTGTGTGAGGGGTTGATTGTTGCTGGTGTGGGGTCTATTGTTGCTGGTGGGGGATCCATTGTTGCTGGAGGGGGTCTATTGTTGTATGAAGGATCTACTGTTGCTGGGGTGGGGTCCATTGTTACTGGGGGATCTATTGTTGCTGGCTTCAGAGGATCTAGTTTACTGCTCTTCTAGACAAGAGAAAATTGCATACAAATTATTTAGCACCACAAGATGATACTTGGGTCAGTACTGGGAGGTGGGTAGGGGGTGGAACCAAGGTGCTGTGCTCAGAGGAGGGTAGGGTGGTTAAACAAAGGGGGGCTCAGTAGAAGGGAGGTCCTACACCCATTCTCTTAGAAAAAAATCCCTGGTTACTGACCCTGCCTTCTGTAAATATTATATTATTAGCTTGGTAGCTAAGTTTAATGGTAGGTTGTGTGATGGTCGGAAACATCCAACACTTGGCTTGGGTGTTTCCGTCAAAATACAACTTCCTCCAGTCTGGACCCAGGAACCAGATATTATAGCTGAGCACCCAAGGACTAATCCAGGCTTATTCAGCTGGGGTGCCCTGAGGTTTCTTCAGGGGTGCCTTGAGGTTTCTTCAGGGGTGCCTTGCCAGAATGCCTAAAAATTGGCCAAAAATTGTACACAAGACGGCGTGTGGATAAAGCCTGCCTTTTAGTTACACAAAGCCATGGGTTTTCATTGTGCACCATTACAAGGTTCAAGCTGCCGGAGCCCTAACGACCAATGACATAATTGTTTGACCCTCCCCTACCCCCTCTCCATCATCGTTGAGGGTCAGCTGAGTGATGGAGAACAACTGAGGGAGAAGAGAAACATAGGAATACTAATCAGTACCAGTTTGCAAAAGTGTATTTGCTTTGGAAGAATAATTCAACTCTAATGTTGGGTGTCCTACGTGTGAGGATGTTGCTGCATTATGTAAACCTATTAGAATAGTTCTTTTGAATGGGGTGCCTCGAGACTGTCCATAATTTTTAAAGGGTGCCTCGAGACTGTCGATCATTTTTAAAGGGTGCCTTGAGACTGTCCATCATTTTTTAAAGGGTGCCTTGATTGAGAAAAGGTTGAGAAACACTGGACTAAATGACACTGGCTGAGGTGCAAACTGGAACTCAAACTTAATTTATCGTAAATTCACACACAATATATACCATGCGAGATCAAATAAAAATTAGATCACATTATTCTAACCAATGCAAACTGTAAACAGCACATCTAAGGAACAGCCAACATAAACAGTATGCTAATCCACATCTAGCCACTAATAGCTAACAGTGATCTAATTAACATGAACTAATTAACAACTAGACATTTAACCACTTAAGGACCAGGCCTGTTTTTCAGACTTTACATGTTTAAAACAGTTTTTTTTTTTGCTAGAAAATTACTTAGAACCCCCAAACATTATATATTGTTTTTTTTTCTAACACCCTAGAGAATAAAATGGCGGTCAATGCAATACTTTTTTTCAAACCATATTTGCGCAGCGGTCTTACAAGCGCACTTTTTTTTGGAAAAAAATCACTTTTTTGAATAAAAAAATAAGGCAACAGTAAAATTAGCCCAATTTTTTTTTTTTATATTGTGAAAGATAATGTTACGCCGAGTAAATTGATACCCAACATGTCATGCTTGAAAATTGCGCACGCGTGTGGAATGGCGTCAAACTTTTACCCTAAAAAATCTCCATAAGCAACATTTAAAAAATTCTACAGGTTGCATGTTTTGCGTTACAGAGGTGGTCTATGGCTAGAATTATTGTTCTCACTCTACCGATCGCGTGTGTGGTTTGACTACCGTTTTCATATGTGGGTGCTACTCACATATGCGTTCGCTTCTGCGCGCAAGCTTGTCGGGATGGAGTGTTTTAAAACATTTTTATTTATTTTTTCTTATTTATTTATTTCTTATTTATTTTACTTGATTTTATTTATTTTTACACTGTTTAAAAAAAATGGATCACTTTTATTGTAAACATCCCTTGTAATAGAAAAAGGGTTAGGGGTTAGGGTTAGGGGTTTAGGGTTAGGGTTTAGGGGTTAGGGTGTTAGGGTGTTAGGGGTTAGGGCTAGGGTTTAGGGTTAGGGGATAGGGTGTTAGGGGTTAGGGTTAGGGGGTTAGGCTTAGGGTTTCCCCTATAAGAACAAGGTTAGGACTCAGAGATTGGAATAGGGACCTCCCCCAAAGGTCAAAGGTCAGCAGGTGTGTCCCTCAAAGGTCAAGTGTCGGTCTGACCCACCCCCACCAAAGTGTTCCGCCTACCCCAACTAAGTCGGGGCATGAACAAGTCGGGGCTTGAATAAGTCGGGGCAAACGCTTTGCGCACGCTTTGCGCGCATTTGCGCTTGGGGTCAAAAAGTCCTCAGATCTCATATTTGGACTTAAATGCAATAAAAAAAAAAATAAATAAAAAAAGTAATTTGAAAAAATTAAATTGAAAAAATTTTCCTTTAAGAGGTATGGGCAGAAGTGACGTTTTGACGTCGATTCCACCCTCCTATGGTATAGAGACGAGTGCCATCTTAGCCTCACTCGTCCCCATACCCAGCACAGGAAAGGACCCGATCGCCTCCTTCGACTACCGACGGCTCCGGTAAGTGGCGGAGAGCGGCGGGAGGGGGTGGCACCTCTCCTGGTAACGGTGATCTCACGGCTAACCCACCACGGAGACCACCATTATCGTAAACAGGACCGCCTCCTGTAAAGATGGATATCTTGGTTGTGGCAGCAGCTGCTGCCATTACCGAGATATCCCTCTTCAAATTACCGACGTATATATACAGGAGGCGGTCCTTAAGTGGTTAAAAAAACCTAGCTGCCCAAACCGTTCGGCACCCAACCCTAGATACACAAAGTATATTACGCATTATTATAAACACATAACATCCCACTAGGGATGAGCCGAACAACCCCCCGGTTCGGCTCGCAGCAGAACATTTGAACAGGACAAATTAATAATAAATTATAATAATAAAAAGTTTTTATTATTATTATTGGTATTTATTATTATTTATTATTTATTTATTATTAATTCTTAATATTATTTATTATTTATTTATTATTAATTCATTACATTCCATTCATTTGGATACGGCATTCGTTATTTCGGATAATTCATAACTTCGGATAAATTTGTATTTGTTACGTTCACCAACAGCCATATTTGAATTTTGGTTACGTAACTGGGTGGCCCCACCCCTCTGATGCTACGGGGAAGCCATAGGGATAGCCATAGTCCCCGTGCGTCAGAGGGGGGTGGGGTCACCTGGCGACATCATTGTGTGACCCCCGCCCTCAGTTATAAAAGAGCTGTCACCTGAGAGGCCAGTCATTACGGCGGGTGCCTCCCATGGAGACAGATCGTAGGCGGTGTACAGCTTTTTTTTTTTTTTTCGGTCCGTCAGAGCAAGACAATAAGAAGAAGACTTCGTGGGACAGTTTTATTTTTTAATTTTTTTAATAAAGGATTTGTCCCAAGGCATGTATTGTCTTTTTTTTCCAATTTTCACACATTTATTGTGAAATGGTAGGGGTACATTTGTACCTCGTTACCATTTCCCACGGGGGGCGGGATCTGGGGGTCCCCTTGTTAAAGGGGGATTCCAGATTCCAATAAGCCCCCCCCACCCGCAGACCCCCACAACCACTGGGCAAGGGTTGTGGGGATGAGGCCCTTCTCCCCATCAACATGAGGACAAGGTGCTTTGTGAGGGCTGCCCCAAAGCACCCTCCCCATGTTGAGGGCATGTGGCCTGGTATGGTTCAGGGGGGGAGCTCTCTCGCCCCCCCTCTTTTCCTGCAGCCTGCCAGGTTGTGTGCTCAGATAAGGGTCTGGTATGGATTTTGAGGGGGACCCCACGCCATTTTTTTTTACATTTTGGCAACGGGTTCCCCTTAATATCCATACCAGACCTGAAGGGCATGGTATGGAATTTGGGGGGACCCCACACATTTTTTTTAAATTTTGGTTCAGGATTCCCCTGTGGGGGAATCCCATGACATTTTTATCAATGAACTTTTATGTGTATTGCTGGGACCGACAATTCATTATAGCCACGAGTACTTTTAAATTACTTTTTTTCCTTTAGAAATGTAATTTTGCTCTTGGACTGTTCTAAACATGGTAAATATGTGCCAATTTACAGGCATACTATAGACCCCCCCAGGTACAAAATTTAAATTAATATTTCACTTTTATTGTTTCACTTTAAGCATTATTAAAATCACTGCTCCCGAAAAAACAACCATTTTTAAAACTTTATTCTTTGCATTGATACGTGCCCATTGGGGCAGGACCCGGGTCCCCAAACACTTTTTATGACAATACCATGCATACTGTATAAGCGTTTAAAATTAGCATTTTTCATTTCTCCCATAGACTTTTAAAGGGTGTTCCGCGGCTTTCGAATTCGCCGTAAACACCCCAAATTGTTCACTATTCGGCGAACAGGCGAACACCCGATGTTCGAGTCAAACTTACGTTCGACTTGAACATCCAGCTCTTCCCTACATCCCACAATGGTTCGATAACAAGGTAAAGTGGACACAATATTAATAACATCCCCCAGAGATGATCAGACAGATAGAAACAATAGGTGATTTAATTAACAATAGGAATGCACACCTAGGAGGCACACAATATGAGAGACATACTTAACAATAAACACATAACACCATAATAAACATAGACCCCAGCATCAGGTTGTTTGAGCTGATCATATTAACATCTGCTCTGAGTAGTCACAATCTAAACCAGTTACTGACAGTTTGGGGACAAAGGACCCAAATATGTAGCCCAGGCCCTGATGGGCACTGATCGGCACTGGTAGGTTACACTGATAGGCAGAACTGCTAGGTGGCACTGATGAGGCACTGATTGGTACCACTGGTGAGCATTGATAGGTGGCACATGTGGGTATTGATAGGTGGCACTCATGGACTTTGATAGGTGGCACTGGTGGGCACTAGAAGGTGGCAGATGTGCCTCCTTCCTCTTCGGGACCGATGTCCCTTGCACATAAGCCGGAAATCTGCTTTTTTTACTCCTCACACTGTCACCAATTACCGACCAGCCCCTTACTTGGATCTGTGATTATCCGAGTCTCAGTGACTCGGTGATCACAGCGCGCACCTCCCGTAAATTCAGGTCCACACTGTAGCCATCATTTGGCTACAGCTATAACCACTTCAACTCTTCTGGGAAGACCTCACCAATGAGCTTCTGAAAGAATGGTCAAACATTCCCATAGACACACTCCTAAACCTTGTGGACAGGCTTCCCACAAGAGTTAAATATGTTATAGCTGCAAAGGGTGGGCCAACTCAATATTGATCCCTACGGACTAAGACTGTCTTTTATCCCCACTTCACACCTACGCTATCTAACCTGTGTAAGAAAGATGTATATTCTTACCTTTTTTTCAGCCTGCTTAGGCACAATTAAACATGTTCGATGTTCCCTATAAGATGGCAAAGCTCTACTTTTTTGAGTTCAGGTCGACTTTGAGCCCTAAAGAGTCAGATGATCCAGAATATGAGAAATACATTCGATATTCAATTCGCTGCCTCATCTTGTTGGAGCAGATTAAAGAAAATTCACCATGCATGAACAAACACAGCAGATATTTAAATGAATACAAGAAACTAGAAACAGTGAATGCAATTATCATAAATCAGAACGCTCAAAGAATACTAGTCTGCTTATTTAAGGAAACCTGGGCGGCAGAAGTATAGAAGCTGCATTGCTGACTTCTCCTTCTTGAACGCTGATTGCCTTTGTCATGATTCAGAGTATTCAGTACTGTCTAAGCCAAGGAACCGAAACAAGTATGCTGATCAGTAATCAGATATATCTCTGTCCCTGAAGAAGCTGCTGAAAATTAGATGGGTTCTCCCTATGTAGTACATTGGCTGACAGTCACACAAACAACACTCCATCCACTCCCACTCTAGGCCAGTCTTTCTCAACCTTTTTGACGCAGAGGAACCTTGAAATACCTTTCCAGTCTCGGGGGAACCCCTGCTAAAAATGACTATACCTAGAACTCATGATACATTCGTGTAATGGTCAGTGGTAAGAACACACCTTACACTTGTGGTCGTTGGGAAGACATTCACCCTTACAAATAGGCAAAAAGATCAATGGTGTCAGTGGGAAGCTTACACTATGTTACCAAAAGTATCGGTATTTCTGCCTTTAAACGCAGATGAACTTTAATGGCATCCCAGTCTTTGGCCGTAGGGTTCAATATTGAGCTGACCCACCCTTTGCATCTATAACCACTTCAACTCTTCTGGGAAGACCTCACCAATGAGCTTCTGGAAGAATGGTCAAACATTCCCATAGACACACTCCTAAACCTTGTGGACAGGCTTCCCACAAGAGTTAAATATGTTAAAGCTGCAAAGGGTGGGCCAACTCAATATTGATCCCTACGGACTAAGACTGGGATGCAATTAAAGTTCATATGTGTGTAAAAGCTGGCGTCACAATACTTTTGGCAATATAGTTAATATAAGAGGCAAACATTTCTCATTGCTCAAGGAACCCATAGCTACCTCTGGAGGAACCCTAGGGTTCCACGTAACCCTGGTTGAGAAACTCTGGTCTAGGGGATGTCTTTTTAAGATTTATTGCTTGCAGGACTTTAACAGGAGAGGGGTAAAGGGCATGGGATACTCCAAAACACCTAGAACAGTTGGCAGAGGACAGTCTTCTCTTAGTAAAGGTTGCACATTCTAGCTCTCACAGCTGGGAACCATGAGGTAGTTTACACAACAAGACTATTTTATCATAGCTGGGGACCATGAGGTAGCTTCAGAATAGTTAAAGTCTCAAAGCTGGGGGGCCGTGGGACAAGTCTCTTAGATTACACTACTAACAAGACTTAGAGCAGCTACATGCTCAGATTCGATCCCTCGATAAAGAAGTCTAGCATTCAGTTCAGAGGTGCTTTAGGCACAAGGAGCCCCTTGAACTTCACAGATTCATCCCTGTGTAGGACCATCTCAAGATCTCCAGAGGCAGGCCAGAAAAGTCTGTGGTCATTTCCGCCGGTCATACAATGCCAGTGCTCGGCTGGCTGACATTCAAAGGGAATGCAACCTGCCCACCAACCGCCTCATTTGTGACATGCACCACTACCATCTGTGTTCTGGCACCACTACCATCTAAGGCCCAATTTTTCTGCAGCGTATATAGGGCAGGCCATATAGTATATATACTGCTGTTCAGAGTATATAGTGCCTGGGGGACCCTCATGCCATTTTTATTTTTTATTTTGGTGTGGTGTTCCCGTTAACATCCATACCAGAACTGAAATATTAAGATTTAAATAAGATACTAGTGCCCACAACCTAATAACTACTAGCTAAAAAAAAATCACCGGGAAGCTGCCAAGATAGAAAAGTGATCTCAGCATAATACATAATATTTTATTGATGGTTACATTATTGGATTAATATATTACTGTTCAGCACTGATTGCAGTTTGATATAATTTTTTGCACTTTAGAAATTGGTTGCACTATTCTAATTGATTTGCACAATAATTCGTCAAAACATTTGCACATTTATCACTATTGCACTTTATTGATATTTTGCATCATACTATATATGTTTTGATTTAAGAGAGTTACATTATTTATATTTTATTTTTGATATATTAATTTCACGTAGTTTACAGTCAGGTGAGGTAGCGCCACATATCTTTTACAAATACATACCAGAACTGAAGGGCCTGGTATGGATTTTGGGGGGACATCCACGCCAGTTTTTTTTTTTTTGAGTTTTGGTCCGGGGTTGCCCTTAATATTCATACCAGACCCAAAGGACCTGGTAATGGACTGGAGGGGGAAACCCACGTTTTTTTCAATGATTTTTTATCTATATTGCCGGGATCCGACAATACATTACAGCCGCAAGCAGTTTTAAATGACAGTTTTTCCTTTAAAAATGTAATTTTGCTGTGTCACTGTTATAAACATGGGAAAGATGTGCTACTTTACAGGCAGACTAAGGAGACCCCCAGGCACAATATTTATAGGAATATTTCATTTTTATTGTTTCACTTTAAGCATTATTAAAATCACTGCTCCCGTAAAAAAGGCAATTTTTAAAACTTTTTTTTTGCATTGATACATGTCCCCTGGGGTGGGACCCAGGTCCCCAAACACTTTTTTATGGCAATAACTTAAGCCTTTAAAATTAGCATTTTTGATTTTTCGTGTCCCATAGACTTTAACGGTGCTGCAAACCAAACCGGGGTGTTTGGGTCATCTCTACTATTGATTGTACTCCCTCAAGAGTTTAAAGCTACACACTGTCACTTCTCTTCAGCATTGGGGGAGGGGGGGGTCATTTACTCACTAGAAAGGATCACTGGTTGCCTCATACTGATATTGACCAAGCTTTTCCTTGTGAGGGATGTAGACTCACACCACCACAGGACAGTTGGACTCTTTCGCACCAAATTCCTCCTGGCTCTCTCAAGTAAGCTTCCTCTTGACTCAGCTTTATCCCTGGACAGTGGATCTGCAAATTGGCCCCCCAGCTAAGCCAAGCAGGGACCTCTGTGTCTTCCTCAAAACTTCTTAGTAGTCCTGCACCAGGGGTCTTCTCCTGCAGGACTGGACCAAGGAACACTGCACCAACTGCCCATGCCTCACATTATTTATGAGCTCTATCGTCACCTTCTGGGCACACCTCCCCAGGGATTGGCTGCCGTTACATAAATAATCCTCTAGAAGTATAGGGAAAGCAGCAGAGCAGCAGCCTGTGAAGCACTGAGCAGCCCTAAATAATTAACCCCTGGTCCACTGATTACAGAGGAGCCAAACAAAATGTACCTAGCAGCCTGATCTGAACTAGGAGGGTACTACATCACAATAACCTATACGAACCATTTTTCATTAATTCTTGACCTGAGGTTTGTCTCTAATCCTTTGTCACAATGGTTAGAGAATTTTAATAGGGTTTTCTCGGCTCAGGTTTCATTTGCCATAGCTATTTTATTTTGACGGCCTCGTTTTGTATCAGAATACAATTTGAGTATAATTCAGGAGCTTCATCCTAATATGAGAGCAGAGAAGTTGCTGAAATCATTAAGTAAATCCACTGTCTCTCGGGACCACATTGCACCTGACTCTTTAAATCCATTGCGAGCCTCCAGGACAGCACGCCTCTAGTGAAACGTTTGAGAAAAGTCCCTCCGGGCTATAAAAGCCCATCTGCACAGTCCACATAAAACAGCAATTTACTGACAGCAAGCAAAAGTTCCACCAAACTTCTCTGACTTTGTATTTACTTTCGGCTTTGTGCTGAGCTTCCTCCTATCTCCAGTCACAATCAGCAATTATCACTCTCATTTATGGCTGTTTATTTTATTTAAAATTTTATGTCCACAAAAATGAAAAACCAATTGAATTGGACTTTGATGTGCCATTATCATTATATCAAACTCATTAGGACGCAATTAGCTTTCTTGAAATGTATCATCTGTTTAATGAGTTTAAGGGCCTCCAGGACGCCTTTTATTGCTGCCCACGCTGGAGATGTTTGAATAGAACTTTAGAGATATACATTTTTTTTTCCGAAAGTTTTGCAAACTCTGTCTGCATAGCAAAATAGCAAAACTATTTTTACAAAATAAAAACTTCTCTGTTTTCTGGGTCAAGCTGGATTTACACAACAGCTTCCTAAAAATTCTGCATTACAATGAGATCCTTTGATAGTAGTAGTAGAGTATTAGTACCACTATAGCCATCCATTAATGCTGAATGTTTGGAGTTTAAGTGATTCCTCTTATTGCCTAACTTGCGTTATTAAATAAAGAAGCTATAGATGCTTTAGATCCTTTCTTCAGGTTTTATACAGTTCTGAAAATGGTTCTAAAAGTGTTTCAAGAAGATAGTTATACTGACAGGACCGGGATCTGAACCCACAATCTCTTCTGCATCGTAGCTTCCCTTGCTGAGCCACATAAGGTGCTGAACAGCATCATGTCTGATCCATTAGATAATCCTGTCTTATACTTTGTTTCTGGTGAACCTTTAACTCCTTCCTCCTCCCATGAACTTCCTATTTAGGTCATGTACTTCCTGTTTGCCAGATTATTGTGCTCTCTCCAGCCGATATCTTGCTACTACCACTCGTTACTGACCTTTGGATTGTTCCTCTACTACGCTTCAGCTTGATCCCCACTGCAACCACTTGTTACTGACCTTTGGCTTGTTTATTGGCTATGTTTCTGCTAGATCCCAACATGCTATATCTGCTACTGGACTCTGGGTCTCATCTCCTGGTGGGGTGATCCTGAGGACCGTGACCTGGTACTTTCACTCAGCAAAACCCATCTCCACAAACAGGAGCTCAAGTTAATGCTGGTTAGGGATTAGACTCTGCAGCTCTGGTTAGCCTGCACAATCCACCAGGATAACCTATTTGGGTACTCATCTTCCTGTGCAGTGGGAGTCTCTCTACTGCTATTGCTACTGGTCTCCGAGCCTGACCCCTGACCATGACATACACTATATTACCAAATGTTGGACGAGAGGGCCTGACTCACAGTCTCCACTCAAATTATCCAAAAGGTGTTCTATTGGGTTGAGGTCAGGACTCACAAACAAGGTCCATAAATATTAGTGGGTTTGGGTTGGAGAAACTTGACTGGCCTGCTCAGAGTCCTGACCTCAACCTGATAGAACACCTTTGGAATGAATTAGAGCGGAGACTGCAAGCCAGGCCTTCTTTTTCTAATCAGTTCCTGACCTCACAAATGCAATTCTGGAAGAATGATCAAAAATTCCCATAGACACACTCCTAAACTTTGTGTACAATCTTCCCAGGAGAGTTGAAGCTGTTATAGCTGCAAAGAATGGGTCAAATCACTATTGAACGGAAATTAAAGTTCATGTGCTTGTAAAAGCTGGTGCCCCAATACTTTTGCTAATATAGCGTTTCTGCTACTGGACTCCGGGTTGCTCACCTCCTGGTGGGGCAATCCTGAGGGACTGAGACCTGGTACTGTCACTCAGCAAAACCCATCTTCACCATCAGGAGCTCTGGTGAATGCTGGTTACTGCTTAGACCCCTCACCTCGGGCGAACCTGTGTCATCTGCCAGGGTGACCTACTTGTGTGCTCATCTTGCTGGGTGGTCTCCGGGCCTTGACCCCTGACCATGACATATATCTCATTAATGGTTGGCTTCTCTAGGCATTTCAAAAGAACTGTGCAAGGACTTCTTATCTCTGAGTCAATTACCACAATAACTCTTTTATACTCTGATGCTTATATATACAGCAGCCTTTATCAACCTTTTTACAAAAGAGGAACCCTTCAAATAAAATTCAAGTTTTCTTCTGAAGCCAGTTCATTGAAGATCAGTGTGAAAAATAACCCCCTATATTGGTGGTTAGTGGAAAGAATACCAGCCTTACAATAGTGGTCAGAATGCCACACTTACAGTCAGACAAAAAGACATTGGTGTCATGTCACTGGCTTTGCTGGGTGACGTTGGCCCTAAAAGTGTGTAGGTACCATTATATGGGAGGTCAAACTGCCACAGCTCAAAGAACCACTGGACAGCTCTGGAGGAACCCTAGGTGCATGTGTGATGACTTATGCCACGTACACACGACCGGACATTTTGACAGCAAAGGTCCGACAGAAAAAATCTGTCGGACAATTCGATCACGTATGGGCTTCATTGGACCTTTGCTGTCGAAAAATCAGACAGACTTTAGATTTAGAACATGTTTCAAATCTTTCTGACGGACCCAAGTCCGGTCGAAAAATCCTTTCATCTGTATGCTAGTCCGACGGACAAAAACAGACGCTAGAGCAGCTATTGGCTACTGGCTATGAACTTCCTTATTCTAGTCAGGTCGTACGTCATCATGGTCAAATCCATCGGATTTTGGTGTGATTGTATGGGGCCAAGTCTGTTCGTTCGGGAAAACCATTGGACCTAGTCTGCCTGAAAGTCTGGTCGTGTGTACATGGCATAAGTAATGCGAACTGCAGGGGGGCAGGAGTAGGTAAAACATCTGTTAGGAACGTCTGGTATTGAGTCTGACTTGGTGGAAGGGGACCTCTCCTACGGCTCTGGTTCCGGTCTCTCTGGAATGGGGACAGGGAGACAGGAGCGCAGCGGGGTAGAAGAGTCCGGCCAGGTGCAGCAACCGGTGCTGGGTAGGTGAGGATCCTTGGAGCAGGAACTCTCAGTAGTATGGAAGAAACAAGGAGAAGGCTGCTGACTGTGGATCCTGGATGGATAAGGTCCGCTGGACGAGGAGGTAGCCGACTCAGGAGCAGGCAGGAATCAAGCAGAGGTGTCAGGTACAAGCAGGAGGTTCGGCAACAGGAAAACAGTCCAAGAGAGGTCAAACAAGCCGGGGTCGGAGCAGGAGAGGTCAGCAAGGTCAAACGGAGCCGGGTCAGGTATCAGATGAGTAGCAGGCAGGTAACAGGTAACTTCAGGCACTAGCTGCAGACGAGACAGCACAGAACCACAACAACTGTGCCCTTAAAAAGGGCCACTGGCGCCAATCGAGCTAACGTACGCCCGTGCGTGCGTGCGCTGCGCGTACATACGATCGTCGTGCACCCGCGCGCGTCGGAAGGCGCTGGTGCCTACGACGACCCGCAACACGAACGCGTGTGCGCGCACGGAGAGCCGGTCGAATGGAACGGACGGATTCCTGACATTGCCCCCCCACAAGGGGCAACCTCCGGGTGCCCCTAGAGGCTTTCTTCTCCGGGTGAGCAGCAAAGAAAGCCTGGATCAGTCTATTGGCATGTACATTAGAAGCAGGTTCCCAAGAATTACTCTCTGGGCCATAGCCCCTCCATTTAATAAGAAACTGACCTTGTCCCCGTCGTCTTCTGAAATCCAGAACGGCCTCAACTTCAAATTCTTCATTGCCATCAACTAGCACAGGGTCAGGTGGTCTTGTTTCTCTACCAGGGAAGGGATCAGGTACAGCAGGCTTAAGAAGAGCTACGTGAAAAACTGGGTGAATTCTCATGGAATCAGGCAGGAGCAGTTCATAAGACACCTCATTGATCTTTCTCTTAACGGGAAATGGACCCAGAAACTTGGGTGCCAATTTCCTGGAGGGGCATGCTAACTTTAAATTAGAGGAAGACAGCCATACCTGGTCCCCGACTTGAAGGATTAGTTCTCCCCTTCTTCCTCGATCGAAGCTCCTCTTACTGTCAGCCTGAGCTTTGGTTATGACCTCCTGAAGCGTCCGATTATTCTGTTGCAGGAAGGATATCCTATCCTGGATCGCTGGAACCTGGGATTCTGTAGGAACATCGGGAAGAAAAGACAAATTAAAACCGTAGTTGGCAAAAAACGGAGACTGCCCAGTGGTGGCATGGCTGGCATTGTTGTAGGCGAATTCCGCCAGAGGTAACAGGGGGACCCAATCGTCCTGGACAAAAGAAGAGAAGCATCTAAGATATTGCTCGAGGGTCTGATTGGTGCGCTCCGTTTGCCCGTTGGTCTGTGGGTGGTAGGCGGAGGACAGGGCCAGTTCAATTCTTAAAGATTCGCAAAGGGCTCGCCAGAAGCGGGAGGTGAACTGGACCCCTCTATCGGACACAATATTGATGGGTACCCCGTGGAGCCTGATTATTTCCTTAATAAAGACATGGGCAGTCTCGGTTGCAGAGGGGGTTCCCGCTAAGGGTAGGAAGTGGGCCATCTTGGTCAGACGGTCACAAACTACAAATATGGCAGTGCAGTTTTCAGAAGGGGGAAGTTCCACAATGAAGTCCATCGTGATCATCTGCCAAGGGCGGTCGGGTGCGGGAAGAGGTTTAAGCAGCCCCCAAGCCCGATTTCTGGGAACCTTATTCTGGCTGCATACGGGGCAGGTGTTTACATATTGCTTGCAAAATTCCCTCACGCCTGGCCACCAGAAGGAACGCTGTACTAGTTCTAAAGTCTTGCGGACACCAAAGTGCCCAGCGAGCGGGTGGTCATGACAGAGACCCAAGACCTTAATTCTCACGTCTTCAGGGACGAAGATCAAGTTGTCCTTCCAAAGCAGACCCTCCCTGGATGCTAGCGAGATTCCCGTGGGACCGGGAGAGGAGGAGGAGGCATTCTTGAGCAGAGTTACTAGATCTGGCTGGATGAGAAGAAAAGTATTAGCAGGGAGGATGGTATCCGGGGGTGTGGTGTCCTTAGGGCTGTCAAACATACGGGAAAGTGCATCAGGCTTAACGTTCTTAGATCCAGGACGATAAGTTATATGAAAACAGAACCGGGAGAAAAAGAGGGCCCAGCGAGCTTGCCGAGGTTTCAGGCGTTTTGCGGAGCGGAGGTACTCGAGGTTTTTGTGGTCCGTGTAGATGAGCACGGGGTGTACCGCCCCTTCGAGTAAATATCTCCATTCCTCCAAAGCGGACTTAATGGCAAGTAATTCCCGGTCGCCTACATCATAATTCCTTTCCGCTGGAGAGAGTTTTCGGGAAAAGAACCCTACGGGGTGCATCAGGTCGTCCACGCCAAGGCGCTGGGAGACTACCGCCCCTACTGCTATCTCAGAGGCGTCTACTTCTAGAATGTAAGGTCTGGATGGATCCGGGTGGCTGAGGATAGGAGCGGAGGTGAACAGGTCCTTAAGTCTCTTGAAGGCAGCCTGGGCTTCAGGACCCCAAAGGAAGCGTGTATTTTGCTTGGTAAGCTGGGTGATGGGGGAAATAATGGCAGAGAACCCTCTAATGAATTTTCTATAAAAATTAGCGAAGCCCACAAAGCGCTGGATGCCTTTCTTGTCAGTAGGGGCTGGCCATTCGAGGACAGCAGCGACCTTTTGCGGGTCCATCTTGATGCCTGCTGGGGAGATTTCGAGGCCGAGGAATTGGATCTCCTGCTGTTCAAATTTGCACTTCTCGGCTTTAGCATAGAGTCCATGTTCCCGGAGCCGAAGCAGAACTCTGCCGACGTGCCCCCGGTGCTGCTCCAGGGACCTGGAGAAGATCAGAATGTCATCAAGGTATACGATGACAAAGATATCCAAGAAATCACGGAAGACATCATTAATTAAATGTTGGAAGGTGGCTGGGGCATTACACAACCCGAAAGGCATTACCAGATACTCGTAGTGCCCAAAACGAGTTCGGAATGCGGTCTTCCATTCGTCACCTGCTCGTATGCGGACCAAGTTATAGGCACCTCTTAAGTCCAATTTAGTGAAGATGGTAGCTGACCTCAGCTTCTGGAAGAGCTCAGGAATCAGAGGTAGGGGGTAGCGATTTTTGATCGTAACCTTGTTCAATTCCCGATAGTCCACACAGGGTCGAAGAGATTGAACTTTTTTGGTAACAAAGAATATTCCAGCCCCGGCAGGAGATGTGGAATGACGAATGAACCCCTTTTGGAGATTCTCGGAAATGTAAGCCTTCAGGGCCTCTTGTTCCTTTTCGGATAAAGGGTAGACACGTCCAAACGGGATCTCAGCCCCAGGAAGGAGCTCAATGGGGCAATCATAGGGACGATGTGGGGGTAAGGAGTCAGCCCCCCATTTACTGAAAACGTCCAGAAACTCATGGTAAGGTTCGGGGACAGATTGGCATAAGTCCAAGTCTGGGTCTAGGCAGAGGAGTGTTCTGGTGTGTATAGAAGCCCCAGGCAAGCAGTGGTCCCGGCAGTAAGGGGAGAGGAACTTCACCTCCCTTGAAATCCAGTCGATGGAGGGATTATGGGCCTGCAGCCACGGAATGCCCAGAATCACAGGGAAAAGTGGAGATGAGATGACATCCAGGGTTAATAGTTCAGAATGTTGGCAGGGAGTAGAGGCGGATAGTGGAAGGGTCTCCTGGGTGACTCGGCCGGACTTAATCTGAGAGCCATCGGCCAAAAAGATAGCAAGTCTATGAGTCTTTTTCTGTAGTGGAATCGAATGCAGGTCGGTGAAGGCGGAGTCGATGAAGCAGCCGCAGGCTCCGGAGTCAAGAATGGCATTAACGTGTATGGTTCTTCCCGGCAGCTGAAACGAGAGCAGAAGGACAACATGGAGAGGGTTGGAAGGTGGGTTAAAGGAACTGTGAGACACAGGTGAGAGGCACTTACGTGGCTTTACAGGACAGTTGGCCACATAGTGTCCGGGGCCGCCACAGTATAGGCACAAGTTCATTTGACGGCGGCGGGCTCGCTCTTCAGGAAGCAGAGAGGGTCGGAGTAGTCCAAGTTGCATCGGTTCCTCAGGAGCTGGAGGCACACTGGTAGGTCCTCTTTGAGGAGGCGGAGAGAAGAAAGGTGTGGGAGACGAGGTCCTAGCCGTCATCCAGGCAGGTCTCAGTGGTTGGGAAGAGCGTTCGGCCCTACGCTCGCGAAGTCTGCGGTCTATTTGGATGGCCAGAGCAATTAAGTCCTCCAAAGCGTCAGGAGTGGAGACACGAGCTAACTCATCCTTGAGGCTTTCAGACAGGCCCATACGGAATTGGTGTCTAAGGGCCGCCTCATTCCACAGGGTATCTGCGCTCCAGCGTCTAAAGTCAGAGACGTAGTCCTCAGCCGTCCTGCGGCCTTGCTGGAGCGCAGTTAATGCAGACTCTGCGGTGGTAGCCCGTTGGGGGTCATCGTAAAGTTGCGCCATCCCCTCGAAGAAAGTGGCGAGAGTCTGTATAAGGGGGCTGTCATTCTCCAAGAGATGGTGGGCCCAGGACTGAGGCTCTCCTTGCAGGAGAGAAATGACAAACCCCACCTTGGTGGCCTCCAGAGAGAAAGTCCTGGGCTGGAGGGCAAAGTAAAGCTGGCACGCGTTGCGAAAAGCCCGGAACTTGGAGCGGTCCCCAGAAAATCTCTCAGGAGTGGGAACCCTAGGCTCAGGTGGGAGCATCATGACTGCTGAATGTGCAGCTGGCTGGACAGGAGGAGGCTGAGGTATGGCGTCAGATGATCCCGGAGTAGAGAGGTGCTGGACACGTTCCTCCAACCTGGAGTAGCCATCCTGAAGGGATTTCACGGCCTGGGTGAGGGCCGCAAGGTGGGAGCAAATCTCCTTCATGGCGGAGGTCCCTTCCGCAGACTCAGACATGGCTGTCTCGTACTGTTAGGAACGTCTGGTATTGAGTCTGACTTGGTGGAAGGGGACCTCTCCTACGGCTCTGGTTCCGGTCTCTCTGGAATGGGGACAGGGAGACAGGAGCGCAGCGGGGTAGAAGAGTCCGGCCAGGTGCAGCAACCGGTGCTGGGTAGGTGAGGATCCTTGGAGCAGGAACTCTCAGTAGTATGGAAGAAACAAGGAGAAGGCTGCTGACTGTGGATCCTGGATGGATAAGGTCCGCTGGACGAGGAGGTAGCCGACTCAGGAGCAGGCAGGAATCAAGCAGAGGTGTCAGGTACAAGCAGGAGGTTCGGCAACAGGAAAACAGTCCAAGAGAGGTCAAACAAGCCGGGGTCGGAGCAGGAGAGGTCAGCAAGGTCAAACGGAGCCGGGTCAGGTATCAGATGAGTAGCAGGCAGGTAACAGGTAACTTCAGGCACTAGCTGCAGACGAGACAGCACAGAACCACAACAACTGTGCCCTTAAAAAGGGCCACTGGCGCCAATCGAGCTAACGTACGCCCGTGCGTGCGTGCGCTGCAC
This sequence comes from Lithobates pipiens, assembly GCF_037356315.1. Classification (NCBI taxonomy): domain Eukaryota; kingdom Metazoa; phylum Chordata; class Amphibia; order Anura; family Ranidae; genus Lithobates; species Lithobates pipiens. The sequence goes on from NW_027507784.1 coordinate 335,430,310, forward strand.
GTACATACGATCGTCGTGCACCCGCGCGCGTCGGAAGGCGCTCGTGCCTACGACGACCCGCAACACGAACGCGTGTGCGCGCACGGAGAGCCGGTCGAATGGAACGGACGGATTCCTGACAACATCAGTGCAGGTGTCAGGCATAGGTAATGCACGCAATGCAGTGGTCAGGAAGAAGTAAAGCACACAGTGTGGGGGTCAGGAAGAGGAAGGGGTCAAGAGTGAGTAATGCACAGGGTGTGGGTTTGAGGATTAAGAGTGCAGTAGTGATGGGTTAGTAATGCGCAATGTGCAGGGGGCAGGAGTAGGTAAAACATCAAGTGCAAGTCTTAGTAGTAAGTTACTCACAGAGGGCAGATGTCAGGAATAAATTTGCACAGAGTGCAGGGGCCAGAATTAAGTAATGTGCAGAAATCAGGGGGCAGATATAAGTAACACGCAGAGTGCAGAGGGTAGGAGTAAATACAATACCAAGTGCAGTTGTCAGGCTTAAATGATGTACAGGTGTCAGGGTTAAATAACTCACAGTGTGCAGGGGTTAAGAGTAAGTAATGCACAGGGTGCAGGTTTGAGGAGTAAGTAAGGCACAGAGTGCATGTGTCAGGCGTAAGCAATGCAAAGAGTGTGGATTTGAGGATTAAGTAATGGACAGAGTGCAGGTGTGATGGGTAGGTAGCGCACAACGTGCTGGGCAGGAGTAAGTAAACTATTAAGTGCAGGTGTCAGTAGTAAGTTTCCCACAGGGTGCAGATGCCAGGAATAGGTAATGCACAGAATTCAAGGGTCAGAAGTGAGTAATGTGCAGAAAGCAAGGGGCAGGAATAAGTAACACAAAGAGTGCAAGGGGCATGAATAAGTAATGCACAGAGTGCAAGGGGGCAGGATTAAGTAAAATTTCAGGTGTAGGTGTCAGGATTAAATAATGCACAGAGTGCAGGTGTCCGGAATAGGTAACACACAGAATGCAGGTTGAAGGAGTAAGTAAGACACAGAATGCAGGTTTGAGGAGTAAGACCCAGAATGCAGGTTTGAGGAGTAAGTAAGGCACAGAATGCAAGTTTGAGGAGTAAGTAAGGCACAGAATGCAGGTTTGAGGAGTAAGTAAGGCACAGAATGCAGGTTTGAGGAGTTAGTAAGGCACAGAATGCAGGTTTGAGGAGTAAGGCACAGAATGCAGGTTCCAGTAGTATGTAAGGCACAGAATGCAGGTTCAAGGAGTAAGTAAGGCACAGAATTCAGGTTTGAGGAGTAAGTAAGGCACAGAATTCAGGTTTGAGGGGTAAGTAATGCACAGAATGTAGGTTTGGGGAGTAAGTAAGGCACAGAATGCAGGTTTAAGGAGTAAGTAAGGCACAGCATGCAGGTTTGAGGCGTAAGCAAGACACAGAGTGCAGTTTTGAGGAGTAAGTAAGGCACATATAATGTAGGTTTGAGGAGTAATGCCACGTAGACACGATCGGAAATTCGGCCAGCAAAAGACAGATGAGAGCTTTTGGTCGGGAAAATGCGATCGTGTGTATACTCCATCAGACTATTGCTGGCCGAATTTCTCAATTTTTTTGGACGGAAAAAGTTCCTATCCGAAAATGCGTTCGCATGTATGCAATTCCGACGAGCAAAAACTCACGCATGCTCAGATTCAACTACGAGACGGGAGCTATTGGCTACTGGCTATTGAACTTCCTTTTTCTAGTCCCGTCATACCCGTTGTACGTCACCGCGTTCTTGGCGGTCGGAATTTGGTGCGACCGTGTGTATGTAAGACAGCTTGAGCGAAATCCCATCGGGATTCCGTCGGGAAAACCATCAGAGCTTTTTCCGGCCAAAATTCCGGTCGTGTGTACGCGGCATCAGTAAGTAAAAACTGGGCCATGGCCCAGTAACGGGCCCATTAAAATCTTAAATCTGGAGAAACCAGAAAGGACAAAGTAAAGTTAAAATGTTCGATAAAACTGAGGAAAAGGAAGAATTCAAAGTCAATATTTTGTGGGCCAAAACGTCTAGCATGTTCTCCTAAGAATTGCTTTCAATGATTCAACAGGTGGGGAGAAGATGTGAAGGAACTCAGTTGGAAGTCTACCCTTTCATCAATAATACCCTTAGATTATACATTATCAGCAACTAATTATCCAGCTGTCAGTGAGAATGGATAAATTGCCGGTGTGTGAGAAAATGTCAGGACTTTTATCTTCACACCTTTTTATATTTGGAAATGGAGGAGGTGTTAACATTGCAGCTCTGAGCTTTGCAAACACCTGGCGTAATGGCAACATTTAAACTCCCTTTTATTCCGTATGTTAGAGGTGTGATGGGAACAGTCTGTCACTTTCTTATGCTTTTTCTGCTGATCGGCCCCCAGAGAAAGTCAGTTTCTGTTCCCGTAGCAACGCATAGCACGGCTCCATGCTGCATTGGCATTTTGTAGACGCGTAATGGACGGTATTTGGGTTTTGTCTACTCCATTAAAGTGGATGTGCTTTTCAGGTGTGTTATGTGCTGTTTTTCCCTTACTTAATTGTTATTTGGTTATTCGGTAAGCCTTTTATCATTTACTTTTTGGCCCCTGGTTGAGCCTATATTCTATGCTTTTTCCATTGGTTATCTCAGATGCCTGTCATTTTTACACAGTGTGCGGCACCATATTGTCAAAAGTATTGGGACACCTGCCTTTACATGTACATGAACTTTAATGGCATCCCAGTCTAATGCCCTGGAATTTCCGATGGAAAAAGTCTGATAGAGCCCGCACACGATCGGATTTTCCGCCAATATAATCCGATCGGACCTTTTCCGTCGGAAATTTCCGACTGTGTGTAAAAGGCATAGGGTTCAATATTGGGTTGGCCCACCCTTTGCAGCTATAAGAGCTTCAACTCTTCTGGGAAGGCCGTCCACAAGGTTTAGGAGGGTGTCTATGGGAATGTTTAACCATTCTTCCAGAAGTGCATTTGTGAGGCCAGTCACCAATGTTGGACGATAAGGCCTGGCTCACAGTCTCCGCTCTAACTCATCCCAAGAGTGTTCTATCGGGTTGAGGGAGGGACTCTGTGCAGGCCAGTCAAGTTCCTACAAACTTGCCCACCCATGTCTTTATGGACCTTGCTTTGTGCACTGGTGCGCTGTCATGTTGGAACAGGAAGGGGCCGTCCCCAAACTGTTCCCACAAAGTTGGGAGCATGGAATTGTCCAAAATGTCTTGGTATGCCGAAGCCTTAAGAGTTCTCTTCACTGGAACGAATGGGCCAAACCCAACCCCTGAAAAACACCCCCCCACACCATAATCCCCCGTCCACCATTGTATGTTGTTAGTATTTTGAATTTAATTTGCTGGGCGATTGGAAGCCAGTGTAGGGATTGACGGAGAGGGGTGGTAGACATTGAGGAGTTGGCAAGGTAGATGAGTCTGTCAGCAGCATTCGTGATAGAATGAAAAGGGGATAGCCTATGGAGAGGTGAGACTCTGGAATACCGACATACTAATGGAATAACTCTTCGACCTTTATGCTGCCTTTGCTACAGTTGACCATTCGCTCCTACTCAAAAAAAAAAACTCCACTCCATCCTTTGCCATTTGAGCTTCTACTCTTTCCTTGTTCTCCTCCTATGTATCTCAGCACACCTTTAGTGTCACCTACAACTCTATCACCTCCTCCTCCTCCTCCTCTTTCCATATGGATCTCCCAGGGCTTAGGCCGCGTACACACGGGCGGACTGTCTGACGGACTTGGTCCGCTGAAACGTGTTTCAGCGGACAATCCGCTCGTGTGTGGGCTTCAGCGGACTTTTTCAGCGGACAGTCTGGCGGACTAAGTCTTTCGGAATTTCCGTAATATTGTCCGTCCAAACTTGGTTTCAGCGGACAATCCGCTCGTGAGTAGGCAAGTTCGACGGACTAAGTATGGCGCATGCTCAGAAAGGATTTACACGGCGAAAGGTTGCATTACAGTGTATTGGACGTCGTATTTCTAGTCCCGTCGTACGTGCTGTACACGTCATCGTGCAAGCTTTCGGCGGACTGTCTGTTCATCGTGTGTGGTCAAGTCCGTTCATTCGAAAGTAGGACGGACTGTCTGTCGGATTGTCTGACGGACTTAGTTGGGCAGACAGTCCGCCCGTGTGTACGCGGCCTTATTCTTGAGCTACACCTTTCTTGGTCAGTTGATAATCTTCCACAGCTTCTATTACCACCTCTATGGTGATGGCACCCAACTTTATCTCTCTACTCCTCAGCTCACCCCTACTGTCTCCTTGCGAATTAATAACTGAAATATCAGTATAAATGTCACACCATTTCCTCAAACTCAATCTTTCCTAAACCAACCTTGAAACATTCCATTTTTATTTAATTTTTTTGTTTGGCTTTTGGCTTAAATTTCCAAAACTTTGATTCAATTTTACTTCATAAATAATCACAAACAATTGTGACTGGGTATGTCTTTTAAATGTTTTTAACGAGGTGGTCTATTAGCTAAACATTCTTACATAAAGTAAAGTAAAGTACATCTTTTGGGGTATTTTTTGCATTTTGGTGTCTTTCTTGGAGATGCCCCAAACTTTTATTGAATTTTCCTTCATAAATAATCACAAACGCATGTCTTTTAAATGTTTTCAGCAAGGTGGCCTACAAAAAATTAAAAATAAAAATCTTTATTTATAGATATGATATGTATAATATCATATCTATAAATAAAGATTTTTATTTTTTATTTTTTGTGTACATTTCTTGTTTGGCAATGTCCCATGCTTTTATTTCAATTCTCTTTATAATTAATCACAAACAATTATCACTGGGTATAAATGCTTTTACAAGGTGGCCTATTGGATATAAGTGCCATTTCTATAAATAGACCTTTTTTTTTTTTTTTCATTTTTGGTCTCGATGTCTTGTTTGGAGATGTTTCAATGCTTTTATTTATTTTTCCTTCATAATTAATCACCAACAAAAGTGACCAGGTGGATTTTTTAAATGTTTTCACCAAGGTGGCCTATTGGCTATAAAAATGCAATTTTTGGTGTCAATGTCTTGTTATGGGGATGTCCCAAAGCTTTTATTTAATTCTCCTTCATAATTATCAAACAAGAGAATGTGACTAGGTGTGCTTTTTAAAAGTTTTTAACAAGGTGGCCTATTGGCTATAAATATAATTTCTACAAATAAAGATTGTTTTCTATAGTCTTTGTTCAAATTGCTTGTATGTAGATACTTTTTTTTTTACATTTCAAATTTTTTTACAAACAATGGTGACTGGGTATGTCTTTTAAATGCTTTTTAGCAAGGTGGCCTATTGACTATAAATATAATTTCTTTAAATAAAGACTTTTTTGTATTTTTATTTAATTTACCTTTGCAATTAGCCACCAACAAAAGTGACTGGGTGGGTCTTTTAAATGTTTTCACCAAGGTGGCCTATTGACTATAAATGCCATTTCTATAACTAAAATACTTTTTTGTACTTTTTGCATTTTTGGTGTCAATGTCTTATTTGGAGCCCCAAAGCTTTTATTGCATTCTCCTTCATAATTATTAAACAAGAACATGTGACTAGGCGTGCCATTTAAAAATATTTTAAAAAATGTGCCTTTTAATTATATTTATATTTAACATAAATATCATTTCTATAAATAACATTTTTCTTTTTTTTATTCTTTGTGCAAATTGCTGGCATGTAGATGCCCCGAGTTTTATTTAAATTACATTTCTAAATCATCAAAAATAATGGTGACTAAGTATGTCTTTTAAATGCCTTTAGCAAGGTGGCCTATTGGCTATAAAAAAGTATTTATTTATAGTAATCATATTTATAGCCAATAAGCCATCTTGTTGAAAACATTTTAAAAGTCACTTTTGTTGGTGATTAATTGTGAAGGAAAACTAAATAACAGCTTACAGCATCTCCAAACAAGAACTTGACACCAAAAATGCAAAAAAAAAATAATAAATAAATATTATTTATAGAAATTATATTTGTGTGTGTGTGTATGTGTGTATATATATATATATATATATATATATATATATATATATATATATATATATATATATATATATATATATATATACAATTTTGCATTTTTTTCTTTTTGCATTTTTGCTGTTAATGTCTTGTTTGAAGATGCCCCAAGCTTTTATTTAAAATGTCTAAAAATCTGACTTGGTTTTTAATTTTTAAATGCTTTTAACAATGTGACCTATTGACAAAAAAAAAAAAAAAAACAACAACATTTTCTATAAATAAAGACTTTGTTGTATTTTTTGTGTTAATTTCTTGTTTGGAGATGTTACAAAGCTTTTATTTATTTTTTCCATCATAATTAAATCACCAACAAAAGGGACCGGGTGGGTCTTTTAAATGTTTTTTTAACAAGGTGGCCAATTGGCTATAAATATAATTTCTATAAATAAAGATTATTTTGTATTTTTTTTTTTTTTTTGTGTAAATGTCTTGTTTGGAGATGCCCAAAGCTTTTATTTCCATTTTTTTTATAATCAATCACAAACAAATATGACTAGGTATGCTGTTTAAATGCTTTCAGCAAGGTGACCTATTGGCAAAAAAATACTATTCCTATAAATAAAATTTCTTTATTTTTTATTTTCTTGGATTTTTTTGGTGTCAATGTCTTGATTGGAGATGCCCCAAAGCTTTTATTTGATTTTCATTCATAATTAATCACCAACAACAGTGATAGGGTGGGCCTTTTAAATGTTTTTAGCAAGGTGGACTATAAATATAATTTCTATAAATAACATTTTTTGGAGTTTTGTTTTTTTTGTGTAATTTTCAGGTTTGGAAAAGTTTTTATTGAAATTTTCTTAATAATTAATCCCAAATAAATGTGACTGGGTATGCCTATAAAATTCTTTTAACAAGGTGACCTATTAACAAAAAAATAGCTTTTCTACAAATATAGACTTTTTTTTTTGTATTTTCTGGTGTCAATGTCTTGTTTGCAGATGCCCTAAGCTTTTATTAATTTTCCTTCAAAATTAATCATAAACAAATAAGACTGGGTTGGGCTTTTAATTATTTTTATTTTTTTTAACAAGGTGGCCTATTGACTATAAATACCTTTTCTATAAATAAAGACTTTTTGTATTTTTGGTGTCAATTTCTTCTTTTGAGATGCCCCTTAGCTTTTCTTACATTACTTTGAAATGTTTTTACTTTTAAATATTTTATTGATAACAAGCAAAGAAAGCAAACAGTCACTGTTACAAACATATGCTCAGTAAAACATTTTCCAGCAGAGCATTCACACAGAAAGAAAAAGGCGGACTATATTCAGACTTACAAAGTGTACATCGCGTTGTAGCACAAGGTAGAACTTAAGCATATAATCCACAGAAATATTAGTAACGTGGGGGCATAAGCCCAGTAAGTATAGCAAAGTAAATAATAGGGGGGAACTCTGCCCAGAAAACTGGGGCAACAGTGAACGGATACGTACTGTGCAGTTTGAGCTTCATTACCAAAAGAGCTTAATGGGTAAAAAGGGAGGGTGATGCAGAAAGAGATGAAAAAGGAAAGGAGAAAAGGACTAAAGATAGACAGCAAAGGTAGGAAAGGAAGGAAAGAAAGAATAGAGTTAGGGAGGAAAAGAGTACTGGCCAGGTGTCTCAAGCGTGCCACAAAGGGGTAGGGACCTCTCCGATCCCCCATGAATAGGGCTCAGGGCTCCAGGAAATGTCTATCGAAGCCAGGGGGAAGGAAATGATCTGACCATGGGTGCCAAATTTTAAGATGTCGAGGGATCCTATCCATTATTGTGGCCTCTATTTTACTATGTATCATGGCCTGGGTAACCCTACTTTTAACTTCCGTAATGTTCAGAAACGGGGTGTCTTTAAAGCTTTCGCTATTGTCTGCTTGCCAGCTGTGGTGAGTTGCAAAAAGAGACGCAACTGTGTCTTAGTAAAGTCTTGTGGGGGGAGGTTAAGTAAGGCAAGGGCTACGTTAAACAGGGTTGAGGCCATTCGGAATATTGTCGCCCAGAAGCGCTGTACCACTGGGCATGTCCACCATATATGGAGGTGAGTGCCACCAGTATCACAACCTCGGAAGCAGTTAGGAGAATAAGATGGTAAGTATCTAGCGATCCTGGTCGGAACCAGGTACCACCTCATGAGGACTTTATAACTGGCTTCTAGCGCGACAACATTCTGTGAAGAAAGTTTGGTAGTTGCCCATATCGTTGACCAATCGCTGATATCAAGATCCATGACTAGGTCCTTGGACCAAGCAGAGGCATACGAGGGGAGTGAGGATGAGGGGGACGTGAGATATGCATAGAGGCTGGAGATTATGCCTGGAGCAGGGGGGTCTGAATCGCATTAATCTTCGAATATAGACAGCGTGTTCAACACCCTTTGGGGGCCCATAAGTGTTTGGACAAAGTGGGAAATTTGGAGGTATCTAAAGCACTCTCGAGAAGGGAGTTGCGATTGGGCTTGTAGGGACTTTGAAATGTTTTTACCAAGGTGGCCTATTGGTTATTTATTTGTATATTTCTTTAATTTCTCTAAATTTTTTTTTTTTTTTTTATTAAAATTAAAGTTTAATTAAAGTTTACATTTTTTTATTTATTTTTTGTATTTTTAATGTAAATTTCTTGTTTGGAGCTGCCTTAAAATTTTATTTAATGTTCCTTTTTTAATTACTTGCTTAATTATGTTCTAAAATTCAGTTTTTTTTGCTCTTATTTTGTTTTTTGATGACATACTAGTGAGAGAATTTCTCCCCGCACCTCAATTATAGAATTTGAGATTCTTTTGTTTTCTTTATTTTAGTTAAGTGTCCTGACCTTTACGTTCATGGTGGGAAGAGACACTAGGCGAATAACAATCTAGGCAGCGTGATGGATGTGTTTTCCAAATCTCGAACTTAATGATTATTATGTGCTCTCATTTAATTGGTGCATTCATATATTTTCAAGCTCTAAATCACTTCCAGTGAAATGACATCAGCCCTCCGACGGTAAAGACGGGCAACTTGTAAAAACACACACAAAAAAAAAAAATAATAATGTTGGTACATTTGAATAATAACCTTTCAGAACTGCAAAATAATAACATAATGAACGCAATTTAACAAAGGGTGCCAAGTCAGAGCGGATTTATCCGGTGATGCGTTCTGCGTGGGAGGAAGAAAGAACAATTTGGAGTTAATTTTTATTTTTTTTTCCCTCTTGATCCTTCATAAATTGCTCATCAAATGCTTTATGTTGAAGTGTCAAAACCGAAGACGGCAAAAAAGAAACGGCAATATAAAACTCTTTTGCAAAGTAATTTCAAAGTTGAAGATGTTTTTGCATCTTTTAAATTACGAAATTCTTTTGACATTACCCTAGAAATTACAACTTCCAATGGTGAGTTGTCTGCTTACTGCAAGAGTTGTGTGGGGTCGCCCCTTAATGGACTTTCTGAGCCACTGACCTGGAGCAAGCATGCCAATGGCGGCCGGTCCTTTAGGGGCACATGGGTGCCACCCACCTCTATCCATGCGTCCGGCCCCCTGATCTACATACAGGGCACCGGACGCATGGATTCCAATGGCGGGGGTGTTTTTTTTGAAGCACTTAAAAAAAAAGGGTCGGCAGAGCACTGCGCCCTGATCCCACCCACTTATGTGAAAAATAGCCAATTAATACTCACCATACAGGGCACCGGATGCATGGATTCCAATGGCGGGGGTGTTTTTTTTTTTTTTTTGAAGCATGGGGTTAGAGCCAGAGGCTCTAATAGGCTTCAAAAAAGGGTCGGCTCGGTGGCGAAGAGCACTGTGCCCCAATCCCACCCAATTGTGTGTCAAATAGCCAATGAATATTCGCTATTGCCACACTGATCCGCCTCCCAGCCATACAGGAAGCGGGTCTTGAGACTCGTCACCCAATTGGCTGAAAGGGCAGGCGATCCTATTGGAGGCCTAGGAGGACGAGGGAGGAGCCGCATGGCGGAAGCTGCCCTGATGCAGAAGAAGGAAAGAAGACACAGGAGCCGCTGCCCTCTGGCCATAAAAGCCCACTGCCGGCTGCCTGTAGGAGCCTGAAACCTCGACCGCTACCCGCCGCCCATAGAAGCCCCTAACCCGCCCGCTAACCACCGCCTGTAGTAGCCCCGAACCATCCCACTGCCTGCCACTTGTAGGAGCCTGTATACCCACCCGCAACCTAGATGGGGTAAGGGTGTCAGGGGGAAGGTGACACCAACCGTCCACCCACCAACCGGAGGGGGTGGTTGTTTGCTGCCCCCCCTCCCAAAAAAATAAATAAATAAAACAGCTACCACTGGCTCAAACGTAGGAGAGGAAAAACAGCACAGGTAGCCAATTCGTTGGGCTACAGTACTAAGGAGCATGCTGAAGGAGGAGAGAGCAGAGTGACAAAGAGATGAGCTCATACTGTATGTCTAGCAGGACTGGGAATAAAAGACCAATTTTTTTAATCAACCACTCTCAATGAGTGATTATTGGTAAATCAGTACAAACCAGAATTTTATTATCAAATACTAGAAATACAGTATTTTAAACTTTACTAAAAAAGTACCCTAAAAAAAATTCCACACACACTACAAAACACGCACATCCGCCTCACTCACATACAAAGGCTTGGTGACCCAAGGATGTCTATAATAGGTGATATCCTCTAATGTGCCTCTGAAGCAGCCGGCCTGTGTTCAGCAAAACCGGTCAAGCATGCAACCACTGAACACCTCCCCTCGTCCTGGAGGCGAGCTTGGGAGGAGGGGATGAGGGAGCTAGAGAGCAGGAGGTCTTGAGAGGAACGAAGAGAACGATTAGTTTGCTATTTAGAGACTAGACTAGTGATGTTGCTGGAGGCTAAATTGTGGATGGCTTTGTACGGAGTTGTTAGTATTTTGAATTTAATTTGTTGGGTGAGCGGAAACCAGTGGAGGGATTGACAGAGAGGAGTAGCAGACACAGAGCGATTGGTAAGGTGGATGAGTCTGGCAGCAGCATTCATGATGGATTGAAGAGGTGATAGACTATGTAGAGGTAAGCCAATGAGTAGAGAGTTTCAGTAGTCGAGGCGAGAGATGACCAGCGAGTAAATTGTGCTTTGTGGTGTCATTTGTTAGAAAGGGGCGTATTTTTTCGATGTTGCAGAGGTTGAGGCAGCAAGATTTGGACAGTGATTGGACGTTTAGAGTCCAGGACTACATCTAGAACCTTTGGCATGTGGGGATGGGCTGATAGTTGTGCCATCAATTTTGACAGCGAGATCAGGGAAAGAGGCACGTGGGGGAGGAAAAATTATAAGTTCGGTTTTGGATAGATTGAGTTTGAGGAAGTGGAGTGACATCCAGACTGATATATCTGATAGTAAATTAGTGATACGTGAGGAGACTGAGGGAGTGAGCTGAGGGGTAGAGAAACAGATTTGGGTGTCATCAGCATAGAGATGGTATTTGAGCTGATGTAGAATGATGGGGTACTATTCCTACTACTGATTGCAATGATGGGGCACTATTCCTACTACTGATTGCAATGATGGGGCACTATTCCTACTACTGATTGCAATGATGGGGTACTATTCCGACTAATGATTCCAATGATGGGGCACTATTCTGACCACTAACTCCAATGGTGGGGCACAATTCTCACTACTGTCTCCAGTTATGGGTCACTATTCTTTCTACTAGCTCCAATGATGGGGCACTATCCCTACCATGTTTCCAATGATGGGCCACTATTCCTACCACTGACTGCAATGATGGGGCACTATTCCTTCTACTGATGCCAGTGATGGGGCACTATTCCTTCTAATGACTCCAATGATGGGGCAATATTCCTACTACTGACACCAATAATGGAGCACTATCCCTCCCACTGACAACAATTATGGGGCATTCTTTACTCTCACCGATGCCAAGGGATTTTCTACTCCCACTGGCCACATTTCGGCTCCCTTAAGGTCTTTTTTCAGAAACTTTGGAGACCCCTGATCTAGAGGATCCCCGTTTAGAGATAGTTTTATACTGTATGTCTGCTGCTTCTCTTGTCACTATCTAATCACAGACCTGTAAGTGTCCTGAAATAAAGCAGACACATCAGTTCTTATGCCGTGGCAGACAGGGGCTGTGCACAGTAGCAGAGCTGTGCTAATTTCAGGACAGGGTGGAGAGAAATACAAATTCTTCGGGAGGTAAAACAGCTCCCATATATGAATTTTATCAGTGTATTTAGCTTGTTTGCCTGGATGCCCCTAAAAAGGTTCCAAAGCCCATGTCTCAAACCAATCCCCTTATTTCTCTAAGCAGGACAGAAGCCTGCATCCCAAGCCTCTCCCCTTACATCTCTAAGCAGGACCATATCTTGCTTCCCAAGCCTCTCCCATTACATCTCTAAGCAGGACCATATCTTGCTTCCCAAGCCTCTCCCATTACATCTCTAAGCAGGACCATATCTTGCTTCCCAAGCCTCTCCCCTTACATCTCTAAGCAGGACCATATCTTGCTTCCCAAGCCTCTCCCATTACATCTCTAAGCAGGACCATATCTTGCTTCCCAAGCCTCTCCCCTTACATCTCTAAGCAGGACCATATCTTGCTTCCCAAGCCTCTCCCCTTACATCTCTAAGCAGGACCACATCCTGCTTACCAAGCCACTCCCCTTACATCTCTAAGCAGGACCATATCTTGCTCCCCAAGCCTCTCCCCTTACGTCTCTTAGCAAAACCAAATCCTGTATCGTAGGCCACTCCCCTTATTTCTCAAAGCAGGACCAAAGGCTGAATTCCAAGCCACTCCCCTTGTTTCTTTAAGCAGGACCAAAGCCTGCATCCCAAGCCACCCTCCTAATTCTCTAAGCAGGATCAAAGGCTGCGTCCCAAGCCACTCCCCTTATTTCTCTAAGCAGGATTGACGCCTGCATTCTAAGCCACTCCCCTTATTTCTCTAAGCAGGATCGATGCCTGCATTCTAAGCCACTCCCCTTATTTCTCTAAGCAGGATCAAAGGCTGCGTCCCAAGCCACTCCCCTTATTTCTGTAAGCAGGACTGAATCCTGCGTCCCAAGCCACTTACCTTACTTCTCTAAGAAGGAACTAATCCTTTATCTTAAACCTCCCCAAAGAGGGAAGGTCGTACATGCAAGGACTGTCATTACAATTGTTTGTGCAAATAAACCCGGATAACGTGATGTCATTGGTGTGCGGCAGCTTTTTACTTTCTTCCAATCTTTATTTAAAAAGCTAAGGATTGCTTTGCAATGTACCAAATGCATAGGTCAACTTTTTTGGGGGGAAAGATAATATAGAGGTGAACTAAACCTTTAAAAAGTACATTTATTAAAGTCCATTTAAGACCATTTCTAAGACCTCCGTGCATGTAAAAGGGGGTTAAAAAAAAATAAAACTGTTGTGATAATGCTACTAGATTACAGCATACTGTATATATGTTATCTTTTTCTTAGTTACACTTTATAAAGCTGATGAAAAAAACAGTTGATGTTTTGGAGAATCTTGCTCTTATCAAGAGCCTGTTGTCACTTTAAGTCCTGAAGAAGCCATAGAATTTGGATATACCGGATATATTCTGTTAAGAAAATTTGCTACTTTGTCTTTGTTATTTTGGTCACAAATGTTCCCTGCTTGTCCAAGATGACATCAATAAGATTGGGTTTGAGTGGGCAAGTAGTAAATAACTCATTTATGATGTATATTTTTAGGTGCAAGTTAATTTTAGATTATATTACAGAAGGAGTGAGAGTACAAAGTATAAATAAAACATTACTTGAGTAAGAAAGTCCAATTAGATCCATGGACATCAACAATAAAAAGACATCAACATACAGTAAATCAATGGAAATAGATATTGATTGTGGTATTGACCGTCGTGTGTATTTTACAGCTCCCCACCAGGTGACGTTTTCATTTGATGCGGGAAATGGACCAGTGGAGGTTTCTTTGCAGTCCGTCACGGCCTTAAATGATGGTCAGTGGCATCACGTTAGAGCTGAGAGGAATATTAAGGAAACCAGCCTTGTTGTGGATAACCAGCCCAGGAAACTGGTACAGACCCCGTTCGATGGGCGCCTCCGACCGCTGCTGAATGCTCAGCTCTATGTGGGTGAGTCCAGAGTGTCTGCCAGACATTTCTAATCAATTCACATATTGGGAATATTCCAGAAGAGACTTTCTATTTCCATATCTCATTTTTCTTTTTACCTAGCTTCTCCCTTTTCTTTCTTTCTCTTTCCTTTTCCCTTCTCTTACCTTTCCTTTTTCCCTTCCCTTTCTTTTTTCCATTACTTTTGCTTTCCTTTTTCCCTTTGCTTACATTTCTTTTCCTTTTCCCCTTCCCTTCTCTTTCTTTTTCTTTTATCTCACCTTTCATTTTCCCTTTTCTTTTTCCCTTCCCTTCCATTTCCTTTCCTTTTCCCTTCCATTTCTTACCCTTCCCTTTCTTTTTCTTTTCCCTTACTTTTCCTTTTCCCTTAGCTTTCCTTTTTTCCTTCTGTTTCCTTTTTCTCATCCCTAACCTTTCCTTTTTCCTTATGCCGCGTACACATGAGCGAATTGTCCGGCGTACTTAGTCTGGCAAACAATCCGGTGGATAGTCCTTGGCCATGGACTTGGCCACACACGGACACACAGAAAGTCCGGCGTTTGCTAGCGCGATGACGTAAAGCACGTGCGACGGGACTAGAAAAAGGAAGTTCAGTAGCCAATAGCTTCCTTTTTCGTACTTGCTTCTGAGCATGCGTATTTCTTAGTCCGCCGGACTAGCATACTCACAAACGTATTGTCCGCTGAAACCCAAGTCTGGCGGAAAGATTGGACTGCAAAACTACTTTCTAAGTCCGCCGGACTTTACGCTGGAAAAGTCTGCTGAAGCCCACACAAGATCGAATTGTCCGCTGAAATGCGTTTCGGCCGAGTAAGTACGCCGGACAATTCGCTCGTGTGTACGCGGCATAACCCTTACTTTTGCTTTCTCTTTTTTCTTCCTATACTTTTTATTTCCTTTGTCCCTTCCCTTTCCTTTTTTCCCCTACCTTACTTTTTCTTTCCTTTTCCCTTCCCTTACTGTTCCTTTCCTTTACTTACCTTTCCTTTTCCCTTTCCTTTTTCTCTTTCCTTTCCTTGAAACCTTTCCCTTTTCCCTTTCCTAATTTTTCCCTTTCCTTGAACTTTTTCCTTTTCCTTTTCATTCTTTCCTTTTCCTTCCTTCCTTTTTTCCTTCCTCCCTTTTCCTTCCCTTTCCCCTTCCTTTTTCATTTTCCTTTTCTTTTTCATTTTCCTTCCTTCATTTCCTTCATTTCTTTTGCTTTTTTCTTCCTTCCCTTTCCTTCCTTTTACCTTCCTTTTTCCTTTTCCTTTTCCTTTTCCCGTCCCTCTCTTTCATTTTTACTTTCTCTCGGTGCATAAAAGCTGTTTGTTTTCAGCCCTTCAGTTAAAGAGGGTGAAGACATGCAGCTATTCTCGGAATACAATTGATATGAAGTGGCCACGACACTGAGTCATATGCCAGAGAAGCAGAAATAAATATCTCTTCCTGAATATCAAACTTTCACATTCTAAAATTAGAAAGTTGAACATTTTAATAACATTCTCAGACATAACTACTGTACATGTGCATGCAAAGCATCTACAAATTCTGAGCCTTTAAATGACTGAATGTAAAGTGAACCTGTACTTAGTAATAGTCTATTTCAGGGGTCTCCAGACTTTTTCTAAACAATGTGGCAGTTTATTGCCCATGAAATTTTGGGGGGCCGGACTGTGGCCAGTGGGAGAAGAAAATGTCCTGGTGTTAGTGGGATTGAACAATGCCCCATCATTGACATTAGAGGGAGTAATAAAGCCCCAAATTTGGTATCAGTGGGAAATATGATGCCCCATCATTGGTGTCAGCGGGAGGAATAGTACCCCATCATTGGTGTCAGTAATAGTGCCCCATCATTGGTGTCAGTGGGAGGAATAGTGAGTTGAGTTGAGTTGCGTTGCATCGCATCTTGATATAGTGCGGTTCTTTACCCCGTAGGGTCCTGCCACGCTTACAAACGCATGCACATATAGACATACTAGTGTCAATTTACAGACAGGATCCGATTAACCAGCATGTCTTTGGACTGTGGGAGGAAACCGGAATACCTGGAGGAAACCCACGCAGGCACAGGGAGAACAAGCAAACTCCAGGCAGATGGTGTTGTGGTGCCCGTAGTGCCCCCACATTGGTGTCAGTGGGAGGAATAGGGCCCCATCATTGGTGTCAGTGGGAGGAATAGGGCCCCATCATTGTTGTCAGTGGGAGGAATAGTGCCTTACATTTGGTGTCAGTGGGAGGAATAGTGCCTCATCATTCGCATCAGTGGGAGGAATAGTGCCACATCATTGGTGTCAGTGGGAGGAATAGTGCCACATCATTGGTGTCAGTGGGAGGAATAGTGCCACATCATTGTTGTCAGTGGGAGGAATAGTGCCACATCATTGGTGTCAGTGGGAGGAATAGTGCTGCATCATTGTTGTCAGTGGGAGGAATAGTGCCACATCATTGGTGTCAGTGGGAGGAATAGTGCCCCATCATTGGTGTCAGTGGGAGGAATAGTGCCCCATCATTGGTGTCAGTGGGAGGAATAGTGCCACATCATTGGTGTCAGTGGGAGAAATAGTGCCCCATCATTGGTGTCAGTGGGAGGAATAGTGCCACATCATTGGTGTCAGTGGGAGGAATAGTGCCCCATCATTGGTGTCAGTGGGAGGAATAGTGCCACATCATTGTTGTCAGTGGGAGGAATAGTGCCACATCATTGGTGTCAGTGGGAGGAATAGTGCCTCATCTTTGGTGTCAGAGGGAGGAATAGTGCCACATCATTGGTATCAATGGGAGGAATAGTGCCTTACGGTTGGTGTCAGTGGGAGGACTAGTGCCCCACCATTGGTGTCAGTGGCAGGAACTATGCCCCGTGAGGGTGGGGGGAATAATGCCCCAAGGGCCAGATAAAAGCAAGCAGAGAGCTGTAGTTTGGAGGCCACTGGTCCATTTTATTTCTGTTCAGCTTGTTCTTACCTTTTTATTCCCTTCCAAATGACCTTGTTTGCCTTCTAAAGTGTTGTGACCGGGTTTAAACAGCATTCTCAACAGCTGGTTCAAGTACTGTGACCAGCCACTTACTATCTAAACACCTAATTATTCATTGATTTTCATGTCTATTTATTTGTTTTTTTTCAATCCCCAGTGAAGTATGAGTATGGCTCTGAAATGTGTTTGGCTTTTGAAAACAATTTGTCTTAGGCTAGAAAAAGTTCTGTAAAATGTTTTGGTGACCTCCCATCATCGCTATCCTCAGCGCATTGCTGTCGGAGCCTAACCATGACATTGTGTTCTGCAGGAGGAACGGTGTCCAGGCAGAGGGGTTTTGTGGGGTGTATCCGCTACCTCCAGCTGAACGGACAGACCTTGGATCTGGAGGAAAAGGCCAGAGTCACTCTAGGGATCAGGCCGGGCTGTCCTGGCCACTGCAGCAGCTATGGGAACTTGTGTCACAACAATGGCAAGTGTGTGGAAAAACGCAAGGGATATATCTGTGACTGCACCAACTCCGCCTTTGAGGGATCTTACTGCAAGAAAGGTGAGGTGTGCATTTACCATTGGTGGAATAAAGCAAAATGAGTCAAGACAGGTGCACCGTTTCTGCTGCCTGTAGTTCAGTATGTGGGCCGAGGAGCACAAGAGTAGTCAGGATAACGAAGGGTCCTTTCATCCAAAGTATGTCATTTGTGCTACTTGGGGATCATCGAAGGTCACATTCTGTGAGATTTACTTTTTTTCTGTAGTTATAGCAGTCGGTGTCACTGAGAAGATCCAAAATGTTGGTGCTGTCACTGGAACGGCAGTAGATGGCACATCTTCCAATGGGGAGACCTGTTTAAGTCCAAGCTGCACTTCCATACCGGGCCTATTCTGGCACTTCTCTCCTACCTGTAAAAATCATCATTTTTTTGCTAGAAAATTACTCAGAACCCCCAAACATTAAAGGTTTTTTTTTTCTAGCAGACACCCTGCGCATGGTATTTGCGCAATAATTTTTTTAAACTCCTTTTTTGGGGGGAAAAAAACGGTTTCACTAATTAAAAAATAACAAAACAACAAAGTTAGCCCAATTGTTTTGTATAATGTGAAAGATGATACCTAACGTGTCATGCTTTAAAATTGCGCACACTTGTGGAATGGCGCCAAACTTCGGTACTTAAAAATCTCCATAGGTGATGCTTTGAAAATTTTTACAGATTACATGTTTAGAGTTACAGAGGAGGTCTAGTTCTAGAATTATTGCTCTCGCTCTAATGCAGGCGGCGATACCTCACATGTGTGGTTTGAACGGCGTTTACATATGTGGGCAGGACTTGCGTGTGTGTTCACTTCTGAGCGCAAGCTACCGGAGACAGGGGCATTTTACTTTTTTTTTTTTTTTTTTTTTAACTTTCTTTATTTATATCACATAGGTCCAGTAGGGGGGACACAATAATCACAAGAGGCAACAGAGACTCAATTTCTTACATAGATATATCTTATATCCTATAAAACATATTCCATTTTCCTCTTCATTTATATGAATTAAACCAAGTTATTCTATCTACACATTATGTCTTCCAATTTATATATATTTCTCTATTTGTCTTTTTACATTTTAAATTTTTTTGTTTTACTTACTTTTTTTATTTTTACGCTTTTTAAAAAAAAAAAATTTTCGATCACTTTTATTTTTTTATTTTTTTTAATACAAACTTTTATTGAGAGAGATAACAGAAAAAAGTAAAACAGCTCTGTTACAAAGTATATGATGAAAACAATCTCTTAACACAATATCAATGACAGTATGTGCAGATTCAGCTACTTGAGATAGATCACATAGTTATTCGACATAAGGTGGTATCAAAAATGGGTAGCAACTCAGAACTGTCTATAGCATGGGATTTGTGTGAGAAATCTCGGGCAGGAAGAGACTGGATACACCAGATGCTATTTGGTCGTTATCGTGCTGCACCGTGGCCCGAAGGGCTATTGCTGCTCATGTTAGTGAAAGTACAGTCCGTGTATATGAAAAATTAACATAGAGCTTAATAACTAGTAGAGAAACAACAACTAAGGAAAAAAACAGTAGGTTACAGGATACATGGCTAAGATAAGCAGTAGCTCAAACCGCTTCCTGAGGGGATTTGTAACCGAAGGTAACATGAGTAAAGGGGAAGATCAGGGGGTCCACAACTTCCATTTCAAGTCATAGATGTGCATGGTGTCCATGATAGTATGGAATATTTTTTCCATGAGTTGGATAGCAGAGATTCGCCTAAGAACCTGATCCCAGGGGACTGCTGGGGTACGCCAGAATAAGGCTATGCACCAATGGATCGCACTGAACAGTGTGTGGGCAAGTTTGTGTTCTGGGGGAGCGGCCCCGGGGATATCCGCAAACAGAAGGCCCATCTGGTGAGTGATAGTGATCCGTAAACCAGTGAGCCACAGGCCCCTCAGGGCGGCACAGCTCCAAAAGATATGGAGGTGTGTCCCTCTCTCCAGGCACCCCCTAAAGCAGTTCTCAGAAATGGTGGGGAAGAATTTGTGCAACTTTGCAGGTGTATAGTACCATCTGGTATGCAGCTTCACTACCGTTTCTTTCACCGCCACCGACCTAGTGCATTTATGCATGTTTAATACCCTAGTGGACCATTCCTCTGGAGTCGCCACCAGTCCCGTTTCCTTCTCCCATCCAATCATTGCAGTAGACTTGTCAGAGAGGCCCAGTCCACCTAAGTAGTCATACATCAAAGAAATAGTGCCTGTGCCTCTAGATTAAGGGCCACATAATGCTTCAAATGTGTTCGTGGGAATGGCCCCTGGCCTGGGAAAATGGGAGTCGAAAAAATGTCTGATTTGGAGGTATTTAAAAAATTCTGATCTGGGCATGGAGTGAGAGGATTGTAGGGACAAAAAAGAACGAAACACTCCCCCTGACTGAAGGGAGCTTAAGGTAATCAGGTCATTCGACATCCATGTTGTGAAGGCATGAGGATTAGGGAATGCAGCGGGAAATGAGGGGTCCCCGATAAATGTGGCCCACCTAGGGAAGGTAGGAACAAGGGAGTATTTTGTCCTATATAAGGACCAGAGGGGAGATGTCCTTAGAGCGAATTATCGTGGACCATAGCAAACCGGGCAAGGAGTATGGGGCAATAGATATCCTCTCAAAAGAGAGAGCCAAGTTGGGGGGACATGCCACTGGGCCATTTGGGCTAGCCTAGCTGAGAGGTAGTAAAGCCATAGGTTAGGTAGGCCCAACCCACCTCCAACCCAGGGTCTATATATCATCTGTTTGCCTAGTCTGGGTTTCTTGTTATGCCATACAAAGTTGTTCACGTCTCTCTGTATACGGTCAGTGGTTTGGTGGGAAACATAGTTGGGTAGGGCTCTAAAAAGGAACAAAAGTTTGGAAAGTATCAGCATTTTTATTGCCTGGATCCTACCAAGAAATGTAATATTGAAGGGGCTCCAGGTGGTAATAAATTGCCTGATGCGGGTAAATGCTGGGGGGTAGTTCGCCAGGTATAGTTTATGGAGGGAGGGTGCCAATTTGACTCCTAAATATGGGAACCCTTGATCTACTATAGAGATACCAAAGTCATCGATCACTTTTATTTCTATTGTAAACATCCCTTGTAATAGGAATGGTGTGTGACATGTCCTCTTTATGTAGAGATGCAGGGTCAATAAAACCCCACATCTCTCCTCCAGGCTGGAAAGCAAATTCACCGATCTCATGCTGACAGCCACGATCGCGGCTTTGTTTACATCCGGATACTGGCCTCTGACGGTCATAGAGATGACTCGTGACCATCTGATCACCAGAAATCTCTATCGTCGTCATCCGGCACCGGCTGATTCTTTCTCCGGGCCCCCAATGGCACGGGAGAGCCCGGAGAAGCACCGGATGGCGGCAGGAGGGGGGGATGTCCCCTCCCGTTGCCTATAAGAAAGATCAAGCGGCAGAACTGCTACTATGATCATTCTTATTGTGCACAAAATCGCTGGCTGGAAAGAATGATATCTGTATGATGCCTGTATCATCATTCAGATACCCCCCCCCCCCACAAAGTCAAGGACGTTATTTTACTATGGCCCGGTATTGAAGTGGTTGGGTATTTCCCTTATTTGATCCATTTCCCTCCCTGTTGTGTCTTCAAGACAAGAAGTGGTGGTAAATCTCTTGAATGGGATGAAAAAATAAATAAAAAATGAAGGATATTGACCACTTCCCAACCATCCATGTATCTGGTACGTCACTGGACTTCAATTGGTTATATTGGGATGATGCTGGTGTTCCGTCAAAACCGGAAACCCATCAGATTTGGTAACGGACATCACGTTCTGTCACGGCTATCTTGGTACACCCCACACTCTTCCGCAGTAGGCGGCAAGCGGACATCTTTTTACGCCTACGGAAGTCTTGCATTTCACACTTACTTTTACCAGTAAGCTGAGCTTATATAGTGAAATACAGGATTTTGAAATCCGTCAGACTGTTTTGATGTTGAATTTTTAAAGCAGTGGCAGTTTACTGTTAAAAATATGTTTACTGTTAAAAATAAGTGTGAAATGCATGGGTGTAAACAAGATGTCCCAACTTCTGACTGTAGCCTTACTGCGGACGAGTGTGGGGTGTACCAAGATGGCCGTGACAGAACAGCCACTTCCATTACCTACTCTGATGGGTCGCCTAATCTGACGGAACACCTGCAGCTGCACCAGTAGGCATCATACTGGTACCGTTTTTTTTTAGAGCCGGTGGTCAGCTCTTTTGTAAAAGCAATCATAGCAGCTAGCTAGCTGCTAGATTACTTTTTCAAGCAACGGGAGGGGATCTCCTGTCCTCTTGCCTCCTTCCATGGCTTTAACGGGATCTCCCGTCCCACCGGGAGACCCAATCGACCAGCCGCCACTTCCGTTGGCTGATCGTGAAGCCAAACAAAGACCAGTTTGGCTCTGAGCTACAGTAACTCGGAAGCGATGACCTCACATCACTTCCGGTTTTCTCTGGATATAAACGGAGACATTTTCAAAAATCAGAAGCATGCAGGCACACCGATTTTGGTGCTTTTAAGAGCAGAGGAAGGATCTGGGCTCTTTTAGATCCCAGATCTCTCCATGAAGAGGACCTGTCCCCGCCTAAAAAAAAGGGATGTGGTGTCGGATTGTTGGATTCACCTTACAGTTTGTGGCTCCTGATGCCTGTTTGACTGGAGTTCACGAATTTCAGTAAGCAAGTTTAACCCTTTTTGGGTGGCGGATATGTACACCGTGGTGATCTCCTAAATGGATTCTTTACAATTTCCCTTCTTAACAGACATGTGCAATTTGTTTTGTTCCAAATTCGTTTTTTAACAAATTTTTACAAATTGGTTCATTCGGAAATATCTGAATTAACTAAAACCCGTTTAATGAATTTTTCTGAATATTCGCAAATTAGAATATTCAAAAATGTTTAAATTCATAAATTGAATTTGAAAATGTGAAAATTCGTAAATTTAGTAAATTCATAAATTAGAACATTTGAAAATTTGATAATTCATAAATTCAAAATTCATAAATTCGTAAACTTTTAAATTAGAGAATTCGTAAATTCATAAACTGGTTGAACTAGATGTCTTTTTTCAACCTGACTAACTATGTAACTATGTAACTATAAATTCGAAAATTCGAAAATTTGTAAATTCATCAATTAGAACATTTGAAAATTCAAAAATTCGTAAATTAGAATATCCGTAAATTTGAATATTCGAAAATGTCTAAATTCATTAATTCGTCAATTTGAAAATGTGAAAATTCTTCAATTTGAAAATGTGAAAATTCTTCAATTTGAAAATGTGAAAATACATAAATTAGTAAATTTATAAATTAAAAATTCGAAAATTCAAAATGTATAAATTTATAAATTTGTAAACTTGTAAATTAGAAAATTTGTAAATTCATAAATTCATAAATTCAAAAATGTGAAAATTTGTAAATTCATCAATTAGAACATTTTAGAACTCAAAAATTCGAAAATGCGAAAATTATAAATTCATAAAGTCGAAAATGTAAAAATGAGTAAATTCATAAATGTTGAAATTCGGAAAATTTAAAAATCTGAAATACTAACTAATAATAACTTAACCATCACTTTAAAAAATCATTCGTTTTTTTGTTTCATTTGTTTTTTTATCATTTTATCATTCGTTATGATCGCAATTCGTAAATTTGAAATTTGAAATTCCAAAATTCTTAAGCTCGTAATTCAAAAATCCGAAAATAAGAAAGAAAATCTGAAAATTCGAAGAATAACTAACTAACGAACTAACTTTTAAATTATAGATATTGGAATTTCCTTTCAAATTTGGTGAACGTAACGATATGAATTTATCGGAAGTTATGAATTATCCAAAATAATGAATGCCGTATCTATAAACATATGGAACATAACAAATGAATAATAATAATAAAAATGTTTTATTATTGTTATTATTACTATTTATTATTAATTTGTTCCATTCATTTGTTTAGATGCGCCATTCGTTATTTCAGATAGTTCGTAATTTTGGATAAATTTGCATTAGTTATTTTCACTAACAGCCAAATTTGAAAGGAAATTCCAATACCTATAATTTAATAGTTAGTTAGTTCGTTATTCTTTTTCGAATTCTCTTATTTTATTTCTTACTTTCAGATTTTCAAATTATGAATTACGAATTTTTTTAATTGTCGAATTTACGAATTGCGATCATAATGAATGACTCGAAAAAATTCAAACTAAACCTATGAATGACTTGAAAAATTCATACTAAAATGTATGAATTTTTTGGCAGTACACATGTCGGCTTCTCAACAATCAAGCTGAACACCGGTAGTTTTTAATCTATGGACTTTTTTTCTTTATTGATATTCAAGCACATTCTATAGACTTTTTTTCACATACTTTTTTTTGTATATTTGCACTGTATGCACTTGCCACTTTGTGAGTTTATATATTGTGTTATGTGTTGAGATTTACCATTCACTTTGCACTAGTCACTTTATCAAAATTTTAGCGCAGCACTTTTTTCCTTTTAGTCATTTACTAACCGTTCGTTGTTTTTTTTTTTTTTTTTTTAATGAGAGTGCATAGATACAGTATATATGTTTAAGAATTCTATCTGTATTTCTATTTTTTTTCTAGAGGTTTCTGCAATGTTTGAAGCTGGGACATCGGTCACCTATGTTTTCCAGGAGCCGTATCCGGTGTCGAGGAACGCCAGTGCTTCAGCCTCAGCGATATACGCCGATACGGTGATTTCTAGGGAAAATATCGCTTTCAGCTTCCTGACAGCTCAGGCTCCGAGCCTCTTACTCTTCATTGACTCCTTCTACCAGGACTACCTTGCCGTACTTCTCTGTAGGAATGGTGAGTCTTTTACATTTTGAGGCGCTCCCCTCTTCCTCAGACCCCCCCCCCCAACATCACTTCAATAAAAAGATATAAAAAGATAATGGGCAAGGCTGGTGCACCCTCTGTTTTTGTTTTTCTTTGGGTTTCCCCAGTCCTTAGGGGGCAGCAAGGTCTCGCAAAAGTTACAGTTGTTGACGATCCAAGGTCCATCATTGCAGGAACATCTATCTTGGTCCGCACATTGCATGAGTATCCTGATGACTGGAGCAACGTCCCTGATATAGACATCATGTGAAAGAAAACAGAGTTCAGAGTGCTGCCTTGTTCTGCTCTCTCTGGCAGTGTTTAGGCTCAATTCACAAAGCTTTTACATAAAAGATAGGGTTCTTTATTTATACTTTTTAAATCTCATTGGACACAACTAAAAATAACTGCCACTTTTTTTAAACTAAGGATCCTTATCACAGTGGTTAACCACTTATGGACCGCCCCACGCATATATACTGTGGCAGAACGGCCCTCCAGCACGAAAGCACGTACCTGTGCGTGCCACCGGCCATCTGCTGTGACAGCGGTAGCCAATCGGCGGGTCCGGCGTATGCGATGTTCCCCGAGACCCACCGATCGTTGACAGGAGAGGCCGAACAGCGGTCTGTCATAGAGGAAAGTGGGGATCTTGTGTTTCTGCTAAGCAAACACGTATCTCTGTTTTCCTCCAGTTAAGCCACTCCCCCCCCCCCCCAGTTAGAAATCACTCCATAGGAGCACACTTAACCCATTGATCACCCCTGATGTTAACCCCTTCCCTGCCAGTGTCATTTACACAGCGACAGTGCATTTTTTACCACTGATCAATGTATTAGTGTCACTGGTCCGCAAAAAGTGTCCCAAACTTTTCGACGGACTAGGTCCAACGGTCTTCCCGACGGACTTTCTGAACGAACGGACTTGGCCACACATAATCACACCAAAGTCTGATGGATTTGAACGTGATGACGTACGACTGGACTAGAATAAGGAAGTTCATAGCCAGTAGCCAAAAGCTGCCCTAGCGTCGGTTTTCATCCGTCGGACTAGCATACAGACAAACTGATTTTTCGACCGGACTCGAGCCCGTCAGAAAGATTTGAAACATGTTTTAAATCTAAAGTCCGTCTGATTTTTAGACAGCAAAGGTTCAATGAAGCCCACACACGATCAAATTGTTTGATGGATTAGTTCCTTCGGACCTTTGCTGTTGAAAAGCCCGGTCATGTGTACGCGGCATTAGTGTCTGATTTGTCCTCCGCAATGTCACAGTCCCACAAAAAAACGCTGATAGACACCATTACAGTAAAACCTTGGATTGTGAGTAACACACTTTATGAGCGTTTCGCAATACGAGCTATTTTAAAATAAAAATCCTGACTCAATTTGTTGTCTCCCAAAACGAGCAGGGTTCAAGCCACTGGGGTGTGCAGTACCGTATGTAGCCAGAGGTGCGGGGGCGCCGGTGATGCTCAGAGATGCTCAGAGACACTCAGAGACGCTCATACACTCGGAGACACATGCAGTACTGCATACACCAGCAGTCACTGCGGAACGAATTATCTGGGTTTCCATTGATTTCTATGGGGAAATTCGCTTTGATATACAAGTGCTTTGGATTACAAGCATGCTACTGGAACGAATTATGCTGTAATCCAAGTTACTACTGTACTAGTAAAAAAAAAAAAAAAATTCTATAACTCTATCCCATAGTTTGTAGACGCAATAACTTTTGTGCAAACCAATCAATATGCGCTTATTGTGATTTTTTTTTACCAAAAATATGTAGCAGAATACATATTGGCCTAAATTGCGGAATAAATTTGATTTTTTACATTTTTTTTTATTGGATTTGTTTTTATAGCCGAAAGTAAAAAATATTGTTTTTTTTTTTTTTTTTTTTAATTGATGCTCTTATTTGTTTATAGCGCTAAATCAAGTGATCAAATACCATCAAAAGAAAGCTAAATTGATTTTATTTGGGTACAGCGTTGCACGACCATGCAATTGTCAGTTCACTTCAGCCCTGGAAGATTTGGCTGCTCAATGACCAGAGCATTTTTTGCAATTAGGCACTGTGTCGCTTTAACTGACAATTGCGCGGTCGTGCGACGCTGCACCGAAAACAAAATTGATGTCCTTTTTTTCCCACAAATAGAGCTTTCTTTTGGTGATATTTTAACACCTCTGCGGATTTTATTTTTTGTGACATAAACACAATTTTGAAAAAAGAAAACACGATAGTTTGTACTTTTTGCTATAATAAATATCCCCATTTTTATTTTATTTTTTAAAAAGAAAATGTTTTCTCACTTTAGGCTGATATGTATTCTTCTACATATTTTTGGTAAATCAAAAAATCGCAATAAGCGTATATTGATTGGTTTGCGCAAAAGTTATAGTGTCCATAAAAATAGGGGATAGATTTATAGCATTTTTATTAATATTATTTTTTTACTAGTAATGGCGGCGATCTGCAATTTTTATCTGAAATGCGTCATTATGGCAGACACATCGAACACTTTTGACACATTTTTGGGACCATTGGCATTTATACAGCAATCAGTGCTATAAAGATGCACTGATTACTGTAAAAATGTCACTGGCAGGGAAGTGGTTAACACTAGGGAGCGATCAAGGGGTTAAATGTGTTCCCTGGGTGTGTTTCTAACTGTAGGGGGAGGGTCTGACTTAGCCCTTGTACACACGGTCGGAGAATCCATCGGAATGTGTCCTATCGGACCGTTTTGTCGGATAATCCGACTGTGTGTGGTATGCATCGGACTGTTTCCGTCTGAATATCCGTCAGACCCAATTTTCCAACTTGTTGGAAATATTTTCCGACAAACTGGTCCAATCGGATATACTCCCATCATGTGTAGAGAATTTTGATCGGACAAAGTGCCATGCATGCTCAGATCAAATTCCTACACCAAAGCTATTGGCTACTAGCGTGAACGTAGTCCCGTCGTAACGAAATAACGTCATCACGTTCTGAACGATCGGATTTTCTGACAACTTGGTCCGACCGTGTGTATGCAACAGTTTTGGACACAATCCGTCGGACAAAATCCAACGGATTTGGTTGGCAGAATGTCCGACCGTGTGTACAAGGGCTTAGAGGAAATGAGAGATCGTGATTCCTAGCTATTAGCAACTCACGAACTGTCTCTCCTCACAGAACAGAACAGGGATTTGTTGTGTGTTTACACACACACGTCCCTGTTCTGCCTCTCGTGCCCGCGATTGCTCGTGGCTGGCGGTCGTGACCGTCGGCCATGAGCATCGGCACCCTCACAGTGCGGCGGACGCGCATGTGCGCTTGCTATCCCGCTTAAAGGCGCCAGCGTACAGCTACGAAGGCTCGCGGAAGATCATGCTGACCTGCCGCAGCATAATGATGGTGGCTGGTCAACAAGCGGCTAAAGTAGTGCAGTGCCGTATTGCAAAAAATGTCCTGGTCATGAAGGGGGGGGGGCGGGTAAACCTTCCAAGGCTTAATTGGTTAAACTCTGTGAATTGAGCTTTTTGTGAGTAGAGTTTGTGGGATCTAGAGAAGATTATGCACAACGGGCAAAGTTATTGGAGTTGTTGTTGTGGCACGGTATGTACCACAGTTCTTCGAAATTAGGCAGAAGACATGAAAATGATATTTATTGATCAATGGTAGCATCCAATAGCCAAAGGAATCTGAGAAACACTGAAGCTTTAATACAGGTGATTAAAATGTCATCTAAGGCCAGTCATACGATTGTACCCAAGTCAATCCAATCCAATCATCTTTGGGGGGCTGCCTTATCTGTTGGAGAAGCTGTGAGTTCCACCAGCCTTTGTAAATATCTGTCCTGTGTCCTGTGTCCTAGGTTACCTTGTCCACCAGATGTTAGAGTCTAGTCAAGTGGATATTTGTTGTGCTTTTGTTCCTGTTTGAGCACCTGATTACCTGTTCCCAAGTACACAGAATTTGTGTCTACTATCACAAACTCATGTTGTATATCTGATCAGTGTCCTGTAATATTAGTGTTTTGGTGACATGCAATATTGGTGTCTAAAATTTACCAAAATTTGCAGCTTCAAAATTCCGTGACAGTTCTGAGAAACCAACAACAGAAGTACTGGTCTTCTTTACCTTGTAATTTTGCTTTGGGTTAAAAAAAGTCATAAACTAACTTTACATGTGGTTGGTAGGGTGTTGTGGCAGTGTGAGGCCCTGCCATTGTAAAAATGGTTGGCAAAAGGACACAAGGGTCCTCACGTGTACAGAGTGCGAGACTCCAGAGTATTGAATTTCACTGTTTTTACAGCTTTCTCCAGATTTTGGTATTCCCAGATTGGGCTCCGTAGTTTTGAGATTTTGAAATGTCTTAGGAAGAAAGAAATATCTAACCCAGTGTCCAGATATTTTTGATGACCATCAGGGTGTGTGCCCAGGTGCCCACAGCTTTTCCAATGAAAGACTGGAAATAGTTCAGGGCTCCAGCCAGGAGGGAGGTGTGCTCTTATCTGAAGACTGGTGTGTGGTCCTGTCTGGAGACAAAGGCAATCTACTCAGGAGACAACACTCCATGTTAGAGAGATTCCACGCCCATTAAACTGAGAGAGTTTGGACAGCTGAGAGAGTCTAGGAGGAGTGAAAGTGCCTCCTAGTCTAGGAGGAAGAGTGCCTGGGAGGCTAAGAGAGCTGAGGCAGTTAGGAGAGAGTCCAGGGGACTTATTAAATCTGTGAGTCTCAGAGGAGTGAGAGAGCCCAGGGTGTCAGGAGAACCTCTACCTAGAGGCCAGAAGTGGGCCTGTGCAGCAAGGTGCTGTGGCCAAAGCAGAGTGATGGTCTGAGGGCCCAGTGTAAAGAGCAGTGGTCCTTCTGAAGTGAGAGCCTGGTGGCCCCTACGGGGCAAGTTGTTGGTCTTTCATTACTTTTAATAAAAGTGGGCTGACACGCCTTTAAAATACAGTTCTTAACTGGCATGGACTAAAAAAGCACATCTACCTGTAAGATAACCAACCCATATAACACAGAGTACTTTACACAGTGAATCACAGTGCTTAAGTGTTAAAATACAAATTGTTGTTGATAGGTTAAAGTGCATTCAATATGTTTTGGGGGCTTGAAGCACCTCCTTCTTCAGAGCTCTCCCGAAAAAATGATTTAAAGGCTAGATTGGTACCTGAGGTTGTCTGGCTTGGCAGCTGTTTGTCTTACACCCTTCAGTTTTGCCCATGAGTCAAATTATTTATCTAGAGATGATATGGGCAGGTGATGAATGTGAAACGCGTCATACAAATGAAAGATTAAGGATAGCAATATAATTGAAATTGTACACCAGTTGGCTTATATGATGCAGTTCTATTCATGTATGTTCTGTCCAGTGGTGTATTTAGGTTTTGTGCTGCCCTAGGCCTGATTATACTTGTGCACCCCCTAATTTAAATAGGCCCCACCCCTTTATGTCAATGCCACACCACTTCCTGTTTAAGACCTGCCCCGTCATCTGTAAATCACACCCCTTCCTCTTTAGGCTCCACCTTTTCCTCTTAGAGACCCACCTCTTCCTCTCTGTACATTAAAAGTGGGTACCAAGTGCAGCTTCACCAGTGCCCATCAATGCACCCCTCATCAGTGCCCATCAAAGCAGCATCATCAGTGCTCATGAAAGCAGCATCATCAGTGCCCATCAATGCAGCCTCAGTGCCCAGCAGCGCAGCCTCATCAGTGCCCATCAATGCAGCCTCAGTACCCAGAAGCGCAGCCTAATCAGGGCCCATCAATACAGCCTCACCAGTGCCAATCAGTGCAGCCTCTCCAGTACCCAATAAGGGTCTCCAATTGCATTCTAATCATACCAAATTATGTGAGCAGACTGCAGTTCCTCTTTAAGCACCTGTTCACATTGGGCTCTCCTGTCTGTGTGGAGGGGAGGGGGGAATTGTCACCACACGCTCTGCTCTCTGAGAGACACTGCAGCTAGCAATCTCGGCAGTGAGTGAATGGACTGATTCGGGAGGAGGAGGGGGGGCTTTTTCTCATGAGGGTCTTGTCAGCCTAGGCCAAAATAGAGCACTGGTTCTGTCTCTAGGACAGAAAGCTAAACCTACCTTCTCCATAAACTCCAGATACCATATTCCTTTGATCTTAAATGTATTGGAACAAGCCAAGTGAAACTACAAATTGATAAAATAAACATCAGTCAGTAGAATTTTGTATATATTAAAGAAACAATGCTCTATAACACAGAATGGGATAACAAGAACTCACTTGTTAAGCTCACTGAGGGGTGATGGCAAGAGAATGAATAAAACATGCCTCACTGTCTTGCTGTAGATTCTTAAAATGGAAGCTGAGCCACTTCCTCTAGATAAGTCTCCCAGAATGCACTGGTTCCTAATAGCTTTATTAACGCATTCTAAGAGAATACAATATGTAACTTCTACAAACAGCAAAGCTATACCAGAAAGGAAACAGCAGGTGGCGCCTGCGCTCTGCATATAACAAGCTTGGTGTAAATCAAGAAAACCCAACATGTTATTTCAATCACATAAAAATAAATAATAAAAAAATGAATAATAAAATAATAAAAAAAACTACTGACACAATCTCATTCCTACTGACACCATCCTCTGCTCTCCTGACAACATCCACTGCTCTGCTGACACCATCTACTGCCCTAACACCATCCACTGCCCTACTGACACTGTCCGCTTCCCTACTGACACCATCCACTGCCCTACTGACACTGTCCGCTTCCCTACTGACACCATTCACTGCCCTACTGACACTGTCCACTGCCCTACTGACGCCATCCACTGCTCTACTGACACCGTCCACTGCTCTACTGACACCAATCCACTGCTCTACTATGCATGTGTGTTTGAGATTTGGGGTGCACATCCTAATGCAATAGACTTTGTACACTTATGGCTAATGGCTATAGCTTCCAGCAATAATTGTAAGAAAAAAAACATGTTGGTTGAATGCAAGCTGATCAATCAATCAAACTTGGGTACAATCAGCCTGCCCATACATGAATCGAATCTCCCGGCTAGGCTGGCCGAGATTGGGACTGTCTATGGCTGGCTTAAGCCGTGATGATACCCAAAGCTGCTTCTTCCATTGTGTAGGGATAACAGGTGCACTTTACCTGGCTCTTCGCAAGTATCATACACAGTGAGATGGCATTTTTCACTAGCGGCATAACAGAATGAGAGTCAGGCTCTGGAACCTGCGGGCTTATGAGATAAATACATTAGTAGCTAAGTTGATTACCCCATCAACCGACAAGCTGAGAACATCCACATAATTTCGTCAGCCAATCTCAAAACTCATTTGTTTTTGTGACAATTTACGCTCTTTTCTTGAGTCAGAATTAAAAGGCTCCGAACAAGCTGGAGATCTGCTATTTCATATCAGCAGGTGCCTTTCCAACGAGCAAATTTACCAAATAAAAGTCCCCAGAGGGGAAGTGCTAATTAAGAAACAGGTTTCTAACCCAGCTGTTCAGAAAAGAAAAAGTTGGCTTTTTCAATTCCAAAATGTGGCTGGAGTGTTTTTAAAGGTGTGCTCCAGTCAAAACGGAAAGTTATTTATTGCAGGCATTTATATTGTGCCAGCAATTTACCCAGTGCTTTACACACTGTACATTCACATCAGTCCCTGTGCTCAATCTAAGGACCCTACCTTGCATACTTTACATTTTAGAACCAATTCAAATGTCACCCTAAATATGTATTCCTTCCTATGTGTGTGTGTGTGTGTTCACATGTATGTATTTTTATAAATCATAGTCTGTATCATTTTTATGTACTTCACCCATTAGAAGAACTTGGTTGATCCTTCCAGTCACCTTTCTTCCTTGCTCTAAACTGACCACACAAAGCATTGGAGCTAATTTGTGTTGGCGTGGCCAGCTTTAATCCTTTGCCTGGCCATTCACACAGACAAACAGCATGCCTGTATTGTATAGTTTGTTCAGACACCACTCCTCCTGACCAATCACAGCCTGATTCTGGTACACACACCCAAACCAATCACAGCCTGCCTCTGACACACATTCCCTCCCAATCACAGCCTAATTCTGGCACACACCCCAGCCAATTATAGCCTGTATCTGGCACACACCCCCTCCCAATCACAGCCTGCCTCTGGCACAAACCCCCTCCCAATCACAGCCCCCCTCTGGCACACGCCCCCTCCCAATTACAGCCTGCCTCTTGCACACACCCCCTCCCACTCACAGCCTGCCTCTGGCATATGCCCCAAACCAATCACAGCCTGCCTCTGGCATACACCCCCTCCCAATCACAGCCTGCCTCTGGCACACACCTCCTCCCAATTACAGCCTGCCTCTGGCACTGGCACACACCCCCTCCCAATCATAGCCCTCATCTGGCACACACTCCCCAACAAATCACAGCCTACCTCTGGCACACACCCCCTCCCAATTACAGTCTGCCTCTTAAACACACCCCCTCCCAATCACAGCCAGCCTCTGGCACACACCTCCTCCCAATTACAGCCTGCCTCTTGCACACACCCCCTCCCAATCACAGCCTGCCTCTGGCACACCCCCCCCCCCCCCAATTACAGGCTGCCTCTTGCACACACCCCCTCCCAATCATAGCCCTCCTCTGGCACACACTCCCCAACCAATCACAGCCTACCTCTGGCACACACCCCCTCCCAATTACAGCCTGCCTCTTAAACATGCCCCCTCCCAATTACAGCCTGCCTCTGGCACGTGCCTACTACCAATCACAGCCCTCTTCTAGCACAAACCCCCTCCCAATCACAGCCTGCCTCTGGCACACACCCCCTCCCAATCATAGCCTGTCTCTGGCTCATGCCTACTACCAATCACAGCCCTCTTCTGGCACAAACCCCCTCCCAATCGCAGCCTGCCTCTGGCACACACCCCCTCCCAATCATAATCTGTCTCTTAACCACTTTCAGACCGGACCATTTTGCTGGTTAATGACCAGAGGTCTTTTTACAATTTGGCACTGCGCTGCTTTAACTGGTAATTGCGCGGTCATGCAATGTTTTACCCAAACAAAATTTGCGTCCTTTTTTTCCCACAAATAGAGCTTTCTTTTAAAGGTATTTGACTGACTCTGCGATTTTTATTTTTTGCGATATAAACGTAAAAAGACCGCAAATTTTGAAAAAAAATGATATTTTCTACTTTTTGTTATTAGAAAAATCCAATAAACTCAATTTTAGTCATACATTTAGGCCAAAATGTATTCAGCCACATGTCTTTGGTAAAAAAAAAGTCAATAACTGTATATTTATTGGTTTGCGCAAAAGTTGTCACATCTACAAACTAAGGTACGTTTTCTGGAATTTACGCAGCTTTTAGTTTATGACTGCCTATCTCATTTCTTGAGGTGCTAAAATGGCAGGGCAGTACAAAACCCCCCCAAATGACCCCATTTTGGAAAGTAGATACCCTAAGGAAATTGATAAGAGGCATGTTGAGCCCATTGAATATTTTATTTTTTTGCCTCAAGCGATTGAATAATGACAAAAAAAAAATATTTTTTTTTTTTACACAAAGTTGTCACTAAATGATATATTGCTCACACATGCCATGGTTATATGTGGAATTGTACCCCAAAATACATTCTGCTGCTTCTCCTGAGTACGGGGATACCACATGTGGTCGACTTTTTGGAAGCCTAGCCGCGTACGGGGCCCCGAAAGCCAAGCACCGCCTTCAGGATTTCTAAGGGCATACATTTGTAATTTCACTCCTCACTACCTATCATAGTTTTGAAGGCCATAAAATGCCAATATGGCACAAAACCCCCTCAAATGACCCCATTTTAGAAAGTAGACACCCCAAGCTATTTGCTGAGAGGCATGTTGAGTCCATGGAATATTTTATATTTGGCACAAGTTGCGGGAAAATTACAAACTTTTATTTATTTTTATTTTTTTTTCACAAAGTTGTCACTAAATTATATATTGCTCACACATGCTATGGGCATATGTGAAATGATACCCCAAAATAAGTTCTGCTGCTTCTCCTGAGTACGGGGATACCACATATGTGGGACTTTTTGGGAGCCTAGCCACGTACGGGGCCCCGAAAACCAAGCACCGCCTTCAGGCTTTCTAAGGGCGTAAATTTTTGACTTCACTCCTCACTACCTATTACAGTTTTGAAGGCCATAAAATGCCAAGATGGCACAAAACCCCCACAAATGACCCCATTTTAGAAAGTAGACACCCCAAGCTATTTGCTGAGAGGCATGTTGAGTCCATGGAATATTTTATATTTTGCCACAAGTTGCAGGAAAATTACAAACTTTTATTTTTTATTTTTTTTTCACAAAGTTGTCACTAAATGATATATTGCTCACGCATGCCATGGGCATATGTGAAATGACACCCCAAAATAAATTCTGCTGCTTCTCCTGAGTACGGGGATACCACATATGTGGGACTTTTTGGGAGCCTAGCCGCGTACAGGGCCCCGAAAACCAAGCACCGCCTTCAGGCTTTCTAAGGGCGTTACAGTTTTGAAGGCCATAAAATGCCAAGATGGCACAAACCCCCCCAAATGACCCCATTTTGGAAAGTAGACACCCCTAAATTTAGGGGTACACTAGTGAGACTAGGTAATAAATGGCGGGTGCCCTGAAACTATAAAAAAATAACTAACCAACCAGCGTCACCTGTAACAGTTATATGGTGATCACTGGTGAAAGGGTTAACTAGTGGGCAATCAGGGGGCTTTATGCGGTAGTATATGGGGGTCCCTGGCGCTATAAAAAGCTGCGCCGAACCTAAATACCTACCTGCCTAACTAGCGTCACCTGTGACACTAATACAGCGATCAGAAAAACGATCGCTTATTAGGCTGGGTTCACACTGGAGCGATGCGGGAACGCCACGAATCCGCGGCGGGTTCCCGCATCGCATGCCTCCCAGCGGCAGTTCAGACTGCCCTATGCGAACTGCTGGGAGTGTCAGTGAAATGTTAATGACACCCCCAGATCAGTTCGCATATCGCAGTGCGATCTGCAAACTCGGATCGCATGGTGTGAACACCCATGCGATCCGATTCTGCTGCGGACCAAAAAAAGGGTCCCGTGCGAGTTTTCGGCGGGTGCGGCGCGAATTCAGCCATACTATCTGTATGGCTGAACTCGAATCGCACAGAGATCGGATGTGATTTGCACTGCAGTGCGGTGCGAATCACATCCGTTCTCATAAACCGCTGCAATGTGAACCCAGCCTTAGTGACACTGGCGACGGGGGGTGATCACGGGGTTAAACCTTTATTGGGGGGTTAGGGGGTACATTAGAACTAAAGGGGGCTAACCCTAACTGCCCTAACAGTTATTACAGTCACAAATGACACCAATGCAAAAAAAAAAAAAAAAATGCAATTGGTGTCACTGTGACTGGGGGGGCAGGGGTAATTGGGGGGTTGATCGGGGGGTGAAGGGGGGGTGTGAGTGTGCCTGGCATGTTCTACTGTGTAGTGTCATGTTGGTGCAACTCACCGATCCTCTCTCCTCGGTGCCGGAACGAAAAATACCGACACGGAGGAGAGATTACATCACTTCCTCTGCCTGTGTTTACATTACAAGAGAGGAAGTGATGCAATGCTTCACTTCCATTCGTCAGGAGCGAACGCGAGGGGGTGGCCATGAATGAATTGCCGCCCCCTCATCCCGGATCGCTCCTGCACAGATACCGACCGCCGCTGGCACCGGGGGGGGCCCGATCGGGAAGGCAGGGACGTACAGGTACGCCCATATGCCTGCCCGTGCCATTCTGTCGACGTATATCGTCGTGCGGCGGTCGGCAAGTGGTTAAACACGCTCCCTGCTCCCAGAATCCTGACCTCAACCCAATAGAACACCTTTGGGATGAATTAAAGTGAAGACTGCAAGCCAGGCCTTCTAGTCCATATCTGTGCCTTACCTCACAAATGCTCTTCTGGAAGAATGGTCGAACATTCCCATAGACACACTCCTAAACCTTGTGGACAGCTTTCCCAGAGGAGTTGAAGCTGTTATAGCTGCAAAGGGTGGGCCAACTCAATATTGAGCCCTAAGGACTAAGACCGGGATGCCATTAAAGTTCATGTGCGTGTAAAGACAGGTGTCCCAATACTTTTGGTAGTACAGTGTATCTTTGCAAGGTTATATAACAACTATGTAAAACCAGGATCTTACACAACATTTTGAGATCTAGTAACATATCCAGCATGTGATTCAAATTGCATACATAAGAACCTTAGTACGTCCACATCTTAGTTGTATTGAACTAGAAACATTTAAACCACTTCTACAGGCCAGCAATCCCATTACGATGGAACATTGGTCTTATCAGGGTCTAGATAAGAGCATACAGGTCAAACACTAGCTAAATATAGACCCATCAGTCACTCAATTACTCCACATAAGATATAGATACTGTACAATATTTGCGAGATCCTAATAGAGTAATTGGAGGACCGATAGGTCTATATTTAGCAAGTGTTTTGTTATTTCCTACTTATTTTCTTATCTAGACTCTGATTAGGAGTTGTGTTCAATCCTGATGTCTTTATTTAGCAAGTGTTTTGACATGTATGCTCTTATCTGGACTCTGATGAGGAGTTTTGGTCTATCCTGATGGGATTGCTGGCCAGCGTTTTCTTCATTTGCCTTGTATCAACCGTGGATGTGGCTGTAATGCCGCGTACACACGACCGGACTTTCCGGCAGACTAGGTCCGACGGGATCAGTCCGTCGGACAATCCGATCGTGTGTGGGCTAGTCCGATAGTTTTTCGGAAAAAAAATCTGACGGACCTAGAAATAAAACATGTTTCAAATCTATCCAACAGACTCAATTCCAACGGACTAAAAATCAGGAAAACCGTTCCTCTGTGTGCTAGTCCGACGGACCAAATATGACGCAAGGACAGCTATTGGCTACTGGCTATAGAACTTCCTTGTTTAGTCCCATCTTACGTCATCACGTTCAAACTAAGTCCGTTCGTGTGTGGCCAAGTCCAAGTCCGTATTCTGGATATGTTGCTAGATTCTCAAAATAAGGTGTATGGTTTTGGTTTTAAAAATTTTGCTGTATGACCTTTGTAGAGATATCTCCGTCTGTCAATCCTGAGGAAGCAGACTAGATTGTCTGTGAAAAGCTTTGAAATTAGTATGCCACTCCACCATTTGCCATGAGTACGCCATGCATAAAATGTCTAACTAGTGACAAAGGACAGTGGTGCAAGGCATGGCATTATGAGTAGTGTTTAGGCATGAAATAGGTTGATATATTGATCAAAATGAACCTTTTAAATTGTAATTGTAATATATTGACATAGGCGTGCGCACAGGGTGTGCCTAATGTGTCTGGGCACACCCTAATCACCCCAATGCGCTTTAGCATTATCGTTCTGTGTGAGGCGGCGAGAAGATGGGAAAGATCTCCCTCTTACCGGCTCTACCACAAGTGAAGTATTTACGTGTGCCAGTAGGAAGATCAAGGTGCCAGGGTCATGTATCTGTAGACACACACGTATGTTTGAGCTTTAGGGTGTACACCCTAATGCAATATTCTGTGCACACCTATGGATGTTGACTATTAAACTACTGTGCAAACATTTTAGGCATGTGTGAAAAAATTATGTAAAGAATGCTTTCAGAAATAGAACTGTTAATAGATTATTTTTATCAATTAGCAAAATGAAAAGTAAATAGAGGATACAGCCAAATCAAATCAATATTTGGTGTGACCACCCTTTGCCTACAAACCAGTAGAGATGGCCTTGCGGTTCGCCCGGTGGTCGGTTCGCGGCGAACTTTGCTCATTCGCGATTCGCCAAACCGGCGGACTTATGGCACTGTTTGTGGCGGACATATTCGTTTACATTGTGAAGAATTTTGACCCATGACACATCCATCATGGGGTACAGGACAGCCAATTGAGACATTTCAGCACATGGACATACCCCCTACCTTATAAATAGGCCTGATCTGGCGGCCATTTTACATTCTGTCTTTTGTCAGTGTAGGGAAAGGACGCTGTGTGGAGCAGGGACAGTCAGTCTGTAATCACTAGCTATTACTATTAGGTCCACAAAAGTCCTTTTAAGGACTGGTATATGTGTACAGTATATAGGGTTGTAATACACTTATAATATACTTTCTTTCAACTATAGAAAGCATATTATAGTGCACTGTAGTGCTGACCGATTCTGCAGCTGTCTTTTCTCAGTGTAGGGACAGTTTGGTGTTTGGAGCAGAAACAGTCTGTAATTCACTAGCTAGCTACTATTAGGTCCACAAAAGTCCTTTTAAGGACTGGTATAGGTGTACAGTATATAGGGTTGTAATACACTTATAATATACTTTCTTTCAAATATAGAAAGCATATTATAGTGCACTGCAGTGCTGACTGATTCTGCAGATGCCTTTTCTCAGTGTAGGGATAGAGTTTCCTGTTTGGAGCAGGGACAGTCTGTAATTCACTAGCTAGCTACTATTAGATCCACAAATGTCCTTTTAAGGACTAGTATAGGTGTACTATTTGGTGTGCAGTATATAGGGGTGTAATACACGTATAAAATACTTTCAAATATAGAAAGCATACTATAGTGCATTTCCACTGTGCAGCATTGTGACTGCTGAGCAGTTCTGCAGCGATACTACAAAGAGTGACAAACGCAATTCAAAAAAAGTATTATAACTGGTGTGATAGACCAGTGGCCCCCCCAAAATGACAGATTGAAGCAGGGTGTTATATACCTTCTTCCACAAATACTGCACTTCTCTAGAGATTTTTGTCACAGGGTAATTTAAAAAATGACAGACAGAGGAAGAGGCAGGCCCTTCTGCAGGGGTGGTAGGGGTAGGGCAGGAGCAACAGGCTTGAGCCAAAGTGGGAAATTGCAGAAGGTGCGTTAGATTACGTCAAAGGATGCACCAGACTTGGTTGAGTGGCTCACTCGGCCTTACTCTTCTGCACCCTCCTCATCCTCTCGATCTGCACCCTCTTCACTCTCTGCTGTGTGCACCCCCAAAGACACTACCACCAACACCATCACCACCACCACCATATACCCTCCGCTTGAGTCACAGGAATTATTTCTCTTATATTCACCGACCGACACAGCTCCTCTCTGTAACTAAATGGGTTGTATAGCCTGCCATTAGGAGAAACTAGGCAAAATTGTTACACAATACACAGAACTTTAATCCTGCCCCAGGGGGGCGGGCCCGGTGCTATCAACCCTCCTCCTGCTGCTAGCAGCTTCAGTTTTTATTTTTCCTAGCTAGGAGAATGACCTAGGAAACCCTGCGGACCTTTCGGTCCATGTTTTTACTGCAGGTTTGCTGCTTTTTGCGCAAGATGAGAGATCCTGAGATCTTCTATCAACTGCCGGCTGGGTGATAGGCTGGTTAATGAAATCCTTGTAGTCTCCCCAGTCCGGCCATCGAGCGTGAGCAGGCCGCAGCTACGGCTCGGCAGGCCACTACATACCTCATGCTCCAGAGGTGGTCGGTGAGCTTCAGTGCTCCGGGGTATACATATGACCGGGCTACTGATGTCTGGATCACAGTATACCGGGCCAGTAACCTTCCCTGTAACTGCGCAGGAGTTGGCTACCACGAAATGTCTCCCAGCTCTTCAGGACTGGTAAGTACGGCTCTCCCTGCTTCAGACCTTCAGTCACTTCCTGTATTCCCTGTGTGTGAGGGACACTGGATGGCTCTGCGTGGAACGCTGAAGCTGTTCTGCAGACTGTTGCACCGCTGTTAGAGCTGCTGCTGCTGACACAGTTTTTTCTCCTCTCTGCATCTGGGAACCTCCTAGGGACTACAGGCACTGTTGTTGGCATTCACAGAACGCCCCAGGGTGGTGAGTCTAGCGCTAAGCACCCCCCCACGCGGCGGCAGCAGGAGGGTGGGACCTTCACTGTCCTAAGTCCCCTTGCAGGTAGCAGACAGGATAGGGTCAGCATGGCTTCAGAAACTGGTGTTTCTTCCCCCGAAATCCAGGCTATAGCAACCGGATCACCTGCGGTTAGTACGGTGCGCATGGACACCCTGACGGCGTTCCTGGACTCCTATGTTGCTAAGATAGAGGCGGCACGTGGCAGGAAAGGTGCACGTAAGAGGCCCCTACACCCCCCCCCGTCCTCTGGGGAAAGCTCTGATGCAGACTCGAGCCCTGCTGCGGCTTGAGACCCCTGCTCTGACCTATCAGACGTGGCTGACCAGGACCATTCGGACAGTGAGGATGATTCCCCATCCGGGTCCGGGCGCGACAAGGTGCTTGTTGGAGCACTCATCACAGCTGTGCGTGATACCCTGAAGATTCAGGAGCCAGCGGATTCCTCTGCTGATGTGTCGGTCCCCTTTGGGTCCCGCAAGCCAGCACGTTCACCTAAGGTGTTCCCGTATTTGACTTATTTTGACAAATTCATCTACAGGGAATGGGGTCACCCGCAACGGACCTTTTCGGTCCCCAAAAACTTGGCGGTGCACTACCCCTTTGAGGAAAGCCTTCTAAAAAAGTGGTCGGCTCCTCCGGTCGTGGACCCCCCAGTATCCAGGTTAAATAAAGTAACCACGATCCTGGTTGAGGGGACTCCTGCATTCAAGGATCCCACAGACAGGAAGGCCGAAGCAGTGGCTCGTTCCTTGTTTACGGTTGTGGGGTCAGCCGTGCGACCTGTACTGGCATCCACACTGGTGTCGCAGGCACTGACTGAGTGGGCAAAACGTTTGCACCGCAAATTTGGAGAGCAGAATGCCTCCCCTGTCTGCGTGGAGTTAGCAGACCAACTAGTGCTTGGCCTTAAGTACGTTTGTGACGCGGCCCTGGATACTCTCCCTCTGTTATCCAGGGCCTCAGTGTCAGCCGTGGTGCTGAGGCGCCTTATTTGGCTGAAATGCTGGTCCGCTGACCAGGCATCCAAGAAAACCCTGACGGATATTCCCTTCCTTAGCGACCAGCTCTTTGGAGCCTCATTGGATGACATTATTAAAAATGCCATGGGTGGTAAGAGTACACTACTCCCACAGGCCAGGAAGGCTAAGGAGCCACGCCGCAGACAAGGGCCCACTTGCTTCCGCTCACAAGCGGCTTTTCCGTCCGCTCGGTGCTTCGGCAAAACGACCACCCCAGCCCGACAGGACGCACACGGACGGTCAGAAGCCTCCCTGGAACCGCAAGCCTAACAAGCCTGCGAACAAAGGTGCTACCGCATGAAGGTTTGCCCCCACCCACATCTCGGGTGGGGGGTCGCCTTCGGGAGTTTGCAGCCCGTTGGACCTTCCGGTTATCCGGCCAATGGGTCTGTGACCTGATTTCCACCGGCTACAAGATAGAGTTTCTCTCTTGGACACCAAACAAATTCTTCCCCTCCAACATACCCGCGTCCCCGGTTCGGCGGGAGGCCCTGTTAGGGGTGGTGAGGGACTTGCTGAATCAGGGGGTGATTGTACCAGTTCCGGAATCGGAACGCTTCCAGGGGTTCTACTCCAATCTGTTTGTGGTTCCCAAGAAGGAAGGGGTATGTCCAATCTTGGACTTGAAGGCCCTCAATCACTTTGTAAAAGTGCAGAGGTTCAGAATGGAATCAGTTCGCTCAGTAGTCGCTGCACTCCATCAAGGGGACTTCCTGGCATCCTTGGACATTCAGGATGCCTACTTGCACATACCCATATGCCTTCCGCATCAAAAGTTTCTGCGTTTGGCAGTCGGGGAAGCCCATTACCAGTTTGTGGCTCTTCCCTTTGGCCTGGCATCAGCCCCCAGAGTCTTTACCAAAGTACTGGCTCCAGTATTGGCGTTGTTGAGACAACGCGGGATCGCGATCGTGGGTTACCTAGACGATCTCCTCCTGAGAGCTTCTTCCGCCTCAGAATTAGAGGAGGATGTGGCGATCACCTTGCAGACCCTGCAAGCATTTGGGTGGCTGTTGAACCTAAAGAAGTCGGTGGAGGTACCGACTCAGCATCTGGATTACCTGGGGTTACTATCGGACTCCAGGAAAGCAAGGATTTTTCTCCCCTCAGACAAATTGCTGACTCTCAGATCTGCGGTCAAACTACTGTTGA
Organism: Lithobates pipiens; assembly: GCF_037356315.1. Taxonomy (NCBI): domain Eukaryota; kingdom Metazoa; phylum Chordata; class Amphibia; order Anura; family Ranidae; genus Lithobates; species Lithobates pipiens. The sequence continues at coordinate 335,472,829 of NW_027507784.1, forward strand.
ACCGCAAGTGGTCATCATTCCGTTTTTGCATGCGGGCGCTGGGGCTCATGGTAGTCTCATTCGAGGCAGTACATTATGCCCAGTTCCACACCAGAGTCCTGCAAAAAGAGATCTTGACAAAATGGGACAAATCCACATTATCCCTGGATCGGCAGATCCAGGTGAGCCAGCCAGTCAGGGACTCCCGGTGATTCAGGCCGGAAAATCGTTCCTTCCTCTGAAATGGAAGGTGGTCACCACGGACGGCAGTCTGTCTGGCTGGGGTGGAGTGATGGGGATTCAGTCAGCTCAGGGCCTCTGGTCGATGGAGGAATCCAAGTTGCCGATCAATCTGCTCGAATTGAGAGCGATCAGGCTGTGCCTCCACATGGGCGATGTGTCTTCGAGGGCGTCCGACCAGGATACAGTCATACAATGCCATGGCTGTGGCGTACATAAATCACCAAGGGGGAACAAGAAGCTCAGCCGCTGCTCGGGAGGTCGCTCACATACTTCGGTGGGCAGAGCGACATGTACCGGCCCTATCAGCCATTTACATCCCAGGGGTGGAAAATTGGCAGGCAGACTATCTGAGTCGTCAGATGCTTGATCCAGGAGAATGGGCATTGCATCCGGAGATATTCAGGCAGCTGTGCCTGAAATGGGGCACACCAGATGTGGATCTATTGGCCTCCCGGTTCAATCGGAAGGTGCTGAGATTCGTGTCCAGGATGAGAGATCAGACGCACTGGTGGCTCTGTGGGATCAGTACCAGCTGATCTACGCCTTTCCTCCGCTGAAACTGTTGCCACGTCTGCTTCGCAGAGTAGAAGCCGAGGGGATTCCAGTAATCCTGGTTGCCCCAGATTGGCCTCAGCGGGCCTGGTACACAGACCTGGTGTGCCTGGTGGCAGACGCTCCCTGGCGACTGCTGTTGAGAGAGGACCTCCTATCTCAAGGTCCAATCCTTCACCCTGCTTTACCATCGCTGGCTTTAACGGCCTGGCTATTGAAAGCCAGGTATTGAGGAACAGGGGTCTGTCGGACTCGGTGATTCCAACTATGCTGAGGGCGTGAAAATCTTCTTCCAGGAAGATATACCATCGTACTTGGAAGACCTACATCTCCATGTGTGAGGGGAAAGGGTGGCATCCGCGCTCCTTCTCTATATCCAGGATCCTGCTGTTTCTTCAGCAAGGTGTAGACCAGAGGTTGGCGTTGAGCACCATCAAGGGGCAGATTTCAACTCTGGCTTTCTTTTTTCAAAGACCCCTGGCGTCTCACTCATTAGTGAGTACCTTTGTGCAGGGGGTGCGACATGTAGTCCCTCCGGTGCGTCCTCCGTTACCTCCATGGGATTTGAACCTGGTGTTGTCGGCGCTTCAGAAACCGCCGTTTGAGAATATCAGGGAGATTCCTCTGCTGACCCTTTCACAGAAGGTGGTCTTTCTGGTGGCCACCACATCGGCCAGGAGGGTTTCGGAACTGGCGGCCTTGTCCTGCAAGTCGCCTTATCTGGTCATCCACAGGGATAAGGTGGTGTTGTGTCCGCAACTGTCCTTTCTACCTAAGGTGGTCTCGGCCTTTCATATCAATGAGGAAATTGTATTGCCATCATTGTGTCCTAAGCCGAGGCACCCCAAGGAGGTGGCCCTTCACGCTCTGGATGTGGTTAGGGCTCTGAAGGTGTACTTGTCTGCCACAGCTTCCTTTCAGAAGTCAGACTCATTGTTTCTTTCGGTGGCTGGTCCTAAGAAGGGCATGGCGGTCTCGTCGGCCACCATTTCCAGGTGGATCAGACAGATTGTAGTCCAAGCCTATGCCTTGAAGGGGCAGGTGCCTCACTTTCCAGTCACGGCCCACTCTACGAGAGCAATCTTGGGCATTCCAACACCAAGCGCCTGTCACTCAGGTGTGTAAGGCAGTGACCTGGTCCTCTGTCCATACGTTTACCAAGTTCTACAAGGTAGACGTCAGTGCATCGGCTGATGCCTGTTTTGGCCGCAAAGTTTTGCAGGCGGCCGTGTAGTTGCAATTGAATTTTTTCCTGGTTTTTCGATAAAAACGCAGTACTGTTTTGGTTAATGCACTGTTGCATTACTTCCGCAATGTTACGGTCTTGGGGATCACTCCTGTTGAGGGTACTCGGTTATGTAGTGGTGTTTTCCCACACACTGCTGGTTTTTTTTTTGTGGGTTTAGTTTCACTAGTTCCCACTTGCCATGGTGGATGAAGTTTTAATGCTGTTTTTTTTTCCCACCCTTCGTTTTGCACTGCTTGGGGACGTCCCATTTAGTTACAGAGAGGAGCTGTGTCGGTCGGTGAATATAAGAGAAAATAGGATTTTTGTACTCACCGTAAAATCCTTTTCTCTGTAATTCACCACTCAATTTGACAGTTGGTAAAGTGGTGTGCGACAACAGTGCCAATCTGCTTAGCGCATTGAAACAGGGCAAAATTACACATGTGCCATGCATGCCACATGTCTTAAACTTGGTCGTGCAGTGATTCGTTGTCAAATACCCTGGGGTCCAGGACATCTTGCGGTAGGCAAGGAAAATCTTGGCCCATTTCAGAAGATCTTACACGGCCATGGCTCGCCTTGCTGACATTCAGCGGCGACACAACCTACCGGTCAGACGTCTTATTTGTGATTGCCCGATGCGATGGAACTTAACCTTCTATATGCTTGATAGGCTGCTCCAGGTTCTGGGGAGCTTGGTTTTTATTCACCGCGCCAGTGGCTGCTCATGCGCGATGCATGCAGACTTGTGCGGCCATTTGATGAGATCACCAAACTGGTCAGTCGCAGCCATGGCGCCATCAGTGACATCGTACCTTACGCCTTCTTTATGGAGCGTGCATTACGTCGTGTCATTGATCAAGCCATGGAGGAGCAGGAAGATGAGGAAGTCCCAATGCTGGATGAATTCCCAGGGGGGGCTACTCTATCTGAGACAAGTCAACAACAGGAGTCTGAAGAGGAGTCAGAAGAGGATGGTGCCGAGGCGGATGAGGAGGAGCAAGAAGAGCATGCTTTAAACCTTTCTGGGATCCCTGTTGTTGTCCATGGATGGGGGGAGGAGAACGAGGAGGACGACATTATCCTGGATGATGAGCAGGAGCCAGGTCACCACACCGCTTCCAGTTTAGTGCAAATGGGGGCCTTCATGCTCCAGTGTTTTAACAAGGACCCCCGTATAAAAAGCATAAAGGTCAAGGACCAGTACTGGATGGCAACGTACTTAGACCCCCGGTACAAACACAAAATGGCGGAAATGTTACCACCATCACAGAGGGCTGTCAGAATGGAGCACTTCCAGGCCTTGCTTCGACAAATGCTGCATTCTGCTTTTGCGTGCGCTGGCAGAGGAGGAATTCCCACTCCCAGAGAAAGAGTTGCGGGTACCAATCCAACAGCGCCTGTAAGAAGAGGGCGGTTTGAAGATGTGTTGTTGACTTCTGATATGAGGTCATTCTTTCAGCCGACCCATCGACAGGTCTCATCTGGATCCAGCATCAGGGAACGCCTAGACCGACAGGTGTCCGACTACATCGGGTTAACAGCCGATGTGGATGCTCTGAGAAGTGATGAACCCCTGGGCTACTGGGTGGGCAGGCTTGACCTCTGGCCAGAGCTTGCACAATTTGTAATGGAACTGTTGGCTTGCCCCTCGTCCAGTGTCCTGTCCGAAAGGACGTTCAGCGCCGCATGGGGGATCGTGACCGATACGAGCACTCACCTAACTCATGACAGTGTTGACTACCTCACATTTATTAAAATGAATGAGGGATGGATCTCTGAGGAATTCAACACATGTGACCAGTAGACCATGTATATGCATAACTCTATAAACGATTTATAGAATCTAGCACACAGACCTTTTTTCTACCTTTGGCTCACTTGTACAAAAAAAGCACACCGTACTATATGCCCGTACCCTCCTGTTTGAAGAGGTTGAGCGGTGTCATATTTTTGGGTCCCGCAGCGAGTTGCTGGTATCAGTGCTGGTGTCAGTGCTCTCTATCTTGTGCTGGTGTCAGTGCTCTCTATTACGGTGCTGGTGTCAGTGCTCTCTATCACGGTGCTGGTGTCAGTGCTCTCTATCTTGGTGCTGGTGTCAGTGCTCTCTATCTTGGTGCTGGTGTCAGTGCTCTCTATCTCGGTGCTGGTGTCAGTGCTCTCTATCTCAGTGCTGGTGTCAGTGCTCTCTAGCTCAGTGCTGGTGTCAGTGCTCTCTATCTCGGTGCTGGTGTCAGTGCTCTCTATCATGGTGCTGGTGTCAGTGCTCTCTATCATGGTGCTGGTGTCAATGAGGGAGATAGCAGTGGAGAAGCCAATCAGCAGGCAGTGCCAGCACCATGGCTGAGGATCAGCACTGGACTGGCACCTCCGGACCACCGCAGTGGAGCCCTGCATAGGTGGAGGTAAGGGCCGGGCAGAGGGAGGGGTCAGGGGCTCAAGCACAGGTTGGCACACTGGGACACTGGCACAGGACTGCGTTGCCCTGACTGTGGCACTGATCATCTCCTGCACCCCCTTCATAGCCTGGCCTGACTTTGCCTCTCCTCCATGGCCTTCATGCGCTCCTGAATTGACAAAATTTCACAGATAAAAAAAGAATGCTTGTCGTTGTCGATCCCAGATTCACTTAATACTTCTGGTATGTCAGTGTCCATGTTGTGGGACTATGTGTGCATAGCTAGTAAGTATTTTGTGGCTGAAAATATGACCTGGAGGTTTTTAAGGTTCGCCTGCCATTAAAGTGAATGGGGCCCGCCACGAACCTTGTGGTTCGCGAACATTTGGGAATCGCATTCGCGAAATGTCCCGTCGGAAGTTCGTCCATCACTACAAACCAGCATAAGTTCATCTACGTACACTTGCACACAGTTTTTGAAGGAACTCAGGAGGTAGGTTATTCCAAACATCTTGGAGAACTAACCTCCGATCTTCTGTGGATGTCGTTTGCCTCAAATCCTTCTGTCTCTTCATGCGATCTCAGACAGACTCCATGTTTTGGAGATCAGGGCTCTGTGGGGGCCAAACCATCACCACCAGGTCTCCTTGTTCTTCTTTACACTGAAGATAGTTCTTAATGACATTGACAGTATGTTTGGGGTCGTTGTTCAGCTGCAGAAAAAATGTGGGGCCAATCACACGCCTCCCTGATGGTATGGTATGAAGGAGAAATATCTGCCTGTATTTCTCAGCATTGAGGACACCATTGATCCTGACCAAATCTCCAACTCCACTTGCAGAAATGCAGCCCCAAACTGGCAAGGAACCTCCACCATGCTTCACAGTTGGCTGCAGACACTCATTATTGTACTGCTCTCCAGCCCTTCACCAACAAACTGCCTCCTGCTACAGCCAAATAGTTCAATATTTTGTCTCATTAGTCCAGAGCACCTGTTGCCATTTTTCTGCACCCCAGTTCCTAAATTTTCATGCATAGTTGAGTCACTTAGCCCTGTTTCCACATATGAGGTTTGGCTTTTTGACCGCAATTCTGTCATGAAGACCACTTCTGGCCACAGTTCTTTGGACAGTAGATGAGGGGTACCTGGGTTCCATTGGTTTCCACCAGTTCTGTGCTGATGGCACTGCTGGACATCTTCCGGTGTGGAAGGGAAGTAAGCATGATGTGTCTTTCATCTGCTGCACTAAGTATTCTCGGCTAACCACTGCGTCTACGGTCCTCAACGTTTCCCGTTTCTTTGTGCTTCTTTAAAAGAGCTTGAACAGCACATCTTGAAACTGCTTGCTGATGCAGTATAACTCCCTTATGTCTTGTTGCTGTGCTCAGTCTTGCCATGGTGTATGACCTGCGACATCAAACTGTCTTCCACAACCTCACCTTGGTAGCAGAGTTTGGCTGTTCCTCGCCCAGTTTTACGCCTCCTGCACAGTTGTTTCTGTTTAAGTAAATGACCGTGTTTCAACCTAGATATGAAATTGATGATCATTAGCCCCCCGCTTGGTATAATTGGTTAATCATTCAACTGAATCTAATCCTACAAAATCCTTGACTTTGTGTAAGAATTAATGCTGGTTTCAAAGTCAAAGGGTGGTTGCACCAAATATTGATTTGATATCAATTTTTCTTCTGTTCGCTCACTTTGCATTTTTTTAATTGATAAAAAAAACAAACAACAAAAATATATACTTTTGAAAGCATTCTTACATTACAGCATGTATTCTCACCTGCCTAAAACGTTTGCACAGTACTGTATATGAAGACCATTAATGTATACAAAGTGACCATATCACCCGTTGGCCACCACTTCTCAAGGGCTTGGCATTTTTACAGAACAGACACTTGCTTTCTACAGCAAATACCAGCTTAGCAGTAACAAGACCATGTAAGGTTACCTATAAACACCCATCCCCCAGGTAAGTGTCTGGAGCTGGCTGTTTGTGATTGGAGTTGAGTGGCTTTCACTCTGGAGCAATGGACAATAATACCCAGAGGAGAACTAAATCCCAACTCTATTGACCCAAAAAAAAGAAAAAACCCCAACAGGACATATTTCAAGCCTGTACAACAGCAGAAATCGCTTGCATGGGTGCGATAAGAAATTAATTAAGATGAAGCCTCTCCTAAATCTCAAGAAAAAATGTTGTGTGTACAAAAATGTCTCACAACAATTTGTCCTCCGCCGCGCCAATAATATTTGCTAATGCCTGGCCTCCTTTCCTTTAATTAAGTCCTACCTTAATTATCTTTTCTTTGAGCTCATTAATGCTCCGTGGCTCAAAGACATGAGATTTCAATAAATTAAAAGTGTTCTTAATCATTTTTATTGTTTTGCTGCACAAAATTTTAATCTTGGAGAGTGTTCTCCAATTCTGACTCGCTAAGCAACCGGGGGAATTTATGGGCATTTTCTCGATCAGCTGACGCAGTGAATTTTCGAGAGTTTATATAAAGATTTACCAATGTTTTTGGACAAGGCTTCAGGATTATATATTATTCCAGTGCACGGTCCTGTGGCTGTAGGTTTACCAGAATAAATATTATCCAAAAAATGCTCAAAGCAGTATTAAACCCAAAATCTAATAAAATAATACTATAAGATATGTATAATAATAATATATATATATATATATATATATATATATATATACACACACACATATATATATATATATATATATATATATATACACACACACACACATATATATATATATATATATATATATATATATATATATATATATATATATATACATACATATATATATATATATATATATATATATATATATATATATATATATATATATATATACAGTGGTGTGAAAAAGTGTTTGCCCCCTTCCTCATTTCCTGTTCCTTTGCATGTTTGTCACACTTAAGTGTTTCGGAAAATCAAACCAATTTAAACAATAGTCAAGGACAACACAAGTAAACACAAAATGCAATTTGTAAATGAAGGTGTTTATTATTAAAGGTGAAAAAAAATCCAAACCATCATGGCCCTGTGTGAAAAAGTGATTGCCCCCTAAACCTAATAACTGGTTGGGCCACCCTTAGCAGCAACAACTGCAACCAAGCGTTTGCGATAACGTGCAATGAGGCTTTTACAGCGTCCTGGAGGAATTTTGGCCCACTCATCTTTGCAGAATTGTCCTAATTCAGTTACATTAGAGGGTTTTCGAGCATGAACGGCCTTTTTAAGGTCATACCACAACATCTCAATAGGATTCAGGTCAGGACTTTGGCTAGGCCACTCCAAAGTCTTCATTTTGTTTTTTTTCAGCCATTCGGTGGTGGACTTGCTGGTGTGTTTAGGATCATTGTCCTGCTGCAGAACCCAAGTTCGTTTCAGCTTGAGTACACATAATGGTGGTATAATGTTCTTTTTATGAAATGCAGTGTTCCTTCTACGCCAGATATACTTGGACACACACCTTCCAAAGAGTTCCACTTTTGTCTCATCGGTCCACAGAATGTTGTCCCAAAAGTCTTGGGGATCATCAAGATGTGTTGTGGAGAAATTGAGACGAGCTTTGATGTTCTTTTTGCTCAGCAGTGGTTTTCTCCTTGGAACTCTGCCATGCAGGCCATTTTTGCCCAGTCTTTTCCTGATGGTGGAGGCATGAACGCTGACCTTAACTGAGGCAAGTGAGGCCTGCAGTTCCTTGGACGTTGTTGTGGGGTCTTTTGTGACCTCTTGGATGAGTCGTCGCTGCGCTCTTGGGGTCATTTTGGGCGGCCGGCCACTCCTGGGAAGGTTCACCACTGTTCCATGTCTTCGCCATTTGTGGATAATGGCTCTCACTGTGGTTCGCTGGATTCCCAAAGCTTTGGAAATGGCTTTATAACCCTTTCCAGACTGATAGATCTCAATTACTTTCTTTCTCAATTGTTCCTGAATTTCTTTGGGTCTCGGCATGATGTATAGCTTTTAAGGATCTTCTGGTGGACCTTACTGTGTCAAGCAGCTCCTATTTAAGTGATGCCTTGATTGTGAACAGGTGTGGCAATAATCAGGCCTGGGTGTGGCTAGAGAAATTGAACTCAGGTGTGGACAACCACAGTTATAGTATGTTTTAACAAGGGGGGCAATCACTTTTTCACACAGGGCCATGATGGTTTGGATTTTTTTTCACCTTTAATAATAAACACCTTCATTTACAAATTGCATTTTGTGTTTACTTGTGTTGTCCTCGACTATTGTTTAAATTGGTTTGATGTTCCGAAACACTTAAGTGTGACAAACATGCAAAGGAACAGGAAATGAGGAAGGGGGCAAACACTCACACCACTGTATATATATATATATATATATATATATATATATATATATATATATATATATATATATATATATATATGTATATATATACATATGTATATATATATATATATATATATATATATATATGTATATATATATATATATATAGTACATATAGATATAGTAAAATACAGTATCTCACAAAAGTGAGTACACCCCTCACAATTTTGTAAATCTTTTCTTCTATCTTTTCATGTGACAACACTGAAGAAATGACACTTGGCTACAATGTAATGTAGTGAGTGTACAGCTTGTATAACAGCGTAAATTTGCCGTCCCCTCAAAATAACTCAACACACAGTCATTAATGTCTAAACCGCTGGCGACAAAAGTGAGTACACCCCTAAGTGAAAATGTCCAAATTGGGTCCAAAGTGTCAATATTTTGTGTGGCCACCATTATTTTCCAGCACTGCCTTAACCCTCTTGGGTTAGGAGGTCACCAGAGCTTCACAGGTTGCCACTGGAGTCCTCTTCCCCTCCTCCGTGATGACATCACAGAGCTGGTGGATGTTAGAGACCTCAGATGCTCAATAAGGTTTAGGTCTGGAGACATGTTTGGCCAGTCCATCACCTTTACCCTCAGCTCCTTTAGCAAGGCAGTGGTCATCTTGGAGGTGTGTTTGGGGTGGTTATCATGTTGGAATACTGCCCTGCGGCCCAGTCTCCGAAGGGAGGGGATCATGCTCTGCTTCAGTATGTCACAGTACATGTTGGCATTCATGGTCCCCTCAATGATCTGTAGCCCCCCAGTGCCGGCAGCACTCATGCAGCCCCAGACCATGACACTCCCACCACCATGCTTGACTGTAGGCAAGACACACTTGTCTTTGTCCTCCTCACCTGGTTGCCCCCACACACGCTTGTCACCATCTGACCCAAATATGTTTATCTTGGTCTCATCGGACCACAGGACATGGTTCCGGTAATACATGTCCTTAGTCTGCTTGTCTTCAGCAAACTGTTTGCGGCTTTCTTGTGCATCATCTTTAGAAGAGGCTTCTATCTGGGATAACAGCCATGCAGACCAATTTGATGCAGTGTGCGGCGTATGGTGTGAGTACTGACAGGCTGACCCTCCACCCCTTCCACCTCTGCAGCAATGCTGGCAGCACTCATACGTCTATTTCCCAAACACAACCTCTGGATATGACGCTGAGCACGTGCATTTAACTTCTTTGGTGGACCATGGTGAGGGCTGTTCTAAATGGAACCTGTCCTGTTATACCGCTGTATGGTCGTGGCCACCGTGCTGCAGCTCAGTTTCAGGGTCTTGCCAATCTTCTTATAGCCTAGGCCAGTGATGGCGAACCTTGGCACCCCAGATGTTTTGGAACTACATTTCCCATGATGCTTTACTACACTTCAGAGTGCATGAGTATCGTGGGAAATGTAGTTCCAAAACATCTGGGGTGCCAAGGTTCGCCATCACTGGCCTAGGCCATCTTTATGTAGAGCAACAATTTTTTTTTCAGATCCTCAGAGAGTTCTTTGCCATGAGGTGCCATGTTGAACTTCCAGTGACCAGTATGAGAGAGTGAGAGCGATGACACCAAATTTAACACACCTGCTCCCCATTCACACCTTGTAACACTACCAAGTCACATGACCCCTGGGAGGGAAAATGGCTAATTGGGCCCAATTTGGACATTTTCACTTAGGGGTGTACTCACTTCCGTTGCCAGCAGTTTAGACATTAATGGCTGTGTGTTGAGTTATTTTGAGGAGACAGAAAATTTACAAGCTGTACACTCACTACTTTACATTGTAGACAAGTGTCATTTCTTCAGTGTTCTCACATGAAAAGATAGAAGAAAATATTTACAAAAATGTGAGGGGTGTACTCACTTTTGTTAGAGATTGTACATTCCACATTAATAGTTATAGTTTATTATTTTTAGTTATAGTTAATAGTTTATTGTTTTTAAGGTTGGACTGGATGGACTTGTGTCTTTTTTTCAACCTGACAAACTATGTAAGTTATGTTACCAAAATGAGAGTGTGCTGTAAATTGCCTCCAGCATTCCTCCTCTTTTTGCCAGGGGCTGCTGATTTGCTGAAGCCCAGAACCCCTGAGCAGCAGTAACTCTCTGCTTTCAGCAGATTGGCCTCTAGTGATTTTTTTCGGCACAGTGCTAAGAAATACAGAGCAACTGAGCATGTGCAGAGCAGAGTGAGTCAGTGTTTTCCCGGTTTTTAAACAGTATAGGCTTTTATTTGGATTGTTTTACCTAGCTATACCTGCAAAAGGGGCCGGCCTGAAGCAGGATTTAATTTTCTGACTATAGTTCCACTTTAAGAGCAGAGTGCTACAAATTTCCTGCCTTCGGTACTGTATGTATTATTATAAAAAAAAAAAAAAGATATATATATATATATATATCATTTTTCCTCCTGCTCCTTTCAGAATTTGGATACAATGTAACGCGGTTGTTTGAACCTCCTGTTTATGTAAACGTGCTACACACAGCAAGCCCATAGACAGAATGTACCTGCAATCTGCATCTATTGTGGTGGTAGAGCCGGTAACAAACATAGTAGATTGCAACTTTATTCCCACTCTACTTTAGAAGGAGCCGAACGCAATCTTTATTTCCATCTGGAGAGATGGGGGGGGGGAGGGGGGGAGGGGATTAGTCACCTGGTATGAAAGAATACATTGAAACATTTGAATCCATTATACTTATTTATATACTGCTGTCACTTATGAGTAATCTCTATGTACAAGGCCGGCCGGCCGTGTTCGCGGGAACATGTTTTTCAATTCAACAATATCATTTAGGTAAAGCTAAACCCTGGAGCCGGGGTAGGCAACCCTTTGAGCACAGTGTGCCGAAAAATGTTTTCAAAGAAATTGAGAGTGACGACTTTATAACAAAAAAAATGTCAACTTCACTCTCTTCAATCACTAAAAGGATTTCTTATAAAGTAAATGCTGTAAACTACTTTAGTAGTGAGAAATTAACATCCTGCACTCTCACACCTCGGATCAGCTCCAATTCATTGACCTTCACAACTCAGATCACTGTCCCCCCTGCAACTCTGCCCCACCACTGTAACCCCTGAACATCTACCCCACCACTGTCCCCCCTGCAACTCTGCCCCACCACTGTAACCCCTGAACATCTACCCCACCACTGTCCCCATTGCAACTCTGCCCCACCACTGTACCCCCTGAACATCTACCCCACCACTGTCCCCCCTGCAACTCTGCCCCACCACTGTACCCCCTGAACATCTACCCCACCACTGTCCCCCCTGCAACTCTGCCCCACCACTGCCCCCCTGCACATCTGTTTCCCCTCTGTAGCCCCTGAACATCTACCTCACCACTGTACCCTGCTGCTCATCGGCCCCACCACTGTACCCCCTGTACATCTACCCCACCTCTGTACCCCCTTGCTTTTCTGTCCCACCACTGTAACCCCCTGCTCATCTGCCCCAACAGTGTTCCCCCTTTCTCATCTGCCCCACCACTGTACCTCCATGCACATCTGCTCCACCACTGAACCATCTTCTCATCTGTCCTAACACTGAACGTATCTGCTCATCTGCCCCACAACTGTACCTCCTGCACATCTGCCCCACATCTGTACCCCCTTGCTCTTCTGCCCTACCACTGTAACCGCCTACTCATCTGTCCCACCAATGTACCTCCTTTCTCCTCTGCCCCAACACTGACCCCCCCGCTCATCTGCCCCATCACTGTACTCCCCTGCTTTTCTGTCCCACCCTGAACTCCCCCTTCTCATCCCTCCCACCACTGCACCCACTTGCTCTTCTGTCCCACCACTGTAACCCCAATGCTCATCTTCCCAATCAATGTACCCCTTTTTCCATCTACCCCACCACTGTACCTCCCTGCACATCTGCTCCACTGCCATATCCCCATGCTCTTCTGTCTCACTACTGAATTACCTTTTCATCTGCCCTAACATTGAACCCATCTGCTCATCTGCCCCACCACTGTAACCCGCTTTCTCATCTGCCCCACCAATGTACCTCCTGCACATCTGTCTCACCTCTGTAACCCCTGCTCATCTGCCCGACCAATACACCTCCTTTCACATCTGCCCCACTGCTCTACCACACTGAACTTCCCTTCTCATCTGGCCCATCACTGTACCCCCGTGCACATCTGCCCCACTGCTCTACCCTCATGCTCGTCTGTTGCATCCCTGTACCCTCTTCTCATCTATGATATGTGTGATATGCAGAGTGGTGAAAGGAAGCAGAGAGGAGACACATCTCCCTGTCCTGGCACACTCATCCTGCTGATCCACCTCTCGCATCCAGCCCATGTGCTTGTATGTGATTTATGTGATTTATGTGATGTATGTGATGTATGGGATGTATGTGATGTATGGGGTGTATGGGATGTATGTGATGTGATGTATGTGATGTATGGGATGTGATGTATGGGGTGTATGTTATGTGATGTATGTGATGTATGTGATGTATGGGATGTATGGGATGTATGTGATGTATGGGATGTATGGGATGTATGGGATGTATGGGATGTATGGGATGTATGGGGTGTATGTGATGTATGGGGTGTATGTGATGTATATGATGTATGTGATGTATGTGATGTATGGGGTGTATGGGATGTATGTGATGTGATGTATGTGATGTATGTTATGTATGTTATGTATGTGATGTGATGTATGTGATGTATGGGGTGTATGTGATGTATGGGATGTATGTGATGTATGGGGTGTATGTGATGTTTATGATGTATGTGATGTATGTGATGTATGGGGTGTATGGGATGTATGTGATGTGATGTATGTGATGTATGTTATGTATGTTATGTATGTGATGTGATGTATGTGATGTATGGGGTGTATGTGATGTATGGGATGTATGTGATGTATGGGGTGTATGTGATGTATATGATGTATGTGATGTATGTGATGTATGGGGTGTATGGGATGTATGTGATGTGATGTATGTGATGTATGTTATGTATGTTATGTATGTGATGTGATGTATGTGATGTATGGGGTGTATGTGATGTATGGGATGTATGTGATGTATGTGATGTATGGGGTGTATGGGATGTATGTGATGTGATGTATGTGATGTATGTTATGTATGTGATGTGATGTATGTGATGTATGTGATGTATGTGATGTATGTGATGTATGTTATGTATGTTATGTATGTGATGTGATGTATGTGATGTATGGGATGTATGTGATGTATGGGATGTATGTGATGTATGTGATGTATGGGGTGTATGGGATGTATGTGATGTGATGTATGTGATGTATGTTATGTATGTTATGTATGTGATGTGATGTATGTGATGTATGGGGTGTATGTGATGTATGGGATGTATGTGATGTATGGGGTGTATGTGATGTATGGGGTGTATGTGATGTATGGGGTGTATGGGATGTATGTGATGTATGGGGTGTATGTGATGTATGGGATGTATGTGGTGTATGTGATGTATGTGGTGTATGTGATGTATGGGATGTATGTGGTGTATGTGATGTATGGGGTGTATGGGATGTATGTGATGTATGGGATGTATGTGGTGTATGTGATGTATGGGATGTATGTGATGTATGGGATGTATGTGATGTATGGGGTGTATGTGAATGCGGGGGGAACCCAGTTCTGGCACCTCCAGCACTGATTCAACATTCTTGCTGGCTGCTGGAGGGTCTTTGAATCCTGGCTGCTGGAAGATCTATTGTTGCTGGAAGGGGCTACTGTTTGTTGTAGAGGAATCTATTGCCGATGGCGGGATCTATTGTTGTTGAGAATTTAATTTGTATTCGATCGATTGCTAATCACATAATTGATTCTAAATGTGTAAAATGAGTGTAACTTTGACTTTAGATGTGTGTTTGATCTGGAGAAGGGCGTAAGCTTGTGAGCCCGAAATTTAATGACCTTACACATCATGTAATGTAATGTTTGTTTGAACTTTTAGTTCAATACTAATGCAACTACTTGCATTAGTGTGTCTATGGGAATGTTTGGCCATTCTTCCAGAAGTGCATTTGTGAGGTCAGGCGCTGATGTTGGACGAGAAGGCCTGGCTCGCAGTCTCTGCTCTAATTCATCCTAAAGGTGTTCTATGGCGTTGAGGTCAGGACTCTGTGCAGGCCAGTCTAGTTCCTCCACCGCAAACTCACTCATCCATGTCTTTATGGACCTTGTTTTGTGCACTGGTCCAAATCATTTGGTGGAGGGAGGGTTATGGTGTGGGGTTGTTTTTCAGGGGTTGGGTTTGGCCCCTTAGTTCCAGTGAAGAGAACTCCTGAGGCATCAACATACCGAGACATTTTGGACAATTTCATGTTCCCCAACTTTGTGGGAAGAGTTTGGGGATGGCCCCTCCCTGTTCCAACATGACTGCGCACCAGTGCACAAAGCAAGATCCATAGAGACCCGGATGAGTGAGTTTGGGGTGGAGGAACTTGACTGGCCTGCACAGAGTCCTGACCTCAACCTGATAGAACACCTTTGGGATGAATAAGTGAGCCAGGCCTTCTCGTCCAACATCAGTGCCTGACCTCACAAATGCTCTTCTGGAAGAATGGTCAAACATTCCCATAGACACACTCATAAACCTTGTGGACGGCCGAGTTGAAGCTGTTATAGCTGCAAAGGGCGGGCCAACTCAATAATGAACCCTACGGACTAAGACTGGGATGCCATTAAAGTTTATGTGCGGAAGGCAGGTGGAAGGTACTTGGAGGTCTGTAGGGGGTTGAGACAAGAGGTTACTCAGAAGAGGGGAGTACCTGCACCTTTTCTCTGAGAAAAAAAAGCTGTGTACACACACACACATATATATATATATATATATATATATATATATATATATATAGATAGATAGATAGATATATATCGGCCATCACTGGCTGCATTAATCTTGGATACAAGTCTTGGCCTGTGCATGCGGGCCACCATTCCAGTGGCTTAAGGGCCATATCAACATCACTAGCTGTCTTCAGTTTCCGAATAGGACTTGACACACAATGGACTATAGCCGATTGGCCAGATTTTGTCCTATTTGATTCGGGCCACTTCCATTGCCCCTACTGCAGCTTATTTATACCACGCGGGGACCCCTACATGGTGCCGCAGCTGTTTGGACCACAAGGATTCTTGATTTCAGTGTTGCGTTTATTTTATACAGAACCATTCATGAGATACCGGTCACCACACTCCAGATTCTATTGTTGACGCATCATGTATGTCGTGATATAATCTCCTGAGGAAGCCATATTTGAGGCGAAACATGTTGAGACAATTTCTTCAAGCAATATACTTGTGTGACATTTCTGAGCTATAATATGCATAATTTAAACTATAAATCACGTGGTCTCAAGGGGCTTTCCTTTTAGATGTTGTTTTTTTTTTTTTGAATTTTTTTAATGAATTTTTATGGAAATCTCTAAAAAGTTTTGTTAAGCATTTGATACAAAACACGTTTAGTTGATTATTGGTGCCTTAAAAATCCCAAGTTAACTTTTCTTTTTTGTTCGTTTTAGTCTTGGCTCTACAGCTGCATAACACATAGAAATATTTCATAAGTGTATCTGATGGCACATATATAATTTAATAAGAAATAGTTCCATGCATTCAGTTCAATAAGTCAACTAATTACGCTGATCTAAGAAACCAATTTAAACGGCGGAAGAGAAAATAAACATTAATTAGTCACCAGTGGCATTACGCTTTTCGGCGCCCTCCAGGGTCAGCGCAGAGGTCGGATGTGGGGGAGATAAGGGAATCGGCTACACGTCAGAGACCCCCCACCCCCACCCCCCTCCCCCGTTATGAGTGTTGCATTATGAGCCGGTTTAGTTACTCATCATATTGCCGCTCTGTGCAGATTACCGCGCACCGGAGATAATGTAATCGGTTTTTGCCTGAGGTAGAGGAACAAAAAACAAATCCTTCTATTAGAGGTCCAAATGCGGGTCTCCGGTGTGTTCAATGCAAACCTTTCACACACGAGTCCTACAATGAGGGACTCATTGTGTATTTTACAAATAATTGCAGCCCCCCCCCCCCCCAAAAAAAATGAACAAATCAAATGTAAATTAATTCATATGTTTTACTTGGAGTTTTTGTTATAAGCAACATGATATGATGTAGAACAGTTGGAATAAAAATCAGTGAAACAAAGCAAAGAAATTACAAAAAAACATATACTGATATAAGGGAAGACTTTGATAAGGACACTGATGTAAGGGGGGGGGCTCTCATGTAAGTAGGATACTAATGTAAGGGGGGACTTTGATGGGGACTCTGATGTAAGGGGGGCTCTGATGTAAGGGGGACTCTGATGTAAGAGGGGCTCTCATGTAGGGAAGATACTGATATAAGGGAAGACTTTGATAAGGACACTGATGTAAGGGGGGGGGGGGGCTCTCATGTAAGTAGGATACTAATGTAAGGGGGGACTTTGATGGGGACTCTGTAAAGGGGGACACTTATGGGGACTCTGATGTAAGGGGGGCTCTCATGTAGGGAGAATACTTATATAAGGGAAGCCTTTGATAATGACACCGATGTAAAGGGGGGGTGTCTCTCATGTAAGTAGGATACTAATGTAAGGGGGACTCTGATGTAAGGGGGACTCTGATGAAAGAGGGGCTCTCATGTAGGGAAAATACTGATATAAGGGAAGACTTTGATAAGGACACTGATGTAAGGGGGGGGGGGGGCTCTCATGTAAGTAGGATACTAATGTAAGGGGGGACTTTGATGGGGACTCTGTAAAAGGGGACACTTATGGGGACTCTGATGTAAGGGGGGCTCTCGTGTAGGGAGAATACTGATATAAGGGAAGCCTTTGATAATGACACTGATGTAAAGGGGGGGGTGGCTCTCATGTAAGTAGGATACTAATGTAAGGGGGGACTCCGATGTAAGGGGGGGGTCTCATTTAAGGGGGGCTCTCATGTAGGGAGGATACTGATATAAGGGAAGACTTTGATAAGGACACTGATGTAAGGGGGGGTGGCTCTCATGTAAGTAGGATACTAATGTAAGGGGGGACTCTGATGTAAAGGGGGACTCCGATGTAAGGGGGCTCTCATTTAAGGGGGGACTCTCATGTAGGGAGGATACTGATATAAGGGAAGACTTTGATAATGACACTGATGTAAAGGGGGGGGGGTGGCTCTCATGTAAGTAGGATACTAATGTAAGGGGGACTCCAATGTAAGGGGGGGTCTCATTTAAGGGGGGCTCTCATGTAGGGAGGATACTGATATAAGGGAAGACTTTGATAAGGACACTGATGTAAGGGGGGGGGGGGCTCTCATGTAAGTAGGATACTAATGTAAGGGGGACTCTGATGTAAGGGGGACTCTGATGTAAGAGGGGCTCTCATGTAGGGAAAATACTGATATAAGGAAAGACTTTGATAAGGACACTGATGTAAGGGGGGGGGCTCTCATGTAAGTAGGATACTAATGTAAGGGGGGACTTTGATGGGGACTCTGTAAAAGGGGACACTTATGGGGACTCTGATGTAAGGGGGGCTCTCGTGTAGGGAGAATACTGATATAAGGGAAGCCTTTGATAATGACACTGATGTAAAGGGGGGGGGGTGGCTCTCATGTAAGTAGGATACTAATGTAAGGGGGGACTCCGATGTAAGGGGGGGTCTCATTTAAGGGGGGCTCTCATGTAGGGAGGATACTGATATAAGGGAAGACTTTGATAAGGACACTGATGTAAGGGGGGGTGGCTCTCATGTAAGTAGGATACTAATGTAAGGGGGGACTCTGATGTAAAGGGGGAATCCGATGTAAGGGGGCTCTCATTTAAGGGGGGACTCTCATGTAGGGAGGATACTGATATAAGGGAAGACTTTGATAATGACACTGATGTAAAGGGGGGGGGGGGTGGCTCTCATGTAAGTAGGATACTAATGTAAGGGGGACTCCGATGTAAGGGGGGGTCTCATTTAAGGGGGGCTCTCATGTAGGGAGGATACTGATATAAGGGAAGACTTTGATAAGGACACTGAGGTAAGGGGGGGGGGGCTCTCATGTAAGTAGGATACTAATGCAAGGGGGGACTTTGATGGGGACTCTGTAAAGGGGGACACTTATGGGGACTCTGATGTAAGGGGGGCTCTCATGTAGGGAGGATACTGATATAAGGGAAGACTTTGATAATGACACTGATGTAAAGGGGGGGGGGTGGCTCTCATGTAAGTAGGATACTAATGTAAGGGGGGACTCTGATGTAAAGGGGGATTCCAATGTAAGGGGGCTCTCATTTAAGGGGAGACTCTCACGTAGGGAGGATACTGATATAAGGGAAGATTTTGATAATGACACTGATGTAAAGGGGGGGGGGGGTGGCTCTCATGTAAGTAGGATACTAATGTAAGGGGGGACTCTGATGTAAAGGGGGACTCCGATGTAAGGGGGGCTCTCATTGAAGGGGGGCTCTCATGCAGGGAGGATACTGATATAAGGGAAGACTTTGATAAGGACACAGATGTAGGGGGGGGGGGCTCTCATGTAAGTAGGATACAAATTAAAGGGGAGATTTTGATAAGGACTCCGATGTAAACGGAGACACTGATGTAAGGGGAGGGGCTCTGCTGTAAGTAGGATACTAATGTAAGGGGGGTGCTGATGTAAGGGAGGCACTCATGTAGGGAGGATACTGATATAAGGGAAGACTTTGATAAGGACTCTGATGTAAGGGGGGGAGGGGCTCTCATGTAAGGAGGATACTGGTGTAAGGGGGAGGGGCTCTCATATAAGGAGGATACTGGTGTAAGGGGGAGGGGCTCTCATGTAAGGAGGCTACTGATGTAAGGGGGGAGGGGCTCTCATGTAAGGAGGATACTGATGTAAGGGGGGAGGGGCTCTCATGTAAGGAGGCTACTGATGTAAGGGGTGAGGGGCTCTCATGTAAGGAGGATACTGATGTAAGGGGGAGGGGTTCTCATGTAAGGAGGATACTGATGTATGAGGGGGAGGGGCTCTCATGTAAGGAGGCTACTGATGTAAGAGGGGAGGGGCTCTCATGTAAGGAGGATACTGATGTAAGGGGGGAGGGGCTCTCATGTAAGGAGGATACTGATGTATGGGGGGGAGGGGCTCTCATGTAAGGAGGCTACTGATGTAAGAGGGGAGGGGCTCTCATGTAAGGAGGATACTGATGTAAGGGGGAGGGGCTCTCATGTAAGGAGGATACTGATGTAAGGGGGGAGGGGCTCTCATGTAAGGAGGCTACTGATGTAAGGGGGAGGGGCTCTCATGTAAGGAGGATACTGATGTAAGGGGGGAGGGGCTCTCATGTAAGGAGGATACTGATGTAAGGGGGGGAGGGGCTCTCATGTAAGGAGGATACTGATGTAAGGGGGGGGCTCTCATGTAAGGAGGATACTGATGTAAGGGGGGAGGGGCTCTCATGTAAGGAGGATACTGATGTAAGGGGGGGCTCTCATTAAAGGAGGATACTGATGTAAGGGGGAGGGGCTCTCATGTAAGGAGGCTACTGATGTAAGGGGGGAGGGGCTCTCATGTAAGGAGGATACTGATCTAAGGGGGAGGGGCTCTCATGTAAGGAGGATACTTATGTAAGGGGGGAGGGGCTCTCATGTAAGGAGGATACTGATGTAAGGGGGGAGGGGCTCTCATGTAAGGAGGATACTGATGTAAGGGGGGAGGGGCTCTCATGTAAGGAGGATACTGATGTAAGGGGGAGGGGCTCTCATGTAAGGAGGATACTGATGTAAGGGGGGAGGGGCTCTCATATAAGGAGGATACTGGTGTAAGGGGGAGGGGCTCTCATGTAAGGAGGCTACTGATGTAAGGGGGGAGGGGCTCTCATGTAAGGAGGATACTGATGTAAGGGGGGAGGGGCTCTCATGTAAGGAGGATACTGATGTAAGGGGGGGGGGCTCTCATGTAAGGAGGATACTGATGTAAGGGGGGAGGGGCTCTCATGTAAGGAGGATACTGATGTAAGGGGGGGGCTCTCATTTAAGGAGGATACTGATGTAAGGGGGGAGGGGCTCTCATGTAAGGAGGCTACTGATGTAAGGGGGGAGGGGCTCTCATGTAAGGAGGATACTGATGTAAGGGGGAGGGGCTCTCATGTAAGGAGGATACTGATGTAAGGGGGAGGGGCTCTCATGTAAGGAGGATACTGATGTAAGGGGGGAGGGGCTCTCATGTAAGGAGGATACTGATGTAAGGGGGGAGGGGCTCTCATGTAAGGAGGATACTGATGTAAGAGGGGGGCTCTCATGTAAGGAGGATACTGATGTAAGGAGGGGAGGGGCTCTCATGTAAGGAGGATACTGATGTAAGGGGGGAGGGGCTCTCATGTAAGGAGGATACTGATGTAAGGGGGGAGGGGCTCTCATGTAAGGAGGATACTGATATAAGGGGAGACTTTGATGAGGACTCATGTAAAAGGAACACTGATGGAGACACTCATGCAAGGAGGGACTCTGATAGAAGTAGGATACCAATGTAAAGGGGACGCTGATGTAAGGGGGATAGCGATAAATCAGCTAGTAGTTCTCAGGAGCCAACATGAAAGTGGGCTTCATAGGACCCTTCATGCCAGAGAGCCACCCATACAAAGGAAATCAGGATCAGACATTGGGCGACAGGTTGAAAAAAAAAGATATATAAAAAAAAAAGAAACATAAGAAGAAGCAACAATGTCTGAACATTGGATTGGCATCTATAATAGTAAATCATTGTTTTTCTTTTTTTTTTTTTTTTTTTTTAGCCTTAAGCATGATATGGAGAGTAAGCACATAATTAAAAAATAAATATTGCATAACAAGTAAATAATAAACAATAATACATTATATACGTACATTATGTGCATAATAAATAAGTACATACGTATAGAATATATAAATAATAAATAATAATAATAATTTATTATTTAATAATAAAATACTTGGTAAAAAATTAACAAGTGCGTAATAAATAGAATAAGGACAAAATAAATAATTGTTAATCAATTAATAATACAATATAAGCACATAATAAATAAGTACATGCTGTATATACAGAATAAATAATTAAGTACACAATAAATAAAATAGGTGAATAGTAAATAGTAAATAAATACATAGTAAATAATACATACACAAATAATACAATATAAATATTTAATAAACAGGTACAAAATAATTTGAATAGGAATTATTTCTTAAAATTAGGTGACTACTCCTCCATCGATATTCATGAGACGCTTCCCTTCCTGTGTTTCATGTGTCGTGCCTAATGATACAGCGCTGACTTGGTGCAAATGATGTGATTAAAAAATAGAAAACAAAAAAAAAAAAAAAAACAAGAAAAACAGTATATAAATTAAGATGATACCTGGCAAATTTCTCGCTTAATAATTAGCTGATGTGGGATTTTAAGACTCATTGAGATTCTTCTGTGTGGCTCCATAATTATCACCAGGAGCTCAGAGAGCGAGAGGCGCCGAGAACAAAGGTGTTTCAGGGGGTTGATTAAGTCCTCAGGGATTCCAACATTATTATCGACTGCCAGCAATATTGTAATATAGGTATAAAGTGTAAAATACAAAAAAAAAAAAAAATCAAAAAAAAAAATCACTTTCCAAAAATAGTATGTGGTTTAGAGCTTTCTAATATGTAAAGACCATAAGAATAATCAATGAATCAAATGATCAATATCTATCTATCTTTTATATATATATATATAAGATATATAAAAAAGATTATATATATATATATATATATATATATATATATATATATATATATATATATATATATATATATATATGACCCCTTTGCAAAACCCTTGTTGGCAATCACAGAGGTCAGACGTTTCTCGTAGTTGGCCACCAAGTTTGCAGACATCTCAGGAGGGATTTTGTCCCGCTCCTCTTTGCAGATCCTCTCCAAGTCATTAAGGTTTTCGAGGCTGAAGTTTGGTAACCTTCAGCTCCCTCCACATATTTTCTATGGGATTAAGGTCTTAATGTGTGACCTTTAATGTGTTTCTTCTTGAGCCACTCCTTGGCCGTGTGTTTTGGGTCATTGTCATGCTGTAATACCCATCCCCTACCCATTTTCAATGCCCTCGCTGATGGAAGAAGGTTCTCACCCAAGATTTGATGGTGCATGGCCTTGTCCATCGTCCCTTTGATGTGGTGAAGTTGTCTTGTTCCCTTAGTAGAAAGACACCCCCAAAGCATAATGTTTCCAGCTGCATGTATGATGGTGGGGGATGGTGTTCTTGGGGTCATAGGCAGCATTCCTCCTCCTCCAAACATGGCAAGTTGAGTTGATGACAAAGAGCTTGATTGTGGTCTCATCTGACCACAACACTTTCACCCAGTTCTCCTCGGAATCATTCAGATATTCATTAGCAAACTTTAGATGGGGCCTGTACATATGCTTTCTTGAGCAGGGGGACCTTGTCACTGTATTTGTGTCACTAGCAGCATCATTGTCAGTTAGTGACTCTCCCAGCACCAGATTAACCACCACCCTATCACAGTCGCAACTTGCTGATCATCATCGCTATTACCAGTATAGTGTCTATATTATAAAACATAATTTGTAGATGGTACAACTTTCCCACAGACCAATTAATATACACTTATTGGGATTTTTTTTTTTTTTTTTTTAACAAAGACATGTAGCAGAAAGAAAAAAAAATGTTTTTAAATTTTTCTCTAAATTCTCAGGGTATATAATAATAATAATAATAATAATAATAAAAAAAGAAGAAAAAAAAAAAAAAAAGAAACATTGGTGATCAAATACCACCCAATGAAAGCTCTATTTATGTGGAAAAAAAAATATAAAAATTAAATTTGGGTACAGCATTGCATGACTGCACAATTACCAGTTAAAGTGGTTGTAAACCATGAAATATGAACAAAGCACATCCCTCTGTAGTGTGCACTTGTCTCAATCCAGAGCACTAATGATATATAGATTTGGGGTTTACTTAAAACAGCAGAAAAAAAAAGTGTAACACTGTACCAAAAAAAAAAAATCATGAATATATTATAGTCGCATTATTCAAAGCGTTTGAGTTGGAAAAAAAAAAAATAACCTGAAAAACAAACATAATACAAGCACAATAAATAATCACATAGACAGTAAAATATAATTATATCCCCACACAGCTCTCCTGGGTAGTAAATACAATACATGTCTTAGTAGTCTAGTAATTAAAACATTACAACAACAGAAACAATGTCAGTATAAAGCTACTTTTTAACAAACACAGACAAATGCTGTTGGCAGTCGGGATAATTAGCTGTTTTACGAGAATTCCGTTTTTTGTTTTCTTCTCAGTGTTTTCATATTTTGGGCTTCAAACACAACTTTAACCAAAATATATATATATATATATATTTTTTTTTTTTGTTTTTTGTTTTTTTGTCGATTTTATTGTTTGCTCTTTTATATTCCAACGATGATGATGCATGAATGCACTTTTCTGAATCTAGGCAACACCTTTCTAAAGAACGTTGGAGAAAAGATCTGTACAGGACGCCGTGGCTGGGTCCTGGAAGGATGCTGTATTTCCCTTGTTTGGACTGTGGTCCCTTTAAGGGAACAAAAGGGTTAACCCACTTGTCAGAGGAAGTTGGTTTAAAAAGACAGGACGTTGCAGGTGGATGGGGAGGAGTGTAGAGGAGACTGTGGATGGTGGATGGTGGTTTTGTGTACAGCGATAAAAGTGAACGGCAGTGTCCTGCCTGGAAGCCTCCTGCCAGGGGAAATTACCTGCAGCAAAAACCAAGGACTGTTTAACTGCGATAGCAGTTCTGAACTCTGCAAGTCGGTGAGAATGAAATTTCTTTCTGTTGTTTTTGCTGCTGTTTAAGTTAAATAAACACTGTTTTGATTGCAAACCTTTGTCCTGTGATCTAGCTGGCTCCCCAAACTTGACAACTGGTGGAGAATGCGGGCAGGACAGAGTAACAGGCATAAGAAAAAAAAAAAAAATATATATATATATATATATACAGTGGTGTGAAAAAGTGTTTGCCCCCTTCCTCATTTCCTGTTCCTTTGCATGTTTGTCACACTTAAGTGTTTCGGAACATCAAACCAATTTAAACAATAGTCAAGGACAACACAAGTAAACACAAAATGCAATTTGTAAATGAAGGTGTTTATTATTAAAGGTGAAAAAAAATCCAAACCATCATGGCCCTGTGTGAAAAAGTGATTGCCCCCCTTGTTAAAACATACTATAACTGTGGTTGTCCACACCTGAGTTCAATATCTCTAGCCACACCCAGGCCTGATTATTGCCACACCTGTTCACAATCAAGGCATCACTTAAATAGGAGCTGCTTGACACAGTAAGGTCCACCAGAAGATCCTTAAAAGCTACACATCATGCCGAGACCCAAAGAAATTCAGGAACAATTGAGAAAGAAAGTAATTGAGATCTATCAGTCTAGAAAGGGTTATAAAGCCATTTCCAAAGCTTTGGGAATCCAGCGAACCACAGTGAGAGCCATTATCCACAAATGGCGAAGACATGGAACAGTGGTGAACCTTCCCAGGAGTGGCCGGCCGCCCAAAATTACCCCAAGAGCGCAGCGACGACTCATCCAAGAGGTCACAAAAGACCCCACAACAACGTCCAAGGAACTGCAGGCCTCACTTGCCTCAGTTAAGGTCAGCGTTCATGCCTCCACCATCAGGAAAAGACTGGGCAAAAATGGCCTGCATGGCAGAGTTCCAAGGAGAAAACCACTGCTGAGCAAAAAGAACATCAAAGCTCGTCTCAATTTCTCCACAACACATCTTGATGATCCCCAAGACTTTTGGGACAACATTCTGTGGACCGATGAGACAAAAGTGGAACTCTTTGGAAGGTGTGTGTCCAAGTATATCTGGCGTAGAAGGAACACTGCATTTCATAAAAAGAACATTATACCAACAGTAAAATATGGTGGTGGTAGTGTGATGGTCTGGGGCTGTTTTGCTGCTTCAGGACCTGGAAGACTTGCCGTGATAAAAGGAACTATGAATTCTGCTGTCTACCAAGAGATCCTGAAGGAGAATGTCCGACCATCTGTTCGTGTACTCAAGCTGAAAGGAACTTGGGTTCTGCAGCAGGACAATGATCCTAAACACACCAGCAAGTCCACCACCGAATGGCTGAAGAAAAACAAAATGAAGACTTTGGAGTGGCCTAGCCAAAGTCCTGACCTGAATCCTATCGAGATGTTGTGGTATGACCTTAAAAAGGCCGTTCATGCTCGAAAACCCTCTAATGTAACTGAATTAGGACAATTCTGCAAAGATGAGTGGGCCAAAATTCCTCCAGGACGCTGTAAAAGCCTCATTGCACGTTATCGCAAACGCTTGGTTGCAGTTGTTGCTGCTAAGGGTGGCCCAACCAGTTATTAGGTTTAGGGGGCAATCACTTTTTCACACAGGGCCATGATGGTTTGGATTTTTTTTCACCTTTAATAATAAACACCTTCATTTACAAATTGCATTTTGTGTTTACTTGTGTTGTCCTTGACTATTGTTTAAATTGGTTTGATGTTCCGAAACACTTAAGTGTGACAAACATGCAAAGGAACAGGAAATGAGGAAGGGGGCAAACACTTTTTCACACCACTGTATATATATATATATATATATATTTTTTTTTTTTTTTTTTTGCATTGGACTTGAAAGCGGGAGTCCACCGGGACTCCTTTTTTTTTTTTTTTTTTTAAAGCCAGCAGCTACAAATACTGCAGCTGCTGACTTTTAAATAGTGACACTTACCTGTCCAGCGCGCCCGCGATGTCGGCACCCGAAGCCGATCGCTCGCTCGTGCCGCCGCCATCTTGGGTATGGGAATCAGGAAATGGAGCCTTTCGGCTTCATTTCCCGGTTCCCTACTGCGCATGCGCGAGCCGCGTGGCGCAATCCGGACGGTCCCCGCTGCCTCTGGGAGCTGTGTGTTTCCCAGCAGGCAGCGGGGCACTTGCTGAAGGGGGCGGGCACTTGCGGAAAGGGGCGTAACGTAGGCCCCTTTCCGCAGAGAGCTAGCCCGGAAGTGGGTGCAGTTACCTGGATTATCCAGGTAACTGCACCCCCCTCCCCCCTGAAAGGTGCCGATTGTGGTGCCGGAGGGGGGGGGATTCCGATGAGCGGAGGTCCATTTTAGGGTGGACCTCCGCTTGAAATAACATTTAAAGGGACAGTACATTCGATTTATGTCCTGGGTTAAAGCTGCACAAACCTTGAATGCTGAGCCAATGGAGGAGCTAATTAAAACAGCTGTCCCTGGCTAATATGCAAGCGCAGACTCACCACGAGGAAGCTAAACAGCAACCCAGGTTGGAGGTACAGCAAACTCACCACAAAGAGGTGCTGGTTCTGCAGCAAGAAAATACTCACCTGTTGGTGGCCCAGTTGGCAGCCCAGCTGGCTTATGCAGGCTAAGATGACTGCCTTAAAAGGGTGAGAAACCAGATGAACGTGAGGGAAAGCCATTTTCTGCAGAAGTTCTCCCTGAGTGATGATGTAGAGGCATTTCTTGCTAAATTTGTGAGGACGGCAGAGGGAAAAGAATGGCCCCAGGACCAGTGGGCCAGATTAATTGCTCCTTTCCTCACTGGAGATCCTCAAAAAGCCTACTTGGACCTGCCACCGGATGACGCTAAATATTATCAAAAATGAAAATAGAGATAAAGGAAAAGGTCTGGTGTCCCCAGTGACACACTTCCATCCCTGTAACATATAACAAACAACAAAGGATTCGCCCTGGGACTTTAAATTAAGTGGGTACTGTTTCCGCCAAGATTATCAAAAATGAAAGGCAGAAATACTGGCTCGTCTGGGGTGACTACGGCCATTCTGGCCCATCAAGTGCACCAATAGAAGTATCGTCCAGATGGGCCATTCCAAATGCATGACCTGGTACAACTGGTAAAAAAATGGCTGCAGCCCGAAGTGTTGTCTGGCCCCCAAATTGTGGAGTGGGTCGTGCTGGACCAATACCTAGGGTCACTGCCAGACAACCTTCAACGGTGGGTCAGCCATGGAGACCCCAAAACAGTGAACCTCCTTGTCGAGATGGTGGAACAATATACAGTGGGGGAGGATCTGCTTGGCCCTACCAAGAGCCAAGGGCCCAGTCTGCCACAGCCTATTCGATCAACTGCCGCCCTTCGAAAGGATGTACCACAGAGCCCTGGAACCAACACCAAAGGCCAAGAGTTTGTCCCGGTACATCCTCAGTGCTCCATTCCCGTTTGGAGAGGAGGGGATGTACAATGTTGGCAATCTCATGCTTGCCCACTACAAGAGGAGCCCATGGAATGCAGAATTCTTCGGAGGGGGTCTTTTTATGCCTATAAAGCATGCATAACACATCTTGACTATGGGGGGGGGGGGGGGGGGGAATTTGAGTGTTCAGTTCGAGTGAATCACCTCCCTGCCAGGGCTTTGTTGGACTCTGGAAGCATGGTAACCCTGGTTCATCCCAGACTAATTGGGAAGATCGGGCCGGTAAGCAAAACTTTACAGGTTGTATGTATTCACAGGGACACTAGAGAGTACCCTCTCATCTCGGTGTCCATCTCCACAGCATGTGGCATTGGTACTCATGAGGTGGGGGCGGTGAAGAACTTGGTACATGATGTTATAATAGGACGAGACTGTCCATTATTTTCCAAACTGTGGAAACAAGGAGAACTACCTGAACGATCCAGAGACTGGGGAGAAACTATTTCCTCTGTTCCGGTTGTTGAGGAGAATAACCCTGAACTGTCAAATGTTGTTAATGTGGATCCAGATGAAAGTAATACTGATGCTGTTAAGGGTGCCAAAATGTGTGGCTCACAGACCTACCTGAACACTGAGGGGGGGAACCCTCTTCGCCTTCAGGTAATGTTGGAGGAAGAGGATGAGGATGTGGTCTCTACCCCTGCCCTGCGGGATTTAGGTGTTCCCCAGATGCAGGACCCCATGTTGGCTCGGGCATGGGAACAGGTGGTAGTGGTAAATGGGGTTCCCCAAGAGCTAGGTGCGAATGAGCAATGGCCACACTTCGCAGTATGTAATGAATTGCTTTATCGGGCTAACAAAGTGAGAGAAAATTGTTGGTACCCCAACAGTATAGACGCAAGGTCCTGGACCTGGCCCATGACAATGTTTTAGGGAGACACCTGAGAGTTGAGAAGACTGAGGCATGGATCACCGACCGGTTTTACTGGACAGGTTTGAAAGCAGAGTTAGGGAGATACTGTGCCTCTTGTCCCAACTGTCAGTTGACGGCTCCGGTGACCCACTTCCGGGGCCCTTTGGTCCCGCTGCTCATAATTGAGGTCCCATTCAAAAGGATAGCCATGGATATAGTGGGTCCCTTGGTGAAGTCTGCTTGAGGTCACTCCTACATACTGGACGAACCTCAACTATGCTATCCGATATCCAGAGGCGCTACCCCTGCGGAATACCTACTCTAAGGCTATTTCCCGAAGTTATTACAATTGTTTACATGGACAGGTTTTCCTAAGGAAATACTCACGGACCAGGGCACTCCGTTAATGTCGAGGGTTATGGCCGAGGTGTGCAAGCTGTTACAGATTAAACAGCTGCGCACATCAGTCTATCATCCTCAAACAGACGGCTTGGTAGAACGCTTTAATAAGACTCTTAAGTCTATGCTCAAGAGAGTGGTACAAAGGGATGGAAAAGACTGGAACTGCCTTTTGCCAGCTCTCCTGTTTGCTATTCTGGAAGTGCCACAGGCCTCCACAGGGTTTTTCGCCCTTTCAGTTGGTGTATGGGCGGAGACCTCATGGAATACTTGACTTTATTAAAGAGGAATGGGAAAGTGAACCTATTCAACATATAGAGGGATATAGAGTCCACCAGCCATGCAAGAGGAAACCATATCAAATATACCATATAAACTTGTTAACCTGGACAGACAGGGAACTGGTGACCTCCCTGGCTACTGCAAGACTTGAGCCTCAGGTTGGGGTGGAGAGTGTCCAAGTATCAAATACCCTGTCAAAAACCAAAGTCAGTCAGCAAAGGAGTTCTTGCAGAGAAATAAAGAAATTTGTTTAGACTTGCCAGGTCTAACTAGTGTCATAGAGCACGATATTATCACGGAACCAGGAGTCAACGTTTTTGTCTGGCTCTATCGTATCCCAGAAGCCCAAAAAAAGGACCTGGAGATTATTGAAGCATTTCAGAGTGAGTGGTGGAACCCGAATGTTGGTACCAAAGCTAAATGGGACTTGTGATTCTGCAATGTGATTTCCGGAAACTTAGTAACGTTTCAAGGTTTGATGCCTACCCCATGCCCCGGGTAGATGAGCGTATTGAGAGACTAGGTCCAGCCAGGTATATCACTACATTAGACATTGACAAAGGGGAGTTTTCAATACAAAAGAATACCTTTCAGACTACACACTGCTCCAGCCACATTCCAGTGAGCAATGGATAGGATTTTACGACCTCACCGGAGTATGCCTCAGTGTACTTAGAAGACAAAGTCATTTTTAGCAGAGACTGAGAATCACACTTGCCCAAAGCCCAGGCAGTGCTGGACTCCCTCTGGAAAGAGGGGTTTACAATAAACCCTGAAAAATGTGGTGAAATACCTGGGATATATTGTGGGTAGAGGGTTAGTGAAACCTTAAGTCAGCAAGGTGGAGGTTATACAGAACTGGCCCCGCCCCCTCACAAAGAAGCAGGTACGTGCATTCCTGGACTTAGTGGAATACTACAGGAGGTTTGTGCCCAACTTTGCCACATTGGCGACTCCACTGACCGACTTGACTAAGGGTCATGATAGCACCCAATTTTTCAAAAGAGTTCATTTTCGAAACTGATGCTTCCAATGTAGGATTGTGAGCGGTGTTGTCACAGGTCGTTCATGACGAGGAGCCCTCGGTAGTCTACCCCAGTAGGTAGTTAACACCAGCGGAGAAAAACTACGCTATAGTTGAGCGAGAATGTCTGGCCATTAAGTGGGCTCTAGAATCCCTCAGATACTATCTCTTGTGGAGGAAGATTAGATTTATTTCTGACCATGCCCGTTTAACATGGATGAGACAATGTAAAGGGACTAATGCCAGGATTACGCGTTGGTTCCTGACACTCCAGGAATTTAAGTTTGTAGTGAAGCATAGGCCCAGGGAGACTGCATCAAAATGCAGATGCCCTCTCCCGAGTCCATTGTTTAGCTCCATTGTTGCTTCCACCTCCTTGGCAGTTGGGGCATTGGGGGGGGGGGGGGGGCGGTATGCACAGGGTTCCATGGCTGAGTCGGGACTCTATATTTCCCCTCTGTTTGGACTGTGGTCTCTTTAAGGGAACAAAAGGGTTAACTCACCTGTCAGAGGAAGTGGGTTTAAAAAAAAACAGGAAGTTGTAGGTAGGTGGGGAGGAGTGTAGAGGAGACTGTGGATGGTGAATGGTGGTTTTGTGTACAGCGATAAAAGTGAACGATAAAAGTGAACAGCCGTGTCCTGCCTGGAAGCCTCCTGGCAGGGGAAGTTACCTGCGACAAAAACCAAGGACTGTTTAACTGCGATAGCAGTTCTGGACTCTGCAAGTCGGTGAGAATGAAATTTCTTTCTGTTGTTGTTGCTGCTGTGAAGCTGTTTAACCACTTGCCTACAGGGCACTTAAACCCCCCTCCTGCCCAGACCAATTTTCAGCTTTCGGTGCTCTCACACTGTGAATGAAAATTACTCAGTCATGTAACACTGTACCCAAATGAATTTTTTGTCCTTTTTTCATACAAATAGAGCTTTCATTTGGTGGTATTTGATCACCTCTGGGTTTTTTATTTTTTGCGCTATAAATGAAAATTTTGAAAAAAAAACCCGCATTTTTCTTTGTTTCTGTGATAAATTTTTGCAAATTATTAATTTTTTTCAGGAATTTTGCCCACAATTTATACTGCTACATATCTTTGGTACAAATAACCCAAATTAGTGGATATTATTTGGTCTTTGTGAAAGTTAGAGAGTCTACAAGTTGTGGTGCAAATCATAAAAAATTGATCACATCTGATGTACTGGTACTCATTTCTTGCAACCCGAACAAGCCAGGAAAGTACAAATACCCCCAAATGACCCCTTTTTGGAAAGAAGACATTCCAAGGTATTTAGTAAGAGGCATGGTGAGGTTTTTGGTGTTGTCATTTTTTCCCACAATTCTTTGCAAAATTAAGATTTTTTATTTTTTTCCCCACAAAATTGTAATAGGTTATTTCTCTCACATAGCACATGTATACCACAAATGACACCCCAAAATACATTCTGCTACTCCTCCTGAGTATTATGATACCACATGTGTGGGAATTTTCCACAGCCTGGCCACATACAGACGCCCAACCTGCAGGGAGCACCGTCACGTGTTCTAGGAGCATAAATTACACATCTAACTTGTTGACTACCTATTACACTTTTGAAGGCCCATGTGGCACTGATACATGGCACCTATGGCACGTGACACTGATGTGACACTGATGACAGATGGCACTAATACGTGGCACTGATGACAGATGGCACTAATACGTGGCACTGATGACACCTGACACTGATGATAGATGGCACTGATACGTGGCACTGATGATAGATGGCACTGATACGTGGCACTGATGACACATGGCACTGACAGGTGGCACTGATGACACGTGACACTGACAGGTGGTATTGATATGTGCCACTGACAGGTGGCACATGGCACTGGGGACAGGTGGCACTGGGGACAGGTGGCACGTGGCACTGAGGACAGGTGGCACTGATAGGTGGCACTGGGGACAGGTGGCACTGATAGGTGGCACTGGGGACACATGGCACTGACAGGTGGCACTGGGGACAGATGGCACTGACAGGTGGCACTGGGGACAGATGGCACTGATAGGTGGCACTGGGGACAGATGGCACTGATAGGTGGCACTGGGGACAGGTGGGCGTGTGTGTTTCAGTGTGTGTGTTTTACTGTGTGTGTGTGTGTGTGTGTTCTCACTGACGCTGCAGCTGCAGCCGTTCATCTTTCCCTCTTCACACGCTGTCTGTGTGAGGAGGGAGAGCCGGCGATGAGAGATGATCTCATATGTTTACATATGAGATCACCTCCCATTGGACATGCCGATTGAGTGCTAAATGGCCGCTGTGATTGGTCATTTAGCACGATCTGTGATTGGCTGTGTCCAAGGGACACGGCCAACACAGAACTTCCCCGATGCACGCCCCCGGTGTCGCAAAGAGGGGAAGTAAACAGGAGAACATCCAGGGACGCCCTCCCGGCAGTTAGTGTGCGCGCTGTAGCCATCTTTTGGCTATAGCGCGGGCGCGAAGTGGTTAAGTTAAATAAACATTCTTTTGATTGCAAAGCCTGTGTCCTGCGATCTAGCTGGCCACCTGAACTTGACAGGCCCACTCACTTAACTGTAAAAAATAAAAATATATATACTGTGTATGTGTGTGTATATACAGTCAGGTCCATAAATATTGGGACATCGACACATTTCTAATCTTTTTGGCTCTATACATCACAACAATGGATTTGAAATGAAACAAACAAGATGTGCTTTAACTGCAGACTTTCAGCTTTAATTTGAGGGTATTTATATCGAAATCAGGTGAACGGTGTATGAATTACAACAGTTTGTGTATGTGCCTCCCACTTTTTAAGGGACAGATCATCCATTAGACATGTGCATTCGTTTTCGTCCGAATGCATTTTCGTCCGAATTTCAGCTATTTTCGTTTTCGTTTTGACAAACGATAACGAAAGCACAAAATCCGAAAAACAAAAGATCCGACATAAATAAATGCTTTATTTTCGTTTTCATTGTTACAACAGTTCGATATAGAATAGGAGATTCGACATGACTCTGACAATAACAATCTGTCTATAGAACCTGTGGTCGAATGTGCCTAACCTTACCTCTATTAGTCCAAGATTATCTAGAGAAAATATTTGACAGAGAAAAAAGATTTGACAGAGAGAAAAGATTCTGCAAGTTACTGTCCTAAAAAGTGTTTGGGGACCCGGGTCCCGCCCCAGGGGACATGGATCAATGCAAAAAAAAGTTTTAAAAACGGCCGTTTTTTCGGGAGCAGTGATTTTAATAATGATTAAAGTGAAACAATAAAAGTGTAATATTCCTTTAAATTTCGTAGGGGGGGGGGGGGGGGGGGTTGTCTATAGTATGCCTGTGAAGGGGCTCATGTTTCTGGTGCTTAGAACTGTCCCTGCACAAAGTGTCATTTATGCAGGAAAAAAAGTCCTTTAAAATCACTCGCAGCTATTATGAATTGTCGGCTCCCGTAATACAGAGAACACTCATTGAAAGTCATTGATAAAAAAATAAATAAATAAATAAATAAATAAATAAATAAAAAAGCGTGGGGGTCCCCCAAATCCAATTACCAGGCCCTTCAGGTCTGGTATGAATATTAAGGGGAACCCTGCCTCAAATTTAAGAAAAGATTTGACGTGGGGTTCCCCCTAAATATCCATAACCGGACCCTTCAGGTCTGGTATGGATATTAAGGGGAACCTCGCGTCAAATTAACAAAAAAAATTGACGTGGGAGTCCCCCTAAAAATCCATACCAGACCCTTTATCCGAGCAAACAACCTGGCAGGCCGCAGGAAAAGAGGGGGGGACGAGAGAGCGGCCCCCCTCCCTCCTGAACCGTACCAGGCCACATGCCCTCAACATTGGGAGGATGCTTTGGGGGTCTGTGACCCCTCAAAGCACCTTGTCCCCATGTTGATGAGGACAAGGGCCTCATCCCCACAACCGTGGCCGGTGGTTGTGGAGGTCTGCGGGCGGGGGGCTTATCAGAATCTGGAAGCCCCCTTTAACAAGGGGACCCCCAGATCCCGGCCCCCCCTGTTTGAAATGGTAAGGGGTACAAAAGTACCCCTACCATTTCACAAAGAAAGTGTAAAAAATTGTTAAATAAGACAAACACACTTTTGAAAAATATCTTTATTAAAAATAAAAAAAATAAAAAAAAGATTCCAGCGGCGGTAATCCACTCTTGCTATCCAGCGACGGACGGTCATCTCTCCAGCGATGGCTCATCTCATCCAGCGCAGCGAATACATTCTTCTTCTGTCTCCGCAGAGGAGACACTGCAAGGATTCCGGCAGGCCTGACGTTTCTTATATACGGAGGGCGGGGCCACCCGTCACCTGACCCCGCCCCCCTCTGAGGCAAGGGGAAACCCGGGGTTCCCTGTGAAGTATGGGTGACCCCGCACCCCTCTGATGTAACACAGGCAGGTTTTTTTTTTTTTTTTTTTTTATCAATGACTTTCAATGAGTGTTCTCTGTATTACGGAGCCGACAATTCATAATAGCTGCGAGTGATTTTAAAGGACTTTTTTTCCTGCATAAATTACACTTTGTGCAGGGACAGTTCTAAGCACCAGAAACATGAGCCCCTTCACAGGCATACTATAGACAACCCCCCCCCCCCTACGAAATTTAAAGGAATATTACACTTTTATTGTTTCACTTTAATCATTATTAAAATCACTGCTCCTGAAAAAACGGCCGTTTTTAAAACTTTTTTTTGCATTGATACATGTCCCCTGGGGCAGGACCCGGGTCCCCAAACACTTTTTAGGACAGTAACTTGCAAATTAGTCTTTAAAATTAGCACTTTAGATTTTGAATGTTGGAGTCCCATAGACTTTAACAGGGGTTCTAAAGTATGCTATATACTAGCTCCGTCTAATCTTCTTTATACATTCGACAGACACCATAAGCCTTAAAGACAGATTCGACCGTAATTCATGTGGATTTTCGGACGAATGCAATTTTTGAACGAAAAACGAAATAAATAAAAACGAATTTCGGGAGTAACTAAATAAATTAAGTTTTCGGACGAAAACGAAATTCGGAAATGAAATATTTTACTCTGCACATGTCTATCATTCCTCAGACTTTCACTTTTTAATACTTGGTTGCAAATACTTTTAGTCAATTACAGCCTGAAGTCTGGAAGGCATAGATATCACCAGACGCTGGGTGTCATCCCTGGTGATGCTCTGCCAGGCCTCTACTGCAACTGTCTTCAGTTCCTGCTTGTTCTTGGGGCATTTTCCCTTCAGTTTTGTCTTCAGCAAGTGAAATGCATGCTCATTCGGATTCAAGTCAGATGATTGACTTGGCCATTGCATAACATTCCACTTCTTTCCCTTAAAAAACTCTTTGGCTGCTTTCGCAGTATGCTTCGGGTCATTGTCCATCTGCACTGTGAAGCGCCGTCCAATGAGTTCTGAAGCATTTTGCTGAATATCAGCAGATAATATTGCCCGAAACACTTCAGAATTCATCCTGCTGCTTTTGTCAGCAGTCACATCATCAATAAATACAAGAGAACCAGTTCCATTGGCAGCCATACATGCCCACGCCATGACACTACCACCACCATGCTTCACTGATGAGGTGGTATGCTTTGGATCATGAGCAGTTCCTTTTCTTCTCCATACTCTTCTCTTCCCATCACTCTGGTACAAGTTGATCTTGGTCTTATCTGTCCATAGGATGTTGTTCCAGATCTGTGAAGGCTTTTATAGATGGCCTTCCTGTTTTTGAGGCTCACCAATGATTAACATCTTGTGGTGAACCCTCTGTATTCATCTGGTGAAGTCTTCTCTTGATTGTTGACTTTGACACACATACACCTACCTCCTGGAGAGTGTTCTTGATCTGGGCAACTGTTGTGAAGGGTGTTTTCTTCACCAGGGAAATAATTCCAGTATTAGTTTAAGGGT
Source organism: Lithobates pipiens (assembly GCF_037356315.1). NCBI lineage: Eukaryota > Metazoa > Chordata > Amphibia > Anura > Ranidae > Lithobates > Lithobates pipiens. The sequence goes on from NW_027507784.1 coordinate 335,509,373, forward strand.
GCACACTTATGCAACCAAATTGTTTTTTTTTTTTTTTTTTACTTCCCTCCACCTAAAATATTTCAGTTTGTTGTTCAACTGGGTTGTACAGTTTGTAGGAGGAAAAAGTTGTGAAATGATTAATCCTTGTCTCATTTTTTTACATGACAGAAACCTGACATATTAACAGGGGTGTGTAGACTTTTTATATCCACTGTGTATATATATATATATATTTATATATGTATGTATTTATGTATATTTGTTTTACAAACAATGAATAGTATTTTTTTTTTTAAATGTTAACATATTTTACTGTTAAAATGATCACAGAAACATTCTTATCTTCACGTTTTTTCACCTCAAGAAGGTGAGGGGAATGTTTTAGCTCCAGTCCGGTATCTGTGTAATTAGGTTATAGTTTTACTATGATCCTAAATTATTAAACTACACACATGAAATACACAAGAGAGCATAAATCACTTCCTAGACAGGTAATTATTGGGCAAAATAATTGAAAACAAGATTTGTTTCCGGAAATGTGCAGAGCGCTCTTATGAAAATTCAATTTCCAATATATCTTGGAGTGTATGGTGTTTTTACAGGTTTACATTAACATTCCCTCCCCAAAGAAATTGAAGTTCCATAAAAAACAAAACAAAAAAAAAACACAATATTGTATGTTTGTGTTATATATATTTATATATATATATATATATATATATATATATATATATATATATATATATATATATATAAAACATTTGCATTACTTTTGGTACAGTCCTTGTATATATTCTGTATTGGGCTGTAATGACAGTAATGAAAAAGTGGACATTCCCTTTTTATTAACTTACTGTACATACTATAGATCATTTAAAATTTCACACATTGGTGGAGTATCTCTTCCTCTATAGTAACTCTTATGCCGCGTACACACGACCAGACTTTCCGTCGGAATAAACTCTGTCAAGGACTTTTCGACTGAGTTCCGCTGAAACGGACTTGCCTACACACGATCACACCAAAGTCCGATTGTTTAATGTGATGACGTACGACGGGACTAGAAAAATTAAGTTCAATAGCCAGTAGCCAATAGCTGCCCTTGTGTCAGACCTGCATACAAACGACCGGTTTTCTCCATAGGAAATGGTTCCGGCAGAAAGATTTGAAACATGTTCTATTTTTAAAGTCCGTCAGATTGAATTGTCCGACGGAATTCGTTTGGTCGGAACTTTGCTGTCAAAGTCTGGCCGTGTGTACACGGCATTATTCTTCCTTATCACAGTAAATAATGTATTCCAAGCATAAGCAATGTGCCGGCTTTGAGTTCTTGATGAAGGAGGGATACAGGCTGTCCGACATCCACAGAAGGTTACAGAGATGACACTATTCATCCACTTTCTTCTTCCAGCTCTTTTACTATCTTTGGCCTGGTCTTCTGTCACCACCACCGCCTTCTCTTCTTCTCTACTTCTCTTCTTCTTCCTTGAGATGTTGACTCGACGCTCTCTCTGGCTACAATGACAGGGACGGGTTGTGCGGGGACTTATATAGGGACAAGGGGCGGGGTCACCGGGTGATGTCACATGATGACTCGCCCCCTTGTGATGTCATAGTCCAAGCATCCTCCGGGACTGTGACATCATAAGGGGGCAGGGCCCCCCTTCCCCAAAGCAACCCCCATGTTGAGGGCACACGGCCTGGTACGGCTCAGGGGGGGCAGGGGGGGTGCTCGCTCGTCCCCACCCCCTTTCCTGACCGGCCGGGCTGCGTGCTTGGATAAGGGTCTGATGGACATTGGGGGGGACCCCATGCCGTTTTTTTTGGTGTAGGGCTTCCCCTTTAAGTCCATACAAGGTGACGGGGCTCGTGAGGTGTCAATCTCACTGATGGAGGTGGCGACATTGACCTCCTTCGCTAGTCCCGTCTACCTGGATCTGCGTTCAAAATAAACAGACTTTTACACAGACGGCAGATGACTTTTGGGGGGAAAAAAGTCTGCCGGAGCCCACACACGGGTGGGTTGTCCATCGGACTCTGGTCCACCGGATAGTCCGATCGTGTGTACGGGGCATTTCCTTGGTTTGGGTTTGGTTTAGGAGGCTAGCGTGAACAGCTGCCCCAGTTCCCCCATACCAAATTTCTCGATACATTAGAGTTACTATAGAGGAAAAATTACTCTACCAACATGTGACATTTGAACGACCTAAAAAGTTACTCCCACTTTCACATTACTTTCGGTATAGCAATTTTATTCAGTATATATGCAGTATTTATATTTACTGATCACAAGGTTTAATGGACTGATTTATTTTTTCCAGGTAGTTTACAAGTGAGATATAAACTTGGCAGAGAAGGGATGTATGTATTTACATTTGATTTGAAGAGACTAGACAACCACCGAAAGCTGCATCATGTGAAGATTACAAGAGAAGGAAAGGAGCTGACAATTCAGGTAATGTTTATACATATTTGGGGGGCATTATTATATTATTATTATACAGGATTTATATAGCGCCATCAGTTTATGCAGCGCTTTACAATGTATAGGGGGACATGTACAGTATCGATGCTGTCAATAGGGCAATGAAAGGGACTGAATAAATATTGCAAAAATCTATCAATTTCCTCCCTCAGCTGTTCTAAAGCAGCACTGGAACAAAATAAATCCTGCCCCAGCCCACTGTCTGAGGTCCCCTTATCTAGTGGAACTAACATTTAAGATTTAAAGTCCAATAATTTGTAATTTTAACCATTTGCTCAAAACAAGACAACATAGAACAGCCAACCATCTTAGGGGGCACCAACACTTCCCCATCATCAGGGCTGGATAAGGAGGTATTTTTCTGAAGAATATAAATAACAAGGATTCTAGAAGTCTTCACCCATCTAGGATTCTAGAAGTCTACATCTGTCCAGGATTCTTAAAGTCTTGATCTATCTAGGATTCTGGAATTCATTATTGTCCAGGAATGCAAAAGTCGTTATTCAGCCAGGATTCTAGAAGTCTCCTCCATCCAGAATTCTAATGCCGTGTACACGCGGCTGGACTTATCGACAGCAAAGGTCAGATGTAACGAATCCATCAGTCAATTCAACCGTGTGTGGGCTTCATCGGACCTTTGCTGTTGAAAAATCAGACAGACTTTAGATTTAGAATGTTTCAAATCTTTCCGACGGACTTGAGTCAGGTAAAAAAATCCATTCGTCTGTATGCTAGTCCGACGGATGAAAACCTGCGCTAGGGCAGCTATTGGCTACTGGCTATGAACTTCCTTATTCTAGTCGTACGTCATTACGGTTGAATCCATTGGACTTTGGTGTGATTGTGTGTAGACAAGTCCGATTCGACAGAAGTCCGTCGAAAGTCTGTCGAAAAGTCAGACGGAATTCAGTCCGTCAAAGTTCGGTCATGTTTACACGGCATAAAAGTCTTTATTAACCAGGATACTAGAAGTCTTTATCTGTAGAAATTTATTTATCAGGATTCTAGAAGTCTACATCTGTCTAAGAATCTAAAAGTCTGTATCTAGCTAGGATCCTTGAAGTCTTTATCATCCAGAATTCAAGAAGTCTTCATCCATCCAGCATTCTTGAAATCTTTATTCATCTGTTATTGTAGAAGTCTTTATATGTCAAAGAATCTAGAAGTCTTTATCCATTCAGAATTGTGGAAGTCTATTCATCCATGAGTCTAGAAGTCTTCATCCTTCCAGGATTCTAGAAGTCTTCATCCATCCATGATTCTAGAAGTCTTCATCCATCCAGGATTCTAGAAGTCTTCATCCATCCAGGATTCTAGAAGTCTTCATCCATCCAGGATTCTAGAAGTCTTCATCCATCCAGGATTCTAGAAGTCTTCATCCATCCAGGATTCTAGAAGTCTTCATCCATCCAGGATTCTAGAAGTCTTCATCCATCCAGGATTCTAGAAGTCTTCATCCATCCAGGATTCTAGAAGTCTTCATCCATCCAGGATTCTAGAAGTCTTCATCCATCCAGGATTCTAGAAGTCTTCATCCATCCAGGATTCTAGAAGTCTTCATCCATCCAGGATTCTAGAAGTCTTTATCCGTAGAAATAGTCTTCAGGATTATAGAAGTCTACATCTGTCCAGGATTCTAAAAGTCTGTTTCTATCCAGTATTCCAGAAGTCTTTATTAAGGATGAGCTGAACACCCCCCTCCCCGGTTTGGTTCGCACCAAAACTTGTGAACAGGCAAAAAACATGCAAACACAGTTAAAGTCTATGGGACACAAACAAACATGAAAAATCAACAGTGCTAATTTTAAAGGCTTATATGCAAGTTATTGTCATAAAAAGTGTTTGGGGACCTGGGTCCTGCCCCAGTGGACATGTATCAATGCAAAAAAAAAGTTTTAAAAACGGCCATTTTTTCAGGTGCAGTGAATTTAATAATGCTTAAAGTGAAACAATAAAAATTAAATGTTCCTTTAAATATTGTGCCTGGGGGGTGTTTATAGTATGCCTGTAAAGTGGCACAGAACAATACCACAGCAAAATTACATTTCTAAAGGAAAAAAGTAATTTAAAACTGCTCGCAGCTGTAATGAATTGTCGGGTCT